>NW_017728998.1:28018958-28022892 GCF_001723915.1 Gavialis gangeticus | reverse complement strand
GCCAGCGTCCAGGGGCATGCCTCCCCTGTCCCCCCCCAGCCCCTCCCCCTGTCACTATGCTACTGATTGTGCCTCCTCACTATCAATATTCACCAGTTGCCACGGAAAAGGAAAAGGAAATCTAAGACAGACATACTCGCCCATGTATCCCTTTGAGGTGGAATGGAAGGAGACTAGTTCTACATTGTTGTAATACTCTGGTCCCATCTCATACAGAATCTTTTTGAAGGAATGGAACTGACATCCCTCGGAGTACACATTATCCTGATAAACCTACACAAGAAGACACAATATAGTCTGTCTCCAACAGAATAAATAGCTAGCACATTGCACAGAATGCAAATCACTCGGAAAGTCTGGAACGTTCTACAGGTTGAAACAATACATTTTAGGAGCCAGAATTATATCTCCTATAACTTAAAATCACAGTGATCAAAATTTGATATTTTGCACTATACTTAATAGATTAGCCTGTGTAAGAAGGGTGAGCTTTGGTCTTTTATATCTTTTAAAAAATTTCTCCACAAATACTTTTTTTTAAATTATTTGAAATAAGGCTGCTCATCTGCCCAGCAGGACTTTCCACAGGATATGGCCCACAGACTGACCCCACATTACTCCTGTGGCCACATGGGCAGATTCTGAACAGACAGTTGATATCACTAACATCCATTCTTGATCAAAAAAATAAAATAAAATAACCTCAGAAAAAATGGGAATTGTGTCCTTACGGGAGCCTCGTGCCCTTATTTTCCTAAGCCAAGTCATCCCAGCACACATTTCTCATATTACTCCTTGAAGGCTGACAGGCTTGGATTTTTTATTTTAAACTTAAATGTGATCATCCATTTTCTGTCTTGCAAACCAAGAATCACGTTGACTACAAGTAAAAAAACCAAGCACCTGTGTCCCTATTCTAAAATCAGGAATGCTCAGAACAGAAATGTGTAGCTTTTGACTTTACTACCTCATCAGCCAAAAGAAAGAGTTTCTCCTCCCAAGCAAAATGTATAACATCTTCAATGCACTGTCTGCTTTGCACCTGACCTATAACGGTAAAGGAAAAGAAAAAAACAGAAAAAAAACACATTAGTAGACAAAAATGAACAGTCTTTTGCTCCAGAATATTAAGACTGCTTGCTAGCTTCTGAATAAGATGTTACTTTTCTTTACAAAAGTAATGCAAATTTGGATTTTCCTTAAAAGACCCTCACAACAAGGAAATAAGGAAAATTAAATAGCAGTATAATAGATTTTGGTACAACCTTCCCAAGCAATGGGTGCCAGTGACTTGAGGAAACTGGTTTCTACTCAAACAAGCAGAATGAGAGGAAACAGGTCAATGTGCTAAGAGCAATGTGTGATTTATTTAGGGACTTGTGACATATTTGGATTTCTCCCCTCCAACTGCCAATTTTATTAGAGACGGGGATCAAAAGCAAGTTTTATGGAGGTCTATTTGAAGCCTTAATATTTATGAACCATTTGATACACTATGGAATGCAGCATTTTTAAGAAGGTTTATACTTGTATTTTTATATTGACATCCACACTAATTTGTCATCTTCAGTCAAAAACATTCTCTACAAGTAACCTGGCAAACATTCAACATCAAACTTAGTTCTATAAGCAAGAAGCTTCCCCCCCTCCTGCCCCCACTGAGCTTAAGTACATTTATGAATTGTATACTAAAACATGCTTGGCCAGATTATGCCTGTGCAAGTTTCCACCTGAAAGATGTGTCACATGAAGGGAACCTTTGCATTTAGCGCTACAATTCAGCTACAAGCATTCTGTAAATCACAAGCATAGTCTGAACATACACAGTGAGGAGAGAGGAAACAAAGTTTTTGACATGCACAAAGGAGTTACAGACCAGTAGGATTTCCTGGATTGATGATGCAAAGAACCTTTGGATTGCAGTATGTTTTAGCTTCATTCAAGGAACGACCAAGTTCATTCACATCTAGTGCCCAGCAATTCTCTTCATCCAGGTAATAGTTCACCTGGATGGCATCTAGTTCAGATATGGCTGCTGAATACAAAGGATACTGTGGGATGGGGATCATCACTCCAGTTCGGGTTTTCCCTCCTCCTGAGACCAGGAGTTTTAGAATAGCCTGGAAAAAATGAAGGAATTAAGAAGAGAAGAGGGGAAAATGAAATCAGAATTAATTATTTGTTCCAGAAGTTATTATTTATCCTCTTTTACTCTCTGTCCTTTACTTTCTGCTGAATTTCAATTACAGAGGTCTTTGAAATAGCCAGAGATGCTTATCAATTACACTGTTAGATCTGAAGGACATACACCATGCAAGTGAAATTACTGGCTGAGTGAGTGAGGCATAACATACAACTCAATTACATTTTTCTTTCTGCCATGTAATTTTTGAAGATTGCATTTAATCCATTCCAAAGTTTCAGGGAAAGAACAGGGCATGGGAAAGTTAAACCCTGTCCCTGTCACTATGACCTGGCACTGGCTTGATCTGGGATTTTCAACAATTTTAGCCTCAAGGCAGCCCTCTATATCTTTTCTGAATTTCATTCTAACTCAGTGATTCTCAACTGGGGTGCCACAAAATTCAGAAAAGGTATGGAGGAGAGCCTTAAGGCTAAAAAAGTTGAGAGCCACTGATCTAAATAATGTCCATTTCATGCTATGAGTTGAGAATTTTTTCTGTCTTCAGTACCAAACAGGTACTCTCACGGAAATGTTGATATGAAACTAGTAATAAAGAGAAGAGCAGCAGCTTAGACAACTCAATAAAATTAGGTTCTGTAGCAGTATCCTGTAAATTTGCTACAGGTTCAGGAACAGGGCCTGCACTTCCATGCCTCTCACCCCCGGCTAGCTTACCATATATAAACAGTGATGTATATGGATGTATATGACCCACCAGTAATATTTCATACTCATTATATTTAAAATGCTGACATATTTTCTCTAAAGATTTTCTAAAACATGTAACAAAGAACAAATGCAACATAGAATGTCCTTTTAACACCAAAAACAACTTCAACCAACAGCTGAGGCTGAAATTCTTTAACTGTAGACTATTACCACTGGCAAATTTTTACAAGTTGTGTTGATCGTCAGCTAACAACCATATCTGGATAATCATGTGCCACCTTTAGATGCACGATATCTGAAAATTTTCATGTTCCTGTCAAGATGCCAATGCAGCCTTTAGATCATACATGCTAGGGATCATAAATCCATTACACTGGATTAATCAAAAATCTTGCAAATCAAAGAGTACTGTAATATCAAACTATGCCACAAGACGTTATTTTAAATAATTTTTGCCCACTAACGGAAAAAGCTTGCTGAAAAAAAAATTGCTTTAGGGTATGTACAGAAGTTGCTTTTTCGCTATTTAAAGTGGTTTATTGCTGTGACTTAACAGAAGTGCATGGCTTTAAAGCACTTTAAAAATAGGTACAGCACTTTAAATAAATCCTTGTATACACACCCCTATAGTAGCAGAACATGAACCCCATTTCAGACAGGATGCCAAGGAATGACTGTCTTCAGCAAACCAAAACCAAACCCAAACCCACACACCACAACTGTATTGGAAACTTTGGGGATACTTTAAAATGGTGGCTTAAAACAAAAGGAGCTTGCTATTGAAGGTAATTTCCACTGCTAATTTCCACTGACAGTACAAGTGGTTTGTGTTCAGAACAGTGACTCTCAACCAGGATGTTGTGAGATCCTTTGAGGGATGATGTGCGGTGTCATGCAATATGTGCTAACACCTACATGTAATTCATAAGAGAAACCCAGAGATTTCAAATAGGAATCCACAGTATCCAGAACATTCTCACCCACCATGGTCTCTCTGAGTTTTCTGAAACAGAAGAATTGGTCTATTATTTACCTGTAGTCAAAAAATGAGTACAATTAAATTTTGGAAATGGGGTGTTA
>NW_017728998.1:28010910-28013958 GCF_001723915.1 Gavialis gangeticus | reverse complement strand
AGAATTGGTCTATTATTTACCTGTAGTCAAAAAATGAGTACAATTAAATTTTGGAAATGAGGTGTTACTAAATTCAGAAAAGTTATGGCGGGGGTGCCTTGAGTCTAGAAAGGCTGAGAACCACTGGTTTAGAGGATTCAGTGAGATCAGTGGCTCTCTAAAAAGTTCCTATTCTGTGGGGTTTGGTTTCTTCAATGAATAATGTTCTCTGAACTTCAGTGTCTATGAATGCGTTATAAACAGCAAATTTTCTAGCTTAAATCTATTTCCTCCTAAAACCATGTTTAATCCCTTAAATAGATTAAAGTGCTCAGAGGAAACTTTTGCATAAGATCCTTAGGGAATGTCAACACTGTTCAAGAATCATGCTACGGAGCACCGTAAGGAAATACGCCACATCAGCTCTGAGCACTACAACTCAGAACAGATGTCATGTAGCCACCTTAGTGGGATGCTGGACATATACCAATAAACTCATGCTGCAGGGTAAGGTTATTGGTACTTCCTAACATAGTACTTTGATGGTGTACCTATGTCTTTAGTAACAATCAACCTGTTTTTGTCCTCACACCTTATATCTAACTTAAGAGACTTCAACTTCAATAAAATTAGATCAGAATGACTATTGTATGCAAGTCTAATGGACTATACAGTTTAGGCACAGAATGTGTGTATGGACAGAAATGCAACACTTACAGCAATTCCATCACTAGCCCCTGTTGTAAGATATATATTATCTGGATCTGCAGGAACTCCTCCGTCTCTTCTTTCAATATATGCTGCAACATCTTCACGGATGCAATTTACACCTTGGCTAGCACTATAAGACCCTGTACAAAATGAAAATATGATCAGGCATTCAAATGTAGGCAAATTCTCACGTTGGTCAGTGAAATTTCAAAGTTAGAGGAGCCGCTTGCACTTTTATCAAAAATCACCAAAGAAACCAACCAATTTACTTTAGAAATGTCTTCTGTTCAAACAGCAGCAGCAAGAAACAGAAGGAGCATGAGATGAATTAAAATTAAAATAAATACCAAAACTCAAGTCCTTTAATACACTGTGACAACGTAGAACTGTATCACTTTTCCAGTATAAATAAATTCTATCATTTATAGCAAAAGCAGAGTGGGTAACCAGAAATACTGTGTAAAGTTCTCATTAAAATATTCAGATTAAATTCATAATAACTATAATGGTCTTAAAGATAGAAACAACAAGTGTTTGTTCCCAAGTACTGCACAGCTGAATATGTGCAAAAAACTTCCAGCAGCCTGAAAAATAAATTCAAGTTAGAAAGCCAAGGACAGACTGAGCTTGATATGATAAGCATTCGTGTAATTTAGCACTGCCATGAAACAACAGGATCTTCTTGGCTCTAAGTAGATTGCCAGATGGAGTGCCATGATTCTACCCAACTTAACTCTCATTCCTCAGTTATATGCTAGTAGTTGATCTGATGGTAGGGGTTTTTATTTCCAAGAGCTGTGCCATGGTAACTTTACAAAGAAATGCAGGAAACAATTGAAACTGCTGCCATCAAGAATGAATGCCTTACAGAGACTGAAAATTATTTTGGGCCAAGGCCCAGGATTGCTGTTGAACTCTGAAGGGCCAGTTACATGCACTTTTAGGGAGGTCAGCTCCAAAACACAGGCAGCCTGAGGAAGCAGTCCTGGGAAGACTTCCAGAAAGAAGTAATTTATTTCTTGCTTCCCAGGGCACAGGGGCGGGAGGCACATTTATACTCCTTTGGCTTTCCATGGAGGAAAATCCTAGCCCCTCAGACCTAGTCCCTTACACATCAGGTAAGGATGTTATAAAGGTTAGAACTGCTAGTGTAGGCAAGATAGCTGCAGCATTTTTAACTCTATGCTAGTAACATTTGTTCTAAGTAGGGTCAGTCAACATTACTGTTAATTTAGTACCAGAAATCCTAAATTGTTTCACTAGCAGTAACAGTGGGGGATGTCAGGACAGGTTTTCACTACACAGTTAATTAATCCAGACTCTTACTTGGGTTCTACCTCAATGTCTCTCCAACCATTCACAAAGAAAAACCTGACCCAAGTTTGGCAATTAAACCAGGCTTGCTTACACAGCTGGAGGTATGGAGTAGAACATGGAGTCAGCCGACAATCGGACTGGCACCCACCGAATCTGTGGTGAGAGATGCATGCAACGGGACAGGAGAGGAATCGCTTGAGAACTGCTAGTCAACAATGTATTTCCCTTCAATTCCTCACTAAAAGGGCAGGCAAGTTTCTCACAAGTTACAACTGCCTTAAAAAAGAGTCTTGGAGCATCTCAGCACAAGAACTATGGGATCTGCCTCCAGACACATCGTGTAGGGATGAGAGGACACAGTTATACAAGTAGGGTTTCAGCTTTTGAAACACTTGGGCTAGGGGCAGACATTACACACCAGTTTAAGTGATCTGAAACTGGTTTAAACCTGTAACAAAACAGACATTCAGTGCACATAAACCAGTTTCAAAATGGCCAAAACCGGTTTAAGATAAACCTGGTTGAATGCAGTATCAGACTTAACTGATTTGGCTCAAACCGGTTTATGCATCGTCTGTCCCAGACCCCCTTCCGGTTTAAGTTAAGCCAGACACCCCCAGCATCCCAGCATGCTCTCTCCTCTAGCCCAGCCAGGATGGCTTCACCCCTCTGCTCCCCAGCCAAAGCAGGGACAGGCAGGGGCAGAGGTGTGGCCAGGGAGGGGTTTTGTCTGGCTCATGGCAGGTCCCTCAGTGCTGCCGGGCTGAGGTGCCGCTCCCTGAGAACGCAGTGGGGCTGGGGTTGATCTGTGGCGGGACTGCCATTCTCAGCAGCCCGACCACAGCAGCTCCTTTGCTGCTGCCGCTGGCCCCAGCCCTGTGGTACAGGGAGGGACCAGCGGACGCAGCCCTGACCCCACGCTAGCTCCAGGCTCTAGCTCCCCTGGCTCCTGGCCTGAGCAACTGCCGGAACGCATGACTGGCTGAGGGGAAAAGCATGGGAATTTCAAACCACGTGCTTTAAAAAGCCGCGGTTTGAAAT
>NW_017728998.1:28003642-28010899 GCF_001723915.1 Gavialis gangeticus | reverse complement strand
TCCCTTCCAACCCTTAATCTATGAATCTATGAATCTATGTCTGTTGTTACAAACCGGCTCACTCGCTGCAGGTTAGACTAACCTGCAAAGGTTGAATCAACTCGGGTTTCAATTTTTTAAATGTCTGTCCCTAGTCTTGCAGTCAGCTCAGACTAACCCTGATGCTCAGACCCAGGAACCAGTCACTCCAGTTAACTGTGCAATAAAGATATAACCTTAGGTTAAAAAGAACATCTAGAGCTGCTGCATTTCCAACAGAATTGCAAACTTTCATCCCTTCCATATTAGACTGCCAAGCCTTTTTAGAAACCGGTTTATCAGGACTATAATACAAAACACAAATTCTTATATGCAAGGGAATTTGTGTGCATCAGGGAGGAAGGTGCATTGGTGCAAGGGCCATGCTTACTCTCCTGCCAAAAAGGCCACTTCAGGAGTAAGTGGCTGTAAGTGGAACATTAAAATGATCAAACACTCTGGCAGGTGAAACTCCCAGTCAAAAAAAAAATAAAGTCACAGCCTCCACCTCAAACACATGTCCATGCTGAGGAGTGAGCGGTTAAGCAGCAATTGAGGTAAAGAATAACAGCTTACACAGTGCTGAAAACATGCAGATTAAAGTTAGACATTTTCATCCGTTCTCTCTTTTTTTAAAAAAGTTGAATACTTAACATTTATTTCTGTTTTTCAGTGCAAGTCATAACAGAATAACTTCTCTTCAACAGGGTGGCCAGCCTGCAGCATGTGTACCACATGTGGTATGGGCAGCCCGGGTGGCATGCGGCAGACTGGGGAGAGGATAGGCAGCGCTGTAACTAAACAGAGCCACAGATTGGACAGGGGAGGGGAATCAGAATGGCACTTGGGGAAGGTGTGGAGTTAATTTGTGGTGTACCTGCCAAAAAGGTTGGCCCCTGCTGCTCTTCAGCGACTGGAGTCTGGACTGCATGTCTCTTTCACCACTGATCTTTTTTGACATGTTTGTGTTCATAATGATCATTTCGCAAGAGGCCTGAGTGCCTACTGAAAGCACTCAGAACCCTATTTACACTGAATTGCTGCGAGTTATTTAAAATATGCTTCTTCTTTGTTGGAGAAGGATTTCTGCACATTCAGCATTTTTTTTAGTCACCCACACTTTGTGAAACACCAGAAATACAATATTCAAGAACCATGGACAAACAGTTTCACATTCAGTCGGATACCCACTAGCTAATGAATTCTAATCCTGACTCTTCCACTGACATGAATTTGGGCAGTTATTCTACAAAAAGAAAAAGATGGAGGTCAAGGCAGAAATCAAGTGTTGTGAAGAATGAATAATGTTTACAACCCTCCTTAAACATGTGCAGTACTATATTGTTGAGTGATCATTTTGTACTATCCAAGAGCAGCTGCACTGTCTTGTGAAGAATTCCTACTCCAGCTTGAAGTCTGCATGCTTCTCTAAGTCCAAAAAAGTCAGCTTGGTCTACAGGCTCTCCAAATTTTTCTCAGAATGGCTCATACTGCAACAGTCCTAGAAACACCATCCTAAAAACTGTCATGAGGAAAATATTGTTATCCTCTAATACAACATTGCAGCTGGAAGCAACAACTGGCATGATCCACCCAAACTTTTCTCCAAGTACGTGCTCTTGGAATCTCTGAGCTGATAAACAGGGTAATACTCAAGTTAAGAGAGCCACACAAGCAACAACAATCTGCCAGCCTAGGAGAGCACTTCAAAAGATCATGTAACACCAAAGTATAGGCTGACACTGGATGAACTGTTAAAAGTGTTCCAAGGATGTAAGACTTGGAATATAGTTACTAGTTACCCAATTTATTTTATAGCACTTAACACCATAGCAACTAGGCAGTGCAATCAGAAAAAATAAGACAGACATCAGTTACTTTAACACGCGCTTTGAAATGTCACTTTTAGTCTCTTTACGTCCTTTCAGGTATGAAATGTGACCTGCCAGATTCTGTGCACTGCCCCACGGCTGGAACACTTTCTTTAGACTTGTTAGAATAGTAACTCCAAAACCATTTCTGGCCCTCCAGCAACTCCCCTACTCCCTGCCTCTAACTTGCAGGGAGGAGATTCATTTCCCACATCCAAATAGATAATGGCTGTTTTTTATTTATGAAACACACACATACATCCTTGGGAAGGAATACTAGACACAAACATATCCCCTTGGTATCTACACTTGTTCTTTCAGGGCTACTTTGCCTTGGAGGCACAACTGACTGATGAATGTTGTAAGGAAGAATGCGCAGACAGGGTCAGAATACATCTTATAACCATGTACAATAACAGCACATAACATTTATACACACCCTATACAAATAACAGAATACTGATTTTTGAGTGCTCAGATACCAGTGATGATGGGATCGTCAGAGATATGTAATAATCATTTTGCCGAGAGGTCTATATCACTTTTTCCTGCCAACAGTATTTGGCAGTTCTCAAATATATTCATTGTTAATCACTTTAGTAGATCATTTTTGAGTACTTCCCCTTAAAAAATTTAATTATCACTCATTTTAAAGCCACGTAAATGGATGGGATTACAGCAGAGAATAAAAAGACCAATAATGACAGCAGTGACAAGCAGCTAATGACACGTAAAGCTGAACGCTTACCTAAACTATTTCCTCCACATCCCTGCAAGATCCGTCTGGCCCTGTTTTTAGCATCTTCTGGGAAACTTGGGCTGTCCAACAGATCTGGGTATGTGCATAGCGCCACCACCTGCAATAGTAAAAGTGATGTAAATAGGCCACAACTTTATTTGTTGTTCAAGGCTACTTTTTCTTTAAGTTAATATCACTCTCAGTTTTACTGATTCCTCTCCAATCCCCAAGAAAACTAGATTCTTTGAAAGTAAAGGACAACAGCAGATTAAAAAGAGAGTCAAGCCCTGAAGGTATACCCATAGACCAAAATCTAAATATCTATTTTTCGCAAGAGATCTTGATTTTCCTTTATTAATTATTAGCTAGTCAATGATACAAGCCAAGTAACAGGAGACATGGGGAGGGCAAACAGAACATTTCACGTGTATAAAAGAAAAAAAAAGAGAAAATACTATGGAGGGACAAGCACAAAAAAATGGCTGCAGAGACTCAGCAAGCTGGCTATGAAGTTTTGATGTCTGAGCCAAACAGGTGTCTTTTTACTGTAGTCCTTGCGTAGGGATGACTATTTAAACTTTAAGTAAATGCAACTATTCTTTATTTTACCCTAGCACATAAATTACAAAGCAATCCTCATAATATGATTAAAATAACTGAGTTGTGTATTATGATCAAGCTGAGAGAAGCATGTGTCGTAACCACAAATTACTCTAGCAAATCAGAGTCTCTGAAACTGTGATACTTTATATAGAAGAGACAGATTTAGAAATAATATTATTTCACATTTTAAAAGGTCTTACCTGACGAAGGAAGGTGATGGGCCTCTGTCCCATTGCATGGGCGTCACCAATGTTAGCCTTAATGACCTCAGTAAAAGGCTTTTTGATACCCTGAAGACAGACAATTTATACCATATGGTTTGTTTTAAAGTAGAAAATAGAGATCTTCTTTATATAATTAAGTAGTATAAAAAAAGTATCAGCTTAAAATAGTCTATCATTAAAAGAGTCATAGTTGTAGTGTTCTGAGATGATTCTTATACAGAAATAGTTTCTTTTTACTGTTTTAAGAACCTTAGAGCCCTTTACAAAGAAGGAAGAAGACATGACAACTCATTTTTAATGCAGAGACTCACTGCACTGTCAATGTGTGGGTATATGGTAGATACGCATGTACACACTGTTCTAGTAAATGGATTCAAAGGTGAATGGGGGGTGGGGGGTGGGGGCAGCAGCCAGAGTTTAAGCCCCTTGAGAATTTGCATTTTCTTCATTAAAAACACAGTAAATAATAGATTTGTTTACTTAAGAAAAGATGTGCTTAACTTGCATGAGAAATTTTAAAAAAATCTTTTAGCACATATTTGAAGTAACATGCCAGCTGTAGAAAGAGCTTAGAAAGGTTTCAGGAGTACTTTCAGGCCTTATTTATATAGGCTTTCACCTAAGCCCTAGACAGATGTGCTGCCAACAGTGCCTAGAAATAAAAAGACCCTGTTCTGCACTATGAAACAATCAAAGTTGCACTGTGATTTCTATTCTCTTGTAGCTCAGCTAAGTCAAAAAACTGGATTCCAATAAGGTTTAAAAGGTGACATCAGCTTTTACACCCATTTGGGTCTTGTCTTGCAACAGCCAGTTCAGCCATAAAACCAACCTCACATTACTTCAACAGATTTTGCATGAGGAAGCAGTGAAGTCAGGTCATACAGCAAGAATCAGCTTGGCTGAGACTATCAAATGCAGTTCTCATAAGCACCATTTGCAACTCAGGGGGAAGTCCCAGCATCATCCAAGCATCTGAGTTTAGAGACTCTTATTCTAATGCAGCTAATCACTTCGTTTGGATAGGAATATTGTGAAGGACCAGAAGTAAGCCCTATTTTTATCCACTACACCAGAAACAGTTTTATTTGATTACTGCACATAATCACCCTTCCAAAATATTTTAGAATCTATATGCAAAGCCTCTCATCCTTTCTCTGGAAGAGATCACTATTGAAATAGTTAGTAATCCTGTCCAGGGACCCAGAGAAAGAAAGAATATCCAGAAGCTATAGGGGATTGATGCAAGAATGTGCCTCCTAGTCCTCTCTACCTTCTGGGCCTTCCTTCAGGCCCAGAAGGTAGAGAGGACTAGGCCCTTTATATATGTTTCTGGCTAACTGCCCCTCCAGACTGCGTCTGAAAGCTGTATCTGTGAGGTAGAAAGGATGAAAAGAGCAGGAAGCAGGAAAGGGTGGTTGTTGGGAAAGGCAGCAGAGCAGACAGTTGGAAGACAAAACAAGGAGACAACACACGTACCAAAACCAACTGAAAAACAAAATATTAGTTATTTTGACAATTTATTTGCTGTCTGCTATTGGTTGGTTTTCTTAACTATTTAGATTGCTACCTCTGCATGTACCAGCTGTGCTTTAACATATTAAGAGCTGGTACAGAGCCATGTACAGATAAGGGTCCAGATAGGGGTCTCTAGGTGCTACTATAATTAAAGTGTTACATAATAAAGAAAACAAAAGATATTTCTTGATCTCTGCAGTCTAAACAGCTGGCTATTTTTCTAGCCATACTTTTCCTATGAGAAACTGAACTTCTCCCAAGAAAAAAAGAGAAAGCACTGGAAGAATGCTAACTTGTAATCAGAACTCTCTTTTAAAAAGGAAAAAAAAATACTGTAGAACAGAAAAAAATCTTTAAATGGACTGGTCTGTAAAAGACGAGGAAAAGGTAACTGGCATATACCAGGTAGATGGAAGAGTTAGTTAAACTAAAAGGACAATGTTGGCACAAGAACATATAGAGAGAAACTGGCCAAGAATTCATTTAGATTGTGAATCAGAAGATTTCTAGTCATATAAGAGAGATTCTGGAACGGCTTTCCAACAGGAGAAGAGTGGCCAGAGAGCCAGCTGCTTTTAAGATGGAGCTTAGTTATTTTATGCAAATGATTATACGAACATGCTTTCCTGCTCTGGATGTCCCAAAAGGCCTCTTCAAAGTCCTATGTACCAGTATGTAGAGCATTTTTGTTTTAAACATTTTATTAGAAAACAGATAATATCAAACAGATTTAAAAAACGACCCCAACTGAGGCCTCACAAAGGGAATACAAATACAATTTCAAGAAATTACATAATACTCACATGATAACTGACATCAAATTCACTTTGCTTAAACTACAGTTTTATCCAGCAAACATCTTACCCTTGCTTCTTATATGAATACAGGTTCATGCATTTGATACATAACACAAAAAGTGCTTACAAAAGCCCTCACCCACCCTTCCTGACAACAAATGCTGTCCCTTAGCTTATCCTATACCTATACGGGGCTGAAACAACCCCCTGAAGTCCAGCCCTTGCCAGAACTTTGTATCCCCTCCTTGTGTCCCATTCTTTTCTCTACCTCTATAAAATTGCAGCTCGTGCATTCCTTACTGCAAACACTGTCGTGGAAAAGCACGACTCCTTCACTGCCAACAGGGAACGCACTTTCCATAGTGCTACCTTGGTACACGGGATGAAGACCCTCACTCCCCATGACCCATCCGTCCCTCTGTTAACCCATAGAGAACATTTTCGAGAGTGATCGCCGTTCCCCTTCCCGTCTCCTTCAAATAGGTGGCTACCTTTCCCCACCCCTTACCAGTATGTAGAGCAAGTTATTTTATCGGGATGTAAAAAAGTGTGTTGCTTCGCCCACTAGAATATTAACCAGGAGGTAATCCTATCTGCTTTTGGTCTCCTATCCAGGGTTACGAACTGTTTTTAAGTGAATGTAAAAGAACTCATTGGACAAGAGGCAGCCAGGAGACTGGATATCATCAGATAACATGGTCACCATGAACAGAAATCCTAAAGATCTTTGAAGTGCAGGAGACCCATGGCTACGTGATATGGCTGATTTGTTATACCAGCTGATGCCATTTGAATCCTGTGTTCAGACACTGGCTGAACACAGGACCAATGTGGAAGATGAATGATAGTATTCAAATTTCCTTTGGAATAGAGTAGGTTAATAAAACTGGGCGTAAGAAATGATACAACTGAAAGATCCAAATGTACCCTGACTCAATGGGGTTACACCATGCCTTCTTAAATCAGGTTAAACTAGCACAATAGAAACAATTGTGTTCACTTAAGAAAATAGAAAGTGATCTCCTTTGAGCTTCTCAGCTCAAGCACAGGTATACAGATTTGACAAAAGTGCCTAGAAACACATCTGTCATTGTAAAATTCAGTATGTAGGGTTCGTTAGTGTTATTGGGCTTGGATTGTATACATTACTGTTCTTCAGCAAATTACATTTAGGTCTGAATTGGAGGATTTATTAATAGACTATTTCAAATCATCGGGGGTCCAGAGAACACGGGAATTTTCATTCAGATTTTGATTTGTTAATGCTTTTATTCTAAAAAAAAGTGATACTTTGGGAAAGCTGGGTGGTCACTGTTTAATGTTGTTATTAGCTCTGAGATAGAACAGAAATGCAGGTGCTAAACTAAAGTAACACTCACAAAGATTGTCACAGCAAATTGCAACCTATATGCTAGGTCAAGAGGGAGAGAGGTTCTAGGGATGAGAGGCATACCTGAACCCAAACAAGGACAAACTGCATCAGTAAA
>NW_017728998.1:27997594-27998642 GCF_001723915.1 Gavialis gangeticus | reverse complement strand
ATCGGGGGTCCAGAGAACACGGGAATTTTCATTCAGATTTTGATTTGTTAATGCTTTTATTCTAAAAAAAAGTGATACTTTGGGAAAGCTGGGTGGTCACTGTTTAATGTTGTTATTAGCTCTGAGATAGAACAGAAATGCAGGTGCTAAACTAAAGTAACACTCACAAAGATTGTCACAGCAAATTGCAACCTATATGCTAGGTCTAGAGGGAGAGAGGTTCTAGGGATGAGAGGCATACCTGAACCCAAACAAGGACAAACTGCATCAGTAAATGCTTATTTTCAGAGTTCACCCTTTCTTGTGCATCTCCCACTGTTTCCATTTCACTGCCATCCCCTTAAGCTTCCCAGACCCTTCCACTTCTCTAGTAGCATTCATACTAGGGAAACGTGTGTTTTTTTAATGCTTTAGTACAGTGATTTTCAACTTCAACTATGTCCTAAGAGGTCAATGAAAGACGACTGTGATCAATCAAAAGTATCTGCATACCCACACTTACAATTCAAAGTGGTCCACATCTTCATTCAAAATTTCCAAAGGAGTTCACATTTACATTCAAATTTCTAGGGGTCCACAAATGCAAACAGGTTAAAAACCTCTGCCTTAGTATAAAGGTGGCCTGTCTCTGTTGTGACTTATACTAATAAGAGAAGGCCATGTAATAAGCAACAAGGCTAGGGACAGAAATTCAAAAAGCCGGAGCCTGAATTGATTCAATCTTTGCAAGTTAGTCTAACCTGCATAGCTTGAACCAATTTGCAAGTGAACAGACATTCACTGTTGATTCCAGAAATACAGGCATATGCCTGCAGTGGCTCAGGCTAGAAGCAGGAGGGCACTCCCTTCCTTTCTGCAACAGCCACAAGGTTGGAGTGAAGCTCAGCTGGGGGGCCTGACCAGCACCCCCCACCCCAGCTGCTAAGTAAGATTGGGGAGGTGTTTAACTCCCCACCCTGGCCTACAAGGACCCCAGCCGAGGTGTACCTGGAGGGGGAGAGGGGAAGCAGCCCTTGACAGGCTTGTCCCCAAGGGGTGAGGGCCAGGC
>NW_017728998.1:27982049-27992594 GCF_001723915.1 Gavialis gangeticus | reverse complement strand
GGTGTTTAACTCCCCACCCTGGCCTACAAGGACCCCAGCCGAGGTGTACCTGGAGGGGGAGAGGGGAAGCAGCCCTTGACAGGCTTGTCCCCAAGGGGGGAGGGCCAGGCACTGCCTCAGACAAAGTGGGGAATGGAGGAGGATTAAATTCCCCTGTCTCCCTTGTTGGGCATGGGCATGAGGACCCACCAGGGTCTGCCTGGCTTTCCCCCCGTTGGCCACTCACGTGGCGGGGGGCCTGGCCAGAACTACCTGGCGTGGCCCTGCCATCAGCCCAGAGTTGAGGATGGGGCTGGGGCTGGGGCTGTGGCTGCAGAGCTAAGCCAGGCTGGCCTGCAGTGCTGCTGGCAGTGGATGCAGAGGGGCCCTTCCCAGTGGGCTACAGCTTGGGCTGGGGCGACAGGAGCTGTGTGGCTGCATTGCTCTCGACTTCCCACACCCAGGCTGGATGGGGGTGTCATGGACCCCCAGCTGGCTAAAAAAGGCCCTGCCCCCACGGCCTAGCCGAGACCAGCCCCGCAGAGCCCTTTCCAGCCAGCTGTGGCTCCATGGCAGCCCCGCCCAGCCAGGGCGTGGGGAGCTGGGAGCAATACGGCCGCACAGCTCCTGCAGACCCAGCCTCAGCCACAGCCCGTTGGGAAGGGCCATGGCCCTTCCGCATCTGCCCTCAGCACTGCCTGCAGCCCCAGCCACTGGCGAGGCAGGTGGATTGCAGGGCCATGCCAGCTGGCTCTGGCCATGCCCCTGCCCTTGCTGCTGTAGCAGCAAGGGGGAGGGTACCCTGACAGGCAGACCCCAGCTGCAGTTCCCGGAGGGGGGTAGAGGGGAGGCATGAGGGAACAAACCCCCTCTCTGCCCCCTTAGCCTTAGGGGGCCAGGCAGGTGTCTGGCCACACCCCATCTCTGCTCTGACTAGAGAGCTGAGCAGCAGGGACAGCCCTAATGTCTGCAGCAGACAGCCCAGCCCAGGACTGCAAAGCATGCTGGGATGCTGGGGGACTCTGGTTTAATGCAAACCAGGAAGAGATCCAAGACAGAAGTTCCATAAATCAGTTTGACCCAAATCAGTTAAATCTGATACTACATTCAACCAGGTCTATCTTAAACCAGTTTTGGCCATTTTGAAACTGGTTTATGTGTGCTGAATGTATGTTCTGTTACAGGTTTAAACCAGTTTCTGATCACTTAAACCAGTTTGTGTGTAACTTCTGCCCTTAGTCCTGTAGAACAGTGAAAGTCCACACATATGCCATATGACTAGAGGTGAGAAGTTTCTAGAGGGTTTGAACTCCCAACCTTGACGAAGTCATGACCTACTTTTAAGGTCTGGGCATGTGCAGTGTATAATGGTACTGCTTGTACTGAGTTGAAATAGTTTGAATAGATTGGTCCTTTTAAGTACTGCCCAGGTTTGAATTTGATTGGGTATTGTGCAAAGAGTGATGATTGGACCATTGGGTGAATGACAGGTGGAGTGTTTAGAAGGCCATAAATCCTGTTCACAGCAGCCAGTAGGAGCTCTGGGGGCTCAGGCTTGGACTTGGCCTTGCTCTCACTCAGGCTGGACAGTCCTGACTCTGGGCTCTTGGGGTGTGGGAGTTCATTGAGTGCAGGTTCCTCGCTGTGACCTGATTGTTGGGACTGAGCTCGCTGAGGCTTACCTGTCTTACGCTCTCTCCTTTGGGCTTTGGCTGTGGAAGCTGCAGTTGGCTAAAGTATCAACCTTTCCCTATTTGAGGTGCTGAGTACCTAAGCAGGGAAAAGCTAGAAATCGTCAGGGATTGTCAGAGGGTTTCTCCTGCTGACTAGTAGCAGTGTGTGAAATGGGCCCTATTTAATTCAGATTCAGATTCAGCCCGAATCAGGGACAGTGATTCGATCCGTTGATTTGGATCACTGTCCCCAATTTGATTCAGCCGAATCCGAATCTGACGATTCAATGCTGATTCGGTGAATCAGAGATTCAGACACAGGCACAGCTTTAAAAGTTTTTTCTACATACCTTGAGGTAGCAGCATGGCTCATGATTGCTGCGGTGCTGGGATGCATGGAGTGTCCCACAGCAGCGCCGGGCCTTTCCAGCGTGCTTGTCAGCAAATCCGGAAGTGATTTGCTGCCAAGAGAGCGCGTGGGCCCCGCTCCCCATGCCCCCCCAACCCAGTGCTTGGCCACAGGGGGAACCCAGGTGACTCCCCAGACCCAGGAGGCACTAGCCACTGAGCTGGGGGCGGACGGGGGGGCTCCCCAGCACGCTCGCCGGTGGACCCGGAAGTGCTTCTGGTCCACTTCTGGATCTCTTGCCAAGCGTGCTGGGAGCCCCTCACGCTTCTGTGGGACACTGCATCTGCCCCAGCACTGCAGCGTGCAGAGCCCCTGCTACCTAGAAGTATGTAGAACAAACATTTAAAGCTGTATCTATGTCCAAATCACCAAATCTGTCTGAATCGATTCAGAGTGTTCCGATTCAATTCGGAGAGCTTAAAGGGTCCTCTGATTCAGTTTGGATTCAGAGATTCAGCCACCGAATTGGGCCGAATCTCTGCCAAATCGAATCAGGGACCAAAGCTTCACACAGCCCTACTGACTAGGCCCAGGGTGTTCTTGCTGTCATCTGTGGTTTCTGGGTTGTCTGTGAAGCTACATAGTAGTTAACTCTGTAGTGATCAAAGCTCATTGCAATGTGTAGTTGATTGGTTTTGTGACCAAGGACATTGGGTTTGGGATTTGCTTCAGGTTATTGTTCTGCAGGGTGTATTTTATTGTGTTATGGCTTGAGTGTTACAGGAATATTGCATCAGGTATTTGTTGCACAGGTTTTGTTGTGTAATACAGCTTGTATTGCTCAAACTACCTGTGTTGTAGTGGGTAGCTATTCTTTCTAACTGAGTAGAGTCGGGCAGTAGATCAATGCTCAGGGAAATTAACTTATTTTAATGCCCCGAAACTGACTACCTGTGGGTGACAGGGGATTAACAATCCTCTGGATTAATTAGTTAATTGGCATCCCCACAGATGGTCTTTCAGTCAAAGAGAAAACAAGTTTCAGTACAATTGAATTGGATACTCCAGTGAGTATCCAAAAAAACCCAAAATTAATTATAATAAAATCCTTAAGAATGCTACCCTTTTGCACCTAATTAATAGGGACTTCAAGACCTAATTTAATAATAGGAACTTTGAGACCTTAGCAGGAAAAAAAAATCCTGACCTGCTTATCACAGTTTTGTTCTGAGTTTTGTTTTATAGATGTATGAATTCAAACTGACAAGAACTGTGGTTGAGGAGGAAAAGGAATGAGTCTGGGTTTTGACTATAGATGGCAGCTGAGTCTCATTGCTCCCTAATAAAGATTGAGTAATTGGTGGAGCCTGCAGTTGGTGCTATACCAGTTCCCCAATGCCCAATTTATAAATACAAATGCCAGATACATAACATTTATAAATTATCATTTTCATTTAAGTATAGTAGTCCCCTGAATGCACACCCCATGGAGGTAAAAGAACAAGATGTAGTCCTATTGCATGATTTTAAATGAAGAATTATATAGTGGTTATTGGGATGCAATTGCACATTAGAAGCTTCTTTAAATGGGAGGCCTAATTCATAATGGACTAATTTGGAATGGATTTTTCTACTGCATTTCACAAAAGAAGACTGAAATGTTACTGGGCTGAACATAGTGGTCCATGTTTCAGGGCAGCGTTTAGCGCTCTAAATACATTTTCTTTTTGTTCTTTTTTGTTTGTTTTTAATTGTATTTGATTCTGTAGACACTTTCTAATTACACTATCAATCCAGAAGAAACTACAATTTGCACAGAAGGCATTTATTCCAAGTTACATAATATTCTACATCTGTGTAAATACTTTATCTGAGGAAGAGGTTGGGGAGAAAGAATAGAACAAAAGTCTTATTTCCCAGATTTTATAAAATTGATTTTGTTTCATCATTTTAATTTGCAGCAGCTTTCACCTGTGTTCCAGAAAGCAAGGGTGCACTGACTAAAGAATCTTCTTTTTACTTAACATGTGCAGACAAGTGAGGAACAATAATTCTGACAATTTTAATGAGGTCATAAGCCTTCTTTAGAGAAGCTTTTCTACTGTACATTCTCTCACACTTATTCAGGTTATGGTGAACACTGTTCAGCCTAATTTATCATCTCATAATGTTGTTTTCCTGCATGTCAAATCACGCTCCTCTATGTCTGTGTTTATATTCTGGAAAAGTACAACCAACCAGCTCCAGTATCACCAAAGAGACACAGACAGCTGAAACATAGCCTTAAATCTGGATTGTAAAAAATGACAACAGATGTTTCCATGAAATCTTAAACGTCTTCCTACTGCAGAGGAGAACTCCAGCCTACTGGCAAAACTATGTTGGCATTTTGAATACTTAAGCTTCAGATAAACAGAATACACTAGGGGCTTGTATTAAATCAACTCTAACAATGGGACCAAAAAAAAAAATCGACCCCAAAACTATACTGAAAGCTGCATCTGAAACCTAGAAGAGGCAGAAATGAGCATGATTTTCTACAGCTACATGATTCTTTAATATATCTATTTAATTGTTCTTGCTGATGCTTTCCCACAGTTTTGGAGACTTCTTAAATGGCTAGGTAAGGATGACTATATTTTAAGTTTAAAAATTCAGTACCTTCACCCTTCCTTTCTACCATTTCTGTGTCATCATATTCTGTGCCATTTTATTCTCCCTACCATTTCTATGCCATCACAGATTGCTTAGGAAGAGGAATAATTTTGCATCATTCCTCCCAAGTCAGCAATGTTCAGATCCTTAAGAAAAGATAATTGGTCCCAATTGTGGCAATTGACACAACTGTGGAAATCTCTGAAAGCAGAATCCTCTAACTTTCTGGAACTAAACCCTCACACAGGGATTGAGGGTAGAAGCAGCAGGGTTGACCTCTACATACGTTCTCAACAACTTGGATTTGGAGCTAGCTAAAAAGTGAGATCTCTCTCCTGTGAAAAGTTCTGGATACCAAAAAAACAACAACAGACCAATATTACTGCAGTACCTCCTGGTCCATGCTCCCCAGCCAACTCTCTCTCATAATGCACCACAGTTCTTTTTTTGAGCTGCTGGGGAGATGCACCCAGCTGGACAGCCTGGCCCACAGGCTTAGAGGACAGGAACAAGTGCACCATGGTGGGTCAGTAACCACATCATTTTGGATGGTTTGTTTGTTTTCAGCTGAAAATTTTGAGCATTCGTTTCTTCAGTAGAAGCAGAAATCATGTCCTTTTTCCCCTTTCAAACCCACATAAGCCAAAAACCTGGCTTCCAACCACATTTGTTAAATATATCAAAACCTTGATTTTCACTAGGAAATAAACTGGAAGCTGGTAAAATTTATGAAAGGCTAGTTCAATAAACTCTATCCACACTACTTAACACCAGCCTCTGTATCCTAGCAGCGACTCAAATGGTCTTTACAGTTAAACAGATCGGGGTGACATGTAGGGGGTGCACGCGGGTGCACATGCACCCCCTGAGTGTAGTGGTGCACCCCCTACAAGGTGTCGGCACCTGCGGGTGATGGCCGCTTGCCACCCCACCGCCAACAATGCCGGCGGTGTCTGCAGGTGGTCTGTGATTCTTGCTGGCTGCCACCGATGCTGCCAGTGGCATCTGTGGGAGCTCCTCTGCTTACCGCAGCTGCACTGCCTCTGCTGCTGCTGCGCACCCCGCAGGGGCATGCATCGTTCATGAGACAGATCTAGATCACATTACCAGAGAGACCAAAATAGACTTCTTTTCTTGAATGCCAGAATGCTAATTATCTAAAATGAGCAACGAATTTTCCTCCACTTCTGGACAGAAAAAAGTTATTGGTCACCCAGAAAGAAGGAATGACAGTGAAAAAGATAGCAGGTCTATTTCTATTCTGTATCAGAAATAGCTAAATACAATAAAGTCAAGTCAGAGATCATCTAATGAACCACTGAATTACTGTGACTAAGGCACAACAGTTTCTGTAGCCAACAGTACACAAAGGAATTAGCATCATGTCTGGCTTTTTAGCTTTCCAGTGTAAATGACCAGGTTCCCATTACAGCTATGCCAACTGCCAGGGCAGCCTTTGGCATATATCCAAGGTAAGCCTTGAAGTAGCACCCACAAAACTGCAGTGAGATGCTTTAACCACTTTGCCACTATACTCCTAATTGACAAAAGCCACCTATGAAAGAAAAACAAGCAAAAACAAAAAACAACAAACAAATCCAAGGTGGAGGCCTAAAGTGTGCAAATTACTTGGCTGGTTTATTTGTATTTAATACCTTGACATGCTGCTATGAATCCTAACTAAATTGAATGAAGCCCAATTAATAATCATGACTCCTGGTACAGGTGATATCTTTTATTAGCGCAACTAGATTGTTGCAAAAAGGTCTTTAATTGCCAGCTTTAGGGCACAAACACCCTGCTTCAGGCATAGGAGAAAAGTTCTCCTGGGTAAAAATGGAAGTTCTTTTACGGTGGTTGATGTGTATTTGAAAAAATACACAACCCTGTCTTTTGCAAGCACAGCTTTGGTTTTGCTGAGGGAAGGGTCAAAGACTGATATTATATTTAAAGAACTTTATACACAAGTGCTAAATGTACCAAATTATCCCATCCTTTCCTTTGTTACATCATTTGGTTCTCTTTTATGACGAATGGTTTGACTTCAAAGAGGACAAGCTTTACCAGACTTTTTTGTGTAATAGAAACTTCCAAACTTTTAAATGTAAACTCTCACTGTTGCATGTCTTGAACTATTTTTAAAAGATATCTATATATGTATACTTCACTCCTCGGTGAAATATGAAACACCGTAACCAGAAGGAAAGACGACTACATCCTGCCTACCACCAAACAACTTTGAGGTAAACAGATTATTCCAATTTTTCTCTGAGCCTAATCTGCATATAACATGAACTGTTCCAAAAAGGTATTCTACCACACCGTCAACTCTCCTTTGAAATATAAACTTTCATTTCTACCCAGGAGAACTTTTACAGTCTTTTCTCCTAGCCTGAAGAAGGGTGTTTGTGCCCAAAAGCTTGCAATTAAAGAAAAAAAATTTTTTTGCAAAAATTTAGGTGGTCTAATAAAAGATATCACCCCTACCATGAGTCCTGATTCCTTTTGCCTCTAGACCAATACAGCTACAACCTGGATACCTAGCTCAGTTAATAAAGCCTTTTACCATCTCTAAACCAGTTACAGCACTATAAGGATTAGAGAGTTCTAAGACCTTAGCCATCTCTTCTGAACCTAGGAAAGGTAAAAAGGGGTGTACAGTCCAGTTTTAGTGAGAAGTAAATGAAGAAGAGAGTTGTCTGAAAATCATGGACACTGCAGCCAAATATAGACGTAGGCACTAGGGTGACATAAGATATTTCAACTGTGAATTATGGCTTTCAAGTTTTACAGTTCTGTTTCTGAAATTCTACCCAATGTTTGCATACTTTATAAGACAGGAAAATCCCAGCTAACACTGGGATGCTGACATAATACGCAGAATTGCAAATTCTTCTGAAAAAGTTGTTAAACAGTCAAGGAATAAGGAACAAACATGAGCAAGAGACAAAATGTTTTCTCATAGTTCAGTTGACTGGAGTTCACTACAGATACACTTACCCAGCTTTCTCACATAACCTCCTCCTCCCCCTCCATATCCACTGGCACTCAGGCTTAGTAAACTGTATTTGCTCTACTCATGTCCAGTCCTCAGTCACACATGGCCCTAAATGTGGATGGCCATTGATAATATTCCACTGAACCGTTTTAAGAACAAATTAATTTAACTGGAAAAAAAATCTGCCACATAAAGGGAAAACAAACAAAAAAATTGAAGGAAAAAGTTACATTTTATAAAAACCATTATAAGTGAGTTGCTCCAATATCTTTACTCTTCAAAACTCTTTGAACCTGATCCCTAGCCAGTGAAACAACTGGTCTACCAAGGGCACATGTGTTTGCAATCAGAAGGTGAGGGTTTTGGGGCGGAGGGGGAATTAAAATCTTTTTTTTTGCCTAGCAGTGTTGTCTCCTTGCTTAGCTTATATAACTGGAAAAAACTAACATTTATCCTTTGTTCGTAGGAGAATTAGGTTGTATGAAAAAACAGTGGCAACAACTTCAGAAGCGAGTTTCACAGAAATATATATATATATACATAAATAGTTTGAGAGATGCATCAGCAAGCATTTGTTTTAAAGTGTGGAAGTCTGTATTACACAGAAAAGTCTGTGTAAAACTCTTTGACTTCAAACCATTCATCATTATAAAAGAAAACCAAATGATGTAACAAAGAAAAGGATGGGATCATTTGATGCATTCAGCACTCGTGTATAAAGTTCTTTAACTATAATATCAGTCTTTGATCCTCCCCTCAGCAAAACCAAAGCTGTACTTGCAAAAAACAGGGTTTGTGCATTTGAAAAAATGCACATCAACCACCATGTTATACTTTATTAATAAAATGAAAAATATAACAAGTTCTGTCCATAGATATAAGGTTTGCTGTCTCATAAGAACTGCTAGGAATAACAACATCTGAACTGCTAGAATTTGTTTTTAAATATTCATGTTGATTGTGTAGGTGGGGAATCTGAGGCATTATTTTCAGAAGTGGTGACAATTTAGTGTCTCACTTGACACAGTTTGTCTCAGACCTTCAAAAGGCATGGCTACCTGGGCCTTTGGACCTAGCTTTCAGAAGTGCTAATCATTCTCATGTGTAGGTACTTAGTTTGAAAACCAAGACCAAGAAAAGTCAATACATAAAGTATCAGCAGCTTCTTTAGAAGACACTGGTCTGAACTTCTTTAGAGAGAAGAATTAGTTTGGACATGACCAAAGTCTTAAAAACTATGACAGATAAAATGAGTAAGCATGCAAGTTCCTTTGAGTCCAGGGATCATTCCTACATTTCAAACAGCCACCAGCAAATATTTTAAATATACCCACTGCATAACACAACCAGCAGATGACAGCAGAAAAATCCAAACACTACTTTAGGCAGCTTACACTGAAGCTGACTCAGTAATCTGTGACAGGAGAGCAACTATGGTAGGGGGAGATGGGCTTGCCTGGCTGACAGGGAACTAGTTGTATTAAAACTATCAGTAGTACAGGGGTAGAGGTTGCAGCTGTGTTGGTCCAAGGACACAGGACACTTGGTGGTAGAGAACTTGCATGTAAAGGTCTCTTGGGTTTGCATTTTAAAAGGACAAAATCTATCACTAAGTTTAAAACGATAAATAAAGGGGAAAAAAAAGATTACTATTGTTGTTTCCTCTGGGCCTAGTGCCAAACTGTGGCTGGACCGTGGCAATCTGCAGCTAGGTGCTCCCCAGTTATACAAGTCTAGGGCCCTGCCCAGCAAGCCCCACTAACCAGAACGGTGTCATGAAAAGAGGTCGTCTTTTTTAAAGAAATTTTGTGTGTTCCAAGCCAAATCAGCCAAATCAAGTCCACAAGTGGCCCTACAACTGGCAAACATCCTCCATCCCTACCAGAGGTTTCAGATATTCCCAAAGTCTTTTGGCATGCATCCTATGTGCAGGCCCAAGCCCAGAGACTTGGGGTTCAAATGCCCCCAGGTTTCGCCTGCCCTCAGCCATATGGCCACAAGAACAAGCTAGGGAGGAACCTCCCATTTCCATAAAGTGGGCTTTAAGCCCCAACACCTCGGCAGGTACTAAACCATGCCAGCACAGTGACCCCAGGAACGCTTAAGGAAAACTGCCTTCGTGGACCCAGATACATGGTGTTTTCCCTGCCAGCACTGGTGATGTGTGGGGGGTATATGCAGGTGCACATGCACCCTGAGCGTGGTGGTGCACCCCCTGAGAAAAGGCACCATCAACACTGCTGCCAGTGCTTGCAGGTGGTCACTGCTTGCTGCTCCCCGCTGCTTGCTGCCAACACCGCTGGCAGCATCTGCAGGCAGTCTGCGATCGCCGCTGGCTGCCACCGACCACCGGTCAGCGCTTACCCCCACCCCACTGCCACCACCAGTGCTGTGGCTGCCTGCGGGAGCTCGCCGCGCCCCTGCAGCCTCCGGGGGCATGTGGCATTCATGCCTGCCAGGTAAGTAGCATTTCCCCTTCCACAAGAATAGATCAGTACAACCCAAAACCGATCGTCTCTCTGACTGCGCCAGCACGAGGCGGATTATCCGAGCTCTGGAGGGAGTGCCAAGGTGGCTGGAGCAGTGGGGCTAGGAACAGACACGGGTGGGGATGACTGACTCGCCTCAAAAGAGGCCGGGACAATCCTATAGCAGGCCGTTACCTCGAACGGCAATCACCTAATGACCGTTCCCTTTGGCCCCGGCAGACAGGCCGCTGGGCAAGGCGGACCCAGGCCTGGCCCGGTCGGTAGCAGCTGTCGTGCCCGCCCGGCGCGGGCCCAGGCTAGTACCGCAAGGCCCCGGAGCGAAGGGCTGTGGCGGGTGCCCCGCGCCCGCCTGCCCCTCGCTTGCAGGCTGCAGGGCGGGTGGCGGCGGGGCGGGGCGGGGCG
>NW_017728998.1:27975495-27981612 GCF_001723915.1 Gavialis gangeticus | reverse complement strand
GTCCGCCCGCCCTCCCGCCAGCCCGGGGCGGCGCTGCGGCGGGCCGGCCCTGCAGCCCGGCCTGGGGGAAGCAGGGCTGGTGAAGGGGGCGGATCCACAGTGATTTGGGCGCTGGGCGAGCAGAAAAGCGGGACGTGCAGGTTCCCTCTGCACTGACCGGGGGGCTGCGGCTGCCCCTCCCCCCCGCCTCCGTGTGAGGCGAAGGCCGTCCCAGCCCTGGCCCCGAGGCTGTCCCTGTGGTCCCCCAGAGCCACGGGCCGAGCCGGGGCCAGCGCTGCCCACCTGCCCCTCTGCCAGACCTGGTGGGGTGGGGTGGGGCTGTCCTGTCCCATCATGTCCCAGTGGCGCTGGTGCTGCCGGCTGCTTGCTGATGGTGGGGAGTGGGGCCGCCCATGGGGCCTCCTGGCAGCAGGTGGCCTTGCAAAGTCCCCACCACCCTCAGGGAGCCCTGTGCGCACCCCTGGCTCTGGCCTGGCTGGAGGGGAGGAGGTGCGTGCTGCCAGGATGCCCACCTGTGCCATGCTGCCCCTGGCACCCAGGGGCCCCTGATGGTGCGTTAATTCGCCCCTGACCCCACATATGCATCGGTCTGACCCTGAGCGGAGGCCAAGAGCCTCTAGCCAGGAACCTCCTTCTCAAGTACTGCAAGAAGCATTAGCACAACCCAGTCAAGATTCCCCAGCCTTGACTGCAGCCAGCACCCAGTGTCCCTGGGGAAGGTTTAAAAACCTCTGGCATGTAGCAGCAGAGCTGTCACTAGGGTATGGCGAATTGGGTTGACCACCCCGGGCCCCGTGCTTTGGGGGTCCCTGCGGAGCCAGGCAGAGCAGCTGCAGCCCCTTCTGCAGGGCCTGCCTGGAGCTGGCAGCTTAGACCCACGCCATGGAAGAAACACAGAGACCGCCCCCCGCACTTTGCGGGGGTACCATGGCCCCGCACCCCACTAGGGTCGGCTCTGCTTAGCAGGGCTGGGGTTCTCTCCGCCCCATGCAACAACCAGCAAGTGTCAGTCCCGTTTTAGAGAGATGCCAGCTGAGGCACAGAGTTGGCAGGAGGATCTGCCTGGCGCTGGAGAGAGAAGCTCTGTGGGAGCAGGGGTGAGATCCCTGAGGCCAGCCTCCAGCTTGGAGCACGGCTGGAGGCTCCAGGGGCCAGGTGGGGGCTGCTCTACTTTGCGACTTTATATCAGAAACTTTGCAGTTCCACTGTGCTGTGTTTCTGTATTTGTGCTTTTACCAAAAATAGCTCCCTGTTCTCTCCTCCCTCCTGAATGAAATGTATGTGTCCTGGCTGTTGGGGCTCCAGTACTTCTACCCCATCCCACCTGTCACTGCCCTACTGCAGGGCTAGTTCATAGCATGCAGCAGCATCAATCAGTATGGGAGGGTGGTAAAGTGAGATCATGTGGGTTCAGTGCTGTCAAGTTAATGCATGCTCTCCGTAGTAGCTCCCCCTCTCTTTCAGGAACACATTTGTCTCTGGTTTTCTTTGGGGTGGGGGAGAGAGAAGCAGGGATCTTTCCTCCCCTTAGGGTCAATTTCTATTTTTATTAAAATCAGCTGAAGTTTTGTCATCAGGTTTAGTGGGAGCAAATTTCTGGATGTTGGGAGGAAAGGGGGCTAGGAGGTATGTGTGTGGTTGGGCAAGGTCTCCTCTCAAGTCTCACTCCTGACTGCAAGAGAATTACTCCTTTTCTCCTTCCTACTCTTACTTCCCCCACTTGCTAAATAGAAGGGGTTTTTGTTCTAGCCACTCTTGCTTTCTGATGGATGTGTCTGTTGATGCCTTCTCTCCACTATTAGCACTGTTTACTGTTACAGGGTTTCCAGCTTCATGGGAATGACTCGCCTTTTATTTTTACTCTCTTCTTTAATATGATCTAGTCCATGTTTATAGAAGACTCAGCTAACAATCTTTATCAATTTTCTTTTGCAAATCTGAAGCAATTTTTTATGCATGGAAGGCTTTATTTTTGTATACTGGTTTACCTGTGTTTTATCTTTCCCCATACAAGTGGAGCATCATGTGAAGAATCCAGGTCTGGAAGAGCAGGTTTCCCTCATTTGCAAATGTCAGGACCTCTATAGTCTGTCTTGTCCATACTAGAGACTGTATTCTGGACGCACACTAAGACTGTGCTATTTTTAGAAGAGAGATCAAGTATGGGGCTTGCCAGCTTTGACACTGTTCCTTTAAAGGAATTACTAGTATATCCAAACAACAATTTCCTGCATTTTGTCTATTAAAAATCAATTTATAGGACTAGTACTTTGTTTTACAGTCATAATTACTTTAGAAGAGGTTTTAAATTATGATAAGGATACTTTAGATGAAAGTGCAAATTAATTATAAACTTAACTTTTGTTAAATAAATGAAAACATTTTTCAATTACTTTTAATTTCAGTAGAAGTTAAAAAATAAATACCACACCCAATATTTATGGCCTATACTGTGTAGCATTGAGATAAAGTTTGTTAATCTGAAAATGAAACTGCCTAAATGCAGAAATACAGAATGGGAGACAGCTGGCTGGGTAGCAGCATTTCTCAGAAGGATCTGGGTGGATCACCCAGGCAGGCCATATGGGGAAAAATTGAGAAAGATAGGCATGTTAAGTTTGAGGAAAAAGATGAATGGGGGGATCTGATAGCAGTTTTCAACTACTTGAAAGGCTATCATGAAGAAAGAGAACAAGGGAAGGGTGGTACTTGCTGTTCAGGGATGATTTATGAATAGGGGCTTGATTTATTACTGCAGGGGCTTGGACTAGATGACCCTTGAAGTCCCTTCCAGCCCTTGGATTTTATGAATAGTAACTGCAACAAATATTAAACTGAATAATTTGATTTTCTTTCCTGAGCTGAGAAAAGCACACAGTAAATAAATACCAGTAAAAATAAAGGAACAATGAAAAGACCTTAACATTATTTTAGTTGTAATACTCTAAGATGTTATTCATAATACAGTATAAGTAAAATATGTTGGTCTTATGATTATAGGTAAATATATTTTCCTTCACCTATAATGCAGGGTGTATAAAAAATGTAGGTACATTTTAGTTGTCAGGAATACAGTAAGATATCTGTCAAGGCAGCTGATCACTGGTTTTCTTAGAAAACAAGCAGCATATCCTACAACGTACACTACAAGAGCTGTTCAAAATGTCCACCATTGGCATCCAGACACTTACCACAGTGAAAAACAAAGCGTGTTCATTTTTGAGACACACTTCATATATCTTATAAAGTTCTATTAAATATAAACTGTTAATCTGAAAAAAATGGCACCCTGTGTGGTGGACTTGGAATCATTGTCGCTCCATTGATTCCTATTGCCTTTTATGTTGTCAGGATTTCACTATGAAGTGACTGTGTTTCTGCTGCTAACCTACTCTTTTTAGGCCTATCACTCAAACTTACGGTTTTGCCTCAGTATATCTACCTGTATCCCAGCGCACCCACAGCACTTACCTCCCCAACAAGGATGCTGTGAATTAAAACTTGTAAAATTACATTTTGCAATCTCCTTCGTGATGGAAAAATATTCTTACATGCCTGAAGTTGCATAAAAAGCACAAAGGGCACTCTTCTTCCCCCCTCCCTCCCATAGAGCTGAACTACAAATACATTAATTGCAAGCTCATGATATGTGTATGTCAAAGTGATACTAACTTTGCAAATTGGCCATTGGGGCACCTATACACTTGACGGAGCTCCGCTGTGAGTCTGTTATGATTAACTGAGTCTGCTGGAGCATGCTAATTGGTGCATTCCAGCAGCCTCCACATCATGTGTATTCAGCGTCCCGCATTTCAAAATGGTGGCGGGGGTGCTTTAACTAAAGCTCATCAAACAAGCTTTAGTTAAAGTACCCCACTACCATTTTGAAGTGGGGGATGCTGAATACATGTGATGCTGCAGGCACTTCGGGCCTTTGTACACGTGATGAAGGGCCCTTTTACACATGATGAAATTGCTCCTTCTAGCAATTTAACTGCCCTTTTTAGCAATTTAATTGCATCACAGTGGCACCCCGCCTGGGCAGTCCTGGGGGACGCCGCCACTGTGGAGAGAAGCAGCAGGGCCCCCTGCAACTCAGGGGCTGCTTGGCTATGGCAGCTCACTCTCTGGCCGCAGAAGACGTGGGCAGGCTCTGGGAGAATAAAAAAAATGATTAGGCCCCTCACCGCTTTTTTCTTTTCTTTTCTTAGCAGAGCTTGCCTGTCCCCCAGCATCCCAGGATGCTTTGCAATTCCCCTGCAAACCACCCCTCACAGGGTGGGTGGGCTAGCCTTGGCCCAAGCTGTCTGCTCCAGCCAAGACGGGAGGCGTGCTCTAGTGCACCTTCTGACCTGGACCATTGCAGGCATGTGGCTGCATTTCCAGAATCAAAAGTTAATGTCTGTTTGCTTGCTTATTGGTCCAATCTACACAGTTTAGACTAATCTGTGAAGACTGAATTAATTCTGTCTTGGGATTTTTGGCTGTCTGTAGTTAGCCCAGAAGTTCAGTGCATGTAAACTGCTTTCATAATGGCCAAAACTGGTTTAAGACAAATCTGGATGGATGTAGTATCAGACTGAACTGATTTAGGTTAAATTGGTTTATTGAACTTCTGTCCTAGATCCCCTCCAGTTTCAAGTTAACTCACAGTCCCCCAGCATCCCAAGATGCTTTGTACTTTTCCCAAAACCCTCCCTCTCCCTTGCAGGGTGGTTGGGCTAGCCTTTGCCCAAGCTATCAGCAGAGAGGCTTGCTTCAGCATCCCCCAGCTTCTGGCCTGGGCCACTACAGGCATGTGGTTGCATTTCCAGAATCAAAAGTTAATGTCGGTTCACTTGCTTATCAGTTTAATTTATGCATCTTAAACTAACCCGCAAAGATTGAGTTGATTCAGCCTTAGGTTTTTTGACTGTCTGTACTTAGCCCTAAGGTTGCAAAAGGTTGCAAGTGGTGTTTAGCAAGTATAGTTCTCCATTGATTTTGCTTAATCTATTTCCTCCTTATGCTGGAATTGACAGAATTTGGTGTGCTTGCTGTCATAAGAAATTAATAATAACTACTCCTAATTGATGAGGAAGAGGTAAAAAAACCCTGCTGCAAACGTGCACTTAGACACCAGACAAAGACAAGTAGAAAAAGCCTTGATGTAATAAATAACCACAGCTGTCACATGTATTCATATGATAGCCCTCCACTAAGTTATTATAAGTTATTCTAAATTGCAAAGTTCAAAGCACATAGTTGTAATAGCAGCTTGTGGCTAGTTTAGCAATTATAAATGTGGTATTATACTTTATTTTAATACATGCTCTGAATAAAACTACTACTGTTAATTAAACACTTTAAAACTGAAAAAATGATTTTATTTCTTTTAAAATATGACGTAAAAAAGAACTGAGCATGTCTTGTGGGCCAGTAACCTGGACATACATTTTTTTACATTTGTTTCTGTTGTTAGCAAGTAGATCAAACTATTTTTACATTTGTCTTCACCCAAATCCTTGGTTCCCTGTACTAATGAAGAGGAACACTGCTTTCTGCAGGACACCACTGCTAATGACAGTTTGGAAAACTGAGCAGGTACAAATTTTCATTCAGAATGAGACCATTCTGGTCTGAAGCTGATGGCCAAAATTCCCTCTGAATTCAATGAATGTTGCATCAGGCTCTAAGGCAGCGTCCAGAGATGACCAAGTACATGCCTGTTGCAGCATCTCAAAGCAGTTTGAGACACTACAGAAGGCACACCACTAATGAAAAAATGTTTCCCGCACTGCATATTTGTAGTGCAGCCTCTAAATTTGATACAGGGAAATCCCAGTATCAAAAGAAAACACACTGGAAACAAGTGGTGCAGAGTGCGCTCCTGGAGTGTGCCTGGAGGCAAACAGAGGATGGGTCCTCCAAGGAGATGCTTCAGCACCTGGCCAGAGTGTCTCTATGCCTGCTGTGTGAGGAGCATGCTGGAGCAAATAGAAGCAGGGCAAGGCTGCAGGAGTGGCCCGGACTCATGCTCTGTCCCCGGTAAGTAGGGAAGTAGGGGTTGGGGGACTGGGGGGTTCATGGGTGTGGGGTTCATGGGTGGGTGTGTAGAGCCCCCGTGCAGCGGGGGCA
>NW_017728998.1:27973579-27975423 GCF_001723915.1 Gavialis gangeticus | reverse complement strand
AGGCAGGAGCACCAGTGCCCCCTTGTGAGTGCCAGCTGGGGAGCAGGGCCATCAGCAAAAGCAACCATGCCACTTTGGAAGTGGTCATGGAGCTCCAAAAGTGGCATGGCCGCTTTTACGGTGAGTGAGATTGGCACCCCCATGGCCAGCGGCATCAGCCATCAGGGGACCCCACCCCCACCCCAGTCAGCAGGATTGGCCGCCGGGGGATCCACCCCCACACACCCACCCAAGAACCCTGCACCCACCCCCCTCCCCCACAAACCACACATCTCCCCTCAACATCACATACCTAGCCACCAGACAGGATGGGACCTGTTGGTGAGAGCCATGGCTGCAGGGGCAGTTGTCCTTACATCCTGGTTAGCAAAGAGGGCAGGCAGAGCTCTGATTTTTCTATGATAACAAAACCAAAAGCGAACGCAAAAGGGTATAATTATTTAGAATTTTTTTATTATGATGAAAGATGCACTGCTAGGCTTCCAAACTGATTTTAAATAGTACAATATATCAATAAAATATTGCCTGGCTGATCTCTCTCTCTCTCTTTCTCTTTATGTATATATATACACACACGCACACGCACACATATACAGTAGGGCTGTGCAAAATTTGCCAGCAGTTTCATTTTGACACTGTTTCAACTCAATTTGAAAGTTTCAAAATGTTTCGAGTTTTGAAACTCAAGGAGGGCTTGCCTGCAGGGAAACAGAAAGTAAGGAGAGGGAGGGGGAAGAGGGGAGAAGGACTGCTCTCATATTGACTGTGTAGTTGGCCAATGACTGTGATCCTTCCCTGAGGTCCTTTCCAATCCCAGTGCTCTGGGGAGGGATGGAAAAACAGCATAAAAGGCAGCATTGTTTGAACTGGCCTGCTTTCTGTCACGTATGTCACAAGTTTTGTTTGCCAGCAGTCTGAGGTGCAGTTTCCCAGAAACTCCAGCACCTCTCTCCTTGAAAGCTTGCAGGCTTCATGACTTCAGCAGGGGCTACCATCCCTGCAGTTTTCACCTTGCTGCACCTTAACTCACATACAGTGTCACCCATATCACGAGTTTTGTTTGTCAGCAGCCTGAGGTCCAGTTTCTCAGAAGCCCCTGCACCTATCTCCTTGACAGCTGGCAGGCTTCGGGGGCTCAGTAGGAGCTAGCATGCCTGCAGTTTTCACCCTGCTTGTCTTCACACGTGACACAAGTTTTGCTTTCAAGAAGTTGAGGTGCAGTTTCCCAGAATCCCTGAATCTATGTCCTTGAAACTTGGCAGGCTTTATGGCCTCAGAAGGAGCTACCATCCCTGCAAGTTGTATCCAAATCATGGAAGAACTGAAAAAGTTATAGGCAGTTTCATGGTTCCCCATTATAGCCCATGGGCAAAATGTCAAAACTGTCAAAACAGTGAAACAGTTTCCACGAAATGAAATGGAACAGTGGTTTCAAAATTAAACAAAACTCAAAACACAACACTGTCCCATCGAAACGTCAAAATGGAAGTCGAAACAAAATGATGCTGTTTCACACAGCCCTACTTATTGTACTGTGCTGAGATGTGGACAATGTATAGGGGACACCTCAAGTTGTTGAAGTACCATCCATGCTATCTGTGGAAGATCCTTCAAATCCAGTGGGAAGACAAATGCACCAACATTAGCATCCTCTCGCAAGCAAACACTATGAGCATTGAGATAACGATCATCCAACACCAACTTCATTGGGCCAGCCATGTCATCCAGATGTCTGACTCCAGACTCCCAAAGCAAGTCTTATTCTCCCAGCTCAGTACACTCAAGAGGAGGGCAGAGAAAGCACTTGAAGGATGTCCTCAAGGCCACCTTGAAAAAATGCAACG
>NW_017728998.1:27962979-27973305 GCF_001723915.1 Gavialis gangeticus | reverse complement strand
ACAAACCCCACCCCCACAAACCCCACACACCCACTCACAAGCTCCACATCCCCCCAAACCCCCCCCACATCTACCCACAGGAACAATGCAGAGGGGGTGCACGGGGTGCACGTGCACCCCCCAACAGCACAAGTGCACCCCCTGTCAGGCCATGCTCCCTGTTTAACCAGTGAGCAGGGGGAGAGGCAGGAGCACCAGTGCCCCCTTGTGAGTGCCAGCTGGGGAGCAGGGCCATCAGCAAAAGCAACCATGCCACTTTGGAAGTGGTCATGGAGCTCCAAAAGTGGCATGGCCGCTTTTACGGTGAGTGAGATTGGCACCCCCATGGCCAGCGGCATCAGCCATCAGGGGACCCCACCCCCACCCCAGTCAGCAGGATTGGCCGCCGGGGGATCCACCCCCACACACCCACCCAAGAACCCTGCACCCACCCCCCTCCCCCACAAACCACACATCTCCCCTCAACATCACATACCTAGCCACCAGACAGGATGGGACCTGTTGGTGAGAGCCATGGCTGCAGGGGCAGTTGTCCTTACATCCTGGTTAGCAAAGAGGGCAGGCAGAGCTCTGATTTTTCTATGATAACAAAACCAAAAGCGAACGCAAAAGGGTATAATTATTTAGAATTTTTTTATTATGATGAAAGATGCACTGCTAGGCTTCCAAACTGATTTTAAATAGTACAATATATCAATAAAATATTGCCTGGCTGATCTCTCTCTCTCTCTTTCTCTTTATGTATATATATACACACACGCACACGCACACATATACAGTAGGGCTGTGCAAAATTTGCCAGCAGTTTCATTTTGACACTGTTTCAACTCAATTTGAAAGTTTCAAAATGTTTCGAGTTTTGAAACTCAAGGAGGGCTTGCCTGCAGGGAAACAGAAAGTAAGGAGAGGGAGGGGGAAGAGGGGAGAAGGACTGCTCTCATATTGACTGTGTAGTTGGCCAATGACTGTGATCCTTCCCTGAGGTCCTTTCCAATCCCAGTGCTCTGGGGAGGGATGGAAAAACAGCATAAAAGGCAGCATTGTTTGAACTGGCCTGCTTTCTGTCACGTATGTCACAAGTTTTGTTTGCCAGCAGTCTGAGGTGCAGTTTCCCAGAAACTCCAGCACCTCTCTCCTTGAAAGCTTGCAGGCTTCATGACTTCAGCAGGGGCTACCATCCCTGCAGTTTTCACCTTGCTGCACCTTAACTCACATACAGTGTCACCCATATCACGAGTTTTGTTTGTCAGCAGCCTGAGGTCCAGTTTCTCAGAAGCCCCTGCACCTATCTCCTTGACAGCTGGCAGGCTTCGGGGGCTCAGTAGGAGCTAGCATGCCTGCAGTTTTCACCCTGCTTGTCTTCACACGTGACACAAGTTTTGCTTTCAAGAAGTTGAGGTGCAGTTTCCCAGAATCCCTGAATCTATGTCCTTGAAACTTGGCAGGCTTTATGGCCTCAGAAGGAGCTACCATCCCTGCAAGTTGTATCCAAATCATGGAAGAACTGAAAAAGTTATAGGCAGTTTCATGGTTCCCCATTATAGCCCATGGGCAAAATGTCAAAACTGTCAAAACAGTGAAACAGTTTCCACGAAATGAAATGGAACAGTGGTTTCAAAATTAAACAAAACTCAAAACACAACACTGTCCCATCGAAACGTCAAAATGGAAGTCGAAACAAAATGATGCTGTTTCACACAGCCCTACTTATTGTACTGTGCTGAGATGTGGACAATGTATAGGGGACACCTCAAGTTGTTGAAGTACCATCCATGCTATCTGTGGAAGATCCTTCAAATCCAGTGGGAAGACAAATGCACCAACATTAGCATCCTCTCGCAAGCAAACACTATGAGCATTGAGATAACGATCATCCAACACCAACTTCATTGGGCCAGCCATGTCATCCAGATGTCTGACTCCAGACTCCCAAAGCAAGTCTTATTCTCCCAGCTCAGTACACTCAAGAGGAGGGCAGAGAAAGCACTTGAAGGATGTCCTCAAGGCCACCTTGAAAAAATGCAACGTTGACATCAATTTGTGGGAGACTATCACCTCCCCCACCTCAAATGGAGGAAGAGTCTGCTGCAAGGATCTCAGTACTGTACTTTAAAACTGTATGATGGCAACAGACAATGGAAAAGTGGGAGAGGCAGAAACAGTGTGTTGCAGACTGAATTTAGAATCTAGAGCCACCCACCCCACAGGAAAACACATGCCTGAGTTCAGCAGAGTCTGTTGATTCTGGGTTGGTCTCATCAGCTATCTTTGGATCCACAGATGAGACAATCATGGAAGATAATCATATTTAACTGTGAGGGATTGTGGAAGAAGACCTTTTGTGGTAGCTATAGCTCCAGGGTTCTTAGTGATGTTGGCCCTGGCCCTGGTCTGTTTTAGCCTGGCAGAAACAGCAGTGACAGCTCTGAGCTGGGCTGGGCCAAGCTGGAGCTGGAGCAAAACATACGTGGTGGGAGGGTGGGGTAGGCTACAAGTATCCCCCATGGCCCCTCTATCCTGCAGTCTTTCCTGTGCTCCCCCCGCCACATGCCCTCTCCTCCACAGTATGAACTACCCTCATCCTGGACGGGCAGCAGTTCATCTCCAGCTTTGCCTTGGGCCTGGAGCTAGGGCTGCAGCAGCTGCCTGTCTCAGCCAGTACTTGAATCCAAATTGAGGCTTTTTATCCCTCCATGTCGATTAGGGGAAAGACTTGCATTGATATTTGAGTAAATCAGTATTATGGTAATCTATTTTTCCAGTTCTTCCATGAAAAAACTTTCCACTTGGGTGAAAGTGCTCACCTGGATGGTGAATGAGAATCCAAATTCTATATCCAGGTTAGTGACATTTCAGTTATATAAATATTAACTAGGAAAGGTGCTAAGATAGAACATTTGAGAGCCTCTGGTTCAGCTGAGAAGGTCTGCTGAATCTCTTCCATTAGTTGTACGTAGAACTTTTAGTTGGCAACTGTCATTGTCAGTAGATACAATATTGTTTTATAACAGTATTTTCAACACCTTCAGAAGCAGACTGTCTTGCCAAACAATATCATTTGCTTTGGACAGGTCCATAGAGGACACTGCTCTTTTGAGTTTGAATTAGTAGTCAAGTTCGATGTGGGTTGTCTGTGCAATTACCTAGTCATAGGTGCTTTGTGCTGATCTACTCCCAGATTGTCCTTTAGGGATAACATAGTTCACAAAGAAGGACATAAGTCTCTGGAGCAGTATCCTTTCCAAAAGGTTACATATTATGCACTATAGTGACATTATCTGAGGGTTTCCACAGTGTTTTCGAAGAAACAGTCATAGTGAACACATACCATTAAAACTGAGTAATGATGCTGACGGAGTGAATTGGAACTTGAATTGGATACTAGGGCTGTGCGAAATTTCGCTGGCTGTTTTGTTTTGATGCTTGTTTCAACCTCGAAACAGTGAAATGGAAACAAAATGGAGAGCTTCAAAACAGCCTCAAAGTGAAACAAGGCAAGTTGAAATGTTTCAAAATTTTTTTAACGTTTTGAGTTTCGAAGCTCAAGTTGGGCTTGCCTGCAGGGAAACAAACTAAAGTAGGGAGCGGGAGGGGGAAGGAAGAGAAGGGGTGCTCTCATTATCGACTGTGGAGTTGGCCAGTGACTATGATCCTTCCCCGAGGTCCCTTCCAATCCCAGTGCTCTGGGCGAGGGATGGAAAAACTGCATAAAAGGCGGCATTGTTTGAAATGCCCTGCTTCCTGCCTTGGTGTCAGTTACTGAGCTGTGTGTTCCAGTTTTGCCTGTCAGCAGCTATGGGTGCAGGGCCCCAGAACCCAGACTCCCCCTATCTCCTTGACAGCTGGCAGACTTTGTGGCCTCAGGAGGGACTAGCAGGCCTGCAGCTTTCACCTTGCTGCACCTTAACACACACAGTGTCACCTATGTCACAAGTTTAGCTTGTCCTCAGCTTGAGGTGCAGTTTCCCCAAAACCCCTGCACCTATCTCCTTAAAACTTAGCAGGCTTTGTGGCCTCAGCAGGGCTAGCATGCCTGCAGTTTCATGCTTCCCCATTATAGCCTATGGACAAAACATTGAAACAGCATTGAAACAGTGAAACTGTTTCAACAAACGAAATGGACCAGTGGTTTCAAATCGAAATGAAATTCGAAACGAAACGTTGTTCCGTCAAAATGGAATGGTGCCATTTCGCACAGCCCTGTTGGATACATATTGTATTCAAGTTACTTTGGAAAGGTAATCCCTCCATTTTTCTCTAGGCAAGGATAGCACATGTAAAGGAAGAAATTGCCAGTTTTCAGTTGGAATTTCTTGCTCATAACAAGCAAGAATTAAATGTGAAGGAGAAATGGGTAATTTTATTTAAATGTACATTGTGCTTCTCTTTTCTAAAGCAATTATGGATACTTTAATCTTATAATTACATTGAGATTCTGTTGTGTAGCAGGTGCTGCTTTGGAAAATTTCTGTATGAAAGGACAGGGAAACCCTGCACATCCAAAGCACTGCAGAGCTCAATACAGTAATAAAATTAAATTAAACATCAAAGGACAAATGAGAAGGCACTGACAAGCCAAAGAAGAGTTTTTATATCAGATATGAAAAGAAATGGAAACCAGGTCATCAGTTTTTTGCTATTTTTAATTTTTGTAAGGCAAATTTAACTGTTTAAATCCATCAGGGTGGCATTTTCTCCTTAACAGGGTTGTTGGAAATTCTGCCTACCCCAAGAGAGGCACTCAGTGCTTTTCTGAATATTGAATTGGGGTTTGGTGTATGAAGTGAGACAAGTATGGCATTACTCATTAATTCTTTGCTCTAGCAGAAAAGGTAATAATTTTAATACATGCATACAGCATTACTTTTCTTTACAAGGCAATTTACATGTATAGCAGGGCCCCCCCTACTGTTATGGTTAACAGCTCTGTAAAATCTGTTTGATTAAACAGTCTTTCTGCTATGTATATACACTCTTCAGTAAACAAAAAAATCCAGCATTCTAGGAACTGAAGCCCATTAATCTGGATCCAGGAACCAAACTCCTACATGCCTTGTCTGCGAAGTGTGGATTTCTACCATTGGCTACAATCCAGATCATACCAACAATAAAACACTTGCCTTTCTGAAAACCAGTATGGACTGAGAAAATAGTCAGTGTTGAAGACTTAAAATACATTCAAGGAAAAGCATAAGAAGGGTAGGTTGGGTAATTAATTCTGTACCAATACGAGATCTACAACAAAGGCAGGGGGAGCCAGAGATACTAGCAACTGTGGAACAGTATGGTCTGATAGGGCTGGCAGAAACCACAGGAAACAGTAAACAGGATTAGTTACTATGAATGACTTATTTTATTCAGGAATAAGAAAAATAGAGAAGAAGTGGAGAGAGGTGTGGTATGTATTCAAAATAATGTATAGGCAAAGATAAAGAAATGGATAGGATATACAAAGGAGGAAAGAGTGGTAGGGAAACATTTTAAACAATTGGGAAGAATGAAAGATCTCAGATAGAAATGATTACACCAGCAAGCATGGACAAAATGTATGGTGAAATGTGGCATTAGGGTAACTAATCCTAAAGGATTGACTGTAACAATGGGGAGGTAAAAATTAACCTGAAAAACTGGAAATATGAACAGGATTTTTTGGGTATAATTAATATAAGGATTTACCTTCCAAATGCTCTGCATCACCATAAAATGTTAATTCTATTCCTCCTGTTTTTTATACATAGGTTTAAAATTTGTACATTTTCTGACTTGGGATAACTAACATGTAGTAAACCACTCCCCACTGTTTTTAAGTTTTAATACTAGTGTTCAGCCAGTTACTGTCCCACTCATTAATATTTAAGATTTTAATGTTGCTTTAATTTTGTTTCTACTGTGTTATTGTACATTTTATAAAAAAGAATAGATTACAAGCTTGCTTCTGCCATGTCATTTACCACCCACATATTCAATTTGTCATTGCTTTAATTAGTCTAGCACTTTGTACATGAAGTAAGGATAGGGCACAAAAGGCTACATTCTGCTCTCTGTTTCAGTGATAAAAATACAGGGTAACTCAATTGATTTTAATGAAAAGATCAGAATTGAACTGGACCAATTTATAAAATATATGAACAGGCTTCCAACCTCTCCTTGTCTTGCCAATGTAACTATTTAGAATCAATATACCTGCAGTATTTTCAGTGTGTGTACATGTTTTCTTTATTGCTAGGTTAAAAAGGTTCTTTTTGTCTTGGGCTTTCACTGCTTGTTTCTCATTTGGAGTAAAAAAATAGTTGGTATAGCAGCATGATCATTTCCACGGCAACCGGCTGTAAAGTGCAAGACTTCAGACAGAAAATGGAGGCAGGAGAATTCTTAAGAAATACTTATTCTTGGCCTGAGTCAGAGCTCACTAAAAACAGCTTTATATCAGAAGAAACTACTGGGGACCCCCCCCACCCCATAATGTACAATATAGGGCCTCCATGGCAGAGCAGGCAGGGAGGCTCAGTGCCGGCTGCATCACCATGGCAGCAGTGGGGGGCACAACTACAATATCACTATCTATAAAGTTATTCATTGAAGACTCTTTAATATCTCACTGAAATATTTAAAAGTCTGCTTAAATAAAACTCTTGCCCAGGGAGGGGAGCAGCAGGGTGGGGAGCCCTGAGCCTGTAGCGGGCAGCCTGCATCTGCCTCCACCCCATGCGCAAATCTGGGGGGCGTGTATCCTTCACCATTCCTCCCTCCCCAGGAGTGTGCATGCCTCCCCGATGCTCCCTGGACAAGCCTCCTGTGGCTCCATCTGACTCCCTGGCTGGGCCCCACAGCTGTAGATTCCCACCCTGGCTCTGGGCTCCATGCACCACCCCAGCCTGGCAGCATCCCCAGCCCTGCCCTGCCCTGCCCTACTCTACTCCTTCCCTTCCTCCTTCACTGTAGGGGCCTCTGTCAGCCCCCACCCTTCCCCGCACATAGACTTACCTAAAAAGACCGCGGCAGCTGCTCTCCACACTGCCTGGCTGCCACATGCATGTGTGTGCACACATGCATGTGGCACCCCCTGCCTCCAATTGCCCTCCTCCCGCTCCCTCCAGTCCCAAGCAGCCCCTTGCAGGCTGGAATTCTGCCAGCCTGCAAGGGAAAACCCAGCATTTCAGAAATTAACAGAAAACCCAGATCCCTGACTCTAACAAACCACCAGCAGCAATCTTTTTTTTTTTAACAGGATGTCATATGGGCTGCACCAGTGTGCTGATTGGGCTGCATGTGGCCCATGGCTGCAGGTTGAGAACCACTGCCTTAAACTGTATTATTCAAAAGACACTAGGGCAGGGGTGGGCAAAATATGGTCCGCAGGCTGGATTCGCCCCGCAAGGCCATTCTATCCAGCCCACGAGGCCCCTAAAAAAATGTAGAAAATTAATATTTATCTGCCCTTGGTTTCTGTCAACAAGTACAGGAAACAAAGGCAGTAGGACCCAGGGGAAGCCCAGCAGGATCCAACAACTGTGGGAGCCTGCCTGGCCCCGCCCTGCAGCCGGAAGCCCCAGCCAAGGTTTCTGAGCTGGGATCATGTGGCTGCCCTGGAACAGGAAGCTCAGGTAAGTGGCAGGGTTGGGACCCTGGGCAGGGAAGGAGTGCAGGGGGGGAAGTAGCCCCTCCCCCCAATGCCCGGTGCCCCGCACTGCAGCTGCTCGCAGCCCACGTGGGGCTGCCTGTGCCTGCTCCGGACAGCCCCACGTGGGCTGCAAGCACCTGCAGCATGGGGCACCGGGCTTGGGGCAGGGCCGCTTCCCCCATGCGCTCAGCTTTTCCCCGGGCTCCTTCTCTGCACGGAAAAAAGCAGCCCCTTGCCCGCCCCATGGCCAGCACTCTCTGCTGCAGGTGCTCGCAGCCTGCATGGAGCTGTCCAGAGCAGGCACAGGCAGCCCCAGGTAGGCTGCAAGCGGCTGCAGTGCAGGGTGCTGGGCATGGGGTGGGGAGGGGCTTCTTTCTTCCCCACCCCCTCACTCAGCACCACCTTGTAACCTGGCCCTACTGGTAGGCTGGCAGTGGGGCAGCTTACAAGGTGGTGCTGAGCATGGGGAAAAGTGGCCCCTTGCCCACCCCATGGCCAGAGCCCCACACTGCAGCCACCTGCACCCCACATGAGGCTGCCTGTGCCTGCTCTGGACAGCCTCGCGTGGGCTGCAAGCAGCTGCAGCAGGGAGCGCTGGCCATGGGGCAGGCGAGGGGCCACTTTTCCTCATGGTCAGCACCAGCTTCTTCCCTGCTAATGAGCAGGGGGTTGGGCTGAGTGCTGCTCCTGACCTGTACTGTGGGGCTGGGGGGCACTGGGTGTGAGTGGGTGGGGAGCCAGTGGGAGCACGGGGCCCACACCAGTGTCGCAGGGCCAGTGCCAGTGGGACCCAGAGCAGGGTGGCAGGAGTGCAGGGTCCCAGCTGGCAGGGGCTCTATGGAGCCAAGCCAGCTCCCCTCTCCCTGCTGGTGCAGCCCAGCCTGGCTTCACAGACCCTTGCCAGTCTGTGCCCCACTCTGGGCCCCACCAGTGCTGGCCCTGGGACATTAGTCCCAAGACATTGGGATGTTGGTCCCAAGATGGTGACCGGGGGGCAGGGCACCTGTCACAGGGCGGGGCTACCCATGCAGCCCTCAACAGCCTGCCAAAACTGGGTAAGCGGCCCTCCGCCCAAAATAATTGCCCGCCCCTGGACTAGGGCATCTGTAATCAATCCTTAGTAAAATGGATAAACTATAAATGAACTACCAAGAAGTAGGGAAAAGTATGCTGGATAAAAGGGATGTGGATTTACTGCATTTGGCAGCAGAACTACACATTCTCCCAAGGGTGGTTCTTTCAAAAGTTGCAAGGCATATAGGTGAAAGAAGAGAAAGCATATCCCCAAAGCTATCCTCTAAAATATTTCCCCCACACAGTTCCTGCACCTGTGAGTTCATAGATTTCATAGACATTAGGACTGGAAGGGACCTTAGAAGATCATCAAGTCCAGCCCCCTGCCCAAGGTGCAGGAAGTCAGCTGGGGTCATAGTATCCCAGCAAGATAAGCATCCAAATTTCTCTTGAAGGTGTTCAATGTAGGTGTTCAATGCACAGGGCAAGGGTGGCCAAACTGTGGTTTGCAAGCTTTGTGTGGCTTGCTGACACGATACTTGCAGCTCTCCAGAGCTGAAGCCTGGCCCACTTCTCCCCTACGGAACTGCTGGCTCAGGTGCCACTCTTGAAGGTGTTCAATGTAGTTTGAACCACCTCCAGTGGCAGGCTATTCCAGACCTTGGGGGCTCGGACAGTAAAGAAATTCTTCCTTATATACAGCCTGAAATGGTCTTGCAGTAAATTATAACCATTAGACCTCGTCATCCCTTGGGGTGCTCTGGTGAACAAACGTTCCCCCTGATACTGGTGGTCACCCCTGATAAACTTATAGGTGGCCATCAGATCACCCCTGAGCCTGCGCTTTTCCAAGCTAAAGAGCCCCATGGCTCTCAGCCTGTCATTGTAAGGTCTATTTTCCTGACCTCTGATCATGCGCGTGGCTCTTCTCTGGACTCTCTCAAGCTTCTCCACATCCTTTTTGAACTGTGGGACCCAAAACTGGATGCAGTACTCCAGCTGCGGCCTCACCAAGGCCGAGTACAAGGGGAGAATGATGTCCCGGGATTTGCTCGAGAAGCATCTGTGGATGCAAGCCAGCGTTTTGGTCGCTTTACTAGCTGCAGCATCGTATTGCAGGCTCATGTTCATCTTGTGGTCAATGATGACCCCCAAGTCTCTTTCTTCCATAGTGCTAGCCAGCATAGCACTACCGAGCCTATAAGGATGCTTCAGGTTTTTCCTCCCAAGGTGGAGAAACTTGCATTTTTCAGTGTTAAACACCATCAGGTTCTCATCCGCCCATTTGCTGAACTTGTCCAGGTCAGCCTGGATCGCCCTCCTGTCTTCAGGTGTGGATGCGTTGCCCCAAAGTTTGGTTTCATCGGCGAACTTGGCCAGTCCACTTCTGACTCCACATCAATGTCCACATCATTAATGAAGATGTTGAACAATATGGGTCCAAGAACAGAGCCTTCCGGGACCCCACTGGTCACAGGGCACCGTGACAATCGACTTCCGTCAATTACCACCCTCTGGGTCCGCCCACAGAGCCAATTTCCCAGCCAGTGGATCGTGGTGGACCCAGGTCCACAGTTGGCCAGTTTTGCCAAGAGGTGATCATGGGATACCAGATCAAAGGCTTTTTTGAAGTCAAGATATATGACATCAATCTCTTCTCCCTTGTCCAGGTGATAGGTCACCTGGTCGTA
>NW_017728998.1:27951915-27962915 GCF_001723915.1 Gavialis gangeticus | reverse complement strand
GCTCCCCACATATCTGAAAAAGGACTTTTTATTGTCCTTGATGCTCAAAGCTAGTTGGAGTTCAGTTGCAGCCTTGGCTTTCCTGGTTTGCTCCCTGCAGGACCGGACCAGTGCAGAATAATCCTCCTTAGAGGTGAATCCCATCCTCCATCCTTTGTAGGCCTTTCTTTTTAGTCTCAGCAGGTCTGCAAGATCCCTGGAGAGCCAGTGCGGCTGTTGTGCCCTCTTGCTGCCTTTCCTCCAAGATGGAATAGAATTAGCTTGTGCATTGAGGATCGCTCCCTTGAGGAGCAACCACTCTTCCTGAACTCCCCTCCCCCTTGGGTTGTGGTCCTTTAGGGCCTCGCTGAAAAGTTATGTCATGGGAGAGCATTACATGGGCCAGGGATAGCAAAAGAGCCTACATTTCAAATAATTGCTTCTACTTCCTGGTGTAAAGTTTATGTATCACTTTACATCTTTGTACTACCTACTCCATTTGTAGAACTCTCTCAGAATAAATAAACATTTTGGGCATTTATACACATGCTTGGGGGGGTGCTTTAATTAGTGCAGCTCTGAGTGGCCCTCATTAAAGCGCCTGGAGCGTCTTATGTATCAGTATCCCTGCACTGAAAAATGGCAGCAGAGGTGCTTTAATTAAAGCTTGAACAAGCTTTAGTTAAAACACCCCTGCCACCATTTCTCAGTGTGGGGACACTAATACAAGAGACACTGGAGTCTGCTGGAGTGTGGTAATTACCTCCAGCATAATGACTATGAAAGCTTGGACATGAAATACAGCATGACAGTGCTTCTTGCATAAAAATGCAAAACAGTGGCTGGGGCAATGTATGGGGCTGGGGCAAAGCAAGACAGTGGCTGGGGCTGGGATTGTGGTAACAAGCCTGCCACAAGAAGAGTCAAACTCTGTTGATGGCTGCAACCCACTGGAGCTTGCAGTACCCAATACCAGACCCATGCCATAAAATGATAACAGTCATGATAATAGTCCTCAACCTTCTACCACACCTGAGCCTAAAAAATAAAAGTTATGGTTAAAATTATTGGCAGAGACCTGACACACTCATTATATCTATATAACAAGACTCCAAGAACAACCTAGAAAACCAAATGGCCTAGAGAGAACCTACAAACTTCATATACATCTCAATTGATCTAAGTGTCACTGAAGGAACTGAAAGAACTAAAATATCCACTTCAAAGCAAAGCCTGTAGGAGACAAGGAGCGAGGTGCACTGAAAACATGACTGTAAATATATTCTGGTTAACACATTTCCCCTTTGATTAAGGCATATTTCCCAAAACAAACATCCAATATCTGTCTAAAGTTTTCTAAATCAGTCTAATCTACCTACTTCACACCTATTGTCCCCAGTGGCCTCTGATCCTAACTGCCTCACATTCACATTCATAAATTAAAGCATATTTCTCAAAATAGGCAGTGAATCTCTAAACGTTTATTATGCTGAACCAGTGTATTCTTCTGAAACTCACACCTGTTGTATCCAATGGCCTCTGGTCTTCACTATCTCCATATGCCATTTGACGCAGCTATTTTATTAGGCTCCATTGTTAAAATAACTACTGAAAGATAGTATTCTGTGATTAACTTCCTAAAGGTACCTCATTCAATCAGTACCCATCCCATTTGATTCCAAACTGATCAAAAGCTTGCAAACTTCACAAACACACAAACAAGATACAATTGTAATATGTTAATCTTGCCTGTTCTGTTCAGACTTTGATAATCAACTATCAAGAAGGAATGCTTTGAAGCTATACAATTAAAACAGAATAAAAAGCAAGACAGAACTGCCAGCAAGGCGTGCAATCCAGGGAAGATCAAGAAGCCATCCTGCATCCAGGCCATGAGTAAAGGACCCACACTCTGGGAAGCTGTACAAGAACTGCCTCCTTCCTGCCTGGGTAAAAATCTCTTGCAGCTAAAATAATACAAGGACTGTAATAGCTCATTTATTGAATATTAAGAAAAAAATTTTTGTTTTTCTATCCTTTAGTTTGATAGCTTGTTGGCAGTTACTAAACCAAGTCTTTCTGCTATTAATCAACTGAGCGTTGTGTCAATTCTTAAATCACTAGGTTTAGAAATTCAGTTTCTAAGTGCAACACAGCAGACTCGATTAACTGAGTCTGCTCTGATGCGCTGTAATCACAATGTGTTGGAGCAGCTTCACTGCACATGTATAAGCACCCATTATGCCTTTATATTCTATGTAACCTGTCATGAGAGAGAATGTCAACTTTTAGTCTCCATTAAGTATGCAGTCATCTTAAATCTACCACTAAGAACTCCATAATGAAAAAATTGTGTTGCCAACAACCTCAAGCATATGTGTTCTTTCTTTAACTTGAGAACATATTCACAAATGTCACCTGCAAAAATTTAGTCCTCTTGCCTCCAACAATAGTGCTGTCATTCCTTTTTTCTTAGTAGTAATTCTTAAGATTTTTAATATGTAAACAATAAATTCATGACATGCCTCTTTGTAGCATCCCCATCACTGGCAATGTGTAGGGGATTCATGCGGGTGCACATGCACCCCGACCATAGCAGTGCGCCCCCTGCAAAAAGGTGCCACAGACACTGCTGGCAGCACTTGTGGGTGGTTGCTGTTTGCCACCCTCCCCCCATCACCGCTGACACCACTGGCGGTGTCTGTGAGCAGTCCGTGATCGCTGCTGGCTGCTGGTGACATCTGTGGGTGGTCTCTGACTGCTGGTCGGTGCTTGCCACCCCCTCCACCAACAGCACCGCTGCTGCCTGCAGGAGTTGGCTGTGCCCCACTCCAGCCTCCAGGGGCACATGGCATTCATGATCCCCATTATCACAGATGGATATATTCAGGCAAAAAGTTGCCAATGATTTGCCCAAAATTGCAAAGTTTGCTGCTGGAATTGGAGCCCAAGAGATTCCTAGTTCTGAACTCAAGAGTCTTAAGTACTCTAAATTCCCTATATCCACATCTAGACAAAATTTAAATCTCTCTCTTTTTTTCCCCTCCTTTCCTATCCCAGCACAAAAAATGCCAGAAGCCCTGCAGCTGTTGCTAACCTTCTACTGCTTAGGATTAGTATGTCATCTGAAGTGGCACCGTGGATAAATTTAGCTGGCAGCAATACTGGAAGCAGAATTACTGATTCCCAAAACTAATTGTGGGGGACCCCCCCCCCAAAAGCAAAGAGATGGAATGTTAGACCTGTACACTGAGAAAAAAATATCCTTTATGAGGGGCTAACAGAAGCTCTAGTCATTTTCTGTTTGCATTTGGCTGAAGGAATAACGGTGAATTATTTTGGTTGCCAAGTGTGTGTTTGGCGAAAGAGCACTGGAAGTCTGTACTGTCTGCTAGATGAAAAAATACCTCACTTTCAGTATATGTGCCTTCAAGCATATACCAGATGATTGCATCAACCAACTCACCAATGAATACTTAAAGGAACAGTTAAAAAAAATTCCTCCAAAATATCAGCTTTCTAAAAACATATCCGCCAAAATGCTTCTAGGCTTAGCTGCCTGAAGGAGAAATACAGGGAAGTATTTCAGTAATATCACCTTGCAATCCTCACATTTTCCTCATTTACTGAGCAAAGCAAGGGGTGTTCAAGTCCAAAATAGATATTAGATCAAAAATCCCGTGTTAGATTGTGCCCAGAAGCAGCCTTACATTACATAGATTGCCACCCAGATGGAAGTATTAGTCCCAGTATAGCTGTAAAATACAGTTGGCAGCTCTACTGCAGGCTGTTTTAAACAGTCATATTTGATGCAGACTTTCCACAGGGACTTTCCTCCTTTCTTCATTATATACTTTGCAATATATACAGAAGTCATCCAAGTTTCGAGCTAATGTTTTCAGCACTATCATTATCACCCACTTCTTCTTCCTTCAGAGACAAATGACTCATCCCTAAACATTTTCTGTAAAGAAACCTTTACAATTCAACGTGCAGCTTTCATTTAGGAACAATGTCATCAAGTAGGCTTTGCAATTGGAAATAAACATTTAAATTAGAATATCACATTGTTTTAGAAACGCTCTTTGGAAAGAATAATAATTCACTGTACCCCAGTTAGTTTATATTATGGAATAAATAGTGTAAAAGTAAGAAAAACTGGCTCCATAGCTCAGTGGTTAGAGCACTGGTCTTGTAAATCAGGGGTCGTGAGTTCAAACCTCACTGGAGTCTTAGCCTCTTCCTTTAGGACTGGACTTGATGACCTTATGAGGTCTCTTCCAACCCTAGTGTTCTGTGAAAGTGGGGTAGGAAATTGTAGCAATATGTGACAATTATTTCCACCAGAGATTAATGTTCAGCCATTATTTCCAGCACAGGAGGCCAACCTCAATTGCCCTGGTAAAGCCCCCGTGTTGCCGTTGCAGAAAGCAGAGCAGGGATAAGGGAATATACTCAATATATTCACTGCTTCTGGTGTTGGTGTTGCCAGATCTTGAGGCATGTGGCGGTGCTAGCAGGCATTTCAGGTGATCCATGGTTTGCTTCTGACAAACACACATGCATACAAGCCACATGATTGCATGAGGAAGTTGCATCTTCCCAGATCCATTCTCAATCTGTTTAGGCCATGAACACCATGTGCCCCAGGAGGCTGGTGGGGCACAGCGAGCTCCCGTAGGCGGCAGGGGGAAGCAGGGAGCTCCTGCAGGAGGCCGCAGCGGTGTCGGCAGAGGGTGAGTGCCGACCAGCAGTCAGTAACCACCCGCAGACGCTGCCGGCAGCAACTGGGGACCCCCCACAGACCAGTGGTGAGGGGGTGGGATGTCGAGCAACGACCGCCCACAGGCACCAGGGGTGCACATGCACCCTCGACGCGTCGCCAATGGTTCAGACTCTGCTGTGTGCGGGTGGGAGTGGCACTGAGGGAGGGTACGGAGCCAGGTACAATAAACGCTTCTCCCAACTTGCGCCAGGTGTTTCGTTACAGCCGCCATGCACAACAGTTGGAAGAGAACGGATGGGGCTTCTCTGTTGAAATGTTAAGCACACAATGGCACGCCGAGGAGAGCAGGGCTCGAGAATGAGTGAAAATGGACTAGAATAAGAAACAGATGAAAAACGATTACATAAACCCTGCCCCTGAGGTCTCTCAGGCTGTTCCTGGCGGGACAGGAACTCACTTTCAGACACTGGGGAGGAACACGGGGCGGACTGGAGCCTGCACTGCGCCACGAGCACCTCGCCCAGCAGCAGGACAGGCCCCGGGCTCCCCGGCGGCAGCTGCAGCTAGGGACGAGGAAAATGCTTGTGCCACGAGCCCGCAGCCAGGCAGGAGCAACCCTAGAGCATGACCACAAGAAGCCGCCCCCACATGCCACAGAGCGGCCGTTACTGGGAAGAGGGCGAGGCCGAGCGGCAGTTCCGAGCACGCGCCGTTGAGGTGCTCAGCCAATGGTATGGCGGGGCGGGGGGCGGAGCCTCGCCGCGGCTGTGACGCAAGCGCGCCCCTTTGTACGTGTCGCGGGCTGCAGCTGGGCGGGGTATCGCGTGTTCCTGCGGCCGCCTGAGCTGCGGCTCGTCCCCCGGGGTCGGGAGCATGTCCTCGAGCCGGGCCAAGAAAGTGAAGATGGCCACGAAGTCCTGCCCGGACTGTGACCAGCAGGTGGGAGCCCCGCGCGCGGGCAGCGGTGACTGCTCGGGTCGATCTGCAAGGTGTAGCCCCCCGGGCTCGCGCTGCCCTCGGGCCCGTCGCTCCCGGGCGGCAGCGGCTTGCGGGGGAGTGGAAACGAAGAACCGGGGTTGTCTGAGCCTCAGATGGGTGAGAGCCACTGCTCTCGCCTGTCAGTCCCTCCTTCAAGCGCCCGGCTGCCGAGCTTGCTCCGCGGTGGGATGCAGAAGAGGTGCTCTGTCCTCATACCGACCTTTTACTTCATGGGGCTGCAGCCTCCGGCTATGCCCCCTTGCATAGCAGCTGCTTTGCGGGATGCTGTCCAGTCCCAGTCCCACCAGTCGAAGTCCCTAAATGACCTGTGGCAGTCCCCTCAAGCCCCGGTACTGTGTGGTTCTGCAATGATTATAAACTTATCCTGTAGGACTTAATGCTCCCTGTCTTAGCGCTTTAGTTCTTGAGAAGCCTGGTTGCCTCCGATTCCTCCCCCCGCCTGTGTTACAGCACTGAATGTGAAAATGCTGCCGGGTTAATTCAGGAAGCCATTCCTTGGGGCTGGTGTGTTTGGCTCTGAAAAAAAGAGAAACAAATTTCCTGAGTGGGAAGTGATCTTTTCTCTAAAGTGTGCTTAACTACTGCGCAGCCATTACCTCCCAGCCTTTGTCTGGTACGTGGTTTAAATGCTATATAGCTTGTGTCATATCACTACAAAAATGCAGTATGTGGAAGCATTTTTGTTAGAAACTCTAGATTGATTATTTGCACTTAAGAGGTATTCAGTGACTAGTAAATTGTTGATTAATTAATTTGTATCCATCTTTGCTCTTGTTGTGACTTAATACTCCCAAGGGTGTGGTATGCAGACAGTAAAAATCAGTTGTTTTTTCCTCTGTGCTCCCATATGCTAGCAGCTAGATGCAGAAATTCATCAGAATGTCTATTGTGGGATGAACCAAAGTCTGTAGGATTGGGTCAGTGTTACTGCTATAGTGGGGTTGTACATGTACCCCTGGGGGTACTTAAGAAGGCCCTGCAGTGTATGTGGGGGTGGGCAGGGACGTAGTGCTGCCACGCACCATCCTGCTCTGCTGCACAGGCACCACCTGGCCAGCCAGACACCGGCGATGGGGGAAGCTCACACATGGTGGCTGCGGCCACTTCACGTGTGGCCGCACGTCCCCTCTGCTCCGTGCCCTGCTGCCAGTGGTACACTTATTCAAAAAGGTTGAAAACCCCTGTGCTATATTGCTGTGTGTGTATGAACAGCATCAGAGTCGATTTGGGCTTTGTACAGATGTTCGTTTCTATTAGAAGAAATTTCTTCCCGTAGAGAAACAGCCTGGGAGCGGGACTGTACAAATCCTTCTCTGGCCCAGTGATTTGAACTGAGGTGTCTTTGAGAGCCTTTTGAGGGCTCAGCAGCGTACCATGCTATGTCAGCACTGTTAGGTGTGTAAACAGGATTCATCAGATAAATCCAGAGATCTTAAATGGGAATTTGAAGTGTTAAAAACGTTCTGGTGTTGCATTCTTTCTAAGCTCTCTGCAGCAAAAGAATTGTTTTGTTACTTCTCTGTAGTCGAATAATGAGCGAAAACTTAAGAGCTGGCGTTTTCCAAGCCATGTCATGAGTCTAACAAGAGGTGTCTTGATTCTAAAAAGGCTGAGAACCACTCCACTAGCCCCATGACTGGAGAGCTTCACAGGCAAGCTGTTTAGCCAGGGATCCGTAGAGGGCTGTAACCTGGCCCCCACCCTGCCCTTAGGGGAGCCCATAATTGACAGCCTACCCTCTTCCTGCCTGGGAAGGGGGCAGGTTATCAAGTGGCAACAGGCAGCAGTTGAAAAGCAGCAGCTGCTACAGACAGTTGGGGAGGGTTTCTACGGTGGGAGAATACCCCTGTACCAGTCAGCTATTTGGCAGGAAAGAGGGTTCCCATGACAGAATGGTCCTGCCCCTCGCACTCATTCAGGTTGACCTGGAGGAATGCATGGAGAGGGAAGGCAGACAAGGTTGTTTGGGTGAATCTGATATCTTTTATTAGACCAACTTAAATAGTTGGGGGAGAAAAAGTTCTTAGCAAGCTTTCGGGTTTAAAAACCCATCATCAGGGAGAGGGAAGGAGCCCTCAACTGCTCTGGGAGCCTTTCCACAGCTTCACTTCTCCTGGCCTCCATGAAGTATTCTGGGTGAAAGTGTATAAGCATTCAGTCTCCTGGGAGCAGTTTAATCCTGCTTGTTGCCAGGTTGTTTTGTTTTGTTTTTTTTCCTGCAGAGGCCATTTTTGCTCCGGGACAAAAACCCTGGATATATTTGGGGTTTCTGCTGGGACAATGGCATTCCTCCCAGTAGAAACTAAGCATCTGTACCTGGCTGTAAGGATTTAAAACAATTGTATTGGGTATTACCGTTGTATTTCAGCTTTTTTTGTATTTGTACAGTTTGTTTCACATTGCTAATTCTGAGGAATGCAAAATGACTGCTTAGTTTAATTCTTAGTTTTGTCTGATGGGATAATTGGTTCAATACTGCAAGAAAATAGTTCAATAATTTAACTGAAAGTATTTCTATTAAGAGTGGAACCTTGAAAATCTGACAATTTTATATTTTGGTTTTATAGTATCTTGCAGTGTTGTCTCATTAAAACAAGATTTCAAAAATATTTTTTATATTGTATTTTGATATTTACTTGTTTTTCTCTGGCTGCTTATTCTGCCTGACAGTTTTAAAGCATTCCTATATATTCTTAAACCTTGTTTGGAATGGTAGGCATTCATATTTTTTGTTCATAAGCTTCATATTTTTAGTAGTATACTCACCATTGCGAATGCTGACATGTTCAACTTGCCATAAAGGATCATCTTGGGGAAAATAAAAGTAACATGCCAAGCTTTCATTTCCTGGTTGACACAAGAACAAATTAAAATCAGTAAGAGGCATTTTAGTGTACTTTTTGTTTTGTTTTGACACACTTCAGACTCAAAAAAAAAAAAAAATTCTAATAATGCTACAAGTAAGTAAATGTTATGGCAACCATTGATCCTCCCAGTTCATGGTGTATGCATGAGGGCCACCCAGACCTTCAATACATATGCCTGGACAAGAAGTTTTGAGTGGAGGCTGCCCAGACCTTCCATCCTCTCTTTAGGCAACTGAGACAGAATCCAAAGACCAGACTGAGTCCAGATGTTTGGTGCCTCCATGGCTGTAGTTGTATGCGTCTGGGAACCTGTGTGGTAGGCAAGGATTCTACCACTGAACCACAGGAGACTCCTAAGTAAATGTTGTAGGTTTAAACAAAGAAAGCAACTGTAGATAACTCTTTAAGCATCAGAATTAGGTTAAATAGTATGAGTGTGGCTGCATATTATTTTTGTTGTAGCAACTCTTCCTGCTGTTGAGATCTGCGTGTGCAGTTCTATGGTATGGACCAGTAGAGGGTCTCATGGTGTACCTACTTCTTCTTTAGTGTTTAGGAACCCCTGCACCAAATCCTTTTGCAAAGCAAAAAACAAAATCTTACATTTTCGCAATTAATACCTCTAGCTTCCTATGCAAATGGCTGGTGGTTTAACACCAGATAAAACCCCTTTGGTGACAGTCATCCCTTGTATAAAGCATCAGGAAGTTTTAATGTAGTAATTTGCTAGTAGTCATACTGTTCTAAATAGGTCTCAGCTGCTGTTGTAACAACGAGGTTGGTGTGCATGTTCAGAATTTGGTGATAGCAGTTGGCATGGAAATAGATGTGACATTATGCTGCTTTCTGGTGTCACTGAAATATTTTGGGCTGGGTTTTTTTGGGGGGGGGGTGCTAACAAAAAATTCTACATATTAAAGTAAACCATGGAGCCAAGATGCTTGATAAGAGGAAGCAACATTTTTTTTCCTTATGTTTTATTTTCTGTTGGGTGATCTCTATTATGAAGATTTTCATTAAGTTTAATTTTAATTTTCAATAGAATATAAGGATGCAAAGGCTTACTGAATTTACAGGATTTAACCTCTTTTGTGCTATCTACAGTGCACCACTACCTGTAGCATGCATTTAATTGAAGGGTGTTGGAATGTAGTTCTTCCTTAAACATTAACTGTATGAATGGCATCTAGCGTCTCTCCTTGTATTCAAAATTCTGTTATAATTTTCTCCTCTCCAAAAACAAGCTTTTTGAGAAGCAAGCTTGAAGCTGTAGTTCTCAGAAAGATAGGAGTGCTTCAAAACAAGTTACAAAGGAAAAACACTGTCACCTTAGCTATAGTTTTAATTATTTCTAAAAAGCTGTTTGATATAATACCATATATCTTTGTGTTGTCAGCCATGCAGTCTACTGAATATAAATAGTCTCCAGAATTTTTGTAAGATGACATTTTGGGGAGGGATGGACCTAATGTACGAAAAGGCTTTATTATTAAACTTACACGAGTACTTTAAACATTGAATTTAATTTTGAAAATATCTTATCTGATTTTTTTTAAATTGTGATACTGAAGATTACCTAAACTATTTTTAAGTCTGTTGCCAGCCTGTGTTATATATGTAGTTTCCCTTTATTTATGTGGGTGTTTCACACACTAAGATGCAGAGAAATGTTTTTGTTAACACATGAATGTGAAAGTCACAGAAATGTCAGAGCTTGTAGTACAGATGATATCTTTTATTAGACCAACACATTTTTTGCAAAAAAAATTCTTTAATAAATGTCAGAGGCAGTTGTGTAATTTTAGCAAAGGAAACTACCCTTATCTCTTTGAATTTTGTCTAGGTTTCAGGTTGACATACCTTCAACTGCCTTTTCTCTCACACAGTTTCTGACCCATCTTCTGTAAATGTAAAGCTTCCATTACAGGCTGGTATCTCATAATACCAAGACAGCAAATATTAATTGTGTTTGGGTAACAAAATCTTTAGACTCAGTGTCTTTAAAGAGGACACTGTTCTTAAACACTCCAAACTCTTATATTTAAAGTAGCAATTAAATCTTAGTTATTAGATATCAGTTTCATGAGGTAGTGTCCAAGGTAGTGCCAAGGTGAATTTTCACTGTCTATTTTAATTAAAATAAATAGTCATTTATGTAAGCTCTTCAAAAAGACCAGATTCTCTGCTCTTTTTGATGATGCTACAGCATTTAATGATCCCATTTGGTGCTAGCAAATGAACAATGAGATTTAATAATAGCTAAAAACTAACACTTTTTTTAAAGCCAAGGCAGAACTAGATGAGGCTTGTCTGGCTGAGTTAGTCCTTGCCTGGGAAACAATGTTTTTAATCTTCCAAGATGGCACTACAGAGAATGTACATTTTAAATTATGTGCATTTGCTTTAATATAAAATGTACATGTTATTGC
>NW_017728998.1:27941939-27946915 GCF_001723915.1 Gavialis gangeticus | reverse complement strand
CAATGTTTTTAATCTTCCAAGATGGCACTACAGAGAATGTACATTTTAAATTATGTGCATTTGCTTTAATATAAAATGTACATGTTATTGCTTGAACGAAAGCCTGTCTTAAGGGATTTAAATATCTGTCAACTATGTTCAGAGCAAGGAGATGAGCTGAATGCTGAAACTGTGTCCATCATTCTCTTTGAAGTATTCTTCACTCTACTTGGGGGGAAAAAAACAGCTGCATTACTAACTGGTCAGATGACATTGTTAGTCTTGCACTGTTTTCTTCAAGTCCAGCTTTTAAATTGCTTTTCTTCATTGAAGTTGTTTAATACATTTCTAGCCACAGTACATGAAGCAGTAATCCAGTTTATGTAAGCTAAATTTAAGTAGGGTTGTTCTTCACAATTTATGTGATGGTTTGGTGGTATTTGTTCTAGCAGTAGTACAATGCAAACCATTTTCTTCTGAATACTTGGTGAAAATACTGTGTGTAGGAGCTGTGCTGTAGTTGTTGTGATGGTCTAGGAAATATGTGAGGGGCGAGGATTTTTGCAGGCAATATCTTTTATTGGACCAACTGCTTGGTTTGGATGCATTTAGACCATGGTTGGTCCAGTAAAAGATATCACTCTCAAAAGCTTTGCCTCTGGTAAAAAGTTCTTATTGAGCAGACGCTCAGAACATCATGTTTGTCTGGTGTTTTATTAAACATTAGCTAACCTGAGGAGACTTGACATAGTGTTGCTGATGGAAGAAATTAATTCCTGAATTTTTGTGCTTTATTCATTAGTATTGTATTTTGACTGGCAAATTGTTTACTCTCTTTCAAATATTTGGTTGAATTAATTTGCCTGCTTTTTATTTTTCTGTCCTTTTTTTTAAATCCTGCAGCAGACCTAGTCAAAGCAATTCAGTGTGTTACTTATGAATATTAGAGTGGCAGTTTGAAAATGTTTAATATGTTGTAGTAACTTCTGTCATTTTCTAATTGTATAAATTGAAAACTTTGCTCTGTGTTGGAAAAGTTTTGTGTTAATCTTCTGTTTTTGTAATCATTCCAAAGCTTTTCCGTCCTACTCGATGATCCCACATCATGAACACTGTCAACACAGCTGGGGCAGTTCTGTGGCTCATAGAGAATTTTTCCAAGCTACCCCTTGATTGGCTTGAAGGGATGCACTTCAGTAATTTAAGGACCTTAAGGAATGAGCTTGGATCCTAATGAAAAGTACTATATTGCTACAGCAGCAGACAGTTTGCTTCCATAATTCACTCACTCCTTTTTAAGATCTTAAAATTATTGGTAGCAAATGCCTGGGCTGAAGAAAGAAATGGCTGAGGGTTGTTAGCAGAGTTGACTTAGATCATTTAATGTGACATTTTCATTTAATGACACATTTAACTGCACAATGTTGTGGGATCCAAGTGGAGTGTTCTTCACATTCTGTTTATATGCTTTCAGGAGATGTTGGGCATGTATTTACAGGCTTTTCATCAGTGGAGGAACTCTGGTGATTGTTTTCAAAATGATTTTAAGTAATTTTCCCCTCTTTCCTTCAGGTTCCTGTTGCATGCAAATCGTGCCCTTGTGGCTACATATTTATTAGTCGAAAGCTCTTGCACGCTAAACGTGCCGAAAAATCGCCTCCCACTGCAGGTAAAAATTACTGGGGAGGGTTTCCTCTCCTGTTTCTATTTTGGGGAAAAATTGAGATCAGTTGACCTTCTGTGTACAAATTGTGACTCTTATCCATTCTTTCTTTTAAATTGTGGAAGTAATGCAAGTTAATCTTTTACAAACCTTGAAAAACAAAAGCTGCTGTCTGCAGCCTTACTTCTTTTGTGTGTGTGGTGCTTACATTTATTCATTGTTTATCCTTCAGCTACCTACCTTAATCATCATGCAAATATAACTCCCTACAGAAAGCATTCTGTTAATCCTGTTTTGAAGATAAATAGCTAAAGAAGTCAGAAAGAATCAGTTTTCAGAGCACTTGCTAATAGAGTTTTTTCCCCAACAGCAAAAAATCTTTGTTTTTGAAAAAGATATACTGAATTTATTGTTTTTATAAGATCTGTGGTGTTTATATAAGATACCAAGCTGAAATCTAAGTATTTTTTTCTTAAAATGTGTTAAAAGTGAAAATACCAAATTATTTTCCTCTCAAATTCTGTTGATTACACAACAAAGGAGAGTTTGTTGGATTTGCTTTTTAGCATAATTACGTGCTCCCTTGTGTTCTTATGTATCGGCTCCTCTGGCAGCAACAATGCAATGGTCAAAATGAATATTGAAACAGAATAATCTGATTTAGAATATATAGTAATGTAATAGCTATTGATCTATTGGATCACTTCAAATTGTAACTTAATAATAATTTATTTGGTTTCATGTTGGTTTAAAGAGAACTTCTGCAAAGAGTTTTAGGATTTGTTCACAGACTTATCCACTTTTAGGAGTGTGCAATGCTGGATGTGTGTGAATGTTGCAGGTTGGAGAAGGTTGGGGATTTTTTTTATTTTAAGGTTTGGTCAGTGTTTTTCTGTTTTATTTAATGGTTCATAATTGAAACTAGTTACCAGCCCAGTTAAGCTGTATTCTGACCGTACAAGGACCATACAAGTTATATCCCATGTCTTCCTTAGAGAGCGGTTACTGATCTTACCCCTGGTGAAGGAAATGCTGTCAAAAAGTTGTGGAACTGAAGTCCACTCTATGATAGGGTAAACTGGGCTCTTAACCATGGTTGGCAGCTAGTCTAGGAGTGAATCCCTGATACAGACAAATGCATGATCTTCTTTGCTCTGGCAGCTCCTGCAGCCAAGCTGGTTCCAAACATACTGGCCTTTCCGTTTGGATTAAACTAGCAAGGCTGAGAGGGGGACACTAATGTGTGGGCAACTCAGTGTTTCTGTACATGCTGGCCAGGCTTTTGAACACTGGAGAGGTTACTCCATCTTCACTTTACTTTCAAGAGAGGCTGTAATTCTGTTGTCTCTTGAGACAGACAGATGCCTACTACTACTATTGTAGTGACTTTCAGGTCATTGGAACTGATCATTATCAGGAACATTTGGAAACTGGGCTTTCTAGCCTGTTATGGAAAATAAGTATTCGTGCATTGCATGTTAATTTATTCTACAGTTTTGTTTTAAAGTGCTAAATGCATTTAATAGGAACAAAAACCTCCTCTTTGTGATCAGTAAGTGTGTGGTACTTGTCAACTCTGCCTGAAATGAGTTGTTCAGCCTTGTAGCCCAGGGTTGCCCAGCTGGTGGTCCACAAGGAGTTAATTTGTGGTTTCTGGGCTTCCATCTGGCTGTGGCTGCAGCAGCTTCAAGGAGCCCCAAGCTGGGTGCATTGTGGGGAGCAGGGGCTTAGGCACATGGGAAGGGAGTCCTTGACTTACACTGTTGTGGCCTGTGTGGGGTGCATGGCCCCCTACCCCTGGTGTGGCTTCCACAAGGTCTGGCCCCTGGTTTCATTCCCCTTTTTATTGTACTTGTTTAAATCAATGCTGTTTTGCTTTGTTTGCTTGTACTTGGGTCAGTTATAACTTCTTTTATTTTTTGGACCCTGGAAGAAAGTCGCAATGCTATAAGCAAAAAACCCCCTCTGAGATTCTTTATTAGATGACCTATAATGCTAAGTTAGAACTTCTGTATTGCAAGATAGGAGAATAATAAATGATGAAGAGCAGTTCATCACCTGAACAACCAAGCAGTTAATGAATCAGTTCAATCAGTGGAAGATAGAGTGCTTCAAGATGTGATTCCAGTGGGAGAGTCCAGGCTCAAAATAACACTCCTTTTTCTATGCTGTTCTTTCTCCACAACTTATGCTATTGGCTTATATATTGACAAATACGGGTAGACTTAAGTTAGTAGTGGTAATAGCGATGATAATTATTATTACTCTCATTGAGGTTTGTATATGGAGCCTTAAAGTGGAGCAGAACCCCCAAAATGTTATGCTTAAAACCTCTTCTGCTGTTTGGCTTGGGAGGAGACAGCTGTGCATCCCCACCATGAGAGAAGAGGGCTTGGGAGGGACAGTGATGTAGGGTACTGACCCTGAGTGTGTGTCATGAGAGTGGGTACATATAGGAGGGAATATAGTGAGGGGAAAAAAAGGTTAGTGACTGGTGGTTTGGAAGTGAATTTGGGTTGAGTAGAGCTTGGAGGGGACATTCTTCTGGGTCAGAGGGAAGGAGGTGGGATGGGGGGTGGATTGTTCTGGGATTTGCAGGGTTGGGGGGAAGTTTGTTTCATTATACTACTTTATTTTAATATTTTCTTCTGGTTATAAAGCTTTTTTGTCTTTATTCCCCTGAGCCTTTTATGGGCATATGTATCTAATAAATAAATACTTTTATCAAGAATACCTCAAATCTAGTTTTCAGCATCTTAAAACACTAATACCCTTGCTTCTACAGTTTAGTTTAGTTTTCTTAGCTTAACTCTTTGGCTTCACAAACCCTATACTCCCTATACCAAAAATAATTAAAATTTAAAACTTAACATCTTCTAAAACCTTTCTTGGTTAACAACTACTCAGTCTTTCCTAGTGGATTTGGTGTGTATATATACAGCTGAGTGAGGTGAGCTACTGGAAAAGTTGGATATGGTGACAACTAATTTTGTGGTTGATCTAAGAAAAGGGGAAAGCTGTGTGGGGCAAGAGCTGAAACTGAATCAAGGATAAAGCCATGAAACCCACTCTAAATTGTACTGTCTTTTTATTTGAACAGAGAACAGGAGTGAGGCCAAGAGGAGGCGAACAGAAAGAGTTAAGCGAGAGAAAATAAACTCTGCAGTAAACAAAGACTTAGAAAACAGAAAAAGGTCCAGATCTAACAGCCAGTCGGATCATAGCAGACGGGGAAGAGGAAGACCCAAAACTGCCTCAGCCAAGAAACATGAGGAAGAGAGAGGTATGTGAATTAGGAAAGTTGTTTATTGGGGAAAGATGTTTTTTTGGGCTG
>NW_017728998.1:27933710-27936939 GCF_001723915.1 Gavialis gangeticus | reverse complement strand
ATGTGAATTAGGAAAGTTGTTTATTGGGGAAAGATGTTTTTTTGGGCTGGGGGGGGGTGGGTTTGTTTTGTTTTGTTTGTTTGTTTTAGTGGTGGTTTTGTTTTTCATCAACCTTGTTACCCATTTTAAGTAACTGACACTCCTAGCCAATTTACAATAAGGTTCTAATCTAAAAAGAAGATAATTTATTTGTCCTGTTCGTACCAACAGTTGGTTATTGTTATGCATGGAAAAACCAACTAATTTCCTTTGAGCAAGCAAGGATTGTTTCAGACATCTGCTTTTGATAAGAACAGTAGTTGTTCCTATGCTTCTAGCTATAAGCTGATTGCTAGGGTCAGAGTATATGTTCTTCTTTCTGTCTCCATGATGAACTTTTGCATAGTTGACCCCACAAATTCTTTCTTCTTTTCTCTGAAGCAGCAGATATAAATCACTCTTGGAGGTAGAATACTCAGCTATATCATATTCTTGGTTTCTTTCCTTTTTTTCTTTTTTTTTTCCTTTTTAATACTGAGATTATATGTTGAGCCTCTTGCAACTAGTTTGTTTTTTTCCAGATGTGCTCCATGAACAAGCTGGGTTCATTTTTAAGAGAGGAGTCCTAATCCGTTCTATCAAAGATACTGTAAAGCTACTAAACTAATATTTGTGGTATTTCTGGTGTTTGAGAAGAATTTACATGGAAGTGAATGCATCCATTTTTAGGAACCAAGAATACATTTTTCAGCAGTTTGAGGGCCGTTGGACTATGGCAGCCATTGGATTGCTGTAGTACCCCAACTCCCAGGCTGCTTGTACACACCACGGGGGTTTAATTTGATTTAGTTCTCCCTAAATTGAAACAGTGGGTTTTTAAAAACACCGCTTCAGTATAGGGAGAATTTAACCGAACTAAACTGCTATGGTGAGTAAACAAGGGTCTGGGCCCGATCCTTACCTGTCTCTTTGGTGGTGGGGAGCGGAGGGGGCGAGCTGCTGGCAGGCCAAGTGGTCTCTGAGCTGTGTGGTGGCCCCACAGGTAGCACCCAATTTGGGCAGTCCCGGGGGGCACAGCAGCTGTGTAGGCAAGCACTGGGACCCCACACAACTCATGCAGACAAGCTTGGGTGGGGTGGAGATCAGGCTCACCACTTTGTTGGTTGGTTGGTTGGTGGTTTTGTTTTGTTTTTTGTTTTGTTTTTTCCTTCAGTGGAGTCTGTCTGCACAGGTTGCTGCTAGGTCCCACAGCCCTGGAGCTGTGCAGGGCCTGCCAAGCCCCAAACACATTGGCTTTCAGTGCCCTGTGTGCTGTCACATTGTTAGGTAGCAAACTAAAACACCTCAGAGGTATTTTATCTTGCTACGTACCAAAGTTATTTAAAGCAGAATATGCCACTGAATGTGCAAACAACAACGCTGTTAAAGCAGTGCAAAAGGACATTTAAGCCACTTTCAAGGCCAGGTTTGTGGTCTGTACAAAGGCCCTTATACACCTTAATGGCAAACTGGCCTAATGTGAATTTCATCGAAGAGCATAATTAATGTAGACAGGATTGTTAAGGAGATTTTTCAAAGCCTCAGGTAGAAGAATGAGTTAATTCAGAACCTTGCAAAAATCTTCCCTCTGATCTGTTTCACGATAGAACTGTCATTGCCTTGATTCTTGGAATAGAGAAGCTGCTATACGCATGTTTTAAGTGGTGAAATGGTTGTTTCCAGTGTGTCACTCTGCAGCTCAGTGGCTGTTTGGGATTACTGTTACTAAGAGCCAGGTTGGCATTTCTTTTGATATCTTTGTTTTCAGGGGATTTTAATTTAGTCAAAAACTTAGTATTGAGGTTAGACATGCATTTAAAGAGACTTTGGAAAAAAGAAAAAAAAAATCCCTGTGTACCATAGAACATTCAGAAGAATTTTGCTTAACACTGCTAGTGTATAAAAAACAGTATTGGAAGTTTTGCCACTCTGGACTGTTTTATGCTGTCATCGTGGAAAAACATCACAGTGAGTTTCTGAAACGTATTCAGTGGGCATTAATCCATATTACATACTAGATTCTTTTTGATGTTTTCAAACTGAAACATTTGAAACTGCTCCCACCAGATTGGCAAAATTATTCATTTATAAGTATGGTTTTTACATTTTTAAAAAATTCAGTCCGAGAAGTGTCAGTTCATATTTTTATTCATATTTGTAGTTTGGGTAATGACTGTTAACATTAAGGACAGATTTGTGACGTACTTTCCTGTCTGTTGCATCAGTTTTTCACAAAATGCAGATCCACCAGCTACAGAGATTTGCTAATTATAATTGGAGCATGCAGGTAAAATCAGTCATGCAATTAATGAATCAATTCTACATATTTTGGTGCCAAGGCCAGTCTGTCTAATTTTAATAGGTTTTGGTTGAAAAATTGGTCCAAGCTCTTTTGGTGCATCTGCTTTTCTCTCCTTTTCTGTAAAAACAAAATAAACAAGAACAACAAAACCCCTTCCAGTAACACCCTACCGAGCAAAAGACCTATAGCGTAATGAAAGAGCAAATGTTTAATTGAAAAATAGAACATATCTTTTGGGAAGTAAGAATTTGGAAGTGCAAGTGATTGCTTACAAAGGCAGTAACCTGAATACTGAATTTTACGGCATGCTATAGTGGCAACTCTTTTGAAGGGTGTTGAGGTAAAGAAGTCAGGGAGTGTGCTGACTGGGGCCTTTGTATAGATGGTGTCATGTTTGCTGTTTTTAATTATTGTCTGGCTAAGTTTAACTTTTTGTGTAGGGGTGTAGTTGTGCTGATTATGCTTGAGTTATTTATTTTTAAATAACTGGGTGTATGGAGCTGATGGGCACAAAATGAATGAATATGAAGCACTAAACCCATAATTGTATATAAACAGTTACTATATCAAAAAAAACCCATCAAGTTTCTTCTTGTTACTTTTTTTTAATTATTGTAAAAATGATGCAACTACTATGTGCAAAGACATTTTAAAAAAACTAAAAACTGATTTTGAGGCCTGCTCTTTGATTACGGTCATGCTCAAAAACGTTGATAATCACCCTAATTGCAGTATAGTGAAAGTCATGTTACACATAGCTTTGTGGATTGTTTAAAGCTTGATCCAGATATGTTAGACATTGTTTTGAAGGTAGAAATCCATTTACTATTCCTTTGCCTTACATATACAATGTTTGTAATGCACTGGTATTCTGAATGTAGCTTGCTTGCCATTCAAGACTGAGTTTGT
>NW_017728998.1:27928150-27928710 GCF_001723915.1 Gavialis gangeticus | reverse complement strand
ACATTGTTTTGAAGGTAGAAATCCATTTACTATTCCTTTGCCTTACATATACAATGTTTGTAATGCACTGGTATTCTGAATGTAGCTTGCTTGCCATTCAAGACTGAGTTTACTATGTCCTTTTCTGGCGGGGTCTCAAAGGTAACTGAATTCATTTGTATAACTATCAAATCTTGACAGATGTCTGACGCTCATTTGGTTTCTGCAATATACTGCTTATTAGGGGTGCACCAATAAAGATTTTTTTTTGGGTGCCAATACCGATAGACAATTTTATTAACCGTATCTGCTGATATGCAGCCTGGCAGCTTGGAGAGCAGCATCCAGACGGTAAGTCTGTTGTAGGGGAGGGGCAAGGGGAGCAAATCGAGGCCCCCATGGTGAGGGAAGGAGTAGGGTAGGGGCAGATGCTGCCCAGCTAGGGTGGGGCACAGGACAAAGCTATGGCTCATTTGGGGGTGGGGTGGCTCCCACTGCAGCACGCAACCCTGGGCCAGGCATGGGAGGCATGTGCCCCCCTGCATCTTTGTGGGTTGAGGGTGGGATGCTGCTATGCGCTT
>NW_017728998.1:27919733-27923150 GCF_001723915.1 Gavialis gangeticus | reverse complement strand
TGGCAGCTTGGAGAGCAGCATCCAGACGGTAAGTCTGTTGTAGGGGAGGGGCAAGGGGAGCAAATCGAGGCCCCCATGGTGAGGGAAGGAGTAGGGTAGGGGCAGATGCTGCCCAGCTAGGGTGGGGCACAGGACAAAGCTATGGCTCATTTGGGGGTGGGGTGGCTCCCACTGCAGCACGCAACCCTGGGCCAGGCATGGGAGGCATGTGCCCCCCTGCATCTTTGTGGGTTGAGGGTGGGATGCTGCTATGCGCTTGGGGATGGGGGTTGCCATTGGTCTCTACCTAGCCAGGAGGCCTGGACCAAGGCAGGGTGGATAGTAGCAGCACTGGGAGGAAGGGCTGTGGGTGAACTACAGCCACCCCAAAACCTGCAGTAGCTTCCCTTCCTAGCATAGCCCTGGCCCTGAGTGCCCAGTAGTAGGTCACCCTTGCCCTGTGCACAGATCTGGGGGGCACATGTCCCCCATACCTCCCCTATGGGTGCATGCAGCAGTGGGAGTGCCTCCAATACTCCCTGGATGACCCATGGCTCTGTCCCATGCCCCACCCTGCCCCAGCTGTGCAGCCCTTGCCGCACTATGTCCCTTACTGCAGGGGCCTCGATCTTCCCCCTTAAAAAAACTTACTGGCTGGACGCTGCTCTCCAACCTGCTGGGCTGCATTCCTGGCTCTGTGCATGCTGCAGCTGTGTACATGCGTGTGACTCTAACCAACAACGTTATAGGCCATAAAAAGCCAATCAATGTTAATGTCAATTTTCCTTTTATCTGTGCCAGAATGATATGGACCAATGTGTTGGTTCATCTCTACTGCGTATTATTAAACAATGTCACATGGCCAGAACCTGAAATTCATAGTGTGCCAGAGAAAGTACTCTGTCCTATTGTAAACACTTGATTATGAAAAGTACCTGTTTGGAGAGACGTTTTACTTCAGCAGCTCTGCTTCTTTATCCTGTGCTCTTTTTGTGCCTTTCCCTTTTCACGTCCAATGGGCCTTCTCCCATGCTGTTCTGTTCTGTTAGTTTCTTTTTCTTTGCAGCTCAGGCAAAATGGAATTAAGTGCTGAGGAGGTGAACTGACTATTGCAAGACGGAATGAAGGAGCAGAGGCAGAGAAGAAATGATGGGGAAACAAAGGCTTTATCATAAAAAAGAAGTAAAGTTTGTGAGGAATTAGGTGAGAGAGAGAGAGGATTTAAAGCAGTGTGCGCGCAACAGGGAGCTGGGTCTTGCACATTATCCAGTGTGCTTGTTATGGTTCTTGAAAACTTGGGGCTGTAGTTGCAGGTTTAGTTAGGCAGAATGTTTTGGGTTTTTTATTTTGTTTTGTTGGTCAGAACATGTTGATTTTATTGAAATAAAAAAATCATAGGAATATGATATTGATTTAAGTCAGGTTTTTTTCCATTGCCTGTCCAGTTCCCATGGTAGCCTGGGCTTCCAAGCTCCCAGGCCTCCAGGCTGTCTGCATCCAAATCTGGTCCCAGACATTGGGATGCTGGGAAAGTTTTACTGAAATGTTTCTGAAATTGAATATTTTTAGTTAAGTAAGCTTCTGTTTGGACAGCAACAAACTTTCTGTAAGATGCCAGAAATGAGTAGAAATGGTAGTGCTCCTTTGTAGAGAAGTCTCAAATATTAGTAAGAGAAGTCTGAGTCAAAACAGCCTTCAGATAGGATGGCTAAAGAAGGTTTTTGGTAGGATATGGTAGTTTCTGCACTAGAGGCTATGAATTGCTTCTGGTAAAACATTAACCAACAGTAAATTGTGCAGTAGTTACACTGGAGAGGATGAAATTGCTTTAAGAATTCTGGTAGTTTATAGATTTTGTTCAGTGATCACTATTTCACATCAGGATTTTCTGACTGTGTGTTTTCAATCCATTCTTTAAGGCTGATGTTCCACTTTAAGGCTTTTTCTCCTCCTTCTTTCTTCCCCTTTTTGGGGGGGGAAAATCTTGAAAAAACATGTTTAGTTCCTGCTAAGAAATCAAGAGCAGGCTAGTGGACTGATAATAACTTCACAGAAATGTATTTTGTTTAATTCTGACTTCAAGTAGGGTGTTTTAGAAAAATTATCCTTCTTGCACAGCTAGGTCAAAAGGTGTTGGATCAGGGGCTCAGAAGTTTCCCTAAAATTGCTGACTTCTGGGTGAAGCTTGACTGTGTTTGGCCTAAGTAGCTCTTTGTGGGGGAGGGTGGTTAGGAGGGGCAGGGAAGCTGCTTAGCAAGAAAGTGCCAAGTGTTTCCTGTATGCTAATTACTATACTGCTTACTCTTGAAATGTTTCACTTTGCGTACTGAGATCTTTTTCTTTTCTTTTCTTTTCTTTTTTTTTTAAGGGGGAAGGAAGGCTAAGGGAGGTAAAATGGCTAATCCAAAGCAGCATGGAGTATTACAGCCATGGGGTACAAGCCGGGTGCTTGGCTCCCTACTCTGGGTTCCACTAGCAGACAGCATTGCCTTTGCCTCAGGTGGGGCCCAGCAGATGTGACTTGGCTGTTGAATATTTGTTATTGGAAATGTTATATTCAATCTCTTGGATACTCAGGCTATCCTTGAAAACGGTCTGTGCTAACTCAAGTTTTTTCTTTTCCCTTCTTTCTTCACCTCTGAATGTTATGCTGCAATCTTCTACTTGGTGATGAAGTACAGCATTAGTACTCCCTCTTATTCCCTTCCTTATACCCTTTTTTGTTCCCCAGTCACTATTGGCTCAGTTAAGTAGGCTGGCTTGGGTAAGCTTTGCAGAGGCTGCTTCTACCAAGAATGCCCTCTGTGTATGTTGTTGGGATGGAGGCATCAGCAGTGAGCAGGAACACTTTAATTGGCTATGTAGATTATAGTATGAGAACAGTGTTAGAACAAGTTCCACAGCTATCTAGGGATGAACCCTGGACTGTTCAACTATGCCCCCCCTCACTTTTCCTGCTGTAGGCTGAGAGGACTGGTAGAGGTGATGGAAACAGGTGGGTACTACAAGAGCCTGAAAAGACCACTAATCCTAATTTCGGGGGTTGTGGGTTTTGCCCTTGGCTCTGCCTGTAACCTGCTATATGATGTTGAGAAACTTCCTTAACTCTTAAGTGCATCAGTCTCCTACCTATAGGGTGCATTTTGGGAAGTTTCATACCTATGGGACTTCCTTTGGGAAGTACTAAAGCATAGTGCAGTAACTGCCTGGACTGTGTTGTACACATGGCGAACGGTTATTTTTAGCAGCTGCTTTGCCGTAGTGGTGTGCTAAGGTGGAGGAGTGTGCCACTATGGCAAAGTAGCTGCTGTCCACGTGTAGACGCCCACAAACAGTACGTCACCATAGTGCATCACTGCAGCATTGTAGTGTCATGTGTAGACACTTCCATGAAGTAGGGAAAATATCCTAGTATTTTGGGGTGCTGCAGGCGCATCC
>NW_017728998.1:27909513-27914733 GCF_001723915.1 Gavialis gangeticus | reverse complement strand
CTAAGGTGGAGGAGTGTGCCACTATGGCAAAGTAGCTGCTGTCCACGTGTAGACGCCCACAAACAGTACGTCACCATAGTGCATCACTGCAGCATTGTAGTGTCATGTGTAGACAATTCCATGAAGTAGGGAAAATATCCTAGTATTTTGGGGTGCTGCAGGCTCATCCTTGAATCCTTGTATTGAAAAGTTTTGGGGGGGTTGGGGGTTTTGGGAGGGTTTTGTTTTGTTAAAAGCAAAAATTTGTTTTATTTGGTGGAACAAGCCTAAAGTAACATTGAATACTGGTCTGGGTGTGTCAGAAATTAATAAAACGTTGGAATAAGTCATCATTCCTTTGTCAATGACAGCTAAGGATTTGTCATGTTTTCAGATGACTGATTACAGTGATTCTCTTTTTTCTTAAATGGAACAGATTATCTTCAGTTCCCCTTTTCAGTTTTAATGAACTGTCCCACATTATAATTACCATCTGCATAACTAATTAATGTATGCATTTGCTGTAAAAAGCTTTTGTTAATGGTGACTTTTTTTTCTTCTACAGAAAAACAGGAAAAAGAAGTTGACATGTATGCTAACCTTTCTGATGAAAAGGCTTTCGTGTTTTCAGTGGCATTGGCGGAAATAAACAGAAAAATTATCAATCAAAGACTCATTCTGTAATTCGTCAGCACAATCGGATGCATTTGTATGCAAGATGGCTAGCATATTTCCAAGGTGTCGTGGACTCTCAGGAAGCATGTTGTCTGTGTCGACAAGGACCAAAGTTTTCCCTGTTAAAGTTGTGCTGCTGTTTTGAAGCTCAGATTTTTGGGTATCTATGACACAAAGAAGAAATGTCAAGCTTTTGTTCTGAAAATCAGACAGCAAAAATGCTTTCTACCTTGAAGACTAAAGGTAGACAAGTGCACAGAGAGAATGCACCCTTTCCAGAGCACTTCAATATTTGTTGCCAGACATGCAATATTTTAAATTTCAGAAAAATGATTTTTCTTTTAAAACAAAATATATTTCAGATTTTTCAATTATATTACAGTTTACACATGTACAGTTCTAACGTTTTAATAAATTGGTATTCTATTATTGAACTGTGAATTAATTGTATTTATAACATTAAAGTTGTTTTGGTTTGATTCCATAGTAGCTAGCTAGTAGCTAGGGGTCAGGAGGGACTGAATAGATCATCTAGCCTGACCCCCTTCCACAGGCAAGAATGAATGCTGGGTTCACAAGACCCCTGACAGGTGATCATCCAACCTCCTCTTGAATTTGCCCAAGGTAGGGGCGAGGACCACTTCCCTGGGAAGTTGGTTCCAGATTTTGGCCACCCTAACTGTAAAATATTGCCTTCTGATCTCTAACCTAAACCTATTCTCCATCAGCTTATTACCATTATTCCTTGTCACCCCAGGTGGTGCTGGGGAGAAAAGGGTAATACAGGTAAACAATGAAACGGTAAAAGTCATGTTAATGTTGGGTCTGTTTAAAACTAAACCATGGTGGATAGGGGTGTGTGTGAAATTTTATACTGTTTGGCTAGATTGGTAGCTTGCTTATTTTACTTTTTAAAGGTGGTGAGTGTGTGTAGAAATACTTAAACAACTCCTATAGAATCTTTGTTTTGTTTAACATGGTAAATGAGGAGTTTCAAACACAAGACGATACTTCCTCAAGTAGGACACAAATCTGTTTTCACAAACTATGTTTGGTCACTGATAATGAGTAGTAGGCAGACATGGAGGGCAGCGTTCCAGGTATTAATACAACCTCTGGTTTGTGTTGGTAGGTGAATAAACTTGGAATTGACAAGTGGGGGCAACAGAGTTCCAAGCAATTGTAATGTTTAAATTGTGCCTTTTACTGTTCGAGCACTAACAAGTATTCTTCAGCTCAGGACTTGCACCATCCCCTCTTCATATTCCTACTTGCGAGTTGCCCATCGAGAATGACAGATGAATTTTGAATAACAAAAACAAAGGCTGCTGGCCTTATCCCCCCCGCAACTCTGTCCCTGCTCCGCCTCCAAGGGGGAGGGAGGGGGTGATGCCAGTGGTGCTGGCCTCTCCTTCCTGCTCTGTCCCTGCTGTCATGGCCGTGCTCCACTGTGCCACCACATCCTGTCTGTAATGCTCTTGGAGCATTCTGGTTGTTTCAGTAACCAATCCGAGTGCTCCAAGAGTATTATGGACAGAGGACTAAGCCCTTTATTATATGAGAATACTAAAACCTTCATTCCTTAAAACTTAATAGCATCTACCTCCTACTTCCCTGGTTCTCTTCAGCTGCCAGTTCTTCCCTATATTTAACCTGACTTATTCACATAACCTTTTTTTTTCCCCTGATGACCCTTACCCTCTACAGAAAGTTTTAATAAGCTGCAGAGGTATATAGATTTTACTGAGAGTAAACCAGTTAAGGAGGCTTGTTTCTACCAATGGATTGTAGTCATTTCTCCAAGTCCCAATGTATTCTCTCCCCACCCGCTGGAAACTGTCTAGTCTTCCCTATGTAAACAGAGCACGTTAGCAGTTTTAAAAAACCCAGCTAACTCTGTGTTTTAATTTCCTAAAGATTAAACATTAGACTTTTCAAAAGACTTTTTTTAAATGTAGCTGATTTTTGGAGATTTGGATCAAGTAAAATAGGCATTTATACTTTTGAGTCAAGATTTCACTGTTCTGCTTCTCTTTTCTTTCTCCCCCGCGCCCCCTTTTATTTGTACAGAAGAGGACCACAACATCTAATGAGCCTTTAGTATAAAGGAATGCACTTCAGAATACCCTGGAATGTAGATGCATTGAAGCAATATACAAAATAATAAATTTAAAGCTAGTGATAGCTGAGTGGTGAGAGAAGAAAAATGTTCCATGTCTTTTAAAATGTAGCTGTGTCTGTTTAATATAACGTGTGAATTCATTGAAAACGCAAGGTTTTCCAAGAAGCAAGACTGTAAATGAAACATTAAAAAAAAAAAACTGTTTTCCTAATCTGCCCATATCTAATTTCAGTACAGACCTCCCATGGTATTTTGCACAGGGGCTGAAAATGTTTAGATAAATGTTGTTTTTCATTCTTTTGTGATTTGCCATGTTAGCTTTGTATTGTGTAAAACATTTCCATCCTTTCAGGTGAAAGTAAATGGAAGTTAGGCTGCAAATACTTCCTCAAATAACTAGAAACAGTTCTGGATGCAGCATTCTTAAAATTTATATAAGATCTTCGCAGTTCAATATATTTTGCCTTTTGTAGTCTACAGTACCAGCAGCTGAACAGAAAATTATTTTTCCCTTCAGCTTATTTAGAACAGATGGAAACCATATTTTTAATTTTGTCTGATGTATGGCTATGCTTTCTGGAGTAAAAGGGTCTGGAATCTTAGTAACTGAATTATTCATCTAGCATTGTTGCCTTCGCAGCATTGTGAGGATTTGTGAAAGGAGCATTTCAGGTTTTTCCTTCTTTTTTTCTTTTTCTCTATTCCACAATTGAAATTTACTTATAATGCATTTTTTAGATGTATACCTGTCCTATTGCCACACATGTGATTGTGATTTTTATTGCTTGGAAGAGCAAGGGTACTAATGTGTGTCCTAAAATTGACTCTGGCAGTGCCACAATACTTCTAATATATTATCAGTAGGGATCTACCCTACTTGCAAATTCTAAAAAATAAAATGCTGGATCTGCAGTGTGAGCCAGTGGTCCTCGGGGAAGGGGCTGCTGTGGCCCGACCTTGTAGCTCACTGGGCAGGGAGGGGAGCTGCTGGCATGAAGGGGAGCAACAAAAATGGCAGTTGCCCTTTGCTGCTGATTGGCTGAGCAAGCTGCCCATTGTACAGCCCTCTTGGCCAATCAATGGTGAGGGGGAGGAACACGGTGAAAAGAACATGAAAATGGCATCACAAGTGGCTGGTGACTTTTTTTTTCCCCTTGCCTCAGCAGGAATTAATTTGTTCCCTTAGGGATAGTCCAACCCCTAAATCAGCTGGAATATTTCCATTCATTCAGAAAGGGATCAAATAGTTTGATATTAGCAAAATAATTGTATGACACCCTTTGGATGGAATTTTTGAGAGAGAAAGGCTACACTTGTTAAAATAGGTTGAGAACCCCTGTACTAGGTAACATAATGCACAGGCAAAATTGCTGGCAATGTGTTACCTATTTATGGTCCTTAATGTTCTTTCAACATCAGCATCTTTCCAAAGTTCCAGCTCAGGTACCCAGTTATACATTTTTTTTCTTGTTTTTAAGGGGGGGCAGTAAATTGAGCCACCCCCCGCCCTGTGAGGGAGGGAGGGAGTGGGACTGGGGCTAGGGCTGCAGCTGCACAGCTGGGGGAAAGCAAAGGATAGAGCCACAAGTGGCTCATCCAGGGCGTGCGGGGAGAGGGATGGCAGCTCCTGCTGCTGCACACAACCCAGGAGGGCATGGGAAAATATGCCCCTGGATTTTTCACGGGGCAAGAGTGGGCTGGCCCAGTGGTGGGGGAGGGGCTGCCCAGCTGGGGTGAGGTGCAGAACTGAGCTGTGTGGGGGGCAGCTCCTGCAACTATGTGCACCCCAGGAGGGCATGGGGTGTGCGCCCCTGGATCTGCATGGGGGAGGATGAGATGCGGCTGTGGGTGGCGCCAGGCTGTTCCCAACAGGGAGGTGGGCTGGGTGGCAACAGTGCTGGGAGGGAGCTATGGGGAGCTACAGCAAATTCTGGAGTGGCTGCAGCCCCACTCCCATAGCCCCCTCCCAGCACCACCACTGCCTGCCCCAAGTCCTCGGTTCCCTTCTGAGGTGTGTGCACTGATGGGAACTGCCACCCCCTTCCCTCTGTCCCTCAGCTGAGCTGTGGCTCCATCCCACGCTCCGCACTGGCTCCTGCTTCTGCGTGCACCCCTGGAAGGGTATGGGGGCCTGTGACCCCAGATCACCCTGTGGGGTGGGGCAGGGCGGGCTGTAGCTGTGGGCTGGGGTTGGTGCTGGGCTGTTCCTAGCAGGGCTGTGCTGGGGGTGGCGGTAGCTGGGGGCCATTTGGGTGGGCAACTGAATTCTGGGGTGGCTGCAGACCCTCCCATAACCCCCTCCCAGCACTGCTGCTGTCAGCCCAGAGCGCAGCCTAGCCCAGCCCCTGCCAGGAACAGCCTGGCACAACCCTGTCCCCAGCCTGCAGCGGCATCCTGCCCTGCTCCATGTGGATCTGGGGGCATATGCCTCCCCCCCCCCCCCC
>NW_017728998.1:27902854-27909447 GCF_001723915.1 Gavialis gangeticus | reverse complement strand
CCCCCCCCCCCCCCCCCGGTGTCCTCTTGGGGTGCTCATAGCAGCGGGATCCGCTCTCCACGTAACTCGGTCCGGTGCCCTGTCAAGTCCCACTCCCTCCTCCACCACTGGGGTCTCGAGCTACCCCCTTCCCTGGCCCCTTCCCTCACAACCTACCTACCAGCCTGACCCGGCTGCTCTCCTAGCCGCCTGTGTGCTGCGCTGGAGCTGTGCACACGCATGCAGCATTTATTGGCCACATTAGGTCTGAGTACCACCTAGGACCTTTTTAAATACACCTAGGGGTATGTGTACCCTCGGTTCACAACCACTGACCTAGTATGTAACTCTACAAGATTAGTCTCCTTAAAACTCCAATATATGATGTAGCAAGCCACTTGCCACGTGTGTGTCTGTATTTGTATGCTGCTTACAGTTCCTGGGTCCTCTAAAAGGAGGAGCTGTCTTTGTCGCATAGTCTGAATGAGGAGAAGCAATGTGTTCATCCTTCATGTCACAATTGGATTACTTGTAATCTGCCAGGTGTCATTAGCTGATGAATGATATGTAGTAAGGTGCTATCCTAGGGCGTGCCTTCTCATGGCAGTGTGGCCCTGCTAAATATCCTTTGGGATATTTCAATAACTTGGCCTAGAACAGTGCTTCTCAACCTTTTTAGATCCAAGGCACCAGTTTTTGGACTCAAGACACCCCCTCTATAACTTACGTGAATTGAGCGGCATCCCATTTCAAAAGCCAATTTACTACAGTACTCGCCTCCTTTCAGAGGGACAAGGCAATGGTGTTTGGGGAGCCACCAAGCAGGGAAAGCCTGAGCCTGCCCATACCTGCTTATCTCCATGCACCTCCCTCACCTCCTTAACATTTCCTGTGGGACCCTGGTTGAATCCCTGGTCTAGAAGGCTTATACAAATCCTTTCCCTGGGGCCTGGGTTCAGTTGGCAATTACAAGGAAACAATTCCTGCCCAGTTCTCTCACCAGGTTTGTAGTTCTTGATGCAGGGCCCTTAGTCTTGTCATTGCCAACAGTCTTTAGCAGGATTGTTCACTCCAGCCTTCCAAGATATCTCCTGATCCCTGCAGGTTTATGCTCCAGGCCCTCTCTGAGTGAAAGAGACTGAATAGGGCATCTCAGGCAATCCTTCAGCTAGCCTGTCTGGATAGCAATTCCCAGAGCTTCCTACCTGGAGTCAGCTAACAGCTGGGTATTTAACACAGTTGGCAAACTGCAGAATGCATTAATGAGATACTACCCCTCAACTCCAAATCAAATTGGCTCCTGAAGCTTTGCACAGCCCTACTAGGAACTACACAGATCTTCTCTGGTGACTCATTTATGGTGTTTTTTGTTACCATTTTAATAAAATCTTTTAAGAAATGGAGTGCATGTCCTGGAAATATATTAGGAAGCCAGATGTATCCCATTCTTACCTAGACTCGAGGCAAGGCATTTGCTGCCGTTGGAGAGGCCCCCCTGCTTGCCTAGAATTATGTGAGTTAAAAGGAAATGAACTCCTGCCAAGTTCTCTCAGCTGGTTTGCAGCTGTTGGTCTGTGGCCTTTAGTACTGTCCCTGCCAACAATTTTTAGCAGGATTTTTTGTAATTCAGTTAATGAATTGACTTGATTTTTAGAGAAATCAATCACTCTACTACTTTTTCAAAAAGTACTTAAAGCACAATTGTAGATGGGGAGAGAGCACAGAAGAGTCCATTTACTTCATCTGTGTACTAACCCGAGCCCTTTGTCAGATATTATTCTGATGCTTTGGCATATCTCTGAGATGAGCCTACACAAGGCAATTTAATCACGTCCATTATCATGGATAACTTGGTTTCAAAAGCTTTCTGTTTTTTGGATTATAGTACAGTGGAACGTTTCCTATTATTATCATTGTCCAGACATCTGTGGTATTGATCATGTTGTAGACATTGTTATATTGTCCATAAAGCACCATCTTGTCCTAGGTATTTTTAAAGATTCTGTTTTAAATCCAAGACACTGGTTGTTGGGGGGTTTTTGGAGTGCTCTGTTTCTAATTGGTTCACGTTTACCTAGTAAGTGCTTGATCCTAACTTCAACAATAGCTTGATAAGAGAATTATAAGAAAAGAATTGGCAGTGATCTGGAAACTGAAGTGTAGTTTTCTGAGTTAATCCAGCTTCTATAAGGTAGGTTTGCAATGATGCACTACTAAAAGTTTGTTCTTGTTTCCACTGAATATCAGGTGCTGTTTTTAAGCCAACCATATGCTTATTGATGAATTTGTATGCATTTCTCAGTAAAGATGATACCTAACACTTTACAAAATGCAAAATAATTCTTAATGCTCCTTTGAAATGAATACTAGTACAATTTTTCTTCTGTAAAATGAGGAAGCAACAGGGGCACAGAACTAGCCATTGTCTGAGCTGAGACTTGAATCCAGGGCAGTCCTGTGTTCAAGCCCCTAGTCTTATAATATGCTGTTATTTTGTGAAGTTGCTTTGATTTATCCTCATGACATCAATAATTCCTTTTAACCTCTAGAATACTCTTTTGGGACTTGTAATTAAATATAACAACATTAGCTGATAATGCATGTTGTAAAAATAAAAAGGTGTACTAATGATAGTATAATTGTAACCTCAACCAGTTGTGGCTCCCATAGGAAAAATGTGCATTAGCACGGTACATGCAAAGAAACCAAAGAAGGAATGGAAAATAAATGTTGTAACATCTTCCCATATTCCAATTTGTAGTGCTATCTTCCTATTAAATCATCCTATCCTATTTATAATACCATTTATCTAATGCTTCAGTTGATGATTTCCCTTCTGCTATGACATTTAATCTGGACCAGTTTGACTTGCTGTAGTTTCTACCAAACTTGTCTTAGAAAATATTGTTTTAATATCTACTTCTTAATTTGTAATTTATCATTACTTGGTTATTGAACTTTTTTCCATATCAGACTCTCTCAGTAAAATGAAAACTAACTACAGTTATGCTACAGTCCAAAAATCTCACGTTGCCTTTCAATACTTTGAAATAAGATTTTTTTGTGCATGTTTATGCTGCAACATGTATTGCAATAGTTTGTGTGTAATGAGACCATAGAGAGGTGGACTTACACCTCACATTCTGGTTTGTAATTTCTCTGCACATGCCCTGTTCTTTTGCTAGATGGCAGCCTAATTCTGGCTGTAGTAGTAACACGTTCTGCATACCTGGTCCTGGAAATAGAAATAATCGTATGTCTGGTAGCTTTTTCTCTGTAAATACATCAAAGATGTTCGTATTTTTTAAACAGCACTTGCTCATTTCAGTTTCAGCTTTGTACTTGGAAATGTTACCAATGGCAGTTGTTAGTGGCTTTTCAAACGCAACATAAAAGTGACTTTCATCAGCTCCTTCTATGATGTTATGTCCCAAATGGCGGGAATGAACAATCTATCTTTGTACATCACGAACGCAGATACAAGTGCCATCCTTGTAACTGTTAGTAGCATAATCCCAAATGTTGGGGAGGGAGTTTAGGCTCTTAAAAATATTTTAAGTTTACTTTCATAAATACCTACTCATAACTGATTTTAAATCAGTCTGAAGGGAAGAAAAATGTGTGTTTTGTGTAATTTTTTTTTTGTGAAAGGAATGGGGAGATGGGATTTAGATTTGAGAAACCCGGATTTCTGTGAAGTTACCACAAACCAGACCCAAGTCCCAGAAGCTAGTTACTCTTGTATGCCTCATTTTTCCCCCGCCATTTGTAAAATGGTGATTATCATGGTAGGCTCCAAGTCAGCCCCCCCTCTCCTGGGTTCCTTGAGAGCATCCTCTACAGCTGTCAGATGTCCTGTCTTTACCTCTGGTGGACTAACATCATGCGATTTCCCCCTCCCCCCCTCCACTTTTGGACCTCATCCTCTCTCATTCTAGATCACTCTGAAAGTTTGGACCCCAACAGTCATTCTGTTCTAGGAAGGATCTTACTAATGCTGTGTATACTGCTGCTTCTATCTATTATTCCCATTTCACAAAGGTTGCATTGGCCCTTTTTGCTACAACATTGTGATGAAAATTCATGTTGAAGGGGTTACCTACGATGTACTTCTCCCAGTCATTGCTTTCTTTCCCTAAACTAAGTAATCTTTAAATTTTCAGTCCCTGTCTAATATGGAAATGTTTCTAAGCCTTTACCCTTTGTGTCCTTCCTAAAGCCCTTTCTATTTCTCCTGCCTCCTTTGAACCAGAATGGAACACAGAATTGTAAGTGAGGACATATATAATGTCATCAAACAGATGACTGATTTTTCTATCCCTTCCTTTGCACATACAGTTGTTATCCATGTGTACCCTGGATTGTCACAGGCATCATACATACCTACCTACCTACCAACCATGTGTAGATCTCCAGCTAGTTCTTTGAATGCTTCCTTAGCCTCTAATTTCCATCTTTCTGTTGTAGCTGTCATGGCCAACGTTCCTTTAACTAGGTTGAATTTCACACTTTTACAGGATGTTTTGTTTGGCTCAAAATACAGCCTGTGTCTTTACCATTGAACAGTGCTGCTTTTTCTTGCCTTTCTGCTTAGTTTGATGTGCTGTGATGTGGGTATATTTGCTTAAGTAGTCCCATTTTCATTGGGACTATGCCATTTTAAATGCCTGCCTTGGGCATATCACTGAAAACAGCTAATTTGTGGGGGAAGAGCATTCATTTGAAGGGGATGCCTGAGGTAGTTGTTGAAAATGGGTATGTCCTGGTGAAAATGGGACTTATGGTCAGCCTGCTAAACACCTAAATATGATCCTAGTATACCCTGCTTAAGTCCCTGTAAACTGTTAGGACAAAAGGTGTGTGGATCTTCTCTTCCTTGCTTTTTATATTAAAGCTAAGATGAAGTCATGCTACAAAAGTTAATGTAATTTAGATTCCAGGAATGTTAAGTAGTTTCAACAATTATTTCCTCTTAGAACAAGCTTCCAAATCTTTCACTTCCAAATTCAGCATTATGGAATTAGTTCTTGCTATGATGCTGCTGACAATGGTATAACTTAATTATCACTGCATAATTCATAATCTCCTGTTCCAATGAATTTTGACTTTGATGTAGTGGAAAAGACTTACTAGGCAGGAGATAGAGAGCTGGCACAGCATCAGAGAAGTTTTGCTTCTTATGACAATCTCCTTCGACTTCTAGCTCTGGATCACCACAATGGTTTGCTCTTCGCTTTCTTGTTTTGAAACGAGAGAACAAGATGAATGGAACGGTTAACTCATTCACTGAGCTTGACCCCCCTAGTGATATGAACTATGCTGTAGTGTGAACATAAGCTGTAAATTTAAAATAGATGCACCAATGGGGTTGTTCTTTGTGTTACTGCTCCCTTAAGAAGTGCTGTATGCAGCTGCTAGCTGTTGAACAACTAGATCTGGAATCTATGCGAAGGACAAGCAGTGTTGCTTAGGCAGCAGGCAAGATGTGTGCATGCCTTCCTCCTCCCTCCCTAACTTGAAAAATTGCCTTAATTTTCAAACTGCTGTACCTGTTTTCAGCACTTCCATGATCAAGCCCATCATGGGAAAAGAAACTATCTGAAATGTGTGCCATGTTGCCTGTGAAAGGTGCCAGCTGACAACATTGGCACACACCGTTTTATATTTATATACAGAGCAGGTGCAGCCTGGATGAAGTGGTGAAAGCTCTCCTCATGATTTGAGTGTTTGCCTTAAGGAGTGAGAAGGTGTTCATTCTCCATGCTTGTCTATTTCTCTAGGCTTTCTTGGAACTATCATTCTTTTGCCCGCGGTGGACGTGTCCAGATGAGCATGCACGTGCCTCTTGCCCCACCTCAAACCTCTTTGAGGTGGAGCAAGAGGCATGTGCGGGAATGAAAAAATGTTCCCCATGAGAAAATTAGACCCCTGGATATCCAGGGGTCTAAAAAAAAGGAAACAAAACAAAAAAAACGCGGGGCAGGGCATGGCCCTGGACAACTGGAGGCTGGGTCTTCCAGGAAGATGCTCTGGCTGCCAGAGCGTCTCCATGGTTGGCTCCTTGCCCTGGTGCTGAAACACATGGCCAGCCAGGCCACGTGTTCAGCACCAGGGCTCCAGTGATGGTGAATAAGGGGTCAGGGGGCCTAGAGGAGGGGGGAGGGGACCAGGGGGGACCCCTGCCAGCTCCCCAGACCCTCCCGATCCCTGCCCAGCCAGGTCCTGCCACCCTCAGGGCCCCTCTGCCGCCTGGCCGGGCCAAGCCAAGGGCCAGCAGGACCTGTTTGGGCACAGCGCGTGGTCCCCATGCACTGTGCTGGGTCCTGCCACCCTGGGCCCGGCCCGGCTGGGTAGCAGAGGCCGCAGGACCCGGCTGGGCCCAGCATGCAGTTCCTGGGTGCCAGCAAGGGCCCGGCCCAGCCAGGCAGCAGATGGTCCCCAGGGCTGGCAGGGCCCAGCTGGGCCCGGTGCGCAGTCCCCACCTGCCGTGCCAGATCTTGCCACCATTGTTCAGAGTGCCCCACTCCCACTGCTGGTGCTAAAGGTAAGTTATGGGCCCTGGGTGGGGGGGGCTGGGGCCCTGTGGGGGTTAGGGGCTGTGGCCCTCCAAGGGG
>NW_017728998.1:27898746-27902766 GCF_001723915.1 Gavialis gangeticus | reverse complement strand
CACACCCATCATGTGCGAAGAAAACCAAAAGTACACATCAACACATGGGTATTTACAATTTGTTTTATCATGATGATAGAGACGCTGGTAGGTTTCCACATTGCTTTAACATTGTAAATATACCAATAAAGCATTGCCCAACTGATCACTGTGTCTCTCTCTAGATGCATATATTGTGTGTGTAGAGTGGTCTTTTGTGTTAATTGTGGAAAAACATGAATTTGGGGGTATTTTTAAAAATGGATGTGGGATGCTGCTGCAGCAGTCCAGCTGGCACAAGGGGTAGTGTCCCCAGGTACCAAGTGGCTGAACCGTAGAAGCTCCAAAGAGCGAGTAACCCTGAGCTGCTTGCCAGGGCAGCTTTTTGTACAGATGGGACCAGGACTGGGCAGCTTTTGATACTGCTGGGGACAACACAGGTGCTGACCCCAGGCTCTAGCTCCCCCTGGCTGCAGATCTGGGAGGAGCCAGGCATGGTTATTTTGCCCCCAGTGGCACAATTTGCTCCACAACAAAGTGCATGTCTGAGCACATGCGCTAAGGCAAAAAGCCCCAGCTCAAATTTGTGCTGCTTCTATCTGAGCTGCTGCAAGCGCACGTGCTTGCATGTGTGGACATGCCTTCTAGGTCCCTTGCTGCTACTTAGCTGCACTGTGTGGTGGTGATGATGCATTTAAATGTAACTTCTGTTTATGAAGTTGTCTTTTTTCTTAAAAGTAAATTTAAATAATTCTTGATGCTTTAACAGAAATACTTCCAATACAATCATGACATGTAAAGGGACAAGTTAGTTTTATCCTTATTTATAGTATTCCTTATTTTCAGCTTTAGCTTTGTTGCAGCATTCTTCACTAACGATCATCTCTTTTATCTGTATTGAAAGTTTTCATTCTGTGTTTTGATGGTACTGCAGTTTGTTTCTTTACATGCTAGGGGTGATGGAAATTGTAGTACAAACATCTGTGCTTTTCAAGAGTCTCTTACCTTTATTTTACATGGTTTGCTGTCAATTGACACATTCATTAGAATTATACAAGCTGGTTTTTTTTATCTTCCTCAGAAACTTGAAGCACTACCAGCTGTCTTTTTCAGACCCGTTTAGCAGCTTGTCGTATTGAAAGACAGTAACTGAGAAATAAGTCTAATCAAGCTGAGGCCTCTTGATTAAATCTAACCTTGTTAAAGGAATGTTTCTAAAAGGTTTAGCTTAAGATTCTGCATTTTCAAATACCCTTTATCCTCCTAGGGAAAGTGACTTCTGATTCTTATTTGAACACACACGTGACGATATTTTAGATGGAAATAAAATTACAAATTCATCATGCTGTATGATACTTCAGAGTATTAGCTTTTGTTAAATTCTGGGTCAAGGTGGCTTTGTATCAGTAAGATGAGTTGCTTGGGGGAGAGGAGGTTGGAGCAATTTCTCCATGTTTTATCAGGTGCAGTTACAGATAAGGCAAGACAATTGCAGTCAGATGCGAGTTCAGAATAAGTTTTGGGTGCAGCATAGGAAGCAGGTTCAAAGTAAAATTCAAGTTCCGGTTTAGACTTGCTAGCATCCAGATTTCATCCAATGACCTGTGACTTTCTGGGCTGCCTTCCAAATCGGTTTCTCAAGGTAATCCAAAGCACTGGTAGATGGGCTCTTAGCCAAGGATTTGAATCCAGCTACCCACTTCCCTTTAAATTTGAAGGCATGCAGACTTAAGGTTTTAGTACCAACCTGTCTGCAGATTGAGAGATCCTGGACATGTTGCTAGCATACATAGACCGTGCTGGAGTCTGACCTAATACAACCGAAAGGCTTGCAGGTGTATGCTGTGTGTTGCTGGAGGGTCTTTTTCCCAAAAGAAAAGTTCATACAAACAATTAAATTTTAATGGAGCTGTTATTGAAGCCAGTGGAATATCTTTTCTGCACATTGTTCAGTGGTTCAGGACTAGGGCCAGCTGTGTGGATGAGCGTGTCTGACAGAGGCATAACAGGGCACTTCTGTACCCTGAACAGCAGTGGCTGTCAAGGGTGGGTCAGACTGCTCAGTGCAGTGGCACAACTACCTGGCAGCTGTGGTGACAACTATTTTTGTGCCCATTTTCTCCTCAAGCTACTGGCTGCCCCCCATAGCTATGCTACTGCATACTGGGGTGCTTAGTGGGATGACAGTTGGCAATAACTATGTTGATCACAAACTAAGCAAAAAATGTTTGATTTTTTTTCAGGAATGAGATCAAAGAAAATATTTGCAGGGCCATATTACAGCATCTTGGGTAGAAGTATTTAAAATATAGAAGCTAGGAAGGATGGATTGACTAGAAGGTGAAAACTTCCATTGATTTATTGAACACGGGTTAAGAAAAATGTTCATGACTAGGTTAATCCACAAAAATAATTGGCAGCTGTTCTGATAGGGAAGAAGTATATCCCAGAGAGTACTGGATTATCCTGAAGTCTGGTCGCTAGCCAAAGTTTTATTTGTCTTTCATTGCTGCTCCAGCTTGTTTTACAGAGATCTAAAAGGTGCCATAGCCAACATGTTTAGCTTACATTTCTTGGAGCTGGCCACATTATGAAGCTGGCAACTTGTATGATGTTGCTTACAACATTCACTGAGCTATCTACGAGCTAGAGACATGTGGTTACTTAGCAACAGGGATGTCCATATTCACACACCGCTGATGCATGTGCAGCTAATTGTGGTTCAGTGAAGAAGGTTAAGGGAGTACAAGCTATATTCAGACTTCAGACTGGAAAGGCACATTATTATGCTATTGATATAAACATCTATACATTTAGAATATTCAGTGATCATGATCACAAAACCGTCAGTAATTACACAGTGGAAAATACAGTTGGTCAAATAAGCTTTTCTTTAATCTTTTACTGTATGTTTGAAATTAAACAAGAAGGCTGCAAACAGTTGTTGCTTTTGTGCCACTAGAAACATTTTTACGGTGGCACACAGTGAAAGCACGCAGACGTCCACGCCCTTTGTTGCATCACAAATGTCTTGGAGAGGTGCACCCTGAGTGCTGTCATGCAGGACTGGGCCCCTGAAGCCCTGGGAGCAGGAGGGGCCTGACCCTCCCGGACAACAGGCGATGTCTGTTTTGCCCAGTGAAGTGGATCAGCTGTACCAGGGACACATCCCAGCACAGCTGATCCACTTCATTTGGCAATATCTGTTTATAGTCTGAGAGCACATCACAGGAAAAATGTCTATGGTACTTTAAGGGATTTTGTTGCTTTATATTGTGTTCTTACTATTGCAATAGCACTCTTAAGAAAGACGCAGTTTTCAGGCCACTGGGTTTCTAACTGTATTAGTTACTAAGACTTTCTTTAGTGTCTAAATTAAATGACTAAGCCAGGGGTGGTCAACCTGCAGCTCTAGAGTCACATGCGGCTTGTCAGAAGTTTAATATGCATCTCCTTGAATTTTTGCGCAAGCACGCAGTGACCAGCTTCCAGATGGAAGCTTGGCCACCCCTGGACTAAGCGTTAGGACTTTACGGGGTGAGTTCTTATTGCCAGTTGCCAAAGGGTTTCCTTTATATAGCAAGGGAACCAGGGCAATTGGGGTTGGTGGCAGTGACAGAGAAATGGGGGATGGAGGGCAGAGCTGTGTGTGGAAGAAACTGGAGTAAGAGTTGGAAATTGGGGAGAGAACCACTCATTAGTAGGAACTGGGGGAGATTAAAAAAAAGATTAAGGGAGGTATTGGAAAGGGGGATGAGAGACTTGGTCTGTTGGTTATGAGATGAGTTGGGGGAGGTAGTTGTCAAGTAAAGGTGAGAAGATGACAGAGGATAGGCGAACTGGGGAATTTCAGGGAATGGAGACAAGCTGATTGAGGATATTGAGACAGACAATGCCTGAGCTAGGGCTTGTGCATGCATTTCAGACATCTGGGGCAAAAGTATCTGAAGAGATGCTATGGGGGTTAAAGGGAAATTGAAAGGACAAAGAGAAGGGGGATATGAGCAGAAGGTGCATAGTCTGGGGGACAAATGACTGAGT
>NW_017728998.1:27878242-27888550 GCF_001723915.1 Gavialis gangeticus | reverse complement strand
TTCAGGTGCATGTGTTAAGTGGGGAGGGTGATTTTTCTTTGTTAGACTAGAAGCATGGAGATGGTGTGCTTTAATGGCAGCCAAAATGGCCCAGCAAGCAGAATGGGTGAAGTCTAGTTAACCCTCTTGCAGCCACCGAGGAATTCATAGTAGCATTTGCTGTGTACTGTGGTGTGTGCCTGAAGCATGAATTGAGTTAGCTCAGGTAAAGTGAGGTGCTGAATCCAGTTTATAGTATCTTGATGAGGGTTGTGGTGTGGAAAACCATACTGTATTATTTACAAGAACTTACTTACTTATTTACTGGATTTAGTACTTATTACTGCCCTTACAAGAATCTGGGTCCTCACCAGTGGTGGGCTCAGAAATCCTTGTCTTAATTTAAATGGATTCTCCATACTTCTCTCAGTTTATTCAAAGTGAGGACCCCCATGTTGCTAGAAAAATGTCCAAGGGGCAAGGCTGAGCACAGCACTGTGGTGTTGTCTTTTACGTAGTTATCCAGGAGCCTGCAATACTAAAATCAATCACTTCATACCATCCCCAGCCATAATTCTGGGGATCACACCACCTCCTACTCCATCTCAAAAAGAAAGAAGTTGACATTTCCCTGTGCAGATGCAGAACCAGTGAAATTAGATGTATTGTTCAAAGCAGAACATGCAACTAGAGAGAGGGAGTTTCTCATTTTGGCAACCCATTCATTGAAAAAGCAAGGTAGCAATTGTGTGGCTGCTAGGTTGGTAATTAGCAGGGATCTGGATTTTCTGTTTCCCAAAGGAGGTTCCCTGCTGGGAAGGGGCTTATGCTTGGGGGAACCATGACGGGGGATACTGCTGGGAAGGTCCTTGTTTCCCCTCGTTCTGGCACCTGGCAGAGGGTGCTTATTCTGCTGCCTTGCCTCAGGCAGGAAGCAAACAGTGGCAGATGGGGCAGGCAGACCCAGCTGTGGTCCCCTGGGGGTGGAGGGGGGAATAACTCCCCTCCCTGCCCCCTCTGCCTCAGGAGCCATAGCGACCTGCTCCTGCATCGGTGAGGGTGGAGTGCCTGGCAGACCTGGCTTGGGTCCCTGCCAGTGGGACAGGGATTGAGGAATTAAACCCCTCTGGCAAGCTCAGCCCAGGCTGGGCACACCCCACCCAGCACAGCTTACCTGCAGCTGAGGGGGACTCTAGCCCCCCTAAATTCCTGGCCTGAGCAACTGTAGGCATGTGCCTGCATTTCCTCAGTCCACAAAGAATGTCTGGACTGTTTTGTAACCTGGTTCAACCTAGGCAGGTTAGACTAACCTGCAAAACTTGAATTAATTCAGGCTCCAGCTTTTTGAATGTCTGTCCCTAGCCCTGGATGTGGCACAAGGCAGGAGCAAATATGGGTTAATTTCCTGACTCTGGTACTTCCTATGCGACTTTGGGGGTGTCATTCAAAACCTCTGTGCTTTGATATCCTGATATTTAAAATAACAAGCATCTTGCCTGATGTGCACTAGGTTTAATTCTCTAATACCTGAGAAGTGCACTGGGATCTGTGACCAGAAGGTGCTGTAGGGTTGCTGCTGCTTAGTTATATTTGGTTGGTTTTAATAATATACAAGAAACCAGGCCAGGACTACCCTTAGTTTGGATTCTAGAAAACAAACAGTCAGTAGTGGAGCTAACCATGTGAACAGGAAGCAGAAAGCTTCCCTTAAAGTTATATGCTATCAACATGTGTGTTCATTTCATATGTGTTATGCCAGAAAGTAGCGACCATCTTCCTAGTAAAAGCTCACATCCCAATGTGGCCATAAGGAGCTGAAAGGAGAGAGAAGTCCTGTCTAAAAGGTGCTGTGAGGTAGGTGGTTGCAACCCCCCCCCCCACACACACACACAAGTTAAGAGCTAATTATTGGAACTCTTTCCAAATTAACATGGCAGAATTTTTCTAGGGTAGTTACTGCAAGTGAGGAGGGAATGAATCATTGTGATTGTGGAAGCCATTTGGATTACTAGTGCTCAGCTGCTTTGTAGACATATCCTCTGATATTGGCTAGTAGTTGGCTGATCTGAGAACCAGCACAGATAGTACAGAACAAAAACAAAGCCCCCCTGTCCCCCAAGTCATTCTGTGTTGTATAGATTATTGAAAGCACACAAGCCCCTGTTTAAAGGAAGACCCTACTCAAAGTAATAACAAAATGACCTCAATTGATCCTCATCAGTGTTTGGGTTGTAGGGTCAATTCTAAGACGACAAAGGCTATTCCCCTTGCCTCTGTCCCTGTAATTCCTTTTGCTTCTCTCCTTGTAATGCTTCAGTAAGTATGCCCAAAAACAAAGGAGATTTTTAAAGAGCAAAACTGCTCTCATCTTGCTTTCTTTGATAAAAGAGTTCCTTCGTTAATGTAATGCCTCTGGCTTGAACCTTGGGCTTTCTTTGTCCTAGGTGTTGTGCTGCTTGTATTCTTCTTCAGGGAAGCTATACTGTTTGCTGGGTTGATCTTGTACTAGCAGCATGCTGATCTTAAAAGTAGGTGTGCTTCTAGTAACACTTGATCAGTCTATTCTCCCTAACATGGAAGAGACAGGACCTACCAAAACTGGAAAAAAGGGGAATAACCTTTACTTTTGCTTAAACAAAATTTCAACTACTGTAAATCATGACCTGACTGAAAAGCAATTGCCTCTGCTGAAATAACCAGCCAACCTGACTTTTCAAACACTATGGAGCCATCTTCTTTACATCTTGTTAGGTGTTTTTGTTGTAGGGTGAGGGGCTGGGGATCTGCATTGGCACAATATCTAGTTACACCCCCAGCCTCCCTTGACCTTGCTTGCCGTTGGTTTTCTGCGTGCTGCCAGGAAGGTTGCCCTCAGGAGAGGAGGGCTCTGCATTGTGTAGTGGTGTACAACTCTTGCCTGGTCTCCCTAATCCTGCCCCTTCATCCTTGCACTGAGGATTTGTGCCAGTTCTGCTTGCAGAGCTCCCTTTGTGGCCCTGAGGGCAGGACCAACTTTATAATGTGCACTTGAATGCAGAATTACATGTTTGACAGGAGCAAGGTAGGCATGGAGAGGTAAAACTTCGTCTTAATATTACTTTTAATCTGCTCTTGTGGCTATCAAGCTTGCAAGGAGTTGTTATATTTTTGCTAGCTAGGCGAGATTTTTTTCTTGCTAACTCAGCTGGCAGGTACAATGCCCAGCAATTCTGGCAGGCACAGCAGGGCAGAATTTAAAAAAAAATCTACTCATATTTATACTTGTATTAGTAGTTTACATGCAAATTAACCCATGGAGATAATCTGTGTAAACTAATGGAGTTATAGCAGGGTGAGTTTGGCCTAATATTTGTCTGGTCTCTTAAATAGAAGTAGCCTGACTAATACTGTCATTGCTAATATTCTTTTTCTGAAACATACAGTGAGGATGAGCTAACACGGGTTTATAAATGAAATATAATTTAAGATGCACTCCTTTGACTTTGGGAATGTTTTCTACTGCAAAAAGGGGTCAAGGCTATAAAATGAATGTTAGTTAATTAGATGGCAGTGGAGGGGTGGGGGAGGGGGCTGACCCTTGAACCTGACCTTTACATTAATCCATTCTGAGTGAAGCAACTATAGATATATGCTCATAGTGAGACACTGACATCCAGAAATTGCTTGTTTCTAGAGGATGCCTCATCTGCACAACTCCTCACAAACCCCTGACTACTTATCCTGATCAAAAGCTGAAGGGGGACTTTAAAAAAATTATTTTCTGGTGACAGTGCCTTGTTTGCAGTGTCCATTTGCATTTCCTTGGGTCAGTCCCTACAACACTGCTGTATGTTGGTATCCAACTCTAATTTGTTACATGGATGGAAGCAAAATGAAAGGGTAAGTACTGGAACAACTGGGAAGTTGCTTTGGTAGGAGCTTGTGGTAACTGATTAAAGATTTTGGGAAAGGAACAGCAAGCTGCCTTGGTCCCTGTCACAGTTTGTTAATGTATTAAGTTTATTCTGAAGCCTTTGAAGATGTACAGTACTTAAGAGCATGCACGTGTGTGTGAGAGCGGGTCTGCATTTGTTTTCTGGAAAGTAATATCCTCTGTTCTAAATTATACTGTGAACTAAAACCTGCAGCTAAAGAATGATGTTTGGATTGTAAATTCCTTAAAATACTGGTACTGTCACTTTGCTGTGCCTGTAGAGCACTGCGAGCATATTGCTGGCTGATCTTGGGGCCTGATCCTAGGGTTGAGGAAGTTTCTCCGGCAAAGCACTGAACTCTTTCACTTCTTATGGTCATTTAGTGGAAGTAAGTGAAGGTGCTGATAACTTGTTCACATCTGGTCCGAAAAATAATGCATGATTAATGACTTCTTAATAGACCTTTTTGTCTTCTGTTAGTTTTCATTCTGCATGTCCTAGGCTAGTTGGTCAACATCTTCTCATGCCTAAATGATTTGTGGCAGTAATGAAAGCAAAACAAAACCATGTTCAGAGGAAAAAAACCTTGTTCAGGAGAAATTAATTTTAGAATCTGAGGTAGCAGACTCAACGTGCATTTCTGAATGTTAAAGACTTTTCCTGGTTTTGAAGTTACTTGGCTTGGCTTTGTCATTTGCATTTGCATGGTTCACATGGTAGCAGGGTGCACACACAATACTACCAGCATTTCACTCCACTTCTGTTATTCAATAGTTTGCTTTTATTCTACAAGTAATTAACATTTGGCTGCACATGGAACAAAATATTTCAACTGAGGTATTGCATATAATAGACGGTATAAATATCTGTTTTGATATTGTGGACTGAATTCTGCTTTTACTTACATTAGATGGTTCATCTGGATTTATGTAGGTGTAGCCGAGGAAATTTTGGTCCCGTGTGCATTGTCCTATTTTCTGATTGAATGCAATAAAGTATTGCTCAGCAAGCAGAAGTGGGGGATTTGTTATCTTCTGCAGTAAATCATACGTTGTTAGTTGCTTTATACACTCCTCTGTAACACAGCTTAGAGTCTGAACTAAAGAAGCCAAAAAGACAAAATAGCTTCATGTTGAATCTTTACAAAGGTTAATTAGGAAAAAGTGGATCTGATCATCCCCAATAATTATATTCTCAATAATAATTAGTGGAAGCACTGCAGTGAGGTGTTGTTTTACACTACAGTTCTGTATTTAGATCTGCTAATGGAAGGTTGCAAGCTGAGCATTGCTTGTTCCAGACTGTCTGCCAAATTTCCTAAAGGATTCTCTCTGTCATGCAAGATCTTCCATTTGGCTTGACACTTTCATGCTGTACATGGTTTTGCTGCTGCATTAAGTAATATATATTTTTTTCTGAAATACAGAATAACAATGCGCTTGTTTGTACCTGCTTGGAATTGGTTGCATTTTAACTTCTATTGTGTCTATCATTTGTGACTCCATAAATCACACCCAGTCTTCTGTGCAATGCCCTGGCCTTTCTGTGCTGAAATACTTTGGAAAGAGTGCCAAAGACCTTCTTCTCCTGTCTTGCTACCCCATAGAAGAATGAGTCACTCATGACATGCCTACTGTTCCTGTTAGTTATGGGGCGTTCAGCTAAATTCTGTCCTAGGGCAGGGATGCCCTCTCAGGCCTTTTTTAGCCCCATGTGATTTCTATTGCAGTCAGTGATACTTTCAGGTGGGGCAGGGGTGTGGTATGCTGTGGTTTGGCAGCAGGCATTTGGGACAGGTCAGTGTGCCTTGTCTTTCACGCGAGGAGACGTAAGGGTTGCTGCTGAGGGTGTTACCTCAGAACCCTTTGGATCTTTTCCCCCTGTTCAGGCAGGATGATTCAGGAGCCCATTCTTGGTTGTGGATGCTCAGGAGATAAAGACCAGGTCCAGCTTTGGATTGTGACCTTCCTAGACTTGAGGGATGCCTGGGGCCTGAGATGCTAATTTGGCCCCATCTTTAATAATATTGGTAATAACAATAACAGGCACTAAATCATAGGCTCTGAAAAGTTTTGCAAAGCCTCATATGAGAAGGGGAGGTATTGGCAACTCAGTCTTACAGCTGGAGAAATAAGGCACAGAGCTTAAATACAGAATCACACAGGAAGTCGATAGATCAGGGATAGAGCTGAGACTTTCTGGCATTCAGAGCCTGTGTTTTATCCAGGAGCAGACTGTCTGGGTCACAAGCCAGGGTACTATACTACAAACGCTCCCCACTGCCCAGCAGATGTTCTTCAACCCCGATAACTTCTATTGTGCCTTCCTAAGCCCCAGCAGCTTCTTCTCCCAACAGATCTCTTCTAGGTCTTTTACCCATGTCTCAAATGTCACTTGCTGAACACAACTGAAAATTGCGCCTTCTGGGTTAGAGCAGATGCTTTTGGCATGCTGCGTACCCTAGACTAGTCCGTTCCATTGTTTTAACCGTGACAATCCAATCCTCTCCTTGCCCTGCAGTTCTCTGACTGTCTGCATTGATCCAAAAATAATTTATTGTCCTCATGGGAGGGCGAGAATCAGTAAAGTAATTACCTTGCTATAAAAACCTAAGTGGAGGCATGGGTTTTTGGTTGTAGCCATGATGGTCTAAGGACATAGGCAGGCAAGGTTCTTTGGGTAAATCTGAAATCTTTTATTAGACCGAGTAGTTGCAAGCAAGTTCTTCACAAGCTTTTGGGCGCAATCGCCCTTCTTCAGGTGACTTCCTATGCCTGAAGAAGGGTAATTGTGCTCAAAAGCTTGCAAAGAACTTTGTTCCACCTACTCAGTTGGTTTAATAAAAGAGATTGCATCTACCCAAAGAGCCTTGCCTGCCTAACTGGAGGCCGGCTCTTGTGTTTATTGTGAGAGAACTTAAGAGATTCCTCAGGAGTGTGACTGATACTTCCAGTTCACAAGACAACTTCAGTGCCTGTTCTCCATTTAGTTTTTACAGGGGGGCAGCTGTAACAAACATATATTTGTTATCCTGTGGTTAAAAAATGCACTTTTGTCAGTGAAGAAATAGCCTGTGCTGATTCTAAACACCACCTTCCTTGACATCTGTGCATCTCCGCTGAAGTCACTGCCATTAATGAAGTGTCGGGTGAGAACCTGGATCTAACTTTACTCTTCCTCAGTGTAATCCCACTAATTTCTTTTAATGCACTCAGGACTGTAGTAGCCAAGCAGGGTTAGTTGCTTACTAGGGACGAAAACAATTGTTTACTAAACCTGTTGCATTCACAAGAGAAAAATGAAGCAACCACACAATTGCAGGGGGATTTGCTACTTCCATCAGACTTGCTTGTTTCTTAGGTCATGTAGTGTTATGGGGTCCATTACATTAGAAACATGGACACGCATAGTCCTTACTTCACAGTACCACAATCTAAAAACTAGTTTAATTTTTACTTGGACACAATAAGGAGTGATTTATTGGAGGACACTTAATTTGAGAAGGAGCATTGAGTCTTGGTTCGGTTAATCTGCTTAATAACTTAAAACGTGCTTGCTATTTAAAACATAGCTGTAGAAAATGGTTAGAAGAGCCTTCCTTGGCCTCCAGTTCTGCAGGTACAGCATTTGTTGTCATGCATGCTCACGTCACCTAGAGATTTGCTTTACAAATGCAAACAACCGGGACTGTCTTTTGAATAGCTTGCCTATAAATAAATTTGCAGATGCAAATGAATGCTCTTGAGCGCTCAGGTGTTAAAGTACCAAAACAGGAGGATTCTTTGAGACTGTCCACTGACCCTTCTCCCTTGCTATGATATTGCCCACTGACCTTTGAGAGCAAAATGCTCATGTGATTAAGGTCAAATGAAAACTTTGTTGCAGTATCATATATAACTGACTGTGGGAGCAGCACTACAATGAACCAGCTGGTGGAATCTAACTGTGCTCCTGAAATACAGCAACAAAAAGTTAAACTAAGCAAAAATAAGGAGCCAAGTAACATTCAGAGAATTACAAAGAGGGGACTCTTCAGTGGTTGGGCCATCACCTTCTGATAAGTTTGTTTCCATGCCTTACAGTAGCTCTTATCAGCAATTCAGGAAGTGAGCTGCAGGGATACAGATAGAACTTGGTACTAGCGATAAGGAAGTGAAATGATTGAAATGCCTGCTGTAGTGGCAGATAAGATGAAATGCCTAGTTTATCACATAAGCAGGATTCTAGCAAGATCCACCGGAGCTTTGCTGTGTAATTCAGCAAAAGCTTTGGGCTCCCTGGGTGACTGCAACAGGAGCCAAAAAATGGGAACTTTATATCAAGAATCTTCACTACACAGATCCCTGCGTTTGAGCATGGGAGGATTTTGTGTTTCTGATTACATCAAAAGGTTTACGGTAAGGGACTGTTACTGATCAGGGTTTCGGGGACCAAGGTCCCTTCTGGGCTGTGTATGTTGCTGTGTATGTTTGAACCTGCTGCAGTCTTGTCTCGCGCAGAGCTCCCGCTGAAGTCAGGAAGAAAAGTGCTTCAGGAGCTGGCCAGAAGATCTGCCTTTGTAATGGCAAAAAAAATATTATTGGACTGCACCTAGCATCTTTTTCAAGGCTGTAAGCACCAAGTGTACAGTATAATAAGCAGAGCAGCCATTAAAATTGCCTAAAGGTGAATTGTTTGAGCTGTTATAGTTATTTGCTTGAGAATGGGTGTTGTGCTTGTTTGAGATTTTATAAAGCAGTAGTTCACATTTCTGCAAAAAAAATTAAAAGCCTGACACAGCGTAAGGAAAAGGAAAGGAGCTGAAGAAAGATTTGTAGGTGTCATGAGAGTATTCCCTTCCTAATTATTAGCTAACTCCTTACAAGTCATGAAATTCTTAACAGTAAGAGTGAATGGGCCCATGGTGTATTTCAGCTGAAGTTAAAGAACATTTTTTTCCATTGAGACAAATGGGAGTATGTCAGATCCCTGTTGAATCAATCTCACAAGCAGCTAAATTGTGCATCTGCTTATTTGTGCTGTGGTTAAATGGCTGCAGTCAGCCTGAATATTGTGTACTTAATGTCTAAAACCTTAATTTGTCATATTGTCATAATTTGTACTGTTGTATTGCAGAGGACTCAAACAGGAGTCATAGTCCCACTGTACTAGCACTCTACAAACACATAGTAAGAGAGAGTCCTGGCTCCAAAAAGATTAGTCAGCCAATAAATTTGCTGGTAAATGTTCTTTCAGACTGCTCTGAAATAAACAATCCCTCATTTATTTTGCCCCAAAGGGTTGCCTGTAATATGCTACTTTAAAATTTTGCATTCATCTCCTTTGACATTCTAAAGGAGTCTCAATGATATCTGTGGTACAATCCAAAGGAAGTATCTCAAATGCACTTGATAATGGTTAATAGTTAAAGTCAGTGGCAAAGAATCTCACTGATCTCAATGGTGCAAGATTTCTTCCCAAAATATAAGGGTCTATTGTGCATACTGAAACATTTAATGGTCTTCAGTTCACAGTATTGCAGGCTATATTATCATTTGATCACTTAATGATCAAGGATGACCAAAGAGATGGAGTATAATTCCTTATGGAAAGGTCAAAAATTTTAGTCTGAATTTATGTCAGCGTAAGTGAAAATTGTTTGTCCCATTATTAAACACACTAACTAGCTGCTTTTTCATGAGGAATGAATGATATTATTTCTAAACCACCTACAGTAAAATGCTATGTAACTCTTTCCTAGGGGTGCACTGATAAAAATTTTGGGGCCGATACCGATGGCCGATTTATTAATAAGCCTTATTGGCCTGTACTGATCTGATTGCTGATATGCAGCTGGGAAGCTTGGAGAGCAGTGTCTGGCTGGTGAGTTTGTTGCGGGGAAGGGGCAGGGAGGGGGAGGGGACATGGGGGTGTTCAAATTGAGGCCCCTGCGGTGAGGGGAGGGAGTGGGGCTTTGGGCTGGGGCAGATGGTGCCCAGCTGGGGCGGGGTGTGGGATGGAGCTGCATGGCTCATCTGGGGGGTGTGGGGAGGGAGGATCAGATCCTGCCACTACATGCACCCCTGGGGGAGCCATGGGGGTGTGTGTGCTCCCCGGATCTGTATGTAGGGTGAGAGTGGGCTGCTGCTGCGGGCTAGGGCCAGGAGTGGTGCCAGGTTCTTCCTAGCCAGGGTGGAGGGAGTGAGCCAGGGCTGTGCTTGGGGTGGGCAGTGGTGGTGCTGGGGTGGGGGAGGTATGGGGGGATACAGCCACCCCAGAATTCACTATAGCCCCCCTCCCAGCACCACTGCCATCCGCCCCAAGCATAGCTCTGGCCCAACCCGCTTCCCCACCCCCTGAGGAAGAGGCCTTCACCACACCTGGCTGCAGCCTGCAGTGGCAGCCCACCCTCACCCCATGTACAGCACTGGGGGGC
>NW_017728998.1:27867501-27873242 GCF_001723915.1 Gavialis gangeticus | reverse complement strand
ACCACACCTGGCTGCAGCCTGCAGTGGCAGCCCACCCTCACCCCATGTATAGCACTGGGGGGCACAAGCCTGCTCTGGGTCCCCTTGGGGTGTGTGTAGCAGTGGGATCTGTCCCCCCTGCCCTGTGCCACCCAGACGAGTCATGTGGCTCTGGCCTGCGCCAGCCCCCTCCCACCCTCACTGCAGGGGCCTTGATCTGCCCCTTCCGCACCCTTTCCTTCCCTCTGCCCTTTCCCTGCACCCCCCAACAGACTTACCAGCCGGACACTGCTCTCCAAGCTCCCAGGCTGGGCATGTGCGTGCTGTGACTGTGCTCAAGCACACGGCATTTATTGGCGACATTATTGGCCACATTAGCCAAAAACAGCCAATTGTCAGTGATGTCAGTTTTCCTTTTATTGGTGCCAATACGATATGGACTTGTGTACTGGTGTACCTCTACTATTTCCTCTTATAATTTAATTTCTTAAGACACCTGGTTGTAGAAAGACATTTGCCAACTTGAAATGTACACATGTTTAACCTGAACTCTGCATAATGCAAAAACAAACGCAATGAAATTACTCCCATGTTTTGGGGATGTTGGTTGTAGCTGAGTTGGTCTCAGGACATAGGCAAACAAGATTATTTGGGGAAAAGTGATTTTGTTTATTAGACCAACTGAATAGTTAAAAAAAAAAAAAATGGTTCTTTACAAGCTTTTGGGCACAAACACCTTTCTTCAGGCATATGGAGAATAGGGAAAGCTTATAAAGAACTATTTTTCTAACTATTCAGTTGGTCTAATAAACGATACCACAGTTGTCCAAATAATCTTGTCTGCCTATAAAATTACTCCAAAGTTCGGAGTTAATTTTTAGTATGTTGCATTTCCTATTAAAGAATATGTGGAGTGCTGGTATGTTCTAGGTTTAGAGCCAGAGAAGCAAACTGAGCCAGTTTACTTAAGGTTGTAGTGAATAGAAATCAACTTCCTTAGATGCAATTATACAGTTTCATGGGCTTTTGTGGCTTGGTCCCTTTTGCTCAGTTAGCCTTGCCTACTTATTCAAGAATTAGGTGAAGACTTGGGAAGAACTTGGTTCTAACCCCAGTTCTGCTGCTAGTTATGTCCTTGTACTTTAATTTCTTCTTTATACTGTTGCATAAATTGCTGATTTTATCCCCTGGAGGCTAGTCCAATTCACCTCTAGAAGAGAGTCACACTTTCAGGCTGGATCCAACTCTATTTTATTGCTTGCAAGCAGGCCGACAGAGGAGCTTGTTGCTCAGATCAGTGTCGACCCTAAACAAAGAGCGCACGTGGCTTTTATTGAGCTAGCATTTTTTTCAGTTGACGTGTTACATTTTGATTGGTCATTTCAAACCAAAACCTGAGCAACCTATAAGACATACGTAGTGGGCCATCCTGTACCATGTGGGTGGAAAGTTACAGAATGCAGGGGTTAATACTAAAACAAGGAACAAAGAAACATAGAGAAAAGTATCTATTTTCACTACAATACTATGGGATAAAGATGCTTGTATCTCCTGTAAAATGCTTGGGGATGTCCGGATGAGGAATGCAATATCAGAATAGTAACATTGTTGCCTTCTCAGTGGTGGCAGGTGACAGAACAAGGAGGAATGGTCTCAAGTTGCAACAAGAGAAGTTTAGGTTGGATATTAGGAAGAACTGTTGTATGAGGAGGGTAGTAAAATGCTGGAACAGGTTACCCAGAGAAGTTGTGGATGTTTTTAAGATCTGGCTAAACAAAGCTACTAATTGCCAAGCAGAGATTACAGCCATGTGAGTCTGTCTTTCTCCATCTGTCTCTTGTGCAGGGCAATAGGGAGCAAGTCCCACTGTCCGAGGGGTATTTAGCAGCAGGAGGCCTGAGCCTGAATGTGCAAGCAGAGGGCATGCTCCTGCATGGTGCCTGGCAGCCACCCACCTCTTGGTTTGCTCTGTGTCCCCTCAGCCCTCAAGCAGCAGCCAATGGTGTGTGGGAGACGGCGTGCATTGGGAGGTGGCCCTTCAGCCAAGTGTGGGGGGCCTTGCTTTGCCCCACCTTCAAAATGGCGGCCCCAACCATGATACGGCTGTGAAATTGGGGGCTCTGGCCGTGTTACAGCTGTATAATTGGCTGCCAGGGCCCATGAATTTGGTAGGTCCCTAACGAGGTCTAAATTCATGAGGGAAAATGCTCAGAAAGGTAATATATTTTATTATTTCAACATGAAACTCAACGGGAAACGCACACAGCCACTTTCTGCCCTTGGATTTATGCATATTAGTTCTTTTTGGAGCCTGAGAATTGGTCCGAAGGTAAAATTTGATCCATTGGCTTGCTATTAACACTAATTGACCTCTGCTAACACGTTACCTGACCGTTTGTATTGCTGCATCAAGATCTGCACCAGCTGGAGCTGCTGAGGGTTTTGCTACGGACTTGCTGTTGGTTTCGGATTCTAGCCTATTGTTTGTCTGCTTGTCAGGTGCTGCCTCTTTGTGCCGTCCTGCTTGGTGATCTGCCTGGCTGCTGCCTATAGAAGTGGCCAGCGCAGCTGACTGTGGCGCATAATGTGCTGTGACAGACTTGGGAAACTCCACACATGACAATCTGTGGGCGTTTACAGATTGCTTGCAAATCCATCTTAGTTTCAAGATATTCAGTGAAATGTATTTCATGTGCTGGGTAATAAAATGCAGGTTCGATATTTCTCTTAGAAAAAACTAGTGCTAGGGGTGAAGCATCTGGAAGTAGCATTGCAGCTACAGGCCAAAGATAGAGCTGTGGCTCCTTCAGGTATTTCCCTTATGCAAAATGTCTTGCTTTATCAGTTTCCAAGCAGCGTATTACCTCTCTCCTTGCAACCATTTTGTTGCTCTATGCCATTGTGGGCAACTTGCTGTGAAAGAACTGATTAGAAAGTGGCATTTATTACTAGTTCATTGTAACCTGTTTGTGCCGTCAGTCTTTCAGGCATGCTAGTCTTCAGTCCGGTTTCACACTTCTTGTTTGCATAATTGCTTTTGGTGGGTGACCTGCTTCTGTCTCGTTGCTGCCTTCATTCTCTCTGGATCATCCTGTTGGTTTCCGTGTTGTTCAAATGCTTGATTTCTTCCGACTCCTACACGGGGCCAGCTGATGGCTGAGGCTCTAAGAGCTTCTGATTCTGGTGTGCTGTCAGGCTTGCCGCTACACTGCATCTGTCTTCGGTTTCATCTCCATTGCTGTCCCGAGTCTGCAGCTATTTCATTATGACCTGTGTACCACTGCAATTTGTATGGTTGCCTTTTGCCACTGCTTTGCCAAAGAGCTGCTCAGCTGGGTGTAGCTTTCTCTATACCTTTATTCCTTTGTTGCAGCAGGCTGTGTGTATAGCTTGTCATTGTCTTAACTGCTTTTGGCCAGCCACCCCAGGAGCCTGGAAGCCTAGGGTCCCCAGCCCTAGGTAAGCCAAGACAATGCGGTCCATCAGCATCCTGGCTCCCCGTCCAGCATGCTTCTGTTTTTTTGGACTGAAATGTATCAGTCTCATGGCATCAGTTCTTCAGTCTGCTGGGATTACTGTTTGTCCACATGTTGCACGGGCAGCTTGGAAGTAAAGTGCTTGTCATCTGACTAACCTTAGAGGCTGAATTTTTTACTGCTTGGAGCAGCCCATCCTGTTTGCTGGATTTCCTGGAGCCTGTCATAAACTATCCTTGAGCCACGCTACGTTCATCTCCTGTTGTAGTGAACCATCAGTGTGGTCCTAAGGCAGACCTTATTCAGTATATCTGTGGCTTTTCTGAGCAGTACCTTCTTACATCGTAGCAGCACCATAATCTCGGTGGTATGTATTTTGGTGGCTTAGGCGAACTCGTTGAGCTCGTGCCCCAAATTGAATCTCCTTTTCTAACTCGGCATATTTCTACATCTGTGAGGCTTTTACTAGCAAATGCAAGAGGCTGCTGGTCTTATATCAGTGATGATCCTGGTTACCATGAGTAGCTGTCAATCCTTTGTAGTATTCTAGGATTGCTGCCTGGCTTTCTTTACTCTTCCAAATTCTTGTTTTTGGGTCTCTAACCATTCCCAGGTTTTACTGTCTCATGGATTCAGAGGCTTCTGAATGCTTGTACAGAATCTGCAGGGAGTTGGTGAGCGTCATTAGTTGTTGGGCTTCCTTTGTATTGTCACTCTTGGCATTTCCTTTATGGACCACAGTTTCTCAGGGTCCCTCAAAAAGCAACAGATGCACAGATGTAGCAGATATCAGTCCTACTCAGCTTCAACTTGTCTGCATTTAGCGTAATGGCTTGCTTCCAGCATCCGTTCAATAGTCACAGCTTTGTACCTCAGTGCTAGCTTGCTTGTTTCTTCATCTCTCCTCCTACAGTGAAAATGGCATTGCTACATTCTTGATATCTGAGATTCCCTCTATTGGCAGTTTTAGTTTATACTGGAATGCCTTTGAGGCCTAGCTGATGCTATAGGCATTTATACCCACTGGCATATAGGTCCCAAAAGGCATGGCAAAGTTTATCATTGGCTGGATGACTCGGTTAGCTCCATGTATCAGACCACATTTTGGGCATTTTGACCCATTGTGGGTCAATTTTGAATTTTAGCTTGTCTTCCAGGGATGCTTTGTGGCCATGGTACACCTTGTAAATCATTTTGGATAAATATTTATTATGTGGCTGCCTGTGACCATAGGGACCTGAGCTTGATGACTCTCTCTTTTTTTTTTCCTCATTACAATAGTAAATTTTACTTTTGTCTCCTCCTTATCTCCAGTGGGCCACTGTCTATACAGACTGTTATTTTTTTCCTGGTACTTCTATGCTTTACTTGTGATCTGGAAATCCAGGTTGTGTGTTTGTATTTGTTTGTAGTACCTCCTTGCTAATTGCACTTTCTTTTTTTGTGGTGGGTCTGGCCAACTGACTGGTGACACCATGGTTTATGTATCACAAGGTGGGTAATAAGATTTAGGAGTTTCTTGACCTGTAAATTTAGGAGTTTTTTTGGATTTTCTTTTTAGAGAATTAGTTCCAGAGGTCCTGTTACTGTACAGGGTCTGGTAGCCAACTGCACCCTGTGCTTGTGGCACCCACTTTAAACTCTCTCTTCTTGTAGCCACTACTGATCGTGCCAGTTCCTATGAGAGTTAGTACTAACTGGGATACAGAAGGCAGTAATGTCAAGTAATCTCTCTCCACGTTCACTACCCAATGCAGTAGGAGTGGTAGCAGGTGGCCACTATGTGGTATAGGGGCTTAAGAAGCCAGTGTGATTTGGGGTGCTATGTATGTAGACCGGCACTTCCTCTCTCTGTAGCACGAATGGGACTACATTAATTGGAGAATACTTAGGTCATTTTGGAACAATTCTGTTTTTTGAAAGAAGTATATGAATTGGAATAATGTCAGATAACCAATAAAGTTAAAAGGTGAACAGGTTGATTCAGCTGGAGGAACTGATTTTAGGCACTGATGTACGTTCATGGTGAGATGATCAGATATTTCACCAATGGAAACCTAAAACAGATAATGAAGAAAAACTAAATGAATCAAATATATCTAGCCTGGCTTACCAATAACCACAACTGGTATGGTACTTAACTGCAAGTAGTTGAAGAGTGCAAGTATTGAAAAGGAAGAGAAACTATTGTCCTTGTCATGCATCCACAGATGCATCTTGAGCAGGTCCAAGGAGGTGATACTCCTCCTCTATGCGGCACTGGTCAGGCCGCAGTTGGAGTACTGC
>NW_017728998.1:27859568-27867000 GCF_001723915.1 Gavialis gangeticus | reverse complement strand
TAGATGAACACCTTGCTGGGGTCGTTTGACCCCAGTAATCTTTCCTGCCATGGCAGGGGGTTGGACTAGATGATCTACTCGGGTCCCTTCTGACCCTAGAAACTATGAAACTATTTAGGAAGACCTAAGGATTGTTATTGGGTGTAATGAGTGAAATAGAGTGGAATAAAATTTAGGCTAAAATGTCTGTAATTTAATTCTCCAAAATTAGCTCTATTTGATAGAAGACTAGTCTTCTAAGGACAGGGATATGGAGGTGCATAAGTCACTTAAATACATGGGACCAAGGTTTGGGAAGGAAGTGGAATGTGTGTTTTGTCAGTATGGTGGCTGGGGATTAGAATTTTGTGAATTTAATACCAGCTCCGATGAAGACTTCATGGCCAGATACAGAGGTTCAAAAAGCCCAAGGCAGATTTATACTTCACAGTAATTTCTGTGGCTTTTCCTAAGCACCCTAGATGAGTTTGGGAGTGAACAGAACTCACTGTTGCCCTTTGGCGGGGGCAGGGGGGGGGCGGTGCTTTTGGGCCAAGGCCTGTTGGCTGCTGGAGAAAGCCAGGCAGCTGGCCACCCCAGATTGGCGCGCATGGCACCTTTCCCCAGCACCGTCCCCCTGCCAGCTGTCTGCTGTCAGTGATGGCTGAGCGGGAGACGAAGCCCCCTGCATGCAGCCCCCCCCCCCAGCTTGCTGGCTTAGGTCTGGGGGGTCTGGGCTGGGTCCACACAGTGGAGCTGACTCTGTCCCCCTTCCCCTCTCTCCTGCCATCTTCCAGTTCCCGGTATAGTGGAGAGCCATGGACCTCCAGGCCACGGCTCATCCCTGCAGCTGTCAGGAGCATTGGGTGAAGGAGCAGTGCCCCCTGCCATGCAACCCTGGCCCTGAGTCAGCACAGAGGGGATCCTACTACCCCCTTGACCACCTTGCAGCTGTAGAGAGGAGCTGCAGCTCGGCTCACAGACACACAGCTGTCTGCCAAACTGGGAACTAGGGGTAGGGGGGAGCAGACCCCCTAGAGGGAGCAGAGGCTCCTGTCCTGGTTTGCGGCCAGCGCTGCATGGTGTGAGGCGCCATTTTCCACCCCCAGCCCCCAAACCGCCTTACAGCTGCAGGTATGAGTCATGGCTCTGCTGTGCAGCTCTCTAGTATGCTGGGAACCAGATGTGTGGAGTGGAGTCCCCCCATGAGGGCCTCCCACAGCTGTTTTGGCTGGGGTGGGGGCCTCCCCTTCCCTCCTTCCCCCCAGTAGCAGTTGCCCGGGGGGTGGGGAAAGAAGCCTTGCTGGGTCAATCAGTGGGGGAGGGAGGAAGCCCTTGCATCACACCCCCCTAGTTGTTCTTTCTGAGGGGGAATCTGGTGCCGAAGTTAGATAGGACAGTCTAACCTAAACTGATTAAATCTTATACTACATCCATTCCAGTGTAGTTTATATTGGATTCTGCCATTTTTAACTGGTTTATGTGCACTGACTGGTTTAGACCAATTTCCAATAACTTATGCTGGTTTACATGTAATTTTCCCTGACATCTGCTCTACCAGTAAAAATAAAAATAAACAAAAAAGGGGATGTCAAAACTATCCAGCTTCATGGAGTTGTTGCGAGGAGTGATTTAATATGCAACACAGAACTTTGAATATATAAAAGACTTCAAAAGTACTAGGTATTGTTGTTGCTCAGGGTTTTTTGGTTGAAGTTAGCAGTCTCAGTGGACCGCTAAATTCAAATGGAAAAAAAAAAGGATTATGATGTTCTAATGTACTTCACTGAGACCAATTTGAGGCTGTTCAGATTTACACCGAAAGGTTTTCAGGGCATCTGTTTTAATAAACAGCACACGGGCATCATCTCCTAGCTTCTGCTGCTGTGCAGAAGTTTGGAGGCTCATGTTTCACTGATGGGAATAGCCAGTGGCTTTGTGTGTGTAATTATTTTGTGTGTTTATGGGGAACACAGGAGAGCTTGCAGAATCCACTAGCTTTACAATGCTGTTGCTATTCATCACGTATTATTGAGACTAAGCCTCAACTGATGAAGTATTCTTGTACTTGTGAATGACGTCAAATCAAAATGTCACATAGATTTAAATCAGCAGATGAATGTGAAACAGACAACAAGGAAGGGCTAGTTGCTCTGCAGTTTTTCCAGAGCTGCTATTCTGTTTCTTAGTGGGAACAGTGCATTTCTGGCCTGTCTTAATCAAAGATTCTCTTGCTTGGGTAGAATAGCTATTAACACAGAATGGTATTGCTTCATGTCTGGTGTATGTCTGCCATAACCACCAGGTTTAGAGGGAAGCATGATGAAGACAAGGATAGATAAAGTGATTTGTTCTAGGCATGATGCAGCCTGAAATTAATCCAAATTACAAACTTTTCTGGAACCAGGCACCACCCGCTGAAACACTTGTCAGATCCAGTCAAATAATAAGTAATGTGGTTTGAGTTACCCCCAGCCATTTCATGGCTGATATCGAGCATGTTGTTAAGAAAATAGTGTGACATTTGGCTGTGGAGTTCACACTAACAACTTAGAAAATTTAAAAAAGAGCAGAAATTTGGGGCACTTCTACTTTTAATGCCCAAATTGAGACATGCATGGACACTTCTGTAAATTAAGCTTGAGTTGAACAGTGCTTGAAATTGGTCATAGCGATTTCTAAGTAACTACTGGTGGTGGAGGAGGTGTTGGTTCCTTCTACACTAATTAATTCTACCTGTGCTAAAAGAACAAATAGATGAATAAGATGAGTCACTCTGTAGATGGTATTCCTACTGTGATGTGTAAATCACAGTCCTGAGAGAGAGTGGCTTTCTAAATGCTGGAAAACAAGGATAGTGCTGCATCAGTTTTTGCAGTGGTTTTTACAAACTATATCTAGGGCTAAGTACAGACAGTCAAAAAGCCCAAGGCTGAATTGATTCAGTCTTTGCAGGTTAGTCTAAGCTGCAAAGATTGAACCAATAAGCAAATGAACAGACATTCACGTTGAGTCAGGAAATGCAGCCACATGTCTGCAGAGGCTCAAGCCAGAAGTGTGTGTGGGGGGGAGGGGATGCTAGAGTATGGCTCTCTGGTATGCATCCAGCGTGGGCTATGTGTTTGCTTCTTCCTGCAACTCCTGAGATTGCTGGGATTTTCAGTCCAGAGTCATAGCAGCAGGACTCTGCAGGGTTGCTCATCACTTCCTCTTCCCACCTCCAGGTGTCTCTGGGATTTGTAGTCCACAGTTGCAGCCAGGACTAAGCAAGCAGAGCAGGGCAGCTCTGTACTTGACGGAAGGGAAGTTTAACCCCCCTCCCTGGCCCGGACTCCTGTGGGGGCAGTGAGCCAGCCCTCACTCCTCCAGCTAGAGAGCAGAGGGGTGGGGCCAGCTCTGCTCTTTAGAGGAGATAGCACAGCTAAGTCCAGGGCCACAAAATGCTGGGGTGTTGGGGGTCTCTGATTTAACTTGAATCAGGAAGGGATCTGGGACAGAAGTTTCATAAACCGGTTTGATCCAAATCAGTTAAATCTGATTGTACATTCAACCAGGTTTATCTTAAACCAGTTTCAGCCATTTCAAAGCTGGTTTATATGCACTGAACTTCTGTCCTGTTACAGATTTAAATCAGTTTCTGATTACTTAAACCAGTCTATGTGTAACTTCTGTTCCTAGCCTACTTGTCTACTACAAGGATTTAAAAATTAGGTGGACCAACTAATTTTGTTCCATGACCCATGCCACTCACTGGAAAGATTGCCTGAAACCGTTTTAAATTTAAAAAGTATAAGAAAAATTGTAATTTAAAATGTCTCTATTCTTAATTCAAATATGTCCCTACAATGAAATGTGAATACTGAGGTGTTTTCTCAAGATTAGAAGGAAAATAGAGCATAATATTTTGGGGCTGGAAACTGCTAGCGAATGTTGGTAATGTAGAGACCTTCCAAAGGGATCTGACCCAAATCTCAGTGAAATCAGTGAGTATCGTTGCATTGATCTCTTTGGAACCTGTGAAGAAATCCCCTGTGTCTGTCCCTGGATTGGGACATTCCATCTACCCCTCTGTTTTTCACTCTGGCCTCTTGGTTTAACCTGGTCACCTAGGTGACTGGGCTGTATAAATTCCTGAGTGGAGGACGGAAGCTTGTGCTTCTTCTGGCGGGCATTTTGGAAGCAGCATGAAAAGTACCTCCAGGGGTTTCCTGGATGTTTTACAGTGAGTATGCCTGAAAACTTGCTAGTAGATTAGGGCTAAGTTACTTTAGATGCATATTAAAAGGGCCACTGAGTCCATATTTGAGAGACTCAATGTATTAGAACTTGCTCAAGGTGTTTTTCTCTTATATTCCATTGTTTAACCACCACGCCCCTTCTCCCTGAACAATAAAGGTATCAGGTTACAGCGTGACTGGCTGTTTTATTCTTTGAATGCCTGAGAGGTGAGGGGACAGAGAATGCTTTTCGCTCCCAGCAGAGCTTGGTTGTTTATTGACTAATTTAGTCATACCCAAGATTATCCTGGGATGCTTTGGGCTAAAAGAAGCACCCAGAAACCTTACCGGTTGGCAAACCACCCTCCAAAGCTTGCAGGGTCTGTGTACCCTGGGCTGTACGAGCCCTAACAGAGACCAGTGCCTGGGTGGTGGGAGCGTTACCCCAGGCTTGCTGGGGTTCTCCAACAAGGGGGACAGCTGGCTGTAGGTTCCCCTGAGGAGACTCCTGAAGCATGGTTTTGGGTCTGGTATAGTGAGGTGGGTGGCTTGGTGTAGTAGCGCTCCCTATTGTGTTGCCACAGGCATGTCCAGATGAGCGTGGATATTTGGTTTCCTGGGGATGAGTAGTGGCAGTGCACCTTGCACTGCAGCTACTTGTCCCTGGAGAATGCCTGTGCCACGTGTGTTTTGGTGCATGGCGAGTTACCTTGGGTAGGGTAGGGGAGGCTGGGGCCAGCACTGGGCTGGCCCCAGCAGTTTTACCTGGAGTCCTGGGACATTGCTGCAGCAGTGGTGATTGTGCCACATGGAGCCTGGCTGGCAGCCAGAGCATGGCTCCAGGTAGCCTGGCTCTGCTTTTGAGTGGCGTGTGCTGCCCTTGCATGTGCTGCTCTGCTTTTCTGTTCTGCAGCTTTTTTGACCCCCAGATATCCAGGAGTCAAAAAAACCCACAGGAAAAAAAAAATTGGAAAAGTGCATGCATGGGCAGGACACCCTTGCAGCATGGAGAACACATAAATGTGCGGTATGTGGTGCCACAGGTATGTTTGCAGCGCCTGTACCGTATGGCTGTACTCATCTGGATGCAGCCTATGGGCTTTGGAGCAAACTCCAGATTACTTAGATGCTATTTTTCTTTAAAAAGTCTAACATTTAGAAATGGTAACAGATCTGCTCCTAGTGTGTATTCAGGAGCCATTTGCATCAGTTAGGAAGACAAGATTTAACTTTCAGGGCTTCTACGCTTTGTTAGCCTTACTGCAGAACTAATACTGCTAATGGAAGGAATTGTATTCTATTCCTTCTTGTGCATCCTCAGCAGAATCCCTGCTGACATTCAATCAGTTACACCTGTGCAAACCCACAAAGGGTTTTGACAAGTGTGGAAAGGAGCGTTAGCATAGCCTGCAGAACTCCTATCAGTGGAAAGAAAAGAACTGAGCTTGCATGCCTGGCACTTTTTATTATGAATTAGGACAAAATTTGACATGGAGCAATAAATGCAGAACCCAGCAAGGCTGGTTTTGCATTCACTTTTTGGAGGTGAGCCACTAATTTGGATGCAACTGGAATGGACTGTACAGATATAAAAGTATGTAAACGTATGCAGTCAAAGAACATTATGTGCTGTCTTGACATTTTCAGTACAATATTTGTGCACCTGCCTTAAAAATTAAAAGTCTAAAAAAGGAAGATACATTAATCCACTATGTCTTTAATGTGGTTGTTGTTGATATCAGACTCCTGAGTGAACATAAGCTGTAGTGCAAAGTTAGTGTTTATGAATCAGCACCAGGTGCACTGTGGTCCATGTGCCTTTTGAGTAAAGGAAAGACTTGCTATCTTTTTGACTGTGCACAAAATGCTAACTAAAGTTATGAAGAGCTATCTCTGCATCTCCTGTGGATTTTGATGTAAATGAGACGTCATCCCTAATCAGTTTTCTTCATCAGATCTGTCAGCTGCTCTTGAAAAATATACATTTCTTTTTAAATATTGTTAATGATTTGGAGATCCTGCATATGCTATGTCAGTTTCTAGGAGCTGCAATGAGGTTTATTAGTTTGGAAAGATAGTGCAAAGCAATTGCAGCCAGACCTGGCAGACGGGTGCCTGTGAGCTCATATATCAACTTGTGAGCTTGCAAGGTTGTTTTTGGAGACTTAAACAAAACAGTTGATGTAAGAAAAGAACATGGGGAATCTTAAGCTGTAGTTGTAAAAGTACAATAGATTGATTTAATGTACTTTTAAAGCATATTTTGACACAGCTCACACATTTAAAATAATTAAGTGTGTTGTGCTGAGGCGATATTGTTTTGCGGTAGCTCACACGGTTGGTAATGGCATAAGGACCCATAAGGCTGTTTGTTTCTTTTTCTAACCTAGATCAGTACTACATTAAAAGTTTTGTCAGCATCTGATATCTGTTTCTTGGCTTCTGTATGGTAAGTTTAGTGATCTTAGTCCAGTTTCCAGTAGAAACTTGGAAACCCCCTTGGCTCCCCCACATCACGCCCCTGGATGAGCCACTGTGATTGCCCCACAACCTGGCCCAACCAGGGCCCCATTCCCAGTGAATGAGACCCTTGCCAGGTTGGGTTGTGGGACAGTTGGAGCCTGGCAGCTCCTCCAGAGGCATGGTGCCAGGGAGCCAAAGGGGGGGGGGTGGGCATATGCCCCCCAATCTTTGCATGGGGCAAAGGCGGGCTGCAGCTGTGAGCTAGGCTCTGCCTACTCCCTGCCTCTGTGCCTTACTGTCACTTCTTCAAAAGCGGTGTGGCACCAGGCGAGTCCCGCTTCTGCAGCGAGGCACGTGGTGTGGCGTGGCACCATGCCACTTTCAAAACAGCAGCAGCAAGGCATGGAGGCTGGTAGCAGGCAGATCCAGTCTGTCAGCTGCAGCCCACTCTTGCTCCATGCAAATATCGGGGGGACACGTTCCTCCTTGGTTCCCTGGCTCTGTGCCACACCTCTGGAGGAGCCACTGGGCTTCCATTGTCCCTTGACCTGGCCCAACTGCGGCCCCATTTACCATGAATGGAGCCCTGGCTGGGCTGGGTTGTGGGGAAATCACAGTGGCTCATCCAGGGACGCGATGTGGGGGAGCCAAGGGCGGGGGGATGTGCCTCCACTTCCCCGTGGTGTATGCAGTGGTGGGAGCCACCCGCCCATGCCCCTGGAGGAGCCGCCGGGCTCCGATTGCCCCGCCTCAGCCCAGCCTGAGCACAGTCC
>NW_017728998.1:27858904-27859377 GCF_001723915.1 Gavialis gangeticus | reverse complement strand
TCTTCCCCTGTAGGCTTTCCCATGGGGGCATGTGTGCACTCAGACCCCCCCCAGGGGATGAATATTGTGCATATTATGATATTGAAAAGTAAATTCCAGTTCACTGATATTGCTTTCAAATGCCTTCAGTTTTTCTGGAAGCAAATGCACTATTCTAATGAGTTGATCTGTGTGAGGCAACTGTTTTACTGTTGACACTTATTTTTGGGCACTGGTTCCTAGCCTGTTAGCTTTGCACATTCTGTAGTTTCTCCCATAGTTACAGCACAGCATAATACTTTTGGATCAGAGCTTAGTGGAAAGGCGTCCTGGAAAAAGCGTACTTGCTAAATGGGTTCTTTGCGTCAGTTTTTCACCAGTCCCATGGGACAGCCCTGCCCACTGTGGGTCAGGGAGGCCCGGGTGAGGGAGATTCCTTGCCCTCCATTGAAGCTGACCTCGTGAAGGAACACCTTGACAGGCTGGATACCTTC
>NW_017728998.1:27839324-27858884 GCF_001723915.1 Gavialis gangeticus | reverse complement strand
TAAACTGGCTAACTGTGGCCTCGACCTCAGCACGATCCGCTGGCTGGGGAATTGGCTCCATGGTACAACCCAGAGGGTGGTGGTCAACAGGAGCCAATCATCTTGGTGTGCTGTGACCAGTGGGGTCCCTCAAGGCTCTGTCCTAGGGCCTATACTATTTAACATCTTCATCAATGATGTGGACGTTGGTGTTAGACGTGAACTGGCCAAGTTTGCTGATGACACCAAACTCTGGGGTAAAGCATCCACACCTGAGGACAGGAGGGTGATCCAGGCAGATCTCGACAGGCTCGGGAAATGGGTGGACAAGTACCTGATGGTGTTCAACACTGAAAAATGCAAGGTTCTCCACCTTGGGAGGAAAAACCTGTAGCATTCTTATAGGCTCGGCAGTGCTACGCTGGTTAGCACTATAGATGAAAGGGACTTGGGGGTCATGATTGACCACAAGATGAACATGAGCCTTCAGTGTGATGCTGCAGCTAGTAAAGCGAGCAAAATGCTGGCTTGCATCCCTAGATGCTTCTCAAGTAAATCCCGGGATGTCATTCTCCCATTGTACTCAGCCTTGGTGAGGCCACAGCTGGAGTACTTCATCCAGTTTTGGGCCCCACAATTCAAAAAGGATGTGGAGAAGCTTGAGAGGGTGCAGAGAGCCATGCATATGATCAGAGGTCAGGAAAACTGTTCTTATGATGAGAGGCTGAGAGCCATGAGACTCTTCAGCCTGGAAAAGAGCAGGCTCAGGGTTGATCTAGTGGCCACCTATAAATTTATTGGGGTGCTCATCAGGATCTGGGGGAACGTCTGTTCACCAGAGCGCTCCAAGGGATGACAAGATCCAACTGTCACAAACTCTGCCGCAACTGATTCAGGCTGGACATAAGAAAGAACTTCACTGTCCGAACCCCCAAGTTTTGGAATAGACTGCCATTGGAGGCGGTTCAAGCACCCACTTTGAATGCCTTCAAGACATATTTGGATGCTTATCTTGCTGGGATCCTGTGATCCCTGCTGACTTCCTGCCCCTGGGGCAGGGGGCTGGACTCGATGATCCTCTGGGGTCCCTTCCACCCCAAATGTCTATGAAATCTATGATAAAACTGTAGAATTCCTGGAGTTTTAAACCATCCTTCTGTCACAAGGGAATTCATCATTGGGAGGGTTAGTGAGTGGCCAAAGCCAGACATGGAACAAATTCTAGTCTTCCCCACCAAAAATACCCTCAGATGTCAGGGTAGCCTCCAGGTCTGGTTCTCCAACATTCAGGCAGTTTCCAGTTCTTTACCATACCTAAGAAATTTGCTGGCTTTAGAAGTCTCTTGAAGTTATGCTAAAAGTCTTTTTCAGTTCAGCTTTTAATGGGGAGAGCCCACCAGTTTACTATGAAAGATCACAGCACTCATTTGTTACTGTTTGGGACCGACTTTAATAGTGATCATTGGGAGACCAGTTACACATGGCAGAGTAATTGCGGAAGTGTAACAAGGAGGTTCTGTGCCCAAGGTCAGGGTTCAGCAACTTATAGCCTGTGGGTTATGGCCCATAGCTGTGGGGCTTTGGCAGCATTCAGCAGCAGAGCAATTCAATGGCAGACTTCCTCTACTACTGCAGGGACAAGCAGTGGTGGCAGCTGGGTCCTAGTCCCTGCCTGTCCACCCACCTCTGATCTATAGAGGGTTATTTTGTCTCACAGCCAGAAAAAAATGCCTATTGTGACCCTAGACAGTGGTGGCTGGTCTGGTGGTATCAGCTGTGGCAGCCTGGTCAGCAGCAGCAGTGGCTCCATTCTCATGCCCCCTCAAAGTTAGTGCCCAGGGTTCATGCTCTCATTGCCTACCCATGATTATGCTACTGGTTAATTGTGCTCCTTCGAGGCTGAGTCTCAGCCAACCAGCTTGTCTCACCATTGATCATATTGTCAGACTTGTAGCTAGACAGATGGTGACAGTTCATGAAAGTTCTGGACTTTTCATGATGGTTAATTATTGACATAGCACTTTAAGTTCTCCAAATTAAGTTTTGTGTTGGGGATGCAGGACACTGTTTGAAGGTAGTATATAAATGCAAATTATCACTTTTAGCAACAATGAAAAAGTGAGTTTAATAGGCAATTTTCATTCATTCATTTTTTTATGGTAATAGCACTATTTTGTATTATCCCAAGACCGCTGTCTAATAATGTACAATACGAAGCCAGGCAATTTTATTTTATTTTAAATATTGAGTTGAAAGACTTGTAACTAAAAGGAACCAACTGCTTTTCTTCTTCAGCCTCAGCAAAATGCAAAAGTTAAGCAGTAAATACATTCCATGGGTAAAGATTACTTTCTATTGTCATTCAAAGTGAAAAGAACCAAGGATTCCTGCTGGTTGAATGTATGAAACTTTAAAAGACAAAATAAGTAGTCAAATCTATTGAACCATTTCCTTTATTCTGTATTTCAGTTTGTGCACTTAAAAAGGAAGTGGGGACAGTCCTACCCAGAACCAGACGTACTTTACCTTTTGGCTATACTGTCCCTATGTAGCATGTACCTTGCCCCAGCTCACCTTAACAGCTCTGTAGTGATGGCCATTTAAAACATCTCTCCGGGCCAAATCATGTCTTTTCTCCCAGGCCCTTCTGCACATCTGTGCAGTATGTGATCATAAGGTGGCTGTATGTAGATGCATGGGAGATGGGAGTTAAGTAGCACTGCTGTTGGTTGAGCAAGCCTATCTGGGTAGAAGAGGCTGCGAACATGTCTTGCTCTTCTGTGTGTCAGACAGCACCAGCTGTTTGTGTTACACGAAGCAGGACTATCCTGGTACTTTCTTGCATAGCTGACATCACTAGGCTTTATGTAAGTATACTGGGACAGATTCTTTGCCTTTCTACACAGGGTGTACAGCAGGCATAATATGGAGAGGGGAGGGCAAAAGTTGCATCATGTCACCTTTGAGCTGCTGGCTTCTCTGTGCTGGTGTCCGATGTCCCTTCATGTCCATTATAAATGAAAGTAGCCCCAGGAGTTCCCCTAGCTTACTAGCTGATCCCAGTTTGCCTATATTCTGTAGCCTGGAATCTCTTTCATGCTGAATGTAATGGGCGATGCTTCTCTTGGCCAGCTTGCAAGAGTGATAGCATTGTGCTACTGATAGTGCCCTTAGAACAGGAGCTGGGATAGGCCCCACAGACCTCAGCTGTTGTTAGAGCCCTAGGGCAGCTGCCTCTTCTCAAAGGTTCATGGAGCTCTGGTGTGGTCCCATATTTACCAAGCTCTTTGACAAGTATTACTGGCTTACTGAACATAATTTGAATTTGAAAACGGTGCTGCTGTGCTATACCCAATCACATATTTTCTGGTGTAAGGTCTTTGGTGCTTGTTTCCATTAATGTTTGGAGAGTAGGTAGCACAACACAGCTTAGTCCATGACCATAATAACATAACATAAAATAATCCATAACTGATGAAAGGACATTACTAACTTTGGTACTTATTTTGACATAAACATGTAAAGGTGTTTCATTTTTGAAGCTTGCATCCAAATACTAGGGTCACGTTTTATGCATGTGCGCAATTGTGCTGTCACATTTATGTTTTATTACAATTGCATGTGCAGTTACTGTGATAATGCAGTTTTGGTAGCTAGATTTGTCTTGTGCACATATGTGTCTGTATGTTAGACTAGATGAACCCTGGAGGTTCCTTCCAGACCTGCTTTTCTGTATGATTACATTACCTTACATTCAGCCTCGGGCATACAGTAACCAATGACCATGTGCTAGGCCTCTATCTTGCTAGACTATGTATGTACATACACCTCTATCTTGAAATATTTGTTGTAAATTGCCTGGTTTAAATGGGCCTAATCAAAGGTATTCTTACCTAATTGCCTTTTTCCTTCTGAAGGAAGGCAGGAAATACCAAGTTTAAAAGGTTGCTGTTGTGAGGACTGAGCTGCCTGTGTCTGTATACCTGACAACTTCTCTGAAAAGTATTTTTTTTCTTGAGGAGTCTGATGCTTCCTGAATATATTTAATTAATATTATGGAAGAGTATCTGAACTCAGTGAGATACTTTTATATGTAAATCTCATATGTGTTAAATTAAATCTGGAACTGTGTGTTCTACTGAGTTACTATATAATTAGATTATCGGAGTAGCATTATACATATGCTAATAGTTCCTGATTGTTTTAGTTATTGAATAAGCATTTTGGAACCTGCAAGACTTTTAAATCACAGAATGCATTTACTTTAGGGTGAAGCTAAATCTTGCTAGCAACAGCTTAAGGTTACCTCTGTTAAGGGAAGAAGGGCAGAAATCCTTAGGGCAAGAAAAAAAGCTTTCTCCCTTCTGTACATTTTTATCTACTTGCAGGGAACATGTGCCTAGTGAGGGTATATAATTTTTTTCCCTAGATCTGTGAACTTACCCACTCTGTTCATTAATCATTATGTTGTGTTCCTAAAACTCTATTTTCTTGCAACATTATTGAATTAATTGTTAGGTAGAATTCTATAATGAACACTTTAAGGTCCATTATTCTGTATCTTTTTAACCTTCCATCTGTAGTATGATTGGGAACTGACCCTCCCTTGCTTGTAGAAGAAATTATCACCTGATAAACATCTCAAACCTCAAATGTATTTTAAGTTTGACCTTTAATGGAAAGCAGGTGGCTCCAGAAACTAGAGTTGATTAGTCTGAAAAGTACTGACCCCAGCAGCACATTCAGTAGAATCTGACTTGTTCTGCAGTCTTTGGGTGCTTATACGCATGATAAAAATTGCCCAGTTTTGCAGTTTAATATTGTCACGCTTTACACAAATGGTGGGTTTTTTTGGCTATTTAAATAAGTTTGTTATGTTGCAAATGAAGCCACGTTCTCATGTAGTTTAGTTTTCAGTGTAGTTACTTGTAACATTGCAGCCTTTAATTTGACAGCTCGCCTCCTGGCAGAAGAGGTGGGCTGAAGGCAAAAGTGGCGAGGGTCCCAATCCTTTTTTTTTTTTCTTTCCTGTGGAGCCTGCCAACCTCTCCCATGGTCAGGGGGCGAGCTGCTGGAGGGCCGAGCAGTCCCTGGTTCCTCTGTCTGTGCTGGCACACCCTGCGGCTGCCTGGGCAGGTTGCTAGTGGGTGGGTACTGCCCCAGCTTGGAGGTACCCGATCCAATGCTTCCCTGAGCCCACCGGGGCTTCCAGCACCCTGTGCACCATCCCTGCCACCTTCTCCGGCTGCCAGCACACCCAGCCGCCCTCTTGCCGCCTTCCTGTGCTGCCCCAGAGACAAGCTAGCCCATTCCCACGTGATCCCAGGTGGCAGAAGGGCAGCGGGGACACTGCATGGGGGTACTGCTCCCCGGGGGTGGGCTCAGGGAAGAGTTAGATCTGGTGGGTGCTGCTTCCAAGCTGAGGCAACACCCACCCACTAGCAGCCTGCCTGGGTGGCCCCAGGGCTCACCAACCCCACAGAGGGAAGGACTGGGGCCCCCTGCAGCTCAGGGGCTGCTTGGCCTGCTGGGAGCTCAATCATGCAGGCTCCACTGTGGGGGAAAAAAAAAGCAGTGAGGAGCCTGATCTTCTTTGATTTGTTTTTTTGCAGAGCTTGCCTGTGGCCAGAGGGGCGAGCTGCCGGTGGGCCTTGTGCTGCGGGGGGCGCTGGTCCTTCTGTTTGGTGGTGGTGGCGCCCCCTGGCGTCACCCAGGTGGGCTGCTAGTGGGCAGGTGCTGCCCCAGCTCAGAGGCAGCACCCAGCCTGATGCACTTGTTCCCTGAGCCTGAGCTGGGGCAGCACCCGTGCAGCGAGCAGCCCGCCTGGGCGGGGTGCTGCCGCCACAGGGGGAAGGACTGCTTGGCCCACCAGCAGCTTGCCCACCGGCCACAGCAGAGGCAAGCAGGCTCCATGGCGGGGGGAGGAGATCCTTCGCAGTGAGAGTAATGAAAGTCCCTGCATTGAACTAGATGATCTGCTCAGGTCCCTTCCGACCCTAGAAACTATGAAATGGTGGGGTTTTAATCATCAGAATTAAAAACATACTGTTTCAATTTAGGGGACTAAACCCCTGTCATGTGTACAGGCACCCTTTTAGTCCAAGTATTACCTCTATTTTAGGTGCCTTTTTTGCAAGTGGGGCTTTGACAACACTAGCTGGCTTATCGCATGATGTTTGGATGTATTCTCCAGTGAAAATCTCTGTGCAGCTCAGATAGGAGATACTTGGGAGCAGAAAATAATTAATAGCAGAGACTGAACTTTGTCAAACTGTAAGAAGCTAATGTGTGGGGGAAATCTCTATGGCACACTAAATTTATACTACAAGAAGCTTATTGAATATGATCCCAGATCACAGTGAAAAACACAAATGCCCAAGAGCAATGATTTGCGCAGCAGTTGAGATAAACCTTACACCATTTTAAGCTTCATCTGTCTTCATGTATCCTGTGGTAGCTATTGTTCCCCCAAGCTGCCAACTATTGAATTATGTTGGGGTCAGAGCACATCTTGCAGTTGCTTATCCTGATATAACTGTTAACAAAGTGTACAAAATCAATGCACATTATACCAGGGTGTGTAATTACCTGTCTGTGCCCTTATCCTGTCTGGAATTTAAGAGATGTGGATTCAGTTCCTGGTTTTGCCACATACTGCTTTTGTGGCCAGATCTGTCTAACCTAACAGTGCTTGAGTTCCTCATTTGCCAAACAGGAATAATTGTAGTTCTGTTTCTTCAAGGGCTGGTCTGAAGGTAAATTAATTGCTGTTCGTGAGGTACTTGGGACAATTCAGATACTCGGTTCCTAAAAATGATGTTTCTCTTGTCTCCAGTGAAAGATTGTTTTTGAAGTTTAACACAAATGTACTTCAGACGCAAAAGCATAACTATAAAGGACTTTAGGCCAATTATTTGCTGCTAATTGTGGAAGCCGTTTTGGCATACCTCACTGTAGACTTTTTACACTGTGCACTTTCATGGCCCTGGAGAAAGAATTTAATTTTAGACGTTTCAATTGACAAAGACGTGCTGGTGCCAGATAATGTATTTCAAACCAGTCATTGTGCTCTATTTTTAAATTCAAGTGCCAGCCAACCTGAAGATGGCGTGCGTCTGTGCTGGGTGTTACACATGTATGACGCAAAGCAGAACTCTTCCAAGCTTTAGCATGGCAGCAGACAAATTCACTTTTATACTTCCCTTTTGTGGCAAGGAGAAATGTTTTGAAAGAGTATATTTCAATAGCAGAAAGCTAAGGGAGGCATGCAAGCATTGCATTGCCCTATAGAGATCCGCTATGGGCCTTGTTAATTGTTAAGATGCTTGCCTATCAACAGCCTCTCAAGAAGGAATTTTAAATGGTTTTTGTGACGTCAAGGAGGCCCAAGAGAAACTTGTCTAGTGCCAAGTTAACTCCGTCACTGAAAGGATGCAGTAAGAAATAGATAACACAAAAATGAAGTCTTTTCACATAATGGCTGACCAGTGACTTGCTTCGAGCACCTCTAATAACCAAAGTAATTCATCCTTGGTTCTTTGGTAAGGGAGTGACTAAGGAAGATGAACTTTCAGTGAATAATCTTTTAGTATGTACCTTTGACATGGAGGCAACTACATTTCACTGGTATTAACTTATTGTCTGGGCATGATGTCTGAGAGTAACTTGGAGCATGTGGACTGATTTGGAAAAGTCATGAGTAGGTTGCAGTCTGCAAGAGGGAATAATATAAGCCTGATGGACAAAAAATTGAATCTTTTGACTGAAAAAGTAGACAAGTTATTGAATTTCCAAGAAGATGTGAAAGGTGAGTTACAAAAGGTTAACCAAAGCATGGACGACATAGAAAAAGGCGTTAACAAGCTAATAGTGCCTCAAGCACCTGCTGATAAGACAGGGACAGCAAAAAGAGGCCTAAAATCGGAGGATAGTGTTCATCAGACTCATATCCGAAGTGTGCGCTCAGAAATGTTGATGCTGTTGAAAGCTACACAGCAAGATGCCTCAAAGCATAGAGAGAGGCTGGAAAAGATAGAAAACAAGGTTGACACAGTGGATAAAGTTATTGCACTCATGGGAGAGACACTGAAAAATTCTAAAGTAGTGGATTTCATTCTGAAAGGCATTGTCCCTGGAAGAAAGGGAGTCTGACTGAAATCCTCGTGGAGGTGGGTTTTATTTTATTGTTCTTGATCGTTCCCGTGTAAGGGGCAGGGTCCCAGACATTCTGATTTAAATTCTTATTTGATGCATGCACATACGCATATTTAGACTTTCCTGTCTCAATGCTACCGTTTATTAAGTTGTTACAATTCCTTTTAGTTGAAGCTTCTCGAAGCATAGACTTAGTCCTTATATTTATTTGGAAAGAAGGTAGGGTACTTATGTCTGTATTGTCAGAAGTGTGGTAAGCACTTAGACAAGTGTAAAACTAGATTTGTATGCCAAGAAACTCTCAACTTGAAAGACCAAATTCTGCCCTCTATTACCCTGGGCAATGGAGGGCAAGTTAGGTTCAGCCCTAAATGGACAATAATGGCTTGTACATTGTAATGTACTCAGAACAGCAGAGACTCCCTATGCCTGAAGAAGGGTGATTGTGCCCAAAAGCTTGCTAAGAACTTTTTCCCAACTACTCAGTTGCTCTAATAAAAGATATCACATCTTCTCAAAGAACCTTGCCTGTCTTGTGCGCTGTAAAGTATTTATTGATAGAATTGGATGCTATTTTCTGACTGATCATGATGGCCATTAAGGGCTAAAACCTGCTTTTACTTCTATACAACCTCAGGGGATCACAGACTGAATTCTCAGTTTCACCTGTGCAGCCTTATTGTTGAGAATGGATATTCACGATAGGAATAAATTTCAGTCATGATGCATACTGAGTCTTTATTACTGTTTGTGTCCCAATGTGAGAAACAGAACCATACAAAGAGGCATATATGGGATGCTAGTTAATTTTAGAGGATCTCAGAGCGTGGGAGTGGTAGAGATGTGATTTGCCCCCAGGTGCTCTGTGAATGCTTCTTGCTTTATAGTTCATAGGTGCTCAAATCAAAATAACATTAAAAAAATACTTAAACTCTGGCATGTAAATGTGAACTCCTACAACAGCACACAGAAGGAAAATGTTGTGCAGGGTTTCTGACATAGGTCTGCTGGTCCATGTCCTCATAAAATCCTGTTATTTTGGAGACTGACAGATGTCCTAGATTGTGAGGGAGGTTTTTGTAACTTAATTTCCTCTGAGGTTGAGATTAACAACCCATTGCACGGACAATTTTCTTGTTTTGGGGATGCTGCCATTATTTACAGTCTGTTCCAATGGAATTGTGCAACAGCTGCTTGGAAACATACAAAAGTATTTAAAATATTGACATGTCTTAGTAAAAGCCACCATTCCTGAAAGTGTCCACAATGTGCTTGGCACCATGCAACATCTAGGGGCAGATGTGATAGTGGCTCTAGGAATCTTAGAAGCCAGATTGGACAGGCAAATACAGAGGACCTTGACCAGGGAAGGGTCCATTTCAAAATGGTTAACTAACTTACAAACTTTTTTCTTGGGCAGATTATCAGTGAAACATTTAGCAGAAGATGGGTGTTTTAGGAGGGCTCTGAATAAAATACAGTGACCATGTACTCTCTCGTAGTTATAGTATAGTGTTGATATTAATTAGCTCTTAAGTAAATCTTCATCAGTAGGTCTCAAACTGCTGTGTAAAGAAAGCCAGAACAGTTACTAGGAACACTGAGGCACAGAGGTGAAGTGACTTGCCCGAAGTCCCCCAGCAGCCCAGGTCTGAGGTGGGCATAGAGTGCAGGTCTCTGAATCCCATCTATTTTTTTTTGCCCGTTACAGAAATGGCAGTATATTCTTGGCAGGCAGGCAGGCAGGCAGCTTTATGGTGAGCTCTGGTTTTGGTAAGTTACCATCAATGTCCCTTCATTTGTTTCTTGTCCATAACATTGGACTAAGATGTTAGGGGTATGTCTGTCCTGTGGTCATGGAAGCAACTGCTGTGTAATGTAGATATGCCAAAGCTGGCTTTAAACAGTGTAGTAGTATGACAACATGGAGCTTGGCACAGACTAATTTGTCTGCTGTGAACCTAAGTGGTGAGTTCGGATTGCCGTGTCCAGATTTCAAATGGGTCCTGAGCTAGTTATTTCAAAGCTGCTCAGGTAACGCTATACCATATTGTTCTCGCCTCTTGACTTCAGAATAGGTATACCAGTTGAGGACTGCATTGCATTGCTGTTTTGAAAATAATCTTTACTTGCTTGTTTCTGCTTCACAGCTGCTATCAATGCACCCAAGCTCATAATGGTGACTTCATCCAGTGTTTCTAAGTATGGTGGGCCACTTTTGGTTTTTTCTTTTTATAAGCTGCCTGCTGACTTAGTAACAGGATGTAGTAAAGTCCTTGGGACTATTTAAGGGGGAGAGTTTGCCAAGCTGGCTCCAAATTAACACAATAAACCACGAATTAAGAGCTTTACAGGTTCAAAGTTTTCTGACTTCTGACATCTATGAAATTGCACTAGATTGTCAGGTCCACTCAAGGCCTCTGCAGACATTCTCCATGATCTTCATTACAGGCAGGCTCAGTGTTGTACTCCAAAGTGGCTGTGACATTTAAGTTCCTCTTTTTCAGTGGGAGGGAAGAGAAGGGAAGCTTTTTATTAGCGATAGGACAAATAGCAGACTTAGGTTTATGTTCAAGTTGGACTGTTGGTAGGGAAAGGATTCAGTATTGGCAAAAGGTATTCTACAAACACCCCACATCTGAAATTGGTGCCTTTTCAATTAAAGGAAGAGATGTGCTCAAGCCAAAAAAAATAGATCCAGATATTGGAATATTCCCCAAATCAGGCAATGGAACTGCTCAAGTGGTTTGTCTAATGGAGTATCTAGTTGTCCATAAAACTTTAATATTCTTCAGTGCATAGGATATCCCTTCTGTGAAACAAAAATCTTTCTTTGGTCAAAAAGAAATGGAACGAACTTTACCTTTCTTCATCTAAGGCCTCCCCTCTCAGATTAAAAAAACATGATGTAGCTGTATATTGGGGAAATATCATTACAGTCAGTCTTGAGAAGTAAGAATTATTTTAGAACTATGAAATGATGCGATTTTGCTTCAAAAGGTAGAAGATGTATTTGTTTATTTTAAAGCAGGAATTTTAGTGAAGGGAAAAGACAGCATATAATGAAATCACGGCAGATTTGAGGTCTTACTACCTTTTTTTTAGGGTCTCACTTCTTTGACAAATGTGATACGTTGGGAAATAGACACCTTTAACCTTCTTGATTACTTTTATGTTCAATGGTATTTTTTAGACTAAAGATAAAAATGAAGAGAAGGGTGCAAAACCAAAGCATGCACCTAAAAATAGAGGAGCCGAGGCTGACAGCAAGGAGTCTTTGGACGGTACGTGTATATGTACATTTTAACAAAGGTATTTGCTGTAGAACTTGGTTATTCTAATACTTAGAAGTTGGGAATGAATGATCCAAAGTATCTATATACCTATAGGTACCTCTGAGTTAGCTAGCTGTGGCTGAGTAAAATGACCCATGTTGGTCAAAACACTATTGGATTTTTACTTCTAAAATCCCTGGCAATAATTCATTAATTATGGAATTATAATTATGCAATGATATATAATTGAGTCAAAGTAGACCATGTCTGTTTTGGCATGCTGACGATACAATAGCAAGAGCACACAGAAAACCTGTAAAGGAAATTGGTGGAGACAAAATCCAAATATGAGCAGACTTATGGAACTCTTGAACTGGGAGTCTTCCAAATGGCTGGCAGATGTCATGAATGATTGGGTTAGGGTTAGAGAAGGTTTTCTTCCTTAGGATCTGTCTGATAGAAGGTTTCCTTAAGGCATCTGTTGTGGACACCAATGGATTTACAGAAGTGGTGTACATAACTATAAAGAAGATGTAGATGCAGAGCCCTTACCACAAATCATCAAAATCTTCTTCCACTTGAGACCAAAACCTTGCTACTGTCTTGGTTCAGAATTCTGACTCAAAATCCTCCCAGTATTTCTGGACTGAGTAGCAAACTAATTTGGAGAATAAATGAAAATAACACTGATTGTACAGGTCCTTTGTGCAAGTAGAATCCCAAAGTCCTGAAGAAAATGGTTTTCACTTCCTTTATAGGTGCCTCTTGCAGCATCATATGTGTTGAAAAGCAGAGGTAATTAGTAGAATAACCACAATATGACCTACTTGTTGTGTCTTAACAAGCCTGTGGGTAGAAGGTTACTGTTCCGAGACCCATCTTTTCTTGGAGTCCTGTTCCATTTGCAACATTACTGCTACTCTCTGAAGCACGGACACTCAGATGGGTGTTTACCATGACCAAGGAAGTCCCTTTTTCTACTTCATTTGAACTACATTAGCCCATAGTCTTGAACATCCTTGTGTTGACGCTTACCAAATATTTTTATTCAGAAATAGTGTGGCTTTTTGTGGGGTTTGGTTTTTTTTAAACTTTTAACAGGGCTGAATAACTATCTGTTAAGTAATTTATTAACGTGTATATCTGGGTTGGAAATATTGGACATTTTCTTCCTATGAGCTCAGACCCACATAAGAGGATGTTTTTTAGCCCTTTCAGAAAAGCTTTATTTGGATGGCAGTTTTTTTGATGGAATCTAACACATCCTGGCTATGAATGTACTTTTTTATCATGCATGTCATACTGTAATATTTTCTTTCGTTATTGATACCTTTTCTTACATAGACACCAAAAGGGAGAAAACGTTGGATGAGAATAATGGAGTATGTGAAAAGGTGAACTCTAGCACTGCAGTCTCCAAAATTGACTCCAGTCCACAAAGTAAACAAAGGATATTGCATCCACTGACAGTAGAACCTGTTGCTCCAACACGTGGGTCAAATAGCTGTCCACCAAAAAAAGACGGTATTGCAGCTTTTGTTCAAAATAATGGTCTTGGCTTCATAAACCAAGATCCTTCGGAGAGCCAGAATGTTCCTGTTAAAGCACACTGCGTGGATAAAGCACCCAGACAGGAAGACTGTCACAAAATGCTTGCACATCAGAAATCAAAAGAAAAGGAAAGCAAACCTTCTACAATGTGCTCTACATCTCTCGGAGCAATGCCGTCAACATCCAAGTCTGTGTCTGGAATAGAATATAAAGTGATACGCACAAGGTAAGGGCCCAATCAGTAACTTTTCTGTGTGGTTAGAAACATTTCAGGTGTTAAAAAAGACAAAAGAACCCTTTGATCTTAATGGGTGCCTTATTTATGGAGAAATTAATGCCCAAAGGCAGGAAGACTCCTGGCTGTGACCCTGTAGAAAGCCAGCCATATAAGAACAGGAACTAACTGAAGATCTAGAGTCACCTTAGGTCCCTCGCATATTCCAACAAGGTTTAACGTTTAAAAAGTGCTAATAATGTACTACATTAATGCAACAGAGGTGACTTGAGTCAGGGAGATAAGAATCTGATTTACTCATTTAACTGGACTTTATAAATTCCTTTTTTCCAACAGAGGTATTTCTACCATCTGACATTGACTGAAGATATAATTGCATTAGTGTTTGACACAAATTCAGGGGTTGGACTGTTTTTGATCAGTTTAATTTACAATACCTTGTTGCTTACCTTCTGAGCCCTCAGTAATTTTGTTTGTCTGTGTCGTAGGTAAGACTAGTTTAATTTTAAGCTTTGCCATATAAAAGATGTAATGGGATTGTTGCTTGCAACTGGGACCGCGGTTTGCAAGAGGGAGAAGTCCCAGTTCAATGCAATACAAGCATTTGGACACTGAAGAACCAAATTAATAAACTGAAAAGACATCATCTCTGTCTAGGTGTCTGTACACAGGGATCCACGTTTGAAGAAAACATTAGTGCAAGGGGCAGTGACTGGCACCTTTGTAAGAAAGGCTAATTTAGGGAAAGGCCTGGAGACTATCATTCCCTTTACCTGTAGGAGGAGCTTGGTGCAAGGCTGTAGCAGGATGAAATGGGGGAAGCTTGCATTGCCATTTCTTGCTCTGTGGCTGAGTAGAAGAAAATTGTAGAGTTGTCTTACTAGTGCACTCCACAAATGCTAAATGCATGGAGTGGGGGAATATGTGGAAACCCCCTGAACACAAGAGCTGGGAAGTGGGGAAAAAAAAGTGCATTCAGATCAGCTTCAATTACAGTTTCATTATAAATCAGATAGTGTTTTACAGCATGTTTTTATTTGTAATAGGAATGTGAGAAGATGATAAATCTTCCTGTCTTTGGGCATTAATTTCTCCATAAATAAGGCACTCATTAAGATTTTTTTTTTAAGAGCGTGAGGTCAGAGTAGGCCAGATTCTGTTCTGTTAGAGGGAAGCAGCTATCAATGAACTCAAAAGACGGATGCAGAAATGTAAAAAGAACAGTGTTCTGCTGTTTGGAGAAATGCCCAAGGTTCCTTCTCGAGTTCAGGCTTGTCTAGCTAGTAAGAGAAGTATTTGCTCCAAGCTGCTTTCATAGCTCACTGCTACTGAACTTCAGATTCCTAATACATTACAGAGGGATTATCCTGTAAATAACTCGGAGATGCCTGAAGTATGAGTGAACAATGCAGGATTTGTTATGCAAAATGTAGAAAAATTTCTTTTCAGCATCTTTTATAAGAGGAGCAATATTTTAAACTGAGTTCTACTGAGAATTATAGTAATTTGGGGAAAGTAGGTAGATGCATTCTTTTAAAAAAATTATGTAACATCTTGAGCCCAAGTTTGTAAACCCACATGAATGCCTGCAAGTCCCAAAGAAATGAGGTGGAGTATTCATGTAAGTCACAGCAGCAGGTTTTGGCCCTGAGTTTAGTAGCTGTATAACCAGCTCTTACACAAATATGGAATATAGCAAGTTTGTTATAATCCCCATGATCGTTGAGCAACTCCAGATTAATGCAGAACAGTTTCCCAGTGAGTCTAGAATGCTAAAGAAATTACCCGAGGAACAACGCCTTGTATTTGAAAGCTCATTTGACTTTATCCCACTCATACAGTTGGTCCAATAAAAGATATCACCCTAAAAAATCCTTGCCTCAAAGAAAATATCTTTAACTGAAGGAAAGATCCTATAGAATTCAGTTGTACAACTTCATATTTTTGGTTCCAGGCTGTGATAGGAATAATACACAATAACAAGCCACAATTCCCAAGTTGCAAGCCTCTTGTCAGCTAGCTTCAGATGGACTCGATTTTTGGAACTGTATATGCAAAGCCCAGGCAAATAGACATCTACCTGGTCACTTGTGTATGTAGTTACCAACTACACTATACACCAGCTGTATGCCATCTACCAACTCTGTGCACAACTGGGCAACAAGTACTCCCCTCCCACTCCAGGCTACCATCGTGATCCATCTTATTCTTTATTTAAACAACCTTATTGAAGAAAAAAGCTTTAAAAAGCAAAACTGAGAGTCCTATGTTCTGACTTTACAATGATGCCTTATTCTGCACATCTGTGTGCATACACAGTCTGTTTTTCCACTTGCAAATTAACTGCTTACATCCTGTCAGAGTGAATCTCACTATTAGTGGCTTCCCCTGAAAAGTGTGCTCATGCCTTGCAAGTGACCTCAGTATAATTTATGTTGCACCCCTTAACACAGACATTGGTAATACTGGAACAGATGTGATATATTTTGTGCCCAGCAGAGGGCAGATGTATACAAAAACTAGCATATTAAAAAATTATTATTATTTTTTTGGTGGCTGAGAGTTTTCACTGGATTGTAAATTTCCTTTGGCAGGATGGAAGGAGCTGGCTTTCCTTATTATCATTTTGTAGTTTCAGTATCTGATATTTTTAGCAGAGAAATTGTTCTAGACATTGGGGTTTAAAATGTAATATATATGTATTTTCTGCTAAGCTTAGTAAAGAAAGCTGTTTGTTTGTCTAAAGTGGAGAATGTTTGCTCTGTAGGGTTTCCATCAACGTTCAGATGACTGAAGCCCAACAAAAGACGGTGACAACCAAGGATGGAAGCCAAGGAGATCATAGACATAGAAATCCCCAAATCAAATCTCTCTCCTCATCCTCAGAAGTGGAAAGAGTTACACTTATGTCAGACAAGTTTCAACATAAACAGTGCCCTAAAAACACCAGACCTGACCCAGTTCAGGAAGTAAAAGGAGTGAAGCCTGATAATAAACAGAGTGAACAGGCTCTCCAGTTAGGGAAGCCACAGATGCTATTGAACAAGCCTACAGCAGATAAAAAGACTGATGGAAAATCTGAGTTGAAATGCAAGTCTGTAACCTCTCAGAGCACAACTCCAAACGATACTAAGAAAGATCCTGGAGCCACATTAAAAAGTCATGATGAAACAACACAAGGCTCCACAAAGGATGCTAAGCCTGAGAGGGCAGAAGTAGATTTAGAAAATGCATCTTTAAGAGGAAGTGAGAGTGAGGCACATCAACATACAGGAAAAGCAACAGAAAACACTAAATCAACAGAAACCAGCAAAGCATTGGCCAAGCAGGATGAAGTGATTATTGGTAAGTACCTCACAACACCTGGAGACTCTTGAACTGAGATTTCTGTGCTGCTTGCGCATGTTATGCATGATAACATCTGAGACTGTGCTCATTGGACTTGTTACAGTTTGAGAGTAGGTATTCAGCACCCAAAGGTACATTTGGCTGCACAGACAGCTGTATTTGCATTCAAGAGATTTGCTTTTTAAGTTTCCTGTCAGCTGCACAGTGAGAATAAATGTCTTTTTGAATTTCTGATTCTACTTAATGGTCATTTTTGGAATAACGGTCTTTTAAAAAAGAAATTAGGTTGATTGTATGTAGATGAAAAGAGTTATTTTATTCATATGAATAAAAGTCTGTATTGTATAAGATAAGTGGGCAAGACAGCAAATGAATGGCAGCAACCACAGGTACGCGGTGTAGTGGGTACAGGCAAGGTTGCATATTTTGTTCTTTGTTACATCATTGACTGTAAGTCTCTTTCTGATGATACTTTGGTTCCTCCATCATTTCTGTATCCAGGCACTTACACAGAGACCTGCAAATCAAAATTTGGGCCCCACTGTAGTGTCTGGGTGTTGTAAATGTCTGTGAGCAAGTGGAATTTTAGTGTAGCATTTGTACGTTAAACATGTTCTGCATTACAGACAGTGCTCTGGGGTGTCCCGTCTGGCACTGGCTTTGCATGAGGAACTGGGGAGTCACTGGGAGTTCTGCTCCTAGAACAACTTCAGGATCTGTCTGTTTTAATTGAGTCACACTTAGTTGGATCCACTACTTTATTGGGACATCTCCCTAGGGAGGAAATTACCTTGATGATGGGGAACAGCAATACTTACTGCTTAATCAGAACATTATATTAGCAAAAACCGTGGAGAGGCACCCTGCTGATGCCAAATTAACTAAAATTGGAGTTTGTAGATAGGTGTGAAATATTAAGCCTAGCCTTTTCCTAGCCAAATGAATATTCAAGAAGATCAAATGTGGTAAATATGTGAATGTAATTGTTTTTGCAGTATTTGTATTTAGTACAGTACTTCGCTTTTTTTTTTCTTACATGGCTGCTTCTCTTACTGGATAAATAAGCTGTTGAGCTGATGGGATTGTCCTGATTAGGAGGTTTTTACTATATTAATTTAATTAGTTAATTTATTACATTGGGTAAAGAGGGAGTAGAAGCCAGGAAATGAGAAGCCTGTTCCCAAGGTTCTGCCTTAGTTCTTGTCAGCAAAGGAGGGATAGTAATACTTTTCTACTCCCACAGGACATTGAGACTTAATATAGGTCCTTGGAAAAAAGGTACAGAGGAAGTGCAAAATACTATAATTAAATCTAGTTCCTGATCCAGTAAAGCACTTGAACAGTCCTAGTGATGGCATTATTTTACTTAAGACAAAGGGGAATTTTTTATGCTTAATCTTATACCATGTACCTAGGTGCTTTCAGGATGACCTGGGACCTAAGAAAGAGAAAATGGTTGAATATTGAGAGGCCTGTTAAAGTTTCCTGACTTAATTTTTAATGTGGCTATAAGATCATCATAATTGGCTGGGTCTAAACTATTCAGCTGTTTGTCTTTCCCACTAGTATTGCCCTTGCATGCTATTTACCCACCGCTGTACAGAAAGATGATGTTGGGGAAAACTGTCCTTTTCCCTAGAAAACAGACTCTCAATATTGTTGCAGCAAGACAGTTTTCAGAGGTAATAACGGCTTTTGGGGGTTGCACTTTCAGGGACAGCAATATTCAAGGTGGCAGGAGAACTCTAGTGGGGAGCTCTAGATGTCCACGACTACAGTGGCTCTGGCCTCCTTTGTGTTTTGCTGTGCCTGGGTGCTGTGGTAAAGTTGAATCCTGGGAAGTGAAAACGTTCCTGGGAAACTATAAGATAATGTGCAGCTGTCTGTGGAAATCCAAAGGAATGAATGAACTCTCTCCCATTTAGATGACAGCCCTCCTCCTCCTGCACCTTTTGAGCATCGCATAGTGAATGTCAAACAAGCAGAGGTGACAGCAAGTTACTCGGTGTGTCAGCATGAAGTATTAGGCGGGTAAGTCTGTCTGCCCTGCCTAGTGGTGGGCTGTGAAGGGTTTAGCTAGCAACACCTCTGTGATAACTGAAACACAGAAACAGAAGTAACCTGCTCCTGTCAACTCTGCAGAATGCAACTTTACAGCCACAAAAGTGGAAGGCAAGTTCTTTCTATGGAACGGTGGGAAAAGACCTAGAGATGACTGGCAGAGAGAGGCTGCCAGAAAGCTGGGGAAGGCATTGGTAGGGTGGGTAAGGCTCATGTAAGACACTGGCCTTTGTGCACCAAGGGAGATTAGAATAAAGCCTTTCCTCCAAGCTGGTCCCTTCTTGCACCTTGATAGAGTGGATTTAAGGACAGACATCCCTTAGCAGAGCTAGTCAGTTGCTCGAATCGTAAAAGGAGAGACCAGCAGATTCCCATCCATAGGCTGAGGACCAGCTGCAAAGAGTAGAGTGAAGCTAACAGCAGTCCTCCACATGATAGATATAGTGAAGAAAGGAATGCTGATTCATGCCATTCCAGGTATTCTCACCTTAAGTAAGTAAATAAAGCTGTGACCTGATTAGCACATAGCCCTTACATCTTATCCACATTTGCATATTTGGGAAACTATGGGAGTGCGAGGTGGATTCTATAGTGGCTTGTGAATCATTAACAGATTTATTAACCAGGATCTGACTACAAAGGCTTTATTGTTGATGAGGGGAAAAGGGGGGTGGGGGAGGTGTCCTGACTGTCAGATTCTGCAGAGCAGGGAGTTGGGAGAAAGTATTTATTTACTAATAAACCAATCAGATTTGACATGAAAGTTATTGAATGGCTGAATATGAAGCAGTGCTCTTCTGTTTCCAGAGTCATTTTACACTGTTGAACCACATTATAAAGAGGATTAATGGTTAAGTCTTCAAGCTACCATTATTTTTACCTTTCATTTGGGCCTCACTTACGAAGACTGCACCTGCAGGGCTGCCTTTACACTCTGCTGCACTTACTTATCATGTG
>NW_017728998.1:27833480-27839172 GCF_001723915.1 Gavialis gangeticus | reverse complement strand
TGGAGGGCTGCTTTTACACTCTGCTGCACTTACTTATCATGTGTGACTTCTCTGCTGAGTTAAATGCACACATGACCAATGTGTGCAGACATAATGCTGAAAAGATGTAGCTTAAAAATCATCCTCCAAGGTCTTAAAATGTATGGATGATATAGGAAAGAATTTACATTGTGCAAGACATGGAACAGTGTTTCCTGGAGTTACTGGTGTTTGTCATTTAAAAAGTTATGAGATCAGACCAGAAATATCCTTGTTAATATTCATCACTAAGGTATCACGGAAGGACAGCCGGCGTGTACAGTTACAGAATGAAAAAAGACTATCAACAGGTCATCATGTCATTGGGAAATGTAGTAATACAAAGGGGGCCTAATTTTAATGTAAGCATTGAACAACTGGCTGGAAAGATCAAACTAATCCTTCATAAGCTGAGAGAAAGAGGAGATTCGTGCTACTGACCACCTGATTCTTTTCAGTTTGTACCATGCTATTTTTAATCAATGATAAGAATAGTTGTTTGAAAGGCTGCTACAGCAAGTTGTACTAAGCCATTTTCCCATGTCTTGGCTCTGCATCAACAGGGGGCGTTTTGGTCAAGTTCACAAGTGCACAGAGATATCAACTGGTCTCAATCTAGCGGCCAAAATAATAAAAGTGAAAGGAGAAAAGGAAAAGGTAATGATGTGTGTGTAGCTGGGCAGTCACTGCACTTCTTGCTTATTACAAGACTCTGCACATCCTGTTTTAGAGTCTGTTTAATTTGTAGTACCGCATGGCATTCTGCAAAACCAATCTTAGCAAATATTTACTTAAATTCGATATATACGGTTTGTTCATGTTTGTAATCTCATGTTTGGTGTTCACCAGCATGTGTGAGATCAGGTTCTTGTTTGCTTGAGGAGTCTGGGGAATGGCTGTTTTATATGAATGCTCTTATGTGAATGTGTGCAAGAGTATTCATTCTTAGCTGAGAGTATTTGCTACTTGTGGTTCACCATTTGCTGTTTTCCTGTTCATAATATTTCAGGAGGAGGTGAAAAATGAAATTAACATCATGAACCAGTTAAACCACGTGAATCTGATTCAGCTTTATGATGCTTTTCAATCCAAAAACAACTTCAGCTTGATTGTGGAGTAGTAAGTTCAAATGATATTAGGACCTAACAGCAGAACTTTGTGATTGCTCTCAAGCCATTGGTGGGTATGAGAAAATGCATCAAGGTACAGGAAAAATTATGAATGTTTCTGGACCTGAGTAAGGGCTCCTTTCATTTTCTAAAGAAAAATGTATATTTTTAGGAGCCAGCTCTTTAAGGTAAAATGATTATATGATATGATTGTAACTTAAAAGGTAAGAATATCATTTTGTATTCCAGAGAGTATAGAAGGATTTATAGGCTGTCACAAAAAGGACTTCAGTATGTTTTTTTTTCATTAGTGAGGGTATGGCTCATAGACACCACACAACAGTATCTACCGGGATCCATAAGGATTACTGGTGTTAAATTAAAAGTCATAGTGGAGATAGAAGGAACAGAAACCAGACGAGAAAGGTGTGTTTACAGCAGCTTTGAAAATGAGACAATAGAGAGTAGCAGTGAAATTGTGGAAGCTCAAATAGGAGAATAGAACTGGATGAGTAGAGAGAGTGGAAACAGGAGAAGGGTTTGGAGAAGGGGGGGGAAGGAGAGAAACAGCAAGACTTTTTTTGCAAATACGTAAGTGCTTAAAAGCGCAGATAGGCATCTCCTGGGATTTTCCTAGGTGTCTTGTCTATTGTCTGCAATCTAGGCACTTTGGATAATTCAACTAGCTGCATTTTTGCATGCTCGGATGCATTGCAAACCCTGACCAAGAGAGATTTTGGTGACAGGTACTCTACAAAAACTGGAGCTAGACAGTTAATGTAATCTGGGATAAATTCATGACATTTTCACACTCTCGATATTGTGAATAATAGCTGAAGATGACTCTACATTTGGATTTTATTTTAAAGACAGTGCTTTTTATGGGTGCAATTATAGCCCATTTCAAGTAAATAAAATAAGTAAATAAATAAATAGACTGGCTGAAAATAAAGTCAGCAGTTTCTTGTTTTAAAGAAAATGGGATCTTCAAGGAAAAGTGGTGGCAGAAGAATTGCATTGCCATTTCAGAAGCGATTGGTTAAATGCTCTAAATAGGGATTACAAGGGAATACACCCAACTACACATATTAATGGATGAAAAGGAAAATAAAAAACATGAAAGACATTTAGAATAAGGATATTTAAATCTGCCATTTATTTTCTTCTGTTATCTTTCTGAACTCATCCCAGTCGCATCTTGAATTAATTTCCATTTAATATTATATATACAGTAACATAATCTTATAGAAAATTGGCACAGGTTATAATCTTTTCTTTTCCTCCAGTCTAGTAAAATAAGTAATGAATAAGTGGATGAAATTTGCCAGTACTAGGTTTATAGTGTTGTTAATTTTTCTTTGAATATGAGCAGGAAGGTTGCAGTTCATCAAGGTACTTAAACTGATGCCTGATTTTAAGCACATGAATAATCTCACTGCAATAAGTGGGACTACTGTTGTGCCCAGCATTGTGTGTTATATCTTTCTGAATTAGGGACATTGTTTTGACTTCAAAATTAATCAAACCAACAATGAACTAGAATGGATTTTGCATTTTTTGTCATCATTTTAGCCTAGATGGAGGTGAGTTATTTGACCGAATCACAGATGAAAACTACAGTCTGACTGAGTTGGATGCAATACTCTTTACCAAACAGATATGTGAAGGAGTTCATTACCTACACCAGCAGTATATACTCCATCTAGATCTAAAGGTCAGTAATTGCAGATTTTAACTTGTTTTGCTGACCTACAGTTTGTGCTGTGTAGAGTCCACATGGATGACAGTTGCAAATATATGTACAGGGGTCTTCCTTTTCCCATTATAATTTATTTTTAAACAAAATAGACTGACTTAATATAGCTGCTGCAAAGGATATTGGGAATTCATTTTTTTAATTGCTCATTTAATGGCTCATCTTCAGTATAATGAAATAAGCAACAGGTTCACCTGCTTTTGCAGGTTTTAGCTTAGAAACTTAATTGCTCTTTGTCTTGGCTTGCCACCTGAGAGAACCAGTATGCCCTGCATAGCTTCATCCCATTTTTTTCTATAATTCTATGTTAAAAGACCTGCCATCTGTCTTGTCTTTTCCTGAGATGTTTGTGCATGTCTGTGGTTGCCTGCGTGAACCTGAGGCATTGTAAAATGCTCATATGTTCCAATGATGTTTCTTCAATAGATCTTTGAAACAGGGGCTCTCATTTTATTCATTTCTTTATATATTCGTATGGTGCTTAGCACAAAGCAAATTATGCTGGCTATCCTTCCAACAGCTGGTAGGGTTTTTTGTGTGGGTGGGTGGCCGGTGGGGTTTGCATGAAAAAAATCTTTTATTTCAAAACTAAAACTTTTTCTTGTGTCTGCCTTGACCAAGTAAGCAACAGCTTTGCAGGTTTCTTTTTGGCCTTCAGGCTTACACCCATGCTTTCTGACTACACCTTGGGTTATGACCACAGCCACCTGGCCCACTAAGCCATTCCTTTCCAAAGGGATCGGTCTTGTCTTTCTCTAAAAGGGGTATCCTTTCAAATGCATTATATAATCCCTCAGCTGTGCCAAAGCTGGGAATAGTAGTTCATGGTGGCAGGAAGGAATTCTAATTCCTTTAGGGCAACCATCCCCTTCCATGGTGATCGTGGAGGGAGTGGTAAAGTCCCTCTGGAAAAAAATCTCTGAATATTTTACACTTCTTTTTCCACGAAATTTGCCTGATCAAAAATACAAGATGCCTTTGCAGAGGTGGAAGAGGACATTTACACATGTGAGCTGTTGGAAATGTGATACTGTTCCCCCTCCAGTTCCTAAGTAGATCTGCAAAGTAGTTTTCTCTGCACAGGCTGCCTAGGCAACGCTGTGCCCCAGATAGGCATAGCCAGTCTGGGAGAGGACTACAGCTCTGCACTGATGTTTATGCTGGAGTGGTGGTAGCAGTACTGGCTCAGTCAGCATTAACAACATCCACAACTGCCTGTCATCTCTATCGTGCTGTCCCTGTGAGAGTGTACTATGTAGAACAATAATCCTAGACTCTAACATTTCCAGCAGCTCCTTCTCACAGGATATGTGTGAAGAGGACATGCAGCTCCACTCATATAAACTTCCTGGTACTGATGTCTCATCTCTGACCGCCTGAGACCCGAGAGGGGAATTTCAAACAATTGGTGCATTCAAAGGCTGGCTCCAAAATGAAAAAGAGCGTAATGCAAAAGGGCCAGAAGAACTCTGCAAAACACTTGAGATTGCCAATGCAGAAACCCATCAGTTGCTAGAACAGACTCTCATTTCCTGATGTCAAATGGTCTTGCTTTTTTGGGATGTGATTATTTTCCTTGAGGGGGGACCACATCCTGAGTCTCTGCACAGTTATTTTCTTAAACCTCAGGCCATATTTTGCCTTTGATTATTTTTTCATCAAACGCCCCTTTATATCTATGTAACAAAACTTTGCCTGTGGTGCAGGGATAGGTGAGAGCCCTAGGCAGTGAATAGCAAATGACACCTTTGTTCTAAACTGCTGTAGGGTGAGATTGACTTGTGTGATGGATAAATTTGTTCTTGTGAATCAGCAAAGAACCTGAATAGAATTGCTTTCAAAATCTTTCCCCTTAATTTGTTCTTTATCTTTGCACTTCAGGTCATGTTTCTGGCAACTCTTATTGTAATAATGTGTTTCATAATTCCACTGTCATTTATTTAACTAAAATAATACTGTTCTCTGTTTGTAGCCTGAAAACATATTATGTGTAAATCGCACTGGAAACCAGATTAAAATTATTGACTTCGGATTAGCTAGGAGGTAAGGCAGTTCAGTTATGAACTAATCAAAAACCAATGACTACTTATTTTTTGTTACAAGATTTGGTTGTACACTGTGATGTTAAAATGATTTTGAAATGTGACTGAGTGATGCAATATGCTCCTTCAGGCATGAAGGAATATGAAGCATTGTGCAATAATGATCAAGTTATCCTTTCAAATGACACTTTTGGGGGCCCAGAATTACATTAGTATTTTAGTTAACTCAAATAATACCCTGTGAAAAGCACTTACTCCAAAGAGTCTTTGTGAAATAGGAATTGCGTGGCTCAGGTTTCCCTTAAAGGCTCTACCTGTCACCTTACATAAAGCCTGCTCATTATGGTTATGGCTAAGGGGTGAGAATATAAAGTGAATTAGTCACAAGTCTGCAGTTTAATATGGCTGTAAATGTGGCAATATTGTTTTGGTCTGTATAAGTAAATGCAGCGCATCACAGAGCAGGGGGTAATAATAACCTTTCTAAGGCACTGAGGTGACTGCACCAGGAATAATGCTTTTACTTCTAGATGCTACATTACCAAAAAGATATTGCCTAATTGATGGAGACAGAGTGGTACAACAGGAAAAACGGGGCTAGATGGGACTGACTTAAAGACAGGCAAAATGATTCATATGTACAACTTGGCTAAATGAGAACAAAGGGCAGGCATTATCCTCTATAAATGTTTAGAGCCTAGACAATGACACACATGTACGCTGATGGAAAAAATAGTAGTAGGCAGATGATTAATAACTGCTACACT
>NW_017728998.1:27806897-27833123 GCF_001723915.1 Gavialis gangeticus | reverse complement strand
TAGGCAGATGATTAATAACTGCTACACTGGGTAATTCCACCCAGTCCATTATAGAAATATCCCTGGTGGTTTATTTTTGGGTAATCATTTGCAAAGTCTTGTTCCCCCACCACCGAGTGGTGAGCCACTATAATAGCACCTACTGAACCAGCTCAGGATAGCTACTCTGGATCACGGTATAGTACAGGGGTTGTCAACCAGGGGTACGTGTACCCCTGGGGGTACTTTGAAAGGTCCCAGGGGGTACATGGGGTTGGGCGGGGATGGAGCGCTGCCTCACAGGAACAGGGCTGGGGTGGGGTGAGAGCAGGACCGCACAGACGCTGCACTGGCGCCGCTTTGCCGCTTGCCACACCCCTGCTTCACATCTGGCCGCTTGCCACTCCCCCCCTCCCTCCCACCATGTCCGACTGCTCCCCCTTTCCCCCCCAGGGGTACACTTAGTAAAAAGGGGGCTGCCAGAGGTACACGTATTAAAAAAGGCTGAAAACCCCAGGTATAGTATATATAAGAGTACAAAATTGTTCCATTACACCGGTAGAATGGACAGAATACTAGAGCATGTACAGAGGGAACACTTTTGTGATGGCACTGCTTAGACTAGACAGCCTAAAAAAACCTTTTCCATACTGAACTCCATCGAATGAGAGAGATATTAATGCCCATTTCTTGTTGTGATTTAACATATAATTCAATATTGGAAGGCTGAGGAACATCATAGAAGGTGCTACATGCGAGAAGAATACAGTGGTCATTTACACGTGCCATGTGGATATGGATAGGTGAAGACAACCTAGTGGCTTGCCTGTCCCAAGTCTTTTCTCCTAAGTACTGTAGAATGAAGGTCATAAGACCTAACTGGTTTGAAAGCATGCTCCTTTTTTGAAGTGGTTTCTAACCTGTTTCAGCTACCAAAAGAAGAATAAAAATGTAAAAATGGAAAGATGTAACCAGCTGTGAAGTCTGTTCCTCTTGTGTAAAAGAGGCGAGAGGAGAGAGATTTGAATGATGGGTAGTAACAAGGGGTAGTGTGAGGTCTGAGTCTGGGCAAGTCCTGCCTGCCAGAGTAAGAAGCAACACCTTCTCTGGCTGGTGTAGTCACAGAACATTCATTTCTCATCTTCCTGGGGTTTTCCTTATGCAAACCCCAGTATTTCAGCTCAAGATCTTTTTGCCTTTAAAAGTATTTTATGAAAATAGAAATAAATACACTTGAGCAAAATTAGTGTTTTGGGGAAAGCGGTGGCCAGGACAAATAGGTTTGTTAAAGCATAGTTGGAAGCAGGAGTCCTCATGGAACTGAACGTTTGGTGGTGGGGGAGCAATGGCAGCAGTTGCCGCTCTCCTGCTGCCAAACTTACAGCCCTGTGGGGAGCCCAGCAGGCCAGATAGCACTCTGGATATGCATGCAGAGGTAGTCCAATCTGAACACACAGGGCTGGATGGGGGCAATGTGGGCCCCAATCCTGCAGCTCAGGGCCCCATGAGGTGGTGCAGAGCTATGGGAGGTGGTGTGGGGCTGAGGGAGGCAGTGCAGGACTTTGGGCGGTGGTGTGGGGTCTGATCCTGGCTCACAGGGTCTGATCCATCTTGTGGACTGGCCCTGAGCCACATCTAGTTGGTGCCAACGAAAGGTTGAGTACCACTGAATTGGTACAGTGGTTAACCTGCCACATCATTGGTTAACAACCCTGACAGCAACCCTTCCTCAGGGCTCCATCTTGGCATTTTTTCTGTGCTCAGAAGTTATTTGTATCACTAGAGCTGTGGGTCTAGAATATATCTAATGGTGGTGTTGATGCAAGAAGACAGTTTTTTTTGCAAATGTGTAGTATAATTATGGTCTGCTGTTGGTGCTGATGTCCCTTTTTGTGTCTGTGAAGGTACAAACCCCGTGAGAAGCTGAAAGTCAATTTTGGCACTCCAGAATTCTTGGCTCCTGAAGTAGTGAACTATGACTTTGTTTCGTTCCCAACAGACATGTGGAGTGTAGGCGTCATCACGTACATACTGTGAGTAAGCCTCTGTGGGGTTATGGTCATGTCATTATATGCTGTATAAGAAAGGCCCGTGGAAGGTATTTGCCATGCTGGAATTCAGCAGACTATGCGAGCCCATTGAGGGAGTGAATTTTCCATGCTATACTCACTTCATTACACAAGAGAGGAAGCCAGTGCAAGGGACTATCACTTGCCATGGGGCTTTAAGAACCTGAAAGAACGAATCTGCATTCTAAATATCCCGTTTTCTCTAGCCTTCTTCCTGCCTATTTAGTCAGTGAAAACAAATCCGATCAGATTAGGTTTACAAAGACCAAGTGATTGGTTGCACCAAACATAATCAAACTTTGGTTTCAATCAGTTATTGAGCTCTGGGATTTATCATTTGTTTTAAATCTGGACCCTTGGGAGCCAGATCCATCAATGCTGTTTGGACCCAACATGCACTTGCTTGTGGGGAGGGGAGAATTATTGCTGCCTTGTGTGGAATTACTCAATGAGCCTGTTTAAATTCACTTTGTGGGGTTAAAATTCTTCCATGGGTTTAAACTTTGCTCATCTACACAAGCTGTCTAACTCTAGAGGCACTGACATGACTCTCTTTTCCTTAGCTGTTTTCCATGGACAGGGTAACTTATTTTAAGTTTATGGGGAAGTCAAAAAAATGGAATTCGGTGATAAACTATTGATTAAACGCATCTGGGCTCAGAAACAAACTGAAGAAAATCTTGTATTGGACAGGACTGCTTTGAATTCAAACTCAGTCTGGACATAGACCTTGAAACAGTGCAGCTCACAAGCATATGTGTAGTTTTGGGTTGATGAATTCCAGCATTCCTAGTTCTAGCTTTTCTGGGTACTAGCATTACTAGCTGGCAAAGCACTTAAGTACCTGCTTACATCCTCCAGGAATTCAGTTTCTTGCAAGGTCATTAATCTTGATCTCTGAGTTGCCTGAGTGGGTTGCTAGAGAGCGATGAGAAGCATTACTTAGCTTTATTGCTCCAGTGTGTTCACAGCCCTGTTAGTCCAAGCAACTAGGAACTGAGCCATGAACCTACCACAGCAGGTGTTGCACTGCTCCTCAGCACAGTTTCTAGCTGAAATAGTCATGTCTGTGTTTCTGCTAATGTAATTCCAAAGGAGAGAAGCATAGTGAGGACACAAAGGAGAAATACACATTCCACATTTACTTCCTGCCCATTTTCCTCACTCTCTGTTTTTATTTTTTTAGACTTAGTGGCTTATCTCCATTCCTAGGAGAAACTGATGCAGAGACAATGAATTACATAGTGAACTGCAGTTGGGATTTTGATGCAGAAGCTTTTGAACAAGTATCAGAAGAGGCAAAAGACTTCATTTCCAAGCTCCTTGTGAAGGAGAAGAGGTACCTCCTCAGTTTGCTGTAATAGCTTTACCAATTATAATAGGTTCTTCCTGGCTAAATTTATCCATCATGGCCAGAAGTTAGTCACGTGACACTTCTTTTGCCATGTTCATGTCTACCAGGCAATGTAGTGGTGACCCAGACTTTTTCTGAAAGAAGAATACAATTTATCTTGCTCTAGGTAAAACCTGTCATAGCTACTGTATTGGTTGCAACAGGGGTAGAATTGAGGGTAGAAGTGATCACTGGTGTTTATTGGAGCCTTTCTCATATGACCAAGAGCTAGTTCTTCTGTCAGTTTGGCTTCTCTACAATGCACAAAAATTGGAAAAATATATGTTGTTGTATTTTAAGAAACAAGGAATCAAGATGTATGAGTTATGCAGTTTTAAAAACTGCATTAGTCTCCAGAGAAGTGCCCTAGATGGACTTGAAGAAGCATTTGGGACCTTTTTTCTGTGCTTGGATTATTTCTCTCAACCCCCACTGAAACTAAAGGGAAGTATATGTATTATATTGCAGCACAGAATTTGATTCAGTGCATCCAGTCCTAATGGTGGATGAAGGCTTGGAGACCTATAAAACCATGACTCATGAATGGGATGGATAAAGTGACAGAGCCTGATGGAAATGGCCTACTGCATGCCTGCAAGGCAGTTGATAAAATTGCTCTTTATATTGCAAGTGAGAATCATCTTGCTGATTGTCGGATCTCTAAATCAGTCAACCCCAACACAAGTGGTGTGCAGCTATTTACATTTGAAACAGAAACTACAAGTATCTCCTAGAATAGGGGTGTCAAAGATGTAGCTTGGTAGCTACATCTCACCCACAGAGCCATATCATTCAGTCTATGGGACTCCAAGGCCCAGGAATTCAGGGGCAGGGTGAGTGTTGTGAGGCCCGTCTCTGACTTCCAGTGTTTGAAACCCCACTGAGGACATGTTCTTGTTGAAGGAGTGAGCGATAGCTGCATTCATCCCTGCGGCTCCCTGCTACTGCTAGCCCCACTGTCAGAGGAGGGTTCAGATTTGGCCTGTGAGGGGTCTCATGGTCTGATTCCAGGCTGGGGAACCAAGGGAGTTTAACATGCCTGCTTTAAATTGTCCTTCTTATCTGCTGAAGCCAACAACGCAGAATGTGGTTGAATTGGACCTTTCTAGCTGGTTAAGGGAGGAATCCTTATCCCATACCTTTGATCTAGGTTTCCATATGGATGCTGTCTTTCCAGTTAATTGACTAGGCATCTGTGTGTCTGTCTGAATATACAGCAGGGAACAATCTTGTATTGCCAGGGAGATGGGTTAGATACCAGTGTTAGCTACTATCTCTGTGTATCCCTGTGTTCTTTGATTCTCTTGGCAAAGTCCCCCACATACTCCATGTGTCCTGCCATTCTTATTCCAAAAATTGCACACACGCTGATGAAACTGCAGCTGCTCCAAATAATATAGCAACCAACCTAAACAGTGCTCAGGAATAAGGGGAGAGGGGAAGGGTTCATGTCAGTGTAAAAGGCTCCCATAGGACTCCGAGCACCATGTAGAGGGTAGGAATGCAGGGCTGCTGTCTGTGCAGGACCTCTGCGCCAAGGTGAATGGTATTTTTGTGTGTGTTTGTCACATCAGTGTCAGTGAAAAGTCGCTGAGCCTTTCTGCTGCAACTGGCCCAAGGAACACTGTGCAAAGGACAGCAGAGGTAACAGTGTGTTTTATATTGAGGCCATTTGCAATCTGTGTTTTCCGCAGCTGCAGGATCAGTGCAACACAATGTCTGAAACATGAGTGGTTAAATGACCTGCCTGGCAAAGCCAAGAAATCCAAGCTCCGCCTCAAGTCCCAGTTGTTGTTACAGAGTTACCTGGCACAGAGAAAATGGAAGGTAAAGAGACACATCCTGGTAACTGCACTTGCACAAAAAAATATGATTGCACAGGGCAGGTGGAGCCTTATTCTTTATTCACTGTGAGATTATTTTCTTTTAAAAATGGGGATTTTCTTGTACGTGCAACCTTGGGAATTCTGATTGCAGTTATAGATTTGACTGTTCACTCCCCTTTTAAACCACAGTTTTCATGTTTGATATGTTGGTCCAAATTTTTTGCTCTTATTTTTGATTGGTGTCCCAGAAATAGGTGTAGAATTCTAGGGTTCAGAAACTTTGGACACCTTCTATGCAAAATCAGGGTTGCAGCTGATTCAGTTTTATTATCCTGTCTTCATTGTATAGCAAATGTTAGAATGAAAAAACCCTCTTCAGAGAGAGCTAACACACCAATCATGACATTTTTAATTTGTGGGAAGTTGAAGGAGACCTAATGAGATCTGTTCCATTTTTGACTTGCTGCTGAGAAGAGCAAGATCTTGCTAATGATAGTGACCTGAAGACAAAACCTTATTTGCTTTTTTAGACTCTCAAATGTATTGTCTCTTGGGTTGAGACCTTTGCACTTGCATTTATAAAAAGCATCATCCTCCCAAGGTATATTGTTACACATTTGTTAACTGAGATGCAAGCAGCCTTTTGTTCACAGTATAACCTCTCTGTTCTGCAGCCACAAGCGTGTCTCTAGTACAAAGCATTTCGTGACTCCCAATGGGAATGATTCAAGTGTCATCTTCTAACATCTTTAAAACGATGCTAATTACAAGCAGCTGCTTTTCCTTTGATCATGCTGACACCTTGAATGTCCAAATTGCTGCAATTAGTGTCTCTATGTGTATGTAGGTAACAGAGTGGCTATTGTCCAGAAAGGGATAGGATGCTGAGGGACCTTTTTGTTTGATTCATTATGACTTTTTTTCAGGGGATTTATTTACCTAATATCCCTGTGAGGGAGGAAGGTCAGTGTTATGGTCAAGGTAACCCTTTTCATAGGAGCTGCAGAAGAATGGGAGTGTACTTTGAGTTAACTGACTTCTCAAGGGTGGCTGAACACTAACAGTACAAGAGGGGAGTTTTACTGTGGATTATCATTCTCTCCGTTCTCACTGAGGATATATCCTGAGATTTTCATAAACTAGTGTTCTACTTTGCTGCCTCTTAGTCGATACAATTACACTTCCCATCTTTAATTTATCTTTCCAGTATTTACAGAAATGTTAGGTACAGAGGTCTGGAAGCTAGGAAAACTGGGTTTAGTTTCACCCTCAAAGTTGCCATTAGCTCAGTTACGCTCATACCTCGTTTTTTTCCTGTTTTGCTTACAGAAACATTTCTACGTTGTGGCTGCTGCTAATAGGCTGAAGAGGTTTCAGAGCATGGCTGTCAACCTTGCGTAAGCTGCTGTGGAGGATCCAGAATCCTCAGAGCTGCAGAGGAGGCTGAGACAAAAGGACTCTGTTTCCTATGGTTTTCCCCACCTTCCTTTCTGTACAATATTTTGATTTCTGGCCTCTCCACTTGTTATGTATCACAAGAGTGCTTAGGTTCTAGAACTGCCTTGGAGCCCTACTTAGAAATGGTTTTACTAATATTTATGAATTTAAAGGCTTTCATAATTATTTTCTATTTTACAAGCTTACCAGCTACTAGCAGTGATCCAGAAATATGGTTCACACGACATTAACTTCTGTTTAAGATCAACAATTGAATGGGACTGACTTTTTTTTGAAGGCTTTGGGCTTTTTTATACATGTTCGGGGGGAGGGGGTGGGGGCACTTTAATTAGAGCAGTTCTTGAAGCTGCTGTAATGAAAGTGCCTGGAGCGTCTCATGTATCAGTGTCCCTGTGCTTCAAAATGGCAGTGGCGGTGCTTTATCTAAAGGTCATTGAACAAGCTTTAGTTAAAGCACCCCTGCTGCCATTTTGAAGAGTCGGGACGCTGGTACATGAGATGCAGAGGCTGGCTGGACCACGGTAATTACTAAGCTCCAGCAGACTCAACTAATCAAGTCTGCTTCAATGCGCTGTAACTACAGTGCATCAGAGCAGCCTCCCGGCTCGTGCACAGGCATCCATTCTGCATGAGACTCCTGAGGGTATATTATGACGGCAAATACTAATGTCTTGGTTTCCCACTCCAAGCTGATGGATACCTTAACATTTCCTAAGCTAGTGATGTGCTGTATTCTGAGTTTCAAAGTACTGCCACAGCACAGGCAGGACAATAGTTTTCCATAGACCATTGTTATCTATACCAGCACAGCCAAGGACAAAGATTGAGGCTGGAAAATGCAGGTTGTTTTAGCTTTCTTCCAAAGGTATTTGATTTTTTTGTTGTTCTTTGCACCAAAGCACTGTCATGATGCATGACTACCAGTCAGAGTAGAATGAAGTGTTTTTTTTCTGCCCTATCCTTTAAAACATACTTTACTGCTTTCAGATGTATTTAACATATGGTTATACTGGTGCAATTTAGGAATGGTGTGTCCACTGTTACTGTAGTTTTGTTGGTGGGTCGAATTAATGGAATAGCTCTGTACTGAGGTGTGAATATAGGTTGAGCTGCCACAAATGAAACCCACAACCCGGTGACAAATCTGGTTGGTGCAAAAAGGTACATATATTTGTTGTGATGAAGTTTACTTGAAAAGCTGATGCTTTGGAACATGTGAAATGTATTTCATTACTGTGCAGCTGCTCTTGGAAAGGATTAGTGCACTGCTAGAGTATGACTCTGTTTCAGTCATGAAGGAGCTGTTGCCCTTTTCCAGCTTGGTTCTTCTACATTAAACCTTTTTCTTCACAATACCAACTTACTTTGTTTTTTAAACACAGATTCTTTTCTCCTGCTTTTGAAACTGGAGCAGTACTGTAGCAAGCGGCGGGGGGTGAGCAGGGCAACCACCCTGGGTGCTGAAGTGAAGGGGCACCAATAGGCATTTCCCAGCTGGGGCAGGGGGTAGACCGGAGCTGTGAGTGGCTTGTTTGGGGGCACAGGGGCAGCGGGAGGGCGACTACCACTGCTGAGTGCACTCCTGGACACGTTTGGGGGGGGCGCATGCTCTCTGGATCTGTGCGCGGGGTGTGCACTACTGGAGGCTTGCCTTGGGCGCCGAACTTCCTTGCTATGGTACTGATCTGGAGTCACTTCAATAGTTGCTGTATTAATAGCGTTACCTTATTGTTTAGCTGACATGGCTTATAGAGGGGCCTAATATTTCTAGATTCTGCACGGTCTGTGTAAGAAAAATAGAAACTATTGTTTCTAATTGATGACCTAATTAAGCTCCCATTGACTCTTTATGAATGTTAATGTTAAACCCACAGACCTCTTAAAATAGATTAAATCAGTCTAAATATCTTTTTCAGCTCTAGGACTTTTCCTTTCATTTTGCAAGCGAATTTCAGCCTTAAGAGCAACTAAAATTACATAAGAGTATCTTGGCAAGGTATCACCTTCTGTGAAGGCCTAAGTTTGTTCACATTTTTCCTCCACAAAGACATTGCATGCTAAACGTGGTTCCCTTTGTCAGTATATTTTCTAAATTAACTTTAATAAATAGCATTAAAGATGTGCCTGGTCTTTTTCTCAAACTTGAAACACCCAAATAAGTGCAACTGAAGGGCAGTGTTGGTTCGATTTTTGACAACAGAATTCTATTGGACTTCCTGCGTTTCTTTCCCTCACAGGCTCTGTGCAAATATTGAGAGATTTTTTTTAAAGGTTAAGTATTTCATTTTACATCTATTTTTTCTGAGTCAAAGCTCCTAAATCAGCATTTTCTCTGCTCTTCAAGCATTTGTTCTAACTTTCCTTCCTGAATCAAGCATGTTAACCTGAACCAACCCATGTGCTAGTTTATGAGGGAGGCTTCTATTTGCATGCTTGAATATTAAGAGGAAAAGAAGAGACATGAACATAAGTAGCTGTTTTAATGTCTAATCTGCTCACTACTATGGCAGCCACAGCCACTTTCTTCCTAGTTTGTAGAGAGATAGTGGGTGAATGCCCTGTGACACCTGCTTTGGCTCATTCATGACTACTTTAGCCACTGCAGAGAGCAGGGTGTGGCTGTTTCTGGACATGAGGATCAGGAATTTAATTTCTAACATGAAAAAGCCCCTTAAAACTATGTAATTGGCATGTGCTGCTATAGTGGTATTGATTTCACCCTTTCACCCTGTCTGTCTGGTCCCAAATTAGCTTTTCTATGGTGTTCTTTCAATTGATTTCTGGAGAACCAGCTTAGTTCTTTTATAGACCTCCTGTATTTTCTCCTTGTTGTGCCTTAAAGGATTTTTATACTGAGGCTCCTAACAGAGGCCTTTAATCAACTGATATATGGAGAGGGATTAACATTGAGTCTCTTCTATGCACTGGCTCCTTCACTCAGCATAAAGGGACCCTAAATCCTGCAGTTGCAGCTTCAGATGAATTCCCCTGCTGCTGGCAGGCATTGTGGAAAACTTACCTCTGAGTAAGTTCACAAACCTCAGTAAAAAGGGTGTTTGGGGGCATTTATGATTATGCAGCCTGTATGGCTTTAGTTAGGTTTTCAGGGCTGTCCGAATGGGGGTGTGTGGTGGGATCTGACATCTCAGGTATAGAAAGATATGAAGGTATCTACAAGTTCTGTGCTTTAGTTACGCCTCATACCTATGCAAACCTGAGACAGGTCTGTCGCTTCATTCTTGTATGAGTACATTTGACAGTAACAGCTTAGTTGTACATTTCTCCTGGGCTGTGGCCTAAAGCCATTATCCCCTGGTTCATAGATCTGTTCCAGCTGAGTTGAAGTGTCCTTGTAGTGCTGAGTACAACCAGATCTCAGTCACCTAGCGGCAAGGGAATGCTTCTTGCAGAATTCCAGACTCTTTTCAGGACAGGTAAGAAAAGGAAATTCTGTATGACCCCTGCCATTAAATGTTGTCTTCGGGCAGTTACCCTGGTTCCAGACCCGCCAGGTAGATCACTCTTGGAACCTCCGACTGGAAGCTCCCCAGCAACCCCTTGTGGCAGACGCTGTATTTCCTGATGATGGGCAAATTTATCAAGAGGAACCTGTGGTGAGAAGGCCCCTGTATTATACCTTCCATTTAGGCAGTTAACCCCATTACTAACACAGCATTGTTTTGGGAGGCACACATGCAAAAAGATAATCTTGCATCTTACAATGGAGGCTAACTAGTAAGAAAAAATCAGTTGGACTTTAGCACGACGGAAGACAGGTAATTTCTATATTTAGCTCAAATTGTCCTTTCTTTGGATCTACCCAAATTGATTTGCCTTAACAGGATTGAAGCAAAAATGTTGATACAGCTGCTTTAAGGCAAAAGCACTCTGGTGTATATCCAGAGGCTGCGGGGGCCTGGAATAAGGGAAAAAGAGTCCTGTCTTGAAAATTTCAGTAGGTGAACTTCCCTTTTATATCCCTGCAGAAAAGCTTAACATTTGTCCTTCACTGATGCTGTTTTACATCCATGGGGAATAATAACCTTTGTGACTTGCATTTTGTGTCTTTGAAGTTACTGTGTTGCGGATGGTGCTGGTATGCAAGCTCACTGCAAGATGGACATAGAAGAACTTGGCTGCTTGTCAGCATGGAAATAGGAAGATGGAATATGGTCACTCTGACCCTGAAGCAGTAGAGATAATGCAGTTAAATAAACTGGCCAGTTCGATGAAGGCACATAACAATATGGAAAGGTGTTTGGTAGACCACAAATCCACTTAGGAGAGATGCACATGAGATTGCCTTGGAATAAGTAACTACAGAACAATGATCACTTCTGGAGAGAGGAGTAAAGCACAAATAAAGCTTCCAGATCTACTTTTGAGGCAAAAGACTGTATGATGTGGATGCAGCTCTTTTTGTTTTGAAACATTTTATTTTGGGGTGTATGTTGTTCACACTGACAAACCGCCTAACTGATCCTGATAAATAATGCATCCACAATAGAGAGAGAGGGGGAATAATATTCAAATGTCCAGATTTGTTTTCATAGGAGAAATAATCCCCAGGTTTTCAGTACAATGCGCTCTTGTGATTTTTTTTCTTCAGAGCATAATTAATACAATCTGTAATTTAGAAAAGTAGGATGGAATTATTTGGGCTCAAACAGTGGGAACCTCTAGCAGGTTATTAACAGGTTTTCTTCTGATCTCCTTATTGTAATTAATTTGATGTCTTGATCACTCCAAAATTTTTCTTTCGTAAAAACTCCTAGAAGTTTTCATTATGTCCACTTAGATTTTTGACCTTGATAGTATTTATACAATCAAATGTGAAATCAGATGATAGAAGCAATACTGGAACTATAAAGACACGAATTCTTAAGAAATCTTCAGAGTTGCATACAGAAATAAAGAATTTTTATTGCATCTAAAAATCAGGTGGGTCCTATTGTGTACAGCATTATAGATCATAGAAGTTAAATATTTCTTTGGCAGTAAAAAGAATTTTGCTGTCCGACTTCCTTGTTTCTGTTTTGCTGGACTCAAGCTCTTTCATTCTGGAAACCTCATTCCCCTAGAGGTGGTAATTTACCACACTCAGGTATACAGAGCTCCGTATCGTCTCAGGGGATACTTAATGCTACATCAGAATTTGACCAATTTATTGATTAAAAGTAATGAGAGGCTAATCCATCTCCCAAATACATGGTCTGCACTGGTCCAAGCTCTAAGCAGCTTTCAGACTTGGTCTGTGCAGCAGTAAAATGTCACCATCGCGCTGGTCCCACATACTAAAAACTAGGTACTAGTACATACTTGAAAACTAGGTAAATTGCCTAGCAATCAAATAAATAAGAATGGCTGCCATCACCCCATATGCTACAGACAGTCACAGCAGAACAGAAGGGGATTCAAGTTATGAACCAGTAGCGGTGATACTGTTTGGTGACCCTCCAGGGCCTGCAGTCCCTTGAGCCTTAGTAGCACTTTCCAGGATCCTCTTCTTCCATTCCTCGTAGTCTTGTTTTGGGTCAGTTTCACATTTCTGCCGCTTACATGGGGTGTCAGCTTCATCTTCAGCTTCTAGGAAAAGAGAAAACTCTACTGTGCATAGTACAGTGTTTAGAAAGAGGAATACAGATCCTCATCTCTCTGGACTGTGCATGCACGCATATGCATGTTTTATACACTGAAGCATAAAGGCTAACACCTTGGCTTTCCTAGGGTGTTTTTTTAAAACTCAGCCTGTAGTTTACATGCCACTTGCTTCCTCTTTTGAGTGGAAAAGGCTACACCAGTCACATTAGGTCTGCTCAATAACTAAATGTTATGGTGTTTCTGCTAGGCACTCAACACTTTCAACATTTGGTCACAGGTAGAGGGGAGTGGCTTGTTAGGCATAAAAACTTAGGACCCATGTAGGATATCTGAAGGTACTAAGCAACAGCTGATAAACAGAACTGGCTCTGTAGATCTGACAGTTTCACAGTTAAGACCGAACTTACCTTGTTCCTTCTCGATACACTGAAGCAAGGTCTTTGGGCTTTTAGTTGGTGAAGGTGTCAATGCATTGCAGTCTTCTTTTAAAGAAAAAAAAGTGTGTTTTATTTTTCGGCAGTGACTGAGGCACTAAAGGACCTAGCAATGGGAGAGTTCCTGCTTTAATTCTATACTCAAACACTTCTCTCCACCCTTCCCAATAGCTCACCGTTGTTCCTTTCCCTCCCCTCTTAAACAACTTACTTCTATTAGTTGCATCCACAAAACATACTGGGTGATGTCCATGTAAATGAGAACAGCACCTCATCTAGCCTCCAGTGGAAGTGGTAAACAGCAGAGGAGGGTTTTTGTAGAACAAATTTTAGCTGACCCCTAACTGCTAGCCATGGATATGGAAGGGATCTAAACAAGTGAGCAAGGCTTTTTGGATTAGCTGAAGTGGTGGCTACGCACACATATGCAGGAGAAGGTTGGGGCCTGGCTGTTTTTACCTCTGGATGGAAAAAAAGTTCCAGCACCTGATATTATGGGAAGTAGAGGTGCTTATGTTTTTTACATTGCTAGGATGCATGAGGCAAGACACAGGGATCAAAGATGGTTGAGAGAGTATGGCGGAGAAAGGGAGAATGGTGGCAGTCAAAGATTGCAGTTTGGAGTGGGGGAGGAGAGACGGTGAGAGAGAATTCAGTTCTTGGTCACGCTAGAGTTTAAGCCAGTGATTCTCAACCAGGGTGATATGAGATCCTTTGAGGGGCGCTGCAACACCTAGCCCCTGTGAAAGGAGACGCATGCTGGCTCCCGCAGATGCCCCTGCCACTTGCCTCTGAACCAATGACCACTCTTATTCCCTTCTGCTGCCTGCAGGCACACTTGCCTCCTTCAGGGGTCCAAAAACCTATCCTTTCAAAAATCCTGCCAAGCAGCCCCTGACATCCTAGGCACTATGCATCACCTGCTGCCATACTCTCAGGGCTGCCCTGTCCACTCTGCTACATGGTAAGATCCCTTTAAAAATGCTGCAGGGTGCAAGAAGGTAGGCACTGTAAGAAATAAAGTGTTCTTTAACTGGGGCGCCACTGAATTCAGACAATTATCGGGGTGGTGCCTTGCATCTTCAAAGGCTGAGGACCGCTGGTTTAAACAGATGCGATATCCTGGAGGTGTGAAACCAGCACTGGTAAGAGATTGAACTGAGGAACAAACAGGTTGGTTGGCAGAAAGAGCAGCTGAAATCATGTGCACAGACACAGTCTCCCAAGGAAAAGGTGAGGAGGGAGACACCAATGTGGCACCTGAGAGAACCTGTATGTTACCGATTAGCTTGGAGCACTTACTGCTGATCTGCTGACTTAGCTTCTGCAGCTGGCTGCACAACCGGTCAAATAGCACCTTCTTCACCCCAGAGGTAGCCACCAGTTTTTTCTTATCCACTTTCAGTTTCAAGCATCTACAGGAGAAAGCGAATTTATCTTTTGAAGAAAGCAGAATTCAGTCAAGTGCAACTCAAGCCAACCATGACAGTAAGTCACTGTGGTGCCTGGAATCCCCCAGTTCTAATCCAAGCTCTGCTGAGTGACTTGCATTGTGACTTTGTGCACGTCATTTCCAGTCTGTTCCCCTCTCTGAGTACTGGGAGCACCTGCCTTACAGGGAAGCTGGGATGATTACATTATCCTGACAACGCTAGAATTCATAACAAGAAGCAAAAACTTCCATGTTCAGTTGGAATTCCAGAAGGAAAGAAAACATCCAAGTTGTAATTTGGCCCAGAAATCTGATGAATAATTCTACTCCTGCACAAGTCAAATGGACTTTCGTACGTGCAGTTGAGCATTTCTTACCGCAGCAGGTGAACAGGGCCTTTCAATCCTATGGTGGTTTGTAAGGTGACTTAGGCACAAATCTTTCTGACAGAGGGGAGCTTGTCACGAGCGGTGAAAGTTCTGTAAGGGTTTGGTTTCTTCTGTGTCTGCTGAACACTAATTTTCAACCCTCCCTTCAGAAGGCTTGGTGGCCCAAAGACTCGATTTGCCTTTTAGGTGAGAAGGCTGAAGGGAAGGGACACCAGTTGGAGCTTGTCAATTTTGAACTTTCAACAACATCTTTTTGTTGGTGCTCACAGCGCATCACCCTGTCATCTCCGCTTGAAGCAGCATCTCACTACAGCTCCAAGGATGACTTTGCTGCATGACGAGCTTGAACTGCTGCACCCCCAATATTGTATCTAGGTTTGGGGGACAGAGGCACTGTATAATGCAGAGGTGGCCAACTGGTGGCTTGGGTGCCACAAATATCATGACCAGCCTCCACATGTGGCATGCAGCAAACTGGGGAGAGAAAAGGCAGCACCATGGCAGATAGGGTACAGATCAAAAAGCTGAGCAGCAGACTGGGGATAGGGAAAGTGATCAGAAGAAGCAGAGTCTTGCAGACTGCTTACAGTCCCTGCTGCAAACCTGGTAGGATGGGTGGGAAAGGTGCTCTCACTTTCACATTGTGGAAGTTGTTTCCTCTTAAAAACCCAAAGAAATTCCACATAACAGAAGTGAGAAAACAGAAGCTCTAGTTATAACTCTCTTTGCTCCCTTTCATGAAGGCCTTATGGTCGCCGTTAACTGGTCCCACTTCAGGAGGGATGTGGACAACAGTGGGAGGGTCCAGAGGAGGGCCACCCGCATGATCCGGGGACAACAGGGCAGACCGTACAGTGAGAGACTGTGGGACCTGAACCTGTTCAGCCTTCACAAGAGAAGGCTGAGGGGGGACCTGGTGACCGTCTATAAACTCACTAGGGGGGACCAGAACGGTTTGGGAGAGACCTTGTTTCCCCTAGCACCCCCTGGCATAACAAGGAATAACGGCCACAAGTTGTTGGAGAGTAGGTTTAGATTAAACATCTGTAAGAACTACTTCACTGTCAGGGCGGCTAGGATCTGGAACCAACTTCCAAGGGAAGTGGTGCTGGCTCCTACCCTGGGGGTCTTTAAGAGGAGGCTTGATGCCTACCTAGCTGGGATCATTTGAGACCAGTTTTTTTCTCCTGCCCAGGCAGGGGGTACAGACTTGAAGATCTACAAGGTCCCTTCCAACCTGACTTCTATGATTCTATGAACTGCATGATCGCCCAACATTTCACACAGAGCTACGTTTGCGTCAGTGCTATCAGCTCCCGTACCAGATCCCTGGGGTCTGTCCTCTCTGATATCACTGTCTCAGCAGTGGCTTCTGGTGGAGAATGCAGCAGGAACTTGGCCATCCTTAAAAAGGGCTGGGGTTTAGGCAGGTGGTTGACACAAAGGGCAGATAACTTTCCCAGCCCTAAGCATATTAAGTCCCATTATGGTCTGTAATAGCTAGATCAGAGGGGCACTCAGGGTGGTGTGAGCCTAATTTTTGGCATGCCTTGGCTGATGCACCTTGCAAAGGATGTCCTATGACTGGCACAGGTCACTGACAGATAACAAATATTAGCAGTCATCTGCAATGCTTGTCACATATTAGTGGCCAGTCTTGGGAACAGCCACTGAGCTCCTGTTCTTGTCGTCTCCCTAAAATTCCCTTTTTTCCCCTCCAACAACAAATGCTATCCAGGCCTAATACTTCACTACAAGGAAAAGACTGTTCTTTGGCTGTCCCAAGAGTAGAGCAACAGGATACAATTCACTACCCAGAAAGTTCAGAAGATTTAAGACATCCTGGAGGCTGGGCAGGCAATGATCCCACCAATGTCATTCAGCACTGATGCAGGCTTTCAGTGATGCTTCCCAGGAGACCAAGGTGGAGTGAAATACAGGAATGTGACTTTTGTGTCCTTCCAGATCAGCTGGTTAAAGGCCTCACCAGGCTAAACCCTAGGAAGGGCAAATCAGTTATACCTACCTGCACGCAGTAAACAGTGCCGCCGTTGTAAACAGAGGTTTTGATAAATCAAGATCCATTTGCTGTGCTTCAGAGAGACTGGATTCATACCTAGAAAACAGCAATAGCATTTACTGAACAGCTAACTGACTTCAAACAAAGCTGCTGAAATTAACTGGTTACATGCCACTTTGCAGTCAAGCAAAAGCCCAGTATTGAATTTGCTTAGCTCTTTGCGTCTTACCTAGGCACAAATATCATCATCTGCTTCCGACTGAGAACAAATGAGACAGATGGGAAAGAAGGGGCTCGCCACCCTCTTGAGCTGCTGCCACGGTGCAATTTATTTTAAATTGAGGAATCGGGCAAAGGGGACAAATAGAATCAGTAATCTTTTTTTCTGCTCAGCTCAGTCAATAGAATAAAGTACTTCATGCTTGTAAAGAACTGAGGGGACTTTTTGGGTTCATCTCAGTGCAGAGGGCCAGGTCTGTAGTTCTTAACTACTCACTCTCCACTGATGCTTTCACATAGATTTTAGGTATGGCCGAGAGCTTTGTGCACCTCAGTACTGGGCTGTATTTCATTCTTCATTATGCATCTACCTAAGGGCCATTTATTTCAATTTACGTTTGTAAGAACTATTGTTTAAATACATTGGGAAAAGTCTCTAGGTATTCTGGTAGCCTCAATCTTAAAACAGGATGGATGCATGAACAGCTTTTAAATATGTTAAGCCACCTCTAAGTGGCGACTATTCTTTATACAAAGAATAATGACATTTCAGCAACTGCTCGTGTTACTATACGGAAGAGATTTTTAACAGATGAGACTTGTGACTGTAAAGTCTTACTCCTCTTCCCTTTTTAAAAGAAAAGCAAGATGCATCTTGGACACATTTCTCTAGCCATGGTGATGTCCTTCCTATTGTGCATGTGTTTTAGAACTGTGATGTTTATTGAGAAAGTGGTACAGGTTGGTTTAGATGAAGGTGATCCACAGGAAGTAACATGGTGCTGCAAATAAGAAAGCGGACTGAGAATCAAGAATTCTGCCTTTTATTCTCAGTTCCACATTAGCTCACTCCAATACCAAGCAAACAGCAATCTAAGATTTTAGATGTGGGTTGCTAATGTAGGCCTATGTAAGTAACCTAATTTTCCAGTTTTGCTGGGCACTCCAACTCTCTCTGAAGTCAAGTTGATGAGAGACACAGATGTTCCATATGATCAGGCCCTTAGCAGGTATAAAGGGCATTTTTAAGAGTAAGTTCAAACTGATGGACATAAAAAGATCTTTAAGTTCCCTACCTTTGTAATAATTTTGCTGCTGTGTTGATTGCCTCTGTGCAACAGAACTGGACAGCCAAGTCTCGGATTCCCAGACTGGAGTTCGTGCCTAACAAACACTCAAAAGACTTCATGCAATTCTGATAAGTTGTCTTGTTCAAACCGGAGAGTCTAACAAAGTTGCTCTTTGGAAGAAGAAAACCCACAAATTCCATGGATTAGTAGAATATTTCTTCATTAGTAGAATATTTCTTCAGTACTTTACCCAGAGAGCTGGAATAGGTAAGTTTAAAACCAGTCTCTCTTCTTAAAAGGAGTTTAACTGTTGTGTGTAGTGGCTGATATTGCAGTTTCATTGAGGAAACAAAACAATTAAATTGCTAAGAAACATCCCAATGCAGTGTCACCAGGGCATAATTACCTGAATGTTGGGGCTTGCTTTTCCTAACTGTGTGGAAAGCAACACAGCCCTTCCCCTGCAGATGCTTTTAGGCAGGGGTCAGCAACATTTTTGGGCAGAGTGCCAAAAAGACTTGCAACCTCAACTTGTATGGGGCAGATGACAGAGGAGCCGCGAGGGGCCCAATCCCTGTTGTGGCAGTGCAGCCCTGGCCCTTTCCCCGCTGTCTGCCCCAAGGCATGCGTGCTTGCCACAGAGCCCTGGCTACTCGCAGCAGGTGGTGGGGAGGCTGCAAACAGCTGCACTGGTGTCTGCAGAGCCCCAGCTTGGCTTGGTGGCAGCAGGTGCATGTATGCCTTGAGGCAGACAGCAAGGAAGGGGTCAGGGCTGCATTGTCACAACAAGGATTGGGTCCCTAGTGGCTCCCCCACTGTCTGCCCCAAAGCACGCAGGCCAAGCAAAACCCTTTGCATGCCATGCCCTGGCATGCATGCTAGAGGTTGCCTACACCTGCTTTAAGGGCTAAAGAAGCTGACTTTGGAGCATTTATGTAGGGCAGCAGTTTTCTGCCCTGGCAGTTCTAGACGGGTATCCACAAGCTTCCAACAGGGAGACAGACATGGAGTCACTGGCCTTTAGCATGTTTGCTTACAGTTAAGGAAAATGGCTTGCTGTCCTTCAGTTACTCTCAGCCAGGGTCTGTAGTAGACAATTTTTACTAGAATCAAATGTCCAATGAGTAAGAAGTAACAGCAGAGAAAATGTCCATCTCAAAAGGAATGAAACACTGCCTGCTTACAGGTGTGGAAATAAAAAAATCCCACCACTGTATTTTCAGCTTGGTGTGCCCCTGCACTGAGAGCAGTGCATGCCCAGAAGAGGCACTGTGTTAGTTTGACCTGGCTCTCCCAACATCTGTATAGATCGTGTGCTTCAGCAGGGTTTTTTGCTGCTTTTATCTAATAGCTGATTGAATCAGCTATTACACAGAAGTGCCAAAAAGCCCTGCCAAAGTGCCTAATCTATACAGAGCTGGGTCAAACTAACACGCTTCCTCTTCTGATAGAGTACTTTTCTTTCCCCTCTATGTCTGTCAGTGCCCCATGACTTTAGTCTCCAATTCTGCATCAATGAAAAGTGGAATAGTACTGGTCAGTAATCTGATGTACAGGAAATGTTACTTATTAGACTTCCCTTGGTGATCTCATAACGTATACTAAAGAGGATCCCATTTTATTGAAGCTAGTAACAGAGAAAAGAGAATGAGGGCACATAAGGCATCTTACTTTGTCTACTGGCTGCTTCATGAAACTAGCTGCTAGATCCAGGCACATTACCGCATGGCTTGTGGCTGTCATTTGAGTTAATAATCCCGTGCACTTCACCTGGGACAGTCGCAGATACTCTTCAGCTTTTCTGGAAAGAACAGACATCCAAAAAATTTGTTAATGCCACTGCGATGGTGGATGTATTTTATTTTCATCTGGAAGATGCAAACAAGCAAACTCAGGTCAGGGTCTTGTAGGTGAAGATACAAAAGTTTAGACAAATAAGATGTCAGTGAAGTGTCTGGAACTACTGAGAGTGTTTTGGACCGTACCACCTCACAGCTGAGCAAAGAGGGAGTCCGCTTAGTTGAAAGTAATTTGAACACAATTCCTTTATCATGTCCCTTGGACTAGGTACAGAAGGACTTGGAGAGCCTAGATTTGAAGACAGGCCTTAAGTAATGCACACATTTACATTGAAACCACAAAATATTCATATAACGTAACCGCAGCAGGTTGGCGTGAGCAGCCTCTGGGTGATGAAAGCAGGTGAAAATCTGAAAAAGAGTCTTAGCATGTCCCAGGACAGGGCAGCTGGGCTCTATCCGGGAAGCAGGCTTGCCTCCTGCGTGCAGTGCTGGCGGCAGGCCCTGAGGGAAGCGGGGGGCTAGCCGGTGCTTGACTGCATGAGCACGTCTTTGACCTGAGCAACGCAGGGGGCACTTCTCCGGGCAGTATCAGCCACCCCCCAACCTGCAGCCGCCTCTGCTCGGGCGGGGGAGCCCAGGCACACGCGGCCACTGAAAGAAATCAAGTGAAACGGCAGGAGCCCGCTACGCAGAGCGGAGCTGGTCAGGATCGGGGCCCGGCAGGGGAAGCAAGGCTGATCAGGCTGCAAGAGAGGTCAGGCGGGGAGAGCCTGGCTGCTCTAACGTGGGGACCTCTCGGTGCAAGCACCGCAAGCCCGGGGCCTGATCCCAGGGGCGAGCAGGGGGCGCTGCAGCGGCCTCGTTACCTGATGACTGCGGGCTCGGCGATGCCCAGCCTGGGCGCCAGGCGCCGGATCACACCTTGCTCCATCCCGTGCTGCAGCGGCCTCAGGACACCCGGACACAGCTCTCCTTCCCGCCACTCGCTATGGCCCCGCCCCTTCCGAACGCTCGCAACCTGCCGGCCCCGCCCCTTCCGAACGCTCGCAACCTTCTCCCAGCACCGGCCCCACCCCTTCCGAACGTCCGCAAGCCACCGGCCCCGCCCCTTCCGAACGTTCGTCTGGGTCTGTAGAACGCGGTGACGTTCCTGGCTAGTAAGCCCGCTGGCTCCCTGGGTGGTGGCGCGTTCCTGATTCCGGTTGGTCGGCCCGCCCGCCGGTCACTATTCCTCGGAACCAATCAGCTTCTAAGCGCTGAGTCGGTCGCAGCCGGCCAATGAGAGAGGGCCGTGGCGGGCGCGGGGCGGGGCCGCGGGGCTGCAGCGTCACATGACGGAGCGGCGCTCGCGGGGTGGTGCTGGTGGTGGAGGCTTGTAGCGGTCGCGGCGTGATCATGGTGAGCGGGGCCGGGCATGGCGCTCGTCCCCCGCCAACTAGTGGGGTCCTGCGTTGCACGGGCGGCGGCCCGGAGGCCCTGCGTGGTGCTGGGAGGGGACTGAGCTGGGCCCAGCGCGGGCGGTTGGCCTGGCTTCCCCCCCGCTGCCTCCCCGGGCCGGGGCCTCCCCCTGTGGGCTGCTGCTCTGGGGTGATGGACCTGGGGGTAGGGGCCAGCCGGGCTTAGTGTGCACAACTGTGAAATGGGTCTGAGCCCTGGTGGGGGCAGGGGGTGTGCACTGGGACCGGTTCTCTGCTGGTGCATGTGCGTGAGGAGCTCTTCCAGGCCAGGGTGGCAGCAGGCCTGTGCTTGTGCCTGGTGACCCCTGTGCGCCAATAGGAGCAGGGCTGTGGCCAGTGCTGGGTGAGGGAGGCCTTGCTCTCTCCTGTCTGGCCTACTGGCACCGGTTGCTTGGGATGTTCCAGAGCTCCTGTCTGCTGGGCCCACAAACACCTGCCGGGCAGGGGGACCCAAGCCCTCTCCAGCAGGTGGACAGTACTGGTCCGGTTTTGTGTGCTGGCATTGGAGCAGCCTAGAAAGGTTTGGGGGAAGGAGCCTCCTGTTTAGCATGCAAGTCGCTCTCGCCGAGTCGTGCCCTTGAATTGCACTGGGCAGAAATCTTTGCCTCCAGAGTTGTGATGCCCTCTTCCATGCGGGCCTAGGATACCTCGAGGAGTTCTTACAGAGCTTATAATGATGCTTTGGGAGGCCGACCTGTCTATCTCTGCCGTGGCTGACTGTGGAAGAGTTGATGGGCTCTAGTGAGCAAGGGAAAGACCTTGTTTTGCTGGCTGCTCATTTGGCAAACTAGACCCTGTTCTGTTTCTAAGCGTCTCAGGAGAAGAAGCAGAGTCCTGCAGACTGGTTACGGTCCCTGCTGTAAATCTGGTAGGATGGGTGGGAGGGAAAGGCGCTCTCACTTTCATGTTGTGGAAGTTGTTTCCTCTTAAAAACCCAAAGAAATTCCATGCAACAGAAGTGAGAAAACAGAAGCTCTAGATACAACTCTCTCTGCTCCCTTTCATGAAGGCCTTACGGTCGCTGTTAACTACATGATCGCCCAACATTTCACACAGAGCTACGTTTGTGTCAGTGCTGTCAGCTCCCGTACTGGATCCCTGGGGTCTGTCCCTGTCTCAGCAGGAACTTTGCCATCTTTAAAAAGGGCTGGGGTTTAAGCAGGTGGTTGACACAAAGGGCAGGTAACTTCCCCAGCCCTAAGCACATTGGGTGCCATTACGGTCTCTAATAGCTAGATTGGTTTAAGCATGATGTTTTAAGCTCCCTTAACAAAATCGTAACTCTAGACAGTCTTAATTATTTGGAGATTTGAAGGTAGGGAGTTCTAGATTTGCTTTACAAATGAGGAAAAATTTCTCTTATTTTTTTATTTTCCACTTCTAATTTTATTGAATGGCATCTCTTTCTGATATGAAAAGGGGAATAAAATTTCCTGACTTGTTTTCTTTGCCTTTCACCACTTTCATTATACCTGCTACTCCTTCATACCAAATAGCTTTCTAAAGTTCAGTCTTTGGAGTATTTGTTCTTATTCTATATAACATGGAATATGTTTCCAAACTAGCTTTGTAGCTATCTGTATATCCTAAGTTACAGGAAGAGTAGATGAAGAAATGCATCTTACAGTTGACAACATACTAATCATCTTCCTCATTTAGGGGCAGGATTGGCCTGACCCTTTAAGTGAATTCCCAGTAACTTTATGACAATAGTGTGAGTTCATGTGGAAAAACCCAAACAAAAAAACCCAACAACCCGAATATGGTATAGATAGTAGAAAAAACATATCCTACTTTAGCAAAAGCCCTGATCACCTGGAGACCAGGTTAAAGTGCATGTTTAGAAAAGAGTAGTTATTTACCTTTGAATACACTCAAAATTGCTGTTTTTGATTTACCTCTTTGATTTATCTTTCAGAAGATGTCAGATGTATCAACTTAGTACTATGTTTGATTTTTCTTTTGATTTTATGCACTATACTTAGTGTACTATGTATGCTGCAATTCTGCATTTCATAATCTTCATGTATACTCTGCAGTTATGATTCTTCTCTCCTCTTTCTCTCTCCTAAAAGCCTGTATCTTCTTGGGAAACTATGTTGTTGGGGGTGTTTTGAGGTAAAAATAATCTGATGCATGTTCCACATGGCAGACTGTCTCTCCTTAATGGTTAATACAAACATTTTTTATTGTACAAGACTGACAAGGTTCTTTGGGTAAGTCCAATATCTTCTATTCTTTTACCCAAAGAACCTTGCCAGTCTTGTACAAAAAAGTTTGCATGTCCTTAGACCGACACAGCTACAACCTATACCTTTTGTACAAGATTTACACTTTGCCAGTCTGGAAATCTGGTTAATATCCCTGTTTCTTAATTAGACCTAACACTTTTGGAACTGCCATTGAGTAATGAAACAAGTTTGCCAATGTATTCTGCTTTTATTGCTTAACCTAGGAGTCAGTAACTTTTGGGAGTGGGGAACTGTTTTAATGGAGCTCTAGCCCAGGCTGTTTTCATGCTGCTGCAGACATTGTTTCTCCATACTTACATGGGCAGAGCCCCTGTCTTCGCAGGCTGAATCCAGCCAGGGAGCTATAGGTTGCTGACCCCTGGCTCAGCCAGTTCCCTCCAACTTAACTCAAATATGTGTTTTTTTTTAAAAAAAAAAAAAGTGCATGTGATGTTAAATTGGCTAGGCAGGAGCTGAGGCTTGTAAATTCATCATGACTAGCTCTTTTAGCTGCTCTACAGAGTGGTTTCCATCTTCTGCTGTTCACAGCCAAAGATGATGGAGCTTGCTTTGCAATAGGGAAAATCTAGATTTCAAACCCCAAGTCTGCAACCTTAAGGTGCAAGTAGAAGCCTGTTCCTTCTCGAGTTTTATCAACCATGTAAATGCCTGCTCTTACAGAAAGCTAGGACTTCAGCAACGTGAATGATCCCAGAACACAAGCAATGGGGGAAAAAAACTCCATCTTTCTGTGTTTCACTTCTATTTATTTATTTTTTTTCATGTGATCCACATTTATTAAGTTTCATAGCCAGGTTTCCACAGATGCTGACAAAAAGCATGCTTACCTTGTAATCTGTCACATCTATCTGGAAGTTCCATCATTTACTTCTGAAAAATGACTATAGTGTTTCAAACAGGCTCCTTGGGTGCATCCCCACAAGCGCGCATGTGTTTTTGTTTTTTGTGTTGTTGTTTTTTTTTTTCCCTGGGGAACAAATCCCAGTGGCACATTGGCCCATGGCAGATTGCCATGGGTGGGATAGGGGAGGTTGGGGCCGCACATAGGCAACCTAACCTGGGGTCCAGGGAGCTTCTTGGGGCTGTAACAAAGTGATCTGGGTGTGTGGAGGCTGGCTGGCAGCTGGAGCATAGATAGCTCTGGCTGGCCAGGCTCCAGTTTCAGGTGGTGCAGGCTGCAGCCATGTGTGCTGCCCTGCTTTTTTAATTAAGATACTGGGATTTTTCTGGTGTCTAATTTTGGCTCCATGTTGCAAATATCTAATGCGGAGAACCTTTTGACCTGCACTGCTAACGTTTTGTGGTGCCTCCAAAAGCCTTTGAGACGCTGCAGAATGTACCTTCCCACTTGTTTGGATGCACCACTTGTGTTCAGTGTGAATTCCAACTTGTGCATCAGTGTAAGGTAGTTAAGGTTTATTTGCATTTGTGACCCTCCAAGACACCCAGAGAGAGTCTTTGGAAGCCTGAGGCAGAAGTACTTCAGTTAATCAGGAGCTAGATGCTTGTTGAAGATTAAAAATCCATCTCCATTGATCATTGCAGTAGCGCAGGGATGTCTCTCTCCTTTTTTTTTTTTCTTTCTTTTTCACTCCGTGACCTTTCAGGTGATATGGGGTGAATACATAAATACAGGAGCTCAGAGTGGTTGCATTAGGTTTCAAATCTCTTTCTGTTCATTTATTGGCTGTTGCCTAAACAAAGCAATAACCTCATTGTTATGCTCTTTGCAGTCTTGAATGCAGAAAACCTGCAACACTTGTATGAATGTTCTGCAATTCTATCTTCAGATGCTAAATCAAAAGAGGAAGTTGGGAAGCACGTTCCCTAGTGTCACTACTGGTATTCAGTTAACTGTACTGCATCCAGGTCATCTTTGGATGTGGGAATTGTGGATTTATTTTTCCTTTCTTTATTTTTACCTCTCTTCATTCTGGGACGCATTGAGCAATGGATTTACAAGTCCAGATCTGTCTAGAAATGTATCTGGTTCCAAGTACTATTACCAGGTCTTCAAATGGCTTATCTTGCAGCGTACTGGCTGATTGTCACATAAACCATCTTTTGTGCTGGTTCCTTTTTTTTTTTTTCCTCTAAGTCCTTGTTAGTATCTTTTTCTTCAGGGTCTGATTACTGTCCCCCACCACTTAAGGTGTCAAAGATGAAGTTCAGTTGTTAAATAAGCTAACGGTCAGAATCCTTTGTTGCTGTAGCACTGGAACAGTGACTTGTCACAGAAGCTTTATTTTGATGAATATGATGACAATGGAAACTGTTTGTCTGGATAATCAAATTCTTGCATCTTCCTCTTCAAGCTGACAGTATTCATTCAGTAGTGTTTTTGCTGCTGGAAACCAAAGGAATCCATTTTCAATTTGAGACAAGCGTGCATCCTTTGTCTTGATTGACCTTGTGCATAATGTTTACCCTTTCTTGTAGACTGAAAAAGACTGAAAAGCAAAAACTGGTTAGCCCATTAACATCTGCTTCAACAAATGCCCTCCCTGGCCCACCTTCCGTAAATCCAGCTTTTACTAACCAAAGCCCTAGTTATTGAGAAATCAGCAAGAAGCAAGTAGACATCCAGTGAAAGAAACTACACTAGCTAGCCATGGCCAGTGATCCCATTTGTTTTTCTATTTTCTCTGAGGCTTGAGAAGGCAAGCCAATAACCTTTATGTATTTACTGTTGTTGTTTTCTTAATTAAACATAAACATCTCATTTTGCAGATTTAAATTTTAGCATTGAAAACCTTTCAAATGTTTATGTGAATATCTCTCATTCAGAATGAAATGGATGTTTGGAAGAGTGATTTCCCCCCCTC
>NW_017728998.1:27783720-27806775 GCF_001723915.1 Gavialis gangeticus | reverse complement strand
TGGAAGAGGAGCTTCCCCCCCCCCCCCCCCCCCCCAACTGTGAAAGCATCGAAGGAGAAGGCATTGCTTTGTGCACCCATGTGCTACTGATCTGATGTTTGCAAAGCTGCAATAGAAGTTAAATGCAGTATTGAAACCAAGTATTGAAACCATAAATAGGAGATAAAATCAGTGTCTACTGTTTCTACTTTGAAATGCAGCAGTTCTGTCATTCTTGGCATACCAAATATTGTCCTTGCATGTTTTTAATATACTTTTTTTAAGGTCAGAGTTGTAACTATCACTTTTCATGCTCTTATCAGGGTAAAAATAACCTGGCCAATGCTGTACCTGATCTACACTATGTAAGAGTGCAAACTCCTTTTCAAAGGAAAGGACTGATGATTCATACTTTTACTATAGTTTGGCCGTAATATAAATTCAGGACTACATGATTGTCTGTCCACAGCTGGCCTTCAAGATCAAGGGAGGAATACAGCTCTTGTAATTGCAACCTGTCTGCATGTGAAAGTAACTTTATTTTAATTGAGGCTGCATGCTCATAAGAATGGGTTCCTTCTTTTTAGGCTACTACCACTGCCCTTATACTCATTCCCCCACCTTTTTTTTTGCTCCCCTCCCCATTCTTTTCCTGCCATAACTTCAAGCTCCCAGTTATTTTTTTTTCTTCTCTTTCAGCTATTTAAAAACAAACAAACAAAAAACCCACTATGAGCCAGGGGAACAGGTCATGTTGCAAATTTAAAGTGGTAGCATGGGACTTTGTGGCTGAAGATCAAATGATGTCCATATCATGAAGCTGGCAGTGAGATCAAAGTCACAGTCAGAAACCTTACGTTTGTATTTGGAAGGCTCTGGAGGATTTTTTTTTTTTTTTTTTTTTTAAGAAAAGGCTTGCGTGGTATCTGTTATGAATGTTATGTCATACACACCTATTGCTGTCCACAGCCTGAAAAGCATGTTTGACATTAGTACTCAGTAGCTATGTTTGTTTTTTTTTGAGGAAGCATTTTTTGATTGGTTGAATTTATAAATATGTAATGGCATTTGTAACTTGTTTCAGGTAAAATGACTTCAGATCTGCCCTTTCTAGCCTTTTTGTGAATGTATGACATACTGTAGCTTTTGCAGCAACATGCTGAAACAAAGAACCTGACAGCCTGAGGCCTCAGGCTTTCTGGAGTCTTACTTGATTTGAAGCATAATTTTTGTGGTGGTTTTATGTGTAAATGCATTAATTTCCCTAAACTACTGCATTTGCATACACAAATAATTATTGCTGCTTATGCCTCAAAATTCATCTCTAAAATGCCTCGGTTCTTATTACCTCAGTATCTTCCTATTTAGAACAGTATTGCCAGAAAGCCCTTTGTGATGACATTAAAAGCATACCAAGTAATCACATTTGGGAACTGTTTCTCTTCCCCTCCTTACCTCACTCCAAAATGTGATGTTTATATTTTTCTTGGACCCCAAAATAACAGTGCAGAGTGGGCTAAATCAGCTAGCCACAGCTCCCTAAATGTGTGTTCCTTCTGTAACTGGCCTGGTAGCTTAGCTTAATGTGTGCTGGATTTTCATGTCTGTATGAGGTTGTTTTATGTCTGTAAGAGATTGTTGTGTTTTTACCCAGAAAAATATCTATGTTTTGCCTGTAGAACGTGACTAATGCTTCCCAGGATGCAAAGATGCTGTGAGAACAAATTCGTTAATGTTTGTCAGGTGGCCTATTACTATGGTAATGGGTATCCTATAAATCTAATGCAGGGCTACGTATTCAAAAGCTCAGTATGCATTTCATGGTGTGACAGTACTTACAGTTGCACTTCTTCCATGTGAGCAGGAGCTTGATATACACTAACTAATGCAGAACTATAAACATTTCATTTTAAAAATAGGTCCTTGTTCTCGGAAGGGCAAAGACCACTTTTGGAGTACGAATGAGTGCCATGTCTTCCTGAATCTGCAGATGGACCTTGTGTGGCATCCATCGCTCGGCATTACCAAGTAATAGCTGAATCCTGGCTGGCGTTAACTGCTGTCAAGACCCTAATGGAAATTGATAATGCTGTCAAAATTCGTGTTAAGTGTGGTGTTAGCTGTTTTGTGGAAGGCTGTTGGCTGCACCAAAGGCATGCCTGAAGTTAGGAAGCGAACTCAGAAACCAAGATGGAGGCAGAGGAAAAGAGCAGCAGTGGACTCTGTTTTCTTTATTCACTGAAGGAGGCTGGATACACTGGATGGTGGAGAGAAGAATAAAAACTCCTTTCCGCTTGCCCAAGGGCCTTGAGAAGAATAGATCATCATGTATCTAGCATCTGTAGCTTACACAACACACAAAGTGAAGAAAGATTATGTGCGCATGCATAGTAATAATAATACAAATATAATTTTAGTCTTTTCTGGGGAAGACCAAATAAACAAGGCTTTTTGCCATGTCTTGTTTGATCCCTCTGGAGGCCCCATCTTCTCTTGTAGTTGTCCTAGGCTTCTTATCCTCATGTTGCAGGTGGTGATTTCCTAATTTTAAAAATATGTGCAGGCTTTTCTAGGACTGCAAGCAGTCCTTTTCCAAAACAGCCTTGCATTACATTGTGGGAATCCTTTATCTCCTGTTCTACTACATGAATAAGATAATAGCTAGTTCTCTTCTCAGCTTGGACAGAGCTTCATATAATTAATCATAATAATGAAGCATCTTTCCTTGGGGTCCTAGAGTTGATTTCTGCTTTGGCATCTTGTCTTAATACTGGAGACTGCAGGCTGCTTGGGGGAATGTATCTGAAGGACGGAGAACATATGTAGGACAGGGTACAAAATATGCAAGGTCTCTGACTCAAGCTTATTCTGGTGATGCTACAGGGCGACCAGCACTGGTGACCTGACCATGCTGGGATTCAAAAAGATTTAGATACCCCATTTTGGGGCAAGTGATAGTGGCTTGGTGCCAATTTGAAATGATACTATTTATTTTTAAATCATTGAACCCTGGTCAGAATTTGTTCATTAGTCTGGTCTTGTACCTGACTACAGCCCTCCAAACATTGCTTTAGTTCTATTTGTCATTTATGTGCATGAAAATCAATTTTTTTTTTCAGTCCTGAATTTTAAATATTTTTCACTTGACTCTTTCCAAGTTGACAAGAAAAAGCAAATTTATATTTCTAAACTTGGCTCAATCATGAAGTCAGTAAAGTACCAGGTTCTTGCCTTAATTTTGTTTCTGGAATGAGTTGCCACACACTGCCTGTGATGTTAGAAGCATGTTGTGTCATGCTGCATTGTTCATGCCCAGGCCCCTGAGCAAGGAAGGGAAGGGAAAGTGTTACTCGGTGGGTGCGCCTGCACGTGTGCTTGACTGTGCAGTTGTAACATAGTTACAACCCTACTGTGCAGTAGCAGCCGTATCATGGTTTGTGCCTGCAGATGAGATGCTACAGCAATGTAGCATGTTGACGGGCCCAGTATGTGCATCTCTCAGAGTGAAGGTAGAACAGATTCCTTTCTAAGAAGAAAGTTTGGCTGGAGAAATCATAAGTCTTGGTATCTTCTTGAACAGAGTAATCTGATGGTATCGCTTACTGACATTAGTAGATGGGCACTTGAAGGAAAGATTGAGGAAGATTTCAGTGTTTCAGGGGACCAGCCTGGCTGTGGAAACTCAGGAGGTTTTATGGATAATACTGTAAGGATTTGATATATGCAAGAACAAACTATAAATTGTTATGGGTATCTCTCTTTTTTCCATCCCATAGCCAACAACACAGCAGTCTCCTCAAGATGAGCAGGAAAAACTCCTGGATGAAGCCATCCAGGCTGTGAAGGTGCAGTCTTTCCAGATGAAGCGATGTTTGGTAAGAACATGTCCGTCTCCCATCCCTTGAGATGCAATAAAATCTCCCGGTATGCTTCTGATATGTATGCAGGCAAATCAAATTCACAACGTTCATTTACTTGACTGCAGAAACATAGCCCCTTATGCATTTTGGCAGTAGCCCTTGTGTTGAGTAGAAGTGACTCTTCCAGCGAAATGTAAAACTGGAGCACTTCTTGAATCAAATGGATTCTGCTGCAAAGGGAAGTGCCGATAGCTGGCATTCTAGCAAAACTTCAGTATGTTTCATTCAGCATAAGGAAATGAGATTGGCATAAGTCTTAGGAAGCCTAGCATGGGTGAAGAACTAGCTTCGTTTGCCAAAGAATTCTTAATGTTCGATAGCTGAATTTAAATATGAATTTGAGATGCTCTTGAATATATGACAGCTTTATTGGTGTTCTCCTTTTTCATATTGTCTTTTGCCTGTAGCCAAAGGGACTGGAATGATAGTATTATTTGACATGGGTGTGTTCTTTGTTCAGGTTTAATGCTATCTTAGCATTTTCAAAACAGCCTTTGGAGAAATGCCAGCTAGGCATCTTTTTTTTTTTTTTTTCCTTTTTAAACTGGCATAACTGAAAATTGTTTGACAGAGTATTTGGAAATGGACACACTTTCTATATTGTTGAGACTGAAGTACCAGTGGTAGATTATTCTCTCCCCACTCCATACAAACACTGTAGTAGCTTGTTTTATGGAGATTTGTGTCTAGGCTCATGGAAGAAGGGGCTGCCTTTCAGGGTGAAGTGCCAGATACTCATATATGGCATTATCTGTGCCTTTTGTTTTGTCATTCTCTGCAATAATAAATCATGACTGTTTATAACATTCTGCTATTTTTATTGCCAGGGAGGGGAAGACTAGAAGGGAATCTGGCCCAAATCCTTGCAGATGTTTGTTCTAATAATGAGAGCTCTGTTTAATCTGCTGGAGCAGGGGTGGCTAACCCACAGCACAAGGGGTGGTGGCACATGGCAGATCCAGCAGGGGAGAACTGCAGCAGATTAGGGCAAGAGGGAGAGAGCAGAGCACAGGGATTGGATTGCCCCTTGGATGGGTTGGGGTTTATCTTGCTGCATGCCTTTCAAAAAGCTTGGCCCCCATGTGCTAGACAGCACTTCCCAAACTCTGGCAGATTGCGCACCACCACCAATTCAAAACTATATGACCTTAAATACCATCAGGTGAGGAGGGAGGTGTATGGGAGGTTTGTGAGGGGGTGTGGCTGTGTATGGGGGAACAGAGGGTATGCTGGGGAGTTGTGTATATGTGGAGGTAGGGTGTGGGTTAGGGAGGATGGGGGGTGTGGGGAACCCCCCGCACCCTCTCCATGGTGCAGAAGGAGGTGGGGGTCCTTGGGGCACAGCTCCAGCCAGCACTGCATATCATGGTGAGGGGTGTGCATCACCGGGCAGTCTATCGCTGGTTTTTCCTGCACTTGCCAGGCACAGGAGGGAAGCCCTGTGTGCTGGAGCTGGCTGCCTTCCCTCCCATACTGTGCAGTCCCAGTGGGGAAGGCAGTCCACAACTCTGCCAGCTTTCACTTCTGGCTCAATCTCATCATGAAGAGTTGCAAAGCTGTTTTGTACCCGTCTTCAGGACGGGACAGAATTGATACCCAAGTGTAAATAACTAAATGTTGTCTTTATCAGCTCCTAGATGTTCTAGATCCCTAAACCAGGAAATGAAAAGGATGACGCTTTCACTTTCTTTTGGAAAATCTAGTTTAAGTATCTCTAGCCTGGACCGGTCACTTAACCTAATTTGAAGCAGCTCACCCACATAACACCCTATGACATGTAAAATGGAAGGTGGGACAATTACCTCCCTTTTGTAGTTCAGACTGTGTGGTTGTCTAGACTGGAGAATAATCAACACTGCTAATGGGTTTTTTCCTCTCTTGCATTTTGGTTTTAGGACAAAAACAAACTCATGGATGCTCTGAAACATGCCTCCAATATGCTTGGGGAGCTGCGGACTTCTATGTTGTCTCCAAAGAGCTATTATGAACTTTGTATCTTTTGCAAGGTAATAGGTAAATAATTTGAGGCACTATATGTTGGATTCTATTAACTCCTCATGTCTTTTTAGTTTATAATTCTTAGCAAAGCTGAAGTCTTGCTAGTACTGCCTTATTCAATGTTCTTTTTATTCCCTGTTAAAACTTTTCTGAGGTAGTCCATGATTTCTCTAGAAGTGTTTACATCTCTGAAAAATGTGAAGCAGCGTAGGGACAATGGAGCCCAGGACTCTTAGCGGATCATTTTGGTGCTAATAGACTTTATGGTTTTCTTTGGCTTGCACGGGAGTCGGAACTAACTAGTTCCTAGGCTCCTTCTGCCGGGAAAACAAGGAGGTTCCATTTTTACCTTTGCAGCAGTCCTACGTCTCTTCTTAATCTATAAGAACATGCTGTAGATTAGGCAACAGCTGTTTGCCCCTTTTTTATAAAAGCTGACAGACTAGTACAGCTAATTTCCTAACGTGATCTCTTGAGCAGGGAAGGAACCAGAAAGTTATTTTTCATAATGCTGTTAATACAGGGTGATCATATCACCCTGTTCCTGTAGTTTACTATTGTATTATAAGCATGCTACTTAAGCTAAAATGCTCCCATTCCTCCCTTCCCGTTTCTGCTTTGACTTCTTCCTCTTCCTACTTCTGGTTTCCTTTCTCTATATCCTTCCCCACCCACCCCAGGATCCACCTTCCTCTTTCTCTGTGCTAAGGAACTTCATGTTCAAGTTTTCAGCTGCTTGTTAAACTCCAGTTTCATGCATCAAAGTTTAAAAGAAAAAAAGTGCAGTGTTCAGTCTTGTTGGGGTTTTAAGCCCATTTGGGGCAGTGTCTTTATCTGAACTTGCTTTGAGTCATCCTTAACCAAAAGCAAAAAGATATGGCTATTTCTGATGAACTGCACTACCTGGAAGTGTACCTGACGGATGAGTTTGCCAAGGGGAGGAAGGTGGCTGATCTTTATGAACTAGTCCAGTATGCTGGTAATATTATCCCAAGACTGTAAGTAACTGAGAATGGAAGCCTTCATGAATGAATGTTGCTTGCTACAACTTTGGATCTAGCAACTTTTAACCTGGAAACTTCTCTGATTGGGATTTCAAGGTCCTGAGGTAGCAAATCTTCTAGTCTAAGGCACTGGCCATAGTTCTGCTTAAGATTCTTAGGCCACTGAATATGGTGCCTATTATAGCTAGTTAGCTATGCTGTGTCCTGTGGTATTGTACAAACAACTTAAATACTTCTCAGATGGCTTTGTAAAATTATTACTTGGTAATTCTGGTAATTAATATTGTCATATTTACAGACTGGAGCAAATATATACATTAATGTAGCTGCTTTTTCAAATGCTCTGTTTAGTACTTGGAGTCTAATTGATGAATGATGGAACAGATTTTATTGATGTATATACATGTAGTTTTAATGATTATATGGTGTAGAGAATGTCTCTCCATGTAGAAGGATAGGGAGAAAGTCGGTCAGTTTTTTTTTTTTCCTACTCATTTTCATATTTGACGTCCTTCGCCATAAGAAAAAAATTCAAAAAGACTTGGTAAGTCTACTAAGTAGAGGTGCACCGATACATCAGTCCAATATTGGATTGGTAGCAATATAAAGAAAATTCGCTGTATTGGATATCAGCCCAATGAGGCTGATTTTAATTTGACTGATAAACGCCCATGCTGCACAGCATAGAGCAGAGCCAGCAGCATGGAGAGCTGCCGGCAGCTGGTCAGTTGGAAGGGGGGTGCAGATCAAAACCCTCATGGTGATGGGGGCAGGTGCTGCTTGGGCAGGGTCATGGGGATGGAGGTATGGCTTGTGGCAGGTATGGGGCAGCTCCCACCACTGCCTGCACTGTGGGAGGGTAGCGGGGAGGCTGTGCCCCCTCCCCCAGTCTGTGTGGGGAGGCCTGGAGCCAGTGCTGTGTGGCTCTTGGCAGGAGCTGGGCTCAGAGGGGGTGCCAGCAGCACTGGGAGGGGCTGCAGCCACACCAGATTTTGCCACTGCTCTGCTTGTAGCCTTGCTGCCACCAGGCGCAGCCTGGATCCATATCTCTCCTCCACCCACACACTGGGAAGAGCTGGAGCTGAAGCTGCGCTGAGCAGCTGGCAGCAGCGGCACGAGAGCCAAGTTGCGGTGAAATTTGAGGTGGCTGTAGCCCCTCCCAGTGCCGTTAGCACCCACCCCAAGTCCAGGACCATCAAGAAGAGTCACGGAGCACTGCCTCCAGCCCGCCTGCCCACCCCGCACAGAGCTGGGGGGCACCCCCCGGCCCCCCTCCCGGGGAACTGCCCCACTAGGAGCCACAGCTGTGTCCTGTGCCCCCACCTGGGCAATGCCTGCTCCTGCCCCCTGCCTTCCTCCCTCACTGTGGGGCCATTGATTCGGCCCCCCCTCCCCTCCAATGCACCTTTCCTCCCCCTTCCCTTCCACCACAACAAATTTACCACCTGGAGGCCTTTGTATCAGATCAGTATTGGCTGTTATGCCTCCTTAAATAACAGCTATCCGTATCGGCCCCCAAATTCTCTGTCGGTGCACCCTGACTACTGATGTATAGTTCACTTGAAACTAGTGCAGAGTGTCTGTATTAATGGTTATATATACTTGGCCTTCCTTACCTCTTTTGTTGGTTGAAGCTGTAGGCTTTCCTGAGTGTATTCTTTTGCCCATGTGGAGCCCGTAGTACAGGTCTCCAGGTACAGAGCAGGTTTCTTGTAAGGTTAGGACCTTAGAAACCCCCGTGCTGCATGGGTGCTGAGCATTCCCAGTTCTACTTTAAGCCACTGGAAGTGTGAACTTGTGGTACTTGGTATATGGCCTCACAGTTATTAACTTTTCCTAAGGCTTTTTCCAGTAAATCCTTACATGCTCTTGCATCTTGGTATTCAATAAGGGAATGAGTACAGGGATAGTCATGAGAAGCTTGATTACAGTCCTCCTAGGCTAGTATTTTGTAGCGTATGACTCTTCAGTAGTTTCATCTTGTATTTTTCTGTATCAGTGGAAGATGCTTCTTCTCTACTATCCTAACAGGCATGTTAGGAGCACTGATAAGCTAGTTTTTACAATGGTTTGATATATAAAATACTCTAAAAAAGATCAACTGTTTACTGCTACCAAAACATACTGTGTCTTTCTGTCACTCCGCTCATGGTAAATGCAAAGTGACCATTCACTTAAATGCTTAAATTTTCATATACCCATCCTTTCCAAGAGTCTTGATAGGGTGGAGAGGTAGCAGAAGCAAACATCAGCCCCTAAAAAGGCTGTTGCTTTTTATTTAAAGTTTCAATACAGAAGTTTTTTCCCCCAGTAACACCTAATTATTTCCTTGTGCTTAAATCCTGTACGTATTAATCAATCAGATTCCTTAATTCTGTTTTTCTTTTCTAGCTATCTTCTGATAACAGTTGGTGTTGTTTATGTCAAGTCCTTTCCTCAGTCCAGGAAAGATATTCTGAAAGATCTGGTGGAAATGTGCCGTGGTGTACAGCATCCTTTAAGAGGCCTGTTTCTTCGAAACTATCTCCTTCAGTGTACCAGGAATATCCTGCCAGATGAAGGCGAGCAGACAGAGTAAGAGAAATGTGATACGATGGCAGGCTGTCTGCTTTTTGAAATGAGGAATATGTGGATACCTTTTTTTTTTCTTTTTTGTTCTACATTCTCCAGGTGTGAAATGGGTGCACGTTTCTCAACTACTGGTTGTCTGGATAGATGATAGAAGAGAAATCCTATCTAGTCTTTTAGCTTGGCTCTTGACTTCTTCTCATTTTGTTTTCCTAAACATGTACAGTCTGGCTCACTTTAAAGCCTTGGGTGGAAATCTCACTTCTGAGAGTAAGAGGGGGCAACTACTTTTTATTATTCTTAAATATATCTGTAGTGGAAATAATTTCTTTAACCTCTATCCTCCATTATAGTGAAGAAACCACTGGGGACATCAGTGATTCAATGGATTTTGTGCTGCTGAACTTTGCTGAAATGAACAAGCTCTGGGTGCGAATGCAACACCAAGGACACAGTCGAGATAGGGAGAAGAGAGAGCGGGAAAGGCAGGAACTTAGAATCCTAGTGGGAACAAATCTGGTTCGCCTTAGTCAGCTGGAAGGTGTTAATGTGGAACGATATAAACAAGTAAGATGTCTTCACTCTAACGCTTCCTTGTATCCATATTTGCTGTTGATTGTATTGTTTAGAATAGTACAACAAAAAATATAGCAATATGAGTAAAATAAGATTACCCAAAGATCTGAGACCTGTTCCATCAGCTTTTTGGATAATTGATATATGTATGTATACTCAAAGTGGAAGTTAGCTAATGAAGATTAAAGCTGTACTGAGAGATGCTGTGTATATGTAAGCAGTGATGAACAACATTAGTTCAATGTAGTGGTTCTCAAAGTGGGAGATTTCTGTAGACTTGCCTATATGGACAGCTGTATTACATTTCCAGTAAGATGGAAGCTGTGAATACTAACATGGAAAATTTAATCTACTGCATTGATTTACATTGCATGTAGTGATAAGACACTAACCTTTGACCTGGAAGTCTAAACTTTACATGGCTAAACACTAGAGAAACTTTAGGAAATGTATTTGTAGTTTCATGATTCGTTTTAATTTTATGTGAAATGAGGATGAACAAAGGAAAAAATGCAACATCTTTTGTTCCTGTTGCAGATTGTTTTGCCAGGGATATTGGAGCAAGTGGTAAACTGCAGGGATGCTCTAGCTCAGGAGTATCTCATGGAGTGCATTATACAGGTAAGGTGAGGAATGGGGCAAAATAGGGCATGTAAGTGACTATTTTGATCAGTTTATGGCTTGTGAGGGGTGGGTGGTTGCATTGTGCAGCTCTTGGGACCAAGTCATTGACTTCTGTGTAGAAAAATGTAGAAACTTGATGCTATCAGTGAACTAACTTGGCCTCTCTTATTGAGCTATAACTATCACTTGCGAAAGCTCTTAGAAGCTCTTCCTGTTCTATAGCAGATACCAAAGTATTCATTGTGTATGTGGTTTTAGTTACTTGACCATCTTGCTGCTGTTCACCACCATAACGCAGCCTTCCCCCTCCTCCTTTTTTTCATTGGTGTTGGGTTGGTCCTTTTTAGTTCAAGGCTCTGAGACTTCTGGGTGGTGTCTTGACCCTTGTTTCCTTATGCTGTTCTCATAATCTAGTGTCTGGTAGAACAAACGGCAACTTGTGGGCATGGGTAGAGGAGTGTGAGGTTGGCTGGCTAATTGGTTTGTTTGTTTGTTTTTTCCTGTCTACACCCAAAACTTCTAATATAGTCTCCCTCCTTGTTTTTCTGTCACAGTTGGTCTAAGCTTACTGGACAGTAAAACTGAGTGATGGGAACAGGTTTGCTTGAGTGCTGAAGTATTCCTTCATTTTATTCCCATCTGTCCAGTCTTATTCTACTTGAGTCTGTTTTGAGAAATGAGGACTCAGAATAGTCTTTCTTGCACATCATGAAACACTTGCTATGCATTTATTTCCTTTAACTGGTAGTGGTGTTAATGCTCAAGAGATGGGTAATGGCATACGCACACTTGGTAATTTTTTTACGTGAATTTTTAGGTTTTCCCGGATGAATTTCATCTCCAGACCCTGAACCCTTTCCTCCGAGCCTGTGCTGAGTTGCACCAAAATGTGAATGTGAAAAACATAATCATTGCTTTAATTGACAGGTGAGTCTGGGGAAGCATTTTGTTGAATAAATATTGGCTCTGTAGAATTTACAATGATAAGTAGTCTCAGTGCAAACAGTTTGTGACCTTCTAGACTCTTGTTCCTTTGAATTTTTAATACTGTCTGATTTTTTTTTTTTTTTAACTGCGTTGTTTCCATACTTTCAACTCTGATTTTTCTAATTAAAATAGAATAACTTTTTGTATCTTACCAGATAAGATAATTACGTATGTTGCTTTCATTGATTCCCTTCAACACTGATATTATATTTCTAAAGAACAATTGTTTTTGTTTTCTTTGAACTCTGTTTTTGCAACTTCCAGTGATGCTGCAAGAGTTGATTTGTCTGCTGTTAGAATTGATACAACCTTGTGAATCCTCACTGAATAATTTCTTGGTTATTCTTGGGGAAATGAGCAAATGAAGCTAGCTACATAATTAAGAGCTCAGATGTGGTCTCATGAACCAGAGCAGCAGCCACATTCAGCCTTGGAGCTTGTATTTTTGCAGTTACGCCTCTCGTGCAAGTCTCTAGCATTTCCTTGTACATGTGCCTTGTATACCACACTGGCCTTTTAGTCCTAAATGCATGTTGTGCAGGCTGAGGAGGAAGCGTTCCTTTGAGGAGGCAAAACATGCTTTGTTTTGCAGACTTGTCTTTTGAAATAAGCTTTTCCCTTGGTTTTCTATTCATAATTGTAAATAGCTATGATTTTAACTCTTTCTCTTATTCTAAATATTCATGCTTAGAGTACTCCATCGCAAAAGTTTTGTTCCATACTACTGCTCTTTGTAGGGGGCAAATCAGTATTCTCCATGCTGTGTGTATAAATGCTTACTGCAGTAAAAAAATGCTTACTTTTTTTCTTCTCAGGTTAAGGTGATCCCAACTTCCAATCCAAATCGGAAGATTCGATGCTGATTCAGAGGATCAGCAATTCGGCCATAGAAACAGCGTTAAATGTTTCTTATCATACCTCAAGGTACTAGGTGCAGCTTGTGAATGCTGCATTGCGTTGGGGTGGATGGAGTGTCCCACTGGAGCTTGGCGGTGAACCCAGAAGTGGACTGGAAGTACTTCCAATCCATTTCCTGGTCCGCTGCGGAGCATGTGGGCCCCCCTGCCCCCGCATACCCCTGGCTCAACAATTGGCTGCGCAGGGGACCCTGGGTGCTCCCCACCCCCAGATTCAGGAGGCACCAGTCACTGAGCTGGGGGGGCCCCCTGGCATGCTCCCCAGCAGGCCCGAAAGTGGTCCACTTCTGGGTCCACTGCTCAGTGCTCTGGGGATCCCTCTCCCCATGCTCCCATGGGATGCTTTATCCACCCCACCATCTCAGCATTTACGAGCTGCCTGCTACCTTGAGGGGTGTAGAAAAAACATTTAAAACTGTCTACGTCCAAATCGTTGAATCTCTCCAAATTGATTCAAAGGGTTCCAATTCAGTTCAGAGAGATTGAAGGGTCTCCTGATTCAATTTGTATTTGAATCGGGCCAAATCTCCACCAAATCAAATTGGGGACCAAATCTTCGCACAGCCCTAATATAGCCATTATGGGAAACTTGAAGATGCTTTTGGTGTTGTATCAGTCATGTGCAGGCAAGACCCAGCTGTATAACATGCTTATTTCTGCCATGAATGGATTGTTTAATTGGTTGTCCATTTCTGCATCTTGATTTCAGTCTGGTTCTGGAATACCTGAAGTGCAGAGGGAGGCTTGGAAGGTTTAACTCTAATCAACTCCCTATAATCAGACCTTGCACAAATTGTCAAGTGGATTAGTAGCTTTGGGTCCTCGGTGTGTCAAATTCCCTGTGCACAGTGGGTACAAATGTGGCTTTCTCTGCAGCTGGCCAGCATGCTGGTAGACCCTCCTGAGTCTCTGAACATACCGCCTTTTATATACATTGTGTTGCCCTGGATAATTGCCTTGATGCTACAGCAGGAACAAGGAGGGGAGGTATCTTGGCTTTTGAGTGTGTGTCACAACTAGCACAGCAGAATCATTGGCAACTTCACAGTGTATGGGTGGGTTAACTCCAGTCTCGTGCGGCCCTGTCACTTTTATCAGGAGCAATTCATCCTGGCCATTGTGTCTCTTCTAGAACTCTGAATAAAACTTGCCTTTTTAAAAAAGGCTTAACCTTGTGTTTGACTATTGATGACTTGCCACTTGGGGGTAGGGGATGGGTGTGTAGCCTCTTCTTCCAGGGACTTTGTATTGTGAAGCATTTGAAAGATACTAAGCAGCATTGGTGAGAGCCTGGTGCTGTATTGCTGCCACATGGCAGGGAAAACATTGTTTTGCTCTTCTTAGAACTGTTTACCTCTAGCGAATTATTATTTATTATTATTATTTTTAAATTGGGGTGGGGAGGAGTAGGGGTAGGTGGTGTGAACATGACTTTTGATTTTTCCTTCAAACGTAGCATCAGGAGTAGGCAACCTATGGCCTGCAGATTAGATCTGGACCATGAAGAGACTGGATCCTGTGATAGCTCAGGGAACTGACATCAAGCTCCATCCACAGCTGCAGAGGATGGGCAACAGGACTCTGGGGAAACATCATGTTCAGTTTTATTCTCTCTGTCACAGCAGTGGTGGTAAATCTTCATGGCATCTGCTGACTTGGGTGTGTGTGGGGATGGGGGGCAGGTTGCAGGCAGCAGCCTGCAGTAGCAAAAAGGTTGCCAACCTCTGATCTAGATATTTCTAGTGTCAGATACTAATAGATACTGCTCCCTTCTTGCTCCTGTCTTTGGCAGATGTATGTTCTCTTCATAAACAAACATGGCTCTTTCACACTTGGAGACTCCCTTTTTTACTGTTTGCACAGGTCAAAGGTGCTGATCTGACTTCAGCTTCAGAAATCAAATGTGTGTATTGCTAGCGATTTAACTTATTTCCTAAACACTTTTCTCTAGAAGCTACTTCAAAGCGGAAATAAAACAGTGGTTGTCTATATTAAGCAGTGCCTTCTACACAGAACACGCAACGTGAAGGGCTAAATCGGAATATAACTGGTGTATGGCTGTCCTGGTGTAAAGGAGTAGGATACATGCACGGAATGTGAGGAGATCCAAAGTTGAGTTGCTTTCCTCTCTTTTTGCAGACTAGCTTTATTTGCACACCGTGAAGATGGCCCAGGGATCCCAGCAGATATTAAGCTTTTTGACATCTTTTCACAGCAGGTGGCTACTGTTATACAGGTGTGTTGCATTCTGCACTTATACAGTTGTTTAGTAGAAAGTTTTACGTTCCTCTTGTGTCTAACTTCATGCTGTTTCAAATTCCAGTCTAGACAGGATATGCCTTCAGAGGATGTAGTGTCGTTGCAAGTATCCCTTATTAACTTGGCTATGAAATGCTATCCGGATCGTGTTGACTATGTTGACAAAGTGTTGGAGACAACTGTGGAAATCTTTAACAAACTTAATCTAGAACAGTAAGTGAACTTTTTAACTTTCTGCAACAACCATGTGAAGTCAAGTTTTACTTTTCCCATCCAAATACAAAACCAAGACACCTGCCACACAATCTTAAGATTTGTTTGCCAGCCAACAAAATGTGTACTGTTGCATAGATTTCTGACCTTGTCATTCACTGAAGGTGAGTGTGGCATCTTGTGGTAGATCGGCTTCTTCCCAACTGAATCTTGCCCAGAAATTAAGAGGTCTAGAATAAATTGGGTGTGGTTTTTTTTTTTTTTAAATTTGTCTTATACAGATGCTTTAACTAGTCCTGATGAGTATATAGCATTCTGATTTATGGTGTAGATATTCTAGACTATTTCTAAGGAGATGCAAATTATATATAATCATTTTTCCTTGAGATCAAAACATACAGCTCTTTATAGCATTTTAGTTAGCAGTGGTCCTCAAACTGTTTTGGCCTGTTAGCAACATCATACTTGGCTCTCCCTGCCAACCTTGATTCAAATTCCAGTTTACTCTCATCTTGAGCAATGTCATATTAGTTTGAGAATCACAGTTATAGAAACAGATTATGCAGTGTTCGAAAACTATTTGGAGTTGTGTATGTGGCTTTTTTTTCCACTTACATTTTTATTGTTCTTCATACTGAGCTGAAGAGAGGATGTTTTTGCTCGGGTAGGTCAGTTAATGGTGATAAGTGTCACTGAACAGAAGTTGCTTAAACAAAACAACCAAACTATCCCTGTTTCTCAGTCAGATGATTCTTCTACACTCAGATTCACACCCCTTTCCTTCTGTAGCTCAGCTCTACTTCTGGCCTTCCATTGCACAGCTTCATAGTGATCTAATGATGGGTAACATGCTGTTATGAGCAGCCTTCCTTCTGGAGGGATTGATCACAGGCACAGTAATTTTTTTTTTTCTCTTTTCCTATTCCTCATGATGATCATGGCCATAATACTACCCCACTACTACTGCTATCTCAATTTGGAATTTGTCTCAACTTATACCTTAATTGCCATCAGGCTCTGTGTAGAGGGGTTTTTTTTTTTTCTGGCCTACTATAGCAAGTGGCTGAACATACATATTGCAACATGTTCACACAGTTACACTGTCTTGTTAGGAAACATCCATTTCTAGCATCTGCTGCAGTGTTTTGAGTTTTAGCATCAATGTGTATGAAAATATGTATTTTCTAATCAGTTTCTTCTTTTTTCTTTTTCTTTTTTAGTATTGCAACAAGCAGTGCTGTTTCAAAGGAGCTAACTAGACTTTTGAAGATCCCAGTTGATACCTATAATAATATCCTCACAGTGCTGAAATTAAAACATTTCCATCCACTCTTTGAATACTTTGACTATGAGTCCAGAAAGAGCATGAGTTGTTACGTGCTTAGCAATGTACTGGATTATAACACTGAAATTGTCTCTCAAGAGCAGGTACAAACTAGTACAGCTAAATACTGTCATGAACCTGGATGTTTTCAACTACACAGCTAGAACATAATTGGAGAGTAGGGAAACAAATGCAAGTTGATACCCTGTTTGTCATATGCACCTTTCTCCCCAATAGTTCCAATTTTTATCTGACTACATTTTACCATATTTTTTATATAAAACATTTACTAAATGCTGGGAATATGGGTGCACATTAAGTGAGGAAATACAGGTATAACACTTTCTGTATCAGAAAACGCTGCTGGGGGAATGCTAAAGTTATGCTTGATATGCTGCTGCTGCTTAACATGATCATGCTGCTGCTGCTCTGTGGAGCATGCTGACCTCCTAAGCTGCTGCTACTCACTTACTGTTACTAGAATTTCGGGGATTTTTTTCTTTATTCTGCCATTTGGACAAGGTGGTGCATATTTTATAAGAGACACACCCTCAAATAAAATCCCTTATTTTTCTTGAGTGGCTTCCCTTCCCCCCTCCTCGATATTTGGAGGAACCAGGTGTATCTAGTTTTCTTCACTACCTGCTGAATTACCTTTCCTGATTCAGACTCTTTAAAAACTAGGATCTCCCAGGATGGGATTCAGTACTATTTTTGGGGGTTGGATTTGGGATGGGCAGATATTTTTACACTAAAATGTGTTGTGTTTTTTTTTTAAGGTGGGTGTACCATCAGTTTTACTGTAAACAGGTATTTAAACAAGCTTTTACAGAAAGCTTGTCTTCAAGCATCTGTGTACTTTGAGAAATGAAACATTGCTCATTCCTGCTGGGTGACCTGGAGGAACACCTATGGAGTAGAGGATACATACATTTTTATACACAAAGGAACTATCTTAATGATTTCTCAGAAAGCACTTGGTGCACTCTGTGCAACGAATAGCTCTTTAGACTAACATATAATGTAGAAGAGGTATTCCTGATCAACTCCATCAGTTTGTGCTGATTTGTGACCTGTTGAATGGACTTGGGCTTAAACCCATTGTTTTTTGGATACAACTTTATTCATTGCTTTCATAACAGGTTGATGCGATCATGAATCTGGTATCAACGTTGATCCAGGACCAACCAGATCAGCCTGCTGAAGACCCTGATCCTGAGGACTTTGCAGATGAGCAGAGCCTTGTGGGAAGATTTATTCACCTTCTGCGTTCAGATGACCCAGATCAGCAGTACTTGGTACGTCTCTTTCCACTCTTCTAAAAGCATTCCATGCTTCTCAGTGCCGGCTGTAGTAATTGCTTATGGTTTACATTTTGTTAAGAGGGGCATAAAAATATTGGGAGCCCAAGGGAACAATTTTCAGGTGATAGTTTTAACGACTATTAAGGCAGAGGTGGCTTAGCTTTATTCACTATGCAGCAATTTGTTCTTGTGGTATTGCAGAAAGGAAGGAGTGACTACTCTTAATGATCTTTGCTGTGGGCCAAGTTGTCAAAGTGGCCTTCATTCTTATGTGAAGTTGGGGGAGTATTATCTGTACACTGTAATATGTGTTGACATGGGCTCAGTAGGTAGTAACATAGCTAATTTTTAAAGCCATTGGTGGCTTGAGTCCCTTATGGTGTCCTCTCCACTCCAGTGTGCAGATCTTCCTGGGATGGGCAGCCATGAGAAGCCATAGAGTATAATCAGTGTCCATAGTTAAACTTGGCCCCAAAGAGCTCCCTGGAACATACTTCCTCAAGTTCTTTTGGAGTGGACCCCTAGCTTCCTCAGCTTCACCATTCCTCGGCTCTCATGACGTGAAATTCACTAGCAAAGTGTGCATCTTGGCTCCCTTAGAACTGGTCTTTATAGCTGAAGCAAGTTGTCTTCAACCAGTTACTGTGTTGATTCAAGTGGCAGAGCTCTGCTTGACTGGTTATATGAAGGGCCTAACCCTTTCATGAATTGTACATTGTCATAATTTTTTGCAGACAAGTTTTAATTCTGGCATTTCATAACTTCTTGCAACCTTATTAACACTTTCACTGTGTACAATAGTATTATAAAAGTAGCAGGTATAAACTGATGGAAGCATCTGCTGGGACTTCCTTTTGTACTGAATACAGGTGATCTAAATAGTAAGGGGGCTTGGTTTTCAACTGTGTTATAAAATCTGCTTTGGGTACTAGATTTTGTGCTACAAGTTTTATTTAATGCAGCTACCACACAGTGAATTGAATCTTGTACTTGCAGTTGTATAATCTAGGAGCTTGTAACAAGTCCAAATTAACTACACCTTTCTAGACTTACAGTGAAGATGTGCACTTGAAATTGAAATAATTCTCTGCTTTCTTTCCATGACACCTTTTACATCAAGTATACTGTTGCATAGGGAATATGTTGGCTTTGTTTTTCCTGTTCAGAATATTCTCTTGTGCCTATCAGTAATGTATCTTCTTAGGATTTGCTAAAGCCCTCTTAGATGTTTTGTCTAGGTGGGGTTCCTCACCTAGCAGACTTCTTGGATTGAGATACTAAACTATCACTTAAACTGCAGGTGGAATGCAGGTATGCTCTAAAAGGGTTAACTTTGGAGTGTGCATGAAGGCCCATAAGACTTATTGTTGTGGTGATTTGCAGCATAGTTTGTGCATATGAGCTTGCTGTAAGGCTGGTTTTAAGTGCCATTTGCACACTGTCAGCATGGGACTTGGTTATACACTAGAGGTGCACCGATGGATCTGCCCGTATGGGATTGGCACCTATAAAAGGAAAATTGACATTATTGGCAGTCCAACTTTTTTGGCCAATGTAGCCAATAATGTCTCTGATAAATGTGCATGAGTGCAAGCCTGGCAGCTTAGAGAGCAGCATCTGGCCAGTAACTCTGTGAGGGGTAAGGGACAAGGGGGTGCAGATCGAGGCCTCTACAGTGAGGGAGAGAATGGGACTGGGACAGGGGCAGGCGCTGCCCGGCTGGGGTAGGACGTTGCACAGAGCTGCGGGCAGCTTGTCTGGAGGGGAGGGGGGGCTGATCCCCACCACTGCACACAGCCTCGGGGCAGGCATAGGGGGCATGTGCCCCCTGCATTGTGTGGGGTGGGGGAAGGCTGCCTGCTGCAGGTTTGAAGCCAGAGGCTGTGCTGGCCTCTTCCCGGTGCTGGGGCTGCATTCAGGGCAGGCGAGGGTGGGGGCCTTGATCTGGCCTCCCTCCCCCCCCACAATCTTACTGGCAGGGTGCTGCTCTCCAAGCTGCATACCGGCTATTGGATTAGTGTTGTCCAATATGGCTGGCTAATAATTGGCCATCAGTATTGGCCAAAATATCTTTATTAGTGCACCCCTAGCGTATATACTGCACAACCTGCCTGGGAGGCAGGGTTAATATTAGGGATTGCAAATATAATTTAACTAATACCTGGTTAAACTGTGCTACTGATGATGCGGGTTAAACTGTTAACTGATAACATATATTTAATGTGTGCTGGTCTCCTCACTCCTCTCTCCCTTGCAAGTCAGTGTGTTGCAGGGAGGTGGAGGCAGAGCTGCCTGCTGCAACAGGCAGGCAGGGCAGCCGTGGTGCTTGCTCAGTTGCTTTTCTCGGGCACTGCACTGCTTTTCTTTCCCATCAGACCATCTCTTATGCTAAACGTCAACTGTAACACATTACCGGTATAAATATGCTTACTGTTTAACCTTTCACATCCCTAGTGAATACTTGGGCATTTAGTCTGGAAATAGGCTGTCTGTGCTGCAGTGTTGTGACTGCTATGTAGATGTCCCTTGCTCATGGGGAAATTTCATCATCTGCTTGCTGAACTGTCCACCCTCCTGTTGCCACTTTTGTAAATGTGAATGGGATAGCTGGACTAGAAGCAAAGTAAACTCTGCTGGCAGTGACTGGCACGCTATATTTACCCTTCTAGAAACTTTTCAAATTCTACCTTCACATTTAAATCTCTGAACATTTTGCCACCTTTTAAAGTATTCTGGCCTTTCAGAAATCTCCCTGTACGCACTTTTGTTTTTTATTATTACAAATTAACTGCTCATACAATACTACTGTAATAGTTTCATGTTTGTGTTGCTGAGCAAACTCTACATGACAATAACAGGGAAGGGCATAATTTGTTTTCTACTCAACGTTTAAATAAACAAGCATTGATTGTAATTTTTTAAAAGAAACTACTCTGAGCTATCTGACCCGGGCTCAGTAATGTAAGCTTTCACAAGAGCCTTAATTAAATGTTTTTTTTTCCTTTTGTCCAGAAAGAGAAATTTTGTCCAGAAGGAGATCAGAAATGCCCTAATCATTCAAGCTGTTTAAAGGGAGGGAGGTTGTGTGTGTCATTTAAAATAGGGATACTGATACCTAGTTCTCTTGCCAGTAAAATGCTTTGAAAACCATGGCTGAAATGCTCCATGTAAAACTTAAATATTTTAGCTTACTATGTGCTTTGCGTAAGTTTGTTGGTTTGTTTGTTAAATTGCCTCACAACTGGGAGGACCCTGGTTTTTCAAGAGTATGCTTTAAGAAAAGCTGTAGCACATTGATTTGCTCATTGTGGTCCTAGTTCTGATAGCAGCTAGAGTAGCAAACCAGAGTGTGTTGTATGGGGGGTTTTTTGTTTTTGTGTTTTGGGGTTTGTGTTTTTACAGAAAAAAAGGAAGTGGGGGAGAAGGCAATCCCCACCTTTTTCAGGTGAAGGTTTCTAGGAAAAGCTTCTGAATTGTGCTGATATATGGCTAGTCTTGAAATAAGCCATAGACATCCATATAGACTAACTGGAACTAACTTCTTGTATTTCTCGTCTCTGATAAAACTCACCCTTAATTGCAAATGACTTCCCTCTGCTTGAACTGCCTTACTGGTAGATGCTCGTGTGAAAAGGGTTTCTAGTATGCTTAGTAAGATAATGGGGCATAGAGCGGAAGGATCTATAAGTAATGATAAATGAATCTGGAATTTCAAAAAAAACAACAACATCCTTGAAACGGCAATTTTGCTGTTCAGTGGTGAACTGTTGCTAAGCTCTCTTGTCCATTTCTCAGCTTTTCATCATGCAACAATGTGTGCACAGCAAAGTTATTCTGAAATCAGGATTATCATCAAACTGGCTTGTATGCAAAGTGCTGTCAGCTCTCCATATAGACCTTACCAGGAACTGAGGGAGCCAAACGCCATCAGGAAAAGATCTGCATCTTGCAGGGTCAGGTTTCTCCATGTGGTACAGTCTCAAATAATTCAGCGACTCCTTTCATGTACTGGAGTGCTGACAAGCTTATGCCTGCAGAAGAAATAACTGCAATAACTGTTTGACTGTTTTGCATACCAATAACTTGTACACCTAAAGAAATCTCTTAGCTGGCCTACCCCTTTTTTGAAAGATCAAACAACAATAGTTGCTAAAACCTTATGGCAGATTCCTAATTGTGGGGATAGAATTCTTCTCCCACCACAGGAAAGCAGTGGGTCTGTTTGCATATTCCATTGCAAGCTATATCAATCATTGATTAACTACTTTGTCTTAATTGGAGATTTTAAAATTGCATGCCCTAAAAGTGGCCCTGATTTGCAGGACAGGGAATCCTTTTTAAAACTAGTGTGACTGGAGAAATGTGTGAAAGATGAGCAGTAGGAGGAAGGACATAATTCATAACCAGTGAAAAGACCAGTCTTCAATAGCTTGGGGTCAAAACGCTGGATTTTAAATGAAAATAGGTAGACCGTATTTGGAACCTAGTTCTTGGCATCTAAAAGCTTTTTCTTGTAAGAGAAACCAAGGTAAACCTCTAGTAGCAAAGCAATGAGGGCAGTTTTTCTCTTGGTGTTTTTCAGGCTACAAATACATTGGTTTCCCTAAACCTCACATGGATTGGGTGACTTTCCTGAAACTTCCAGTTCATAACTCTTCCAGTTTCAGTTTTTAACTCCTTTTAGCACTTCAGGATTTTCCAGTCAGATTGACCAATTTTTAAACTAGTGGCCTTTGAAACACTTTTTAAACCTGCCTTTTTTGACAGAATTCTGTAAATTACTTATCAAAGGTGTTAGAAAACGCAGTGATTTAGAGAAGGGAAACCATAATGGTTTATTGATGAGCATCCTTGATGCTTAGATCAGCATTTTCTTCAGTTGCAGTGGGGTGGACAGCGGGGGAAAATGTTTAGTTATCACAGGATAATCTGTCTATTCAGTATAATATGTAGGACTTAAATTCTGTATGGAGGATAACTGTTTAAATTTGCAGACAACACCAAGATTTGGGGTGAGGTGGGCACACTAGAAGGGAAGCACAGATTACAGGGGTGGGCAAATAAAAATAGGAAGGGATTCAATACTGAAAAGTGCAGGGTGCTGCACTTGGGCAGTAGGAACCAGCAGCATACCTATAGGCTGGGGAGCTCCCTTCTCAAAAGCATGGTGGCAGAAAGATCTTGGAGTCATTTATTGACTCCAAGATGAACATGGGCCGACCAATGCAAGGACATGGTCAGTAAGGCTAACCACACCTTGTTGTGCATCCACAGATGCATCGCAAGCAGGGCCAAGGAGGTGATCCTCCCCCTGTATGCGACGCTGGTCAGGCTGCAGCTGGAGTATTGCGTCCAGTTCAGGAGGGATGTGGACAGTGTCAA
>NW_017728998.1:27775936-27778720 GCF_001723915.1 Gavialis gangeticus | reverse complement strand
TCAGGCTGCAGCTGGAGTATTGCGTCCAGTTCAGGAGGGATGTGGACAGTGTCGAGAGGATTCAAAGGAGGGCCGCTCGCATGATCAGGGAACAGCAGGACAGACCCTATGAGGAGAGGCTGTTCAGCCTTCACAAGAGGAGGCTGAGGGGGGACCTGGTGGCCATCTGTAAACTTACTTGGGGGGGACCAGCAGGGATTGGGAGAGACCTTGTTCCCCCAAGCGCCTCCTGGCATAACAAGGAATAACGGCCACAAGTTGTTGGAGAGGAGGTTTAGATGAGACATCTGTAAGAACTACTTCACAGTTAGGGCGGCTAGGAGCTGGAACCAACTTCCAAGGGAAGTGGTGCTGGCTCCTACCATGGGGGTCTTTAAGAGGAGGCTCGACATTTACTTGGCTGGGGTCACTTGAGCCCAGTCTTCTCTCCTGCCCACGGCAGGGGGTCAGACTAGAAGATCCACAAGGTCCCTTCCGACCTATGAATCTGTGAAACTGGAAGTAAAATGTCAATTTGTAGTAACACCTGGGTTGCATTAAGAATGTGAAGAATAATTGTGGTGAATAACAGATTAGATGAATAAATGGTCTTCAGTTTAGTCATTTATGGTATTACATCTGGACTTAATGACTCCTTTCTTTTATGTACAGGCATATGTCTATGTGAAATCAAACACCCAATTATTTTGCTTTGTTCACAGCATTTATAAAACTTGAAAATCATGTTTGGACTATAAGATGTCTAGAAAGCAAAAATAATTTTTGGCCAAACTAACTTGACATTTTAAAGCCTGTGCCTTTAATGAGGCTGTATATGTGTATAAGGTGAATGAGTTTGAATTAGAGTAGTATCTTTTATGGCATGAATTTGAGTAAAGTATAGACTAAATTGAGTTCCTAGTAGAGAATACACATTTTCTTCCCTGTGAATGGTTTTAAAGGGGCGGGAGTGTCTACCTTAATCTGGCTTTACAATCACTGTTCTTGGAACAGACTCGTTCAGTTTCCATAAGTGATGGCTTGTGGTACAATTTAACTTTATCTGCCTTGATGCATGTCAGACTCTCTGCATTCCTGGAAAAATGCTTAGATTTATTAACTGTGTGTTTTGGGTCTTTGTTTTTTATTTGTTTTACATTCTTGTTAATTCCTAAACTGGGAGGAAAAGCTGAGCTACTAGCAGAGCTAGTAACTGAGCAGAAGGCCTCATGAACTGGAAGTAGTTGTAGAAGTAAGTTGTGGTGGAACTCCAGCCTGGGTCTTGTATGGATCATTCCAGCCTAAATGGAAGGGGAGGGGGCAGTGGCATATGGATAGGGTGGGAGGGGGTTGATTTTGGATGAATATTCAGTCTTGTTAATTAAATGCTTTGGGAAGAACACATCCAGGCTAATGAATGAATAAATAATTTTAAGTATATACTGAAAAAATTGGTATGACAACCAACACTTGGCAAACAAGCTTGGTACTCATCAGACTAAACACAGCTCCTTAGGCTCATTTGATGTTTGAAGTCAGTCTTTCTCTCTCTCAGGATCATTGATGTATGGAGACAGTTAGAGCATCTCTCCTCTCCCCTCTCTCTCAATCCCCCTCTCCCCTCTGTCCTTATTTAGCTGGTATGTTTGGCCAGCCCTGTCAGTCCGTGTTTTTTTCCCCCCCCCATGTGCACAAACACAAAGGTTTTCTTGCTCTGTTCAAGTGTAAGATTAAAATTAGCCTGCTATTAGATGAATGAACTCCTCTCTAAGTAGAAGCTGAAAACAACACTGTCTTCAGCCTCAAATGCACTGCGCTTCTGAAATGTGGGAGGTTATTGATGACCCTAAAATTCACAAGTTTGAAACTTCATTATCAGTTATAAATGGTGCTTTGGGTATGGGTGGGCATCTCCAGTTGTCTAATACTTTTACCAATTGGGACTGACTAGCTAGTTGACCAAGTCTACTTGGATTTTGAAGTGTAGGCATCTTTTTAAAAAAAAAAAAAATTCTGGTGCATTTACAGCAACAAATCTTTTAATGAAAAAATCCTAACGGGGAAAAAATAGCTTATTTCTTTTGTGTACGTTAAAGAAATATGCAATAATAGTACCCCTGCCTGTCTGACGTGGCAGGGAAGACGAGCCTTGTAGCATTTGGGGGGTGTGTGTGTGTGTGTGTGTGTGTGTGTGTGTTGTCTCCAGTTAATGAAAGGGAGCTACACGCAGACCTCTGGCATGAGCTAAATGTCACTTGAAACTGGCTTATTAGGGGTGCAGGGTGAAGCTGACTCCTCAGCAGAACTCAGGGGAGTAATGCAGTTGGGATTTGGTTTGACTAACTAGCACAATTTATTAGCGTACGCATCCTCGTCCATTGGCAAGGAGTTGGGGGAGGGGCACTCTGAAGTGCTTTGGGTTAGAGTGAAAGGCTGTCGAGGCGAAAGAGACTTAACGGTGGGAGTCTACTACAGACCTCCCACCCAGAGTGAGGAGCTCAACCAGGATTTCTTGGGTCAGCTCACAGAGGTAGTGAAGGCTAAGGATGTGGTGATCATGGGGGACCTGAACTTCCTGGACATCTGCTGGGAAGAGCAGTCAGCCAGGTCTGAACGCTCACGTAGGTTTTTAGACAGTGTGCAGGACCTCCATCTAACCCAGGAGTTGCACAGTCCCACCAGGGGGGACGCCTTGTTGGACCTAGTGCTGGCCACGGGTGATGACCTGGTGAGGGGGCTGTGGGTGTTTGACCACCTGGGCGACAGTGATCATCGCCTGCTGGAATTCACCATCCAGCGCAAGGT
>NW_017728998.1:27773475-27774809 GCF_001723915.1 Gavialis gangeticus | reverse complement strand
AAGAGGAGGTTAGATGACCACCTTGCTGGGGTCGTTTGACCCCAGTACTTTTTCCTGCCATGGCAGGGGGTCGGACTAGATGATCTTCTCAGGTCCCTTCTGACCCTAGAAACTATGAAACTATGATTCTGCATAGCTTGAGTGACTTGCAGTGTGGCTGCTCTTCTTATGGAAGGAGTAATTGCATATTATTGCAGCTGGCTCAGGTCCACAGGAGGACCCTTTTTGTATAGTTCTTGGTCTTATTTTAGGGGTGATGCACAGATGTAAGGTCTAACTGCTTTAAGAAGGGAAGGATTGTTGCAGCTTGGGTAAGGTATTTGACTGCTCTATCAGCAGGATCCTTCACTGTTTAGATGTGAACTAAAATTGTTGTAATTTTGACCCTGAATGAAGTGGGGTCAAAGCTTCAACAAGCTTGCCTACCTCCCCCACCCCCGTGCCAGCATGCTCCTAAGTTCCCAGCAGTTTTGCTACAGTTCTGTCATTTCTTTGTAGATGTCTAACCCCAGGTACACATGCATATGTAAAGTCTCTAGTCCCCAGAAGGGACACATTCTACTATTGTTGTCCAAAAGGTCTTGTTTCTTCAGGATGCTTCTAACTTCTTTCTTTCACTTTGTTAGATCTTGAACACAGCCAGGAAACACTTTGGCGCAGGTGGGAACCAGCGTATTCGTTTTACATTACCACCTCTGGTCTTTGCTGCGTACCAGCTTGCGTTTCGCTACAAGGAGAATTCCAAAGTGGTGAGTTAACCTGCAGGCACATCTTGTGCATTTGCTGTTTGTTCTCTTTTCCTGAAAATGCATTTGGTTTGATTGCATGTAGTAATAACCTGATTTAGGATGCTGATCTGAAAGCATTCACTTCATTGGGCAATCAAGAGATAAAGGGGGCGTTTATCAGCTCTAGTTAACATCTGCAGAACTAATAATTTTTGCTTCATAGTTTATTGTAATTTAAATACAAGTCTTGAATAGCTTTTAAATTGCCTTTAGAGCCAGAAGGTCTTTATTCTATGGTCTGATGGAGGGAAAGATTAAGCAAGTTATACTGCCAGAGACTCATAGAAATTTTTGCTTGAGTAAAGCTCGGTACTTGTAGCTCCAGTAGTTCACAAAGTGAAAATGAACAAGCTTAAAATAAGCTAAGCCTTTTGAAAACTATTGCTTCTCTGAAATGTAGTTGTCATGTAATTAGAAAATGTACAAACTAGGGGTGCACTGATTTTTTTTTAAAATATTTTGGGGGGGCTGATACCAGTGGCTAACTATTAACAAGCCATATTAGGATGAGGGTGGGCTGCAGCTGCAGGCTGGGACTGGGGGTGG
>NW_017728998.1:27770877-27773348 GCF_001723915.1 Gavialis gangeticus | reverse complement strand
GGGACTGGGGGTGGTGCTGGGCTATTTTGGGGGGGGGCGGGTTGGGGCTGCACTCAAGGCAAGCGGTGGCAGTGCTGGGAAAGGGGCTGTGGTTTAATTTTGAGGGTGGCTGTAGCCCATCCTCTTCCCGGTGCCACCGCCTGCCCTGAGCACACCCTTGGCCCGCACACAGATCCAGGGGGCATGAAGCTAACATTGTGTGGCTTTCCATGGAACCCTTGAAAGCATCTCAAGGCACCCCTGGATGCTGTGACACCATGGCTGAGAATCGCTGGTCCCAGTGGTCCTATCCCACTTGCTCAAGTTTGCTGAAAAACTTGTACGATTCTGTCTTAAGTTCTTGTGACCCCCATTTTGGGACTGTCGGAAGAGAGGACCCACCCATCTTTTTATGTTGTATTGTCACTTAAGGATTTAAGTGATACTTGAGCCTAACTTGTGGGATAGGATCTGGCCCTTAATACGCTGGTAGTATTAATTGGTGTTCGATATGTTAAAATATCCCTCATTAAAATAAGTTTTTAAGGTGAGGGGCAGTCTTCCATTGTTCAGGCTCACAGTTTAATGACCTTCCCATTCAGCTCTTTGTATATAAGCTGATCCATGGCTTACTAATGCCAAATTCACTTTGTGCTTCTGAAATTCTGGCTGGTGCTAAGGATGGTCATGGTCTTCTGTTTTTTCTTTGAGCACTCATAGATGTGCAAGTCACTTATGTGAAAAGCTATTGAGAATTTTAGGTCGTGGCATAGCAGTATAAAAATATACATTATATCCTAACCTATTTCAGCTTGAGTCAATATTCTTCTGTCATAATGGTGTGCAGAGCCGAGTAAGATGAGCTGAGGGGAAGTGTGTCAGTGATTGTTACAATTAAACTTCACTAAATTTTCTTTTCCTCTTGTGGTTACTTAGTTCAAGCTTTGATTTAACCTTTATTTCTTTAGGATGACAAATGGGAAAAGAAATGCCAGAAGATCTTCTCATTTGCCCATCAGACCATCAGTGCTTTGATCAAAGCAGAATTGGCAGAGTTGCCTCTCCGGCTATTTCTACAGGGAGCACTGGCTGCTGGAGAAATTGGTTTTGAAAATCATGAAACAGTGGCCTATGAATTTATGTCCCAGGTAAAAAGGATGCTGACAACTGTCACTTCCCCCCTTCTCAACATATTAAAACATGGTTTTATTTCTGTAATCGCAGTGCAACTGGAAAAAAATAGATTTTTTTCTTTTCTTCCTTCTGTCTCATGTCAAATTTAACTTCAGTGCCAAATGAGTGCTTGTTTCCAGTATGTCTGAAAGATATTGATGTTATCTGCTGTTCCAGCAGTCCTTCAGGGGAGAGCATCCAGCTTTGCATTTCTTGCTTTTGCAGCATTTCTAGTCTAGTCTTGAGCTTTAGCTACTTGCCTGGAGTGGTGCAACCAGGAGATACTTGCCCATAACTGCAGGGGTTACAGTTAGTTGTCTTGTCCTGAATTTCACACTAAAATCTTAGACCCAGCTGCTCTATTTAAAACAAATTTCACTTCATTCATTGCTCCCTGTTAAGTAAAACATGGACTGAGGGCGCTCGCTCTCTCTCTCGATAGATAGATAGATAGATAGATAGATATGCTCCCTGTTAAGTAAAACATGGACTGAGATATAAATAAATAAATAAATAAATAAATAAATATAAATTTCATGTTGAATACATCATTATTGGAAAAACTGAATGTACAAGGCCAAGCCTGCTTTCTCACTTCTGCCCCCTCTTTCCCCACTGCATGCTCCTAAACTTCTGCCTGATGTTATAAAAACAAAACAAACAAGGAAAAGATCTTGAAATTGGTTTTTATTCCCTGCATCTCCAGAGATCCTTTGTAATCAAACTCATAGAAGATCAGGGTTGGAAGGGACCTGAGTGTGTCATCTAGTCTAACTCCCTGCACAAAGCAGGGCCACTTCCCAACTAAATCATTCAAGCCAAGGCTTTGTCTAGCTGGGTCTTAAAGACTTCCACAGCCCCTTGGGATAACCTGTTCCAGTGCTTTTACTAGCTTCCTAGTGAGAGAATTTTTCCTAATATCTAACGTTAACTTCAGTGGCCATTACAAGTGAGGTATTTGCTCAGCCTATGATGCTGCTGCTTTGAACTAGGGGTGCACTGATTTTTGCTGATACCACTGGCCAATTATTAATCAGCCATATTGGGCAATAATGATCTGATAGCTGATACGCAGCCTGGCAGCTTGGAGAGCAGTGTCCAGCTAGTAAGTCTGTGGGAGAAGGGTGGAGGGGCAGATCAAGGCCCTCACGGTGAGGGAGGGAGTGGGGCAGGGGCAAGCACTACCCAGCCAGGGCAGTGAATGTGCCTATGGGAACAAGGTAGTCGCAGCCAGCTCATCTATGGGGACAAGGGGTGGGGAGAGGGGACGGTTCCCTGCTGCTGTTCGCATTCCTGTGGGAGGCGTGGCCCCCCCCCCC
>NW_017728998.1:27768084-27770705 GCF_001723915.1 Gavialis gangeticus | reverse complement strand
GTGGCCCCCCCCCCCCAGGCTTTGTGTATGTGGTGAGGGGGCGGGTTGCTTGCTCAGGGCCAGGGGCTGTGCTTGCCTCTTGCAGGGGGGACTAGGCCAGGGCAGCACTGGGACAGGGTGGCTACAGGTGGGTTACAGCCACCCCAAAATTCACTGTTGGTGCCCAAGCCCACAGCAGGCAACCTAGCCTCATCTCATGCACAAATCCAGGGGGCACGTGCCCTCTGTCTTCCCCAGGGGTGCATGCAGTGGCAGGGAGCTGCCTCCTTTTTCCCACCCCCTGGCACCCCCCTTCCCTCAGGACAAGCCTCCTGCAGCTCTGTCCAGCTCCTGGGGTTGCATTCATCATCCTGGTTGGGCAGCACCTGCTCCTGCCCCACTCCCTCCTTCACTGCGGAGGCCTCAGTCTGCCCCCCTAGTCTCTTTCCTCCCACACACTTACCAGCCAGATGCTGCTCTCCAAGTTCCCCAGCTGCATTCCTGGTCACATGTGCGCTGCAACTGTGCACATGCACACAGCACTTATTGGTGACACTATCGGCTACAGCAGCCAAAAAAAGCCAAATGCTGATGCTAATTTTCCTTTTATTGGTGCCAATCTGATATGGGCTGTTTTTAAAAAAAAATTATTAATATTATTTTTATATCTGTGTACCTCTACTGTTGAACTCACTGTGAGCTTCTTAGGGAGGGGTGCTTAAATGACGCATTGATCCTGAGACCTGATGGTGGTAGCAGTGGGAAAGGGTGAGTTGTGCGCCATGATGAGAAGGCTTTCACATGAATCGCTCAGCCTTGCTGCTTTTATACTGAATATTGTTTCCAGTGGAATCTTTATGTTGAATCGGCAGTGTCACCAATTGACCCTGTATTTCTTTTTCTTCTACCAGATGCCATCTTGCATATTTTGATGCAGAGGGCATTCGCCACCAAGGACTAAACCTAATCAGTTAGGTGCTCTCTTCTTAAGCAAGCACCAAATAGAATTTAAAGTCACACTAAGGAGCTTGACTATTTTAAAGATCACTCATCTTAATCATCTTTATTGTTTTGTTTTTTTTTACAGGTGTTCTGTTTTTGGGGGGATTTTGACTTGTTAGGAGGCTTCTGCCTGAGGGATACAAAAATAGGTGCAGATGCATGGAATTGCACCTACAAGACTTAGTTTAATGTACTTATTATTGCTTTTATTACTGCTTTAAAACTATCATTGCTTTAAAGAACAACTTGTATAACTTTTGTCTTGCTCCTTCCGTTTTGTTGTGTTAGGCGTTCTCTCTGTATGAAGATGAAATCAGTGATTCAAAAGCACAGCTGGCTGCAATCACCTTGATAATTGGAACATTTGAGAGGATGAAGTGCTTCAGTGAGGAGAACCATGAGCCTCTGAGGACTCAGTGTGCACTGGCGGCTTCAAAGCTGCTTAAGAAACCAGACCAGTGCCGGGCTGTTAGCACTTGTGCACATCTGTTTTGGTCTGGTCGCAACACTGACAAGAACGGAGAGGAGGTAGGAGAGCATAAATCACGAGTGCATTCTCCCTCCCTCTTTCTCCAAAGAGTCTTTCATACCTTTCTCCAAAGGGCGTTTCATACCTAGCTGTATTTGTATCTGTACTGTGCATCTGGTAGAGATCTTAATTCTCTTCCATTTGTTAGAACAGACACAGGCTAGAGCAGGAAAAACTACAGAACAGAAGTCATTTGAGTTGAGCTCAAATTGGGCAAGGTGTTGCGAATGTCACAGACTAAGTCTTTAAGGACTTGGAATTCTGCTGCTTACACAAGGAGGTGGTGGCTAAATCTGCCTGCAAAAATAGTAAACAGCATTACTGCAGGATGAAGTTTCATGCTGTTCACTGAGAGGTCAGGAAGCTTTGGTCTACCCTGAACACACGCAACTCCTTTCCCATTTTGTAGACCTTGCAGTGGCATATTGCATTTTTTTTAATAGTTAAGACCTGCAGATATTGTGTGATCTTGTAAAGTATTTGTATGATTAAAAAGTCAAGTTGACCATTTTCAATTTTGGTTTATTGTTTAAGGTTTGGCCAGACCTACAAAACCCATCAAGTGCAACCGTTTCAGTTGCAGAAATTTTTCACTGCTAAACTGTCCTGATTTTTTGTTTGTTTTTTGTTTGTGAGTTTTTTGTTTTTTGAGAAGTGTGTGCACTTGATGGTGAAGCCAGATTCTTCTGTAGAAAACTCTACAGATTCTTCTGTAGAAAAGTGGGAGTTGAAATGAACCCCAATTTTTCCACCGGGTGATCACTGAAAGTTTATTGTTCTTATTTGGTGGTGACTTGTGTGGTGGGCCAGTAGGGAGCACTCCGCAGTGAGGTGTGGGGCTCAATGCAGCCCAACCACCTTCCAGGCTCCGAGTGCCTCTGTGGGGGCGCTTCACGTCTGGCTGACCCCCTTTCTGGAGCATACCTGCTAGCCTGGAGGTAACAGTGCCACCACCCAGGGATGGGCTTGATTCTGGCTCTGTGCCCCCTGGGAAACCACAGGCCTAGTAGCTGTTGAGGGTACTTGACTAACTTCAAGAACTTGGGATGCTTCCCTCAGTCGGGAGCACAAGTAGAGGTCTCCCTTAGCCAGCTGAACCAAGGGGACCCCA
>NW_017728998.1:27762590-27767823 GCF_001723915.1 Gavialis gangeticus | reverse complement strand
GAACCAAGGGGACCCCAAGACATAATCTAGACCCTCTCCCAATAAGTCTCCCACGCTAGGTACAAAGGAGAACTTTATTAGTTACAAAGGGTAGGGTTGGAATAGGATACAGGGTAGAGCAATATCAGAGAAATCCCATAGAGCAAACTGGCACGGCTGGATCATGCATCCGAGTTACTGCAAGCTATACATCTAGTTAGATCTCAGGTAGTTTACTCAAAAGCATCGTCCAGAGGCAGGTGGAGATTCCCTCTGGAGGCAGGCAGTTCCTTGATCATGAGTTTTGAGAGAGCAAGTTTTAGATAGTCCAGCTCCTCTCTCTCTCTGTCTTCCTCATGGCTGCTGCCCCCTTCTCCTGGGCAGTTCTTAACTTATGTAGCTCTTATGACCTCATTTACTTGGTCCAGTGGTGGCCAGCTGGCTGTCAGCCAACCAATTTGAAATGCATCACTGGTTGCTGGGCAGACTGGCAGTCTCTAGCCCACCAAGGTGCCCAAGCCCCTCACCCAGGTATGTGATGCCAGTCACATAGGCAGAGGGAGCAGGTTTTGCCCCTCCCTCAGGAATGTATCCAGCTTAGGTTACTCTAAAGAGAGAGGGTAAGGTGTGTACCCTCTGTAGGGCCCATCTTAACTGAATTGTCACAGAGCAGAGTTTTTGGGGAGAAACAGAATTGGCCTTCTGCCACAACTTGTAAAAACAGTAGCCTTTTGAGGGGTTTGGCAAGCTTCCAACTTGTCCGGATCCCTGTTTCATAGATAAAAAGAAATTGGGGTAGGGAGGATCATGCTTATAATGTGAAGTAGAAATAATTTCCACTAGCAGGAGGGGTTTACCCTGAATAAAATTTTAGTCGCTCTTCTGTGTTAATTAGTTTGCTTTTGTTCAAATGGTGACTTAAGACATTTTGTTTCAAACTGGAATTCCATTGCCTGGAATTTGCAATGGAAATGTTTTGTCACCCAGCAACAGCCAATACAATATGTCTTAAAAATAATGAAAAGTGTCCTCTTAAGCAAAGCAGACAAGGTCTGTGCTTTGACAAGGCACATGTATGGCAGTCTCCAATATGTGTTGGGTGAAATGGTGCTGGGAAAGATAGTTTTGTCCTTTTTATATCTAAACTTTTTTTTCTTCCCACTAGCTTCATGGAGGAAAGAGAGTAATGGAGTGCTTGAAAAAGGCTCTGAAAATAGCAAATCAGTGCATGGATCCTTCACTTCAAGTTCAGCTTTTTATAGAAATTCTGAACAGATATATCTATTTTTATGAAAAGGAAAATGAAGCGGTAAGAGATTTTTTCCTCCTTTTAAGTCTGTTCCTTGATGCTGCAGCTTATAACCAGTACTTTGACATACGAGTTAGAAGGTGCTGTGGGCCAGGTTTAATTAACATGCGTATACTTGTGCTTCATGGCAGAGTAATGAATTGTCCCTATGTATGGCCAGAGGGAAAATCCCCTTCTGTAAGCTGTTACCAGTGCAGCTAGTCTCTGGCTTCTTTCTGCCTACTTCTCAGAGACTTAAATGTGAGAGAAGTAAATGGTAAAAGCTTGTATATCTTTCTTTAAAAGAAGAGTTGATAAAATAAGGAGCAGACTGGATCATAACTTTTGAGATTCGAAGTTCCAGTAGGAAAGACAACTAAAAAAGAAAACTAGTTGGCCAATACACAGACTAAGTCCCATGGGTTTAGTATTGGCTATGAACTTGATGATAAAATAGCTTTTCTGATGTACTGACTAAAATTCACTAGGCACGCTTGTGAAAACGAATATGGGTATCTTTGTAATTCATGAGATTTGCTGATGCTAATATTTTAATAAGCATACTCAACTAGCTTGGACTTGTGTATTTATTTAATTAGCATACGCTTTCAAGACAGAACTTCAAATTTATATTCCTAAGACCCTTTCTGACTTGAAGCATTTTCCTCTGCTTTGCTAAATCTGTTACGAAACTGTGATACTTGGATGCCTCCATATGATAAAGGCCAGCTGAATTATTTAGCGCACCAGTTGACACAAGAAGTACGAATATCTTCCTTTTTTCCCCACTCTTCAAATAGCACTTCCTGTGAATCATCTTTTCCTGTCTGCTTTGATATGTAGATATTGCTTATGGTTAAGAGCACAGCACCTTTTATCTTTGAAATTCAATGGGAATTTATCATCTTGTTCCATTGAATTCAATACTTCTTGAATTGCTTTACTTGTAATAGCTGTCTTCAAACTAAAGCTTATTAATAAGCTCATGATGAGGTAGGAAACGTTGTAACTTTCTAAAATGAGTAAGTAATGGTACAAAATCTGAGAAGTGTGCCACTGTCACACCTGGCCCTTAGCAATTACAAATGGGGACCATGACTCTAAACTAACACTTGTGCCTTAATTCCACTCGTTATGGAGGAAGTGTGTGCATGACAGAAGTGCAAGGTCTCTAAGCTTGTGTCTTTTGTCACTTACTGGTTGGGTTTCAGCTATCTGTGTTTGTATTGTAGGTGACAATTCAAGTTTTGAATCAACTCATACAAAAGATACGAGAAGACCTGCCAAATCTTGAATCTACTGAAGAAACGGAACAGATTAACAAACACTTTCACAACACACTGGAGCACTTGCGTTTGAGGAGGGAATCACCAGAATCAGAAGGTCCAATTTATGAAGGTCTTATCTTTTAAAGAAGGCATGTGCTGTACTTGTTTTTGTCTTCATTTACACACAGTATGTTTTTTATTACTATTAGATTTCGTAGATGGTGCCTTTTGGAAATGCCATGTTAGGTTCCCATTCATTTCATGTGTGTTCAGTCCAGCACTTGCAGACACTTGCATTCACTACTTAAATTTAAAAGGTATTCAGATTGGATCAGCAACTGCAGATTTACTCATAAAAATATCATGACTGAATCTTTCTTTAAAATTCATGTAACATGTTACAACTTTTTCCCAGTTTTCTAATCTGTTTTTCTTTTCTTTCTGTTTCACTGTTGCTTCTGTACCACTATGGAGTTCTAACCAGGCAGTGACTATCCATCTCAAATGTATCTGATTTTTACAGAGCATCTGATTTTGGGGGATATTGTATGTTGGTTTCTGCTTGAACTGTTCTTTTAATGCAAGTTAAGGCTAAGTGTAATATTTTTCCTTAAACTAGAATATATTAATGCATGTTTGGAGAGTTTTGAAGCACCATGTTCAAAAACAGAAGTTTATATTTTGCATATGAAGGCTCTGTGACACTCAGTGAGGGCCAGTACTGTGCACAGGGCATATTTATCAAGGTAATTTTGTTCCAAATAGTATAAAAAATAGAGAAATTGTGCTCTATATAGTATATGTATAACCTTCATTATTGTAAATTTAGGGGAAAATGCATTACACAAGTTAATTCAGTATCATGATTTTGCACCAGTGAAACAATAAAGTTGCTATTAACAGCTCCTGTTCTGTCTGTCTGTTTTAATGGCTTTTTACAATAAATGCAGAAAAATATTACCGAGTTCCTGGCAGCTATACCCAACCCAGGCAATTAGCTCAAACTCTTTACTATTGTAATTAGTGCAGATGACTGGATTGTCAAAGGGTGCTCAAATATCAGAATTCAACCAGAAAATGTAAACAAATGTTTTGCCAACTTTTATTTTGGCTGAGTTGTTTATTCTTGACTCGTTTTCTTTTTTTCACTTAATCCCTATAGGGGAGATCTGCTATAATGTTAAAAAAATCACTAAAAGCTACAGGTGAATAATATAATATCCAACTAGGTTGAGTCTTCTGCCAAAACAAAAAATGATGCAATAAGTTAAATAAAGATCTGGTTTGTTGCTAATACCAGAGGACCTATCTGGATATTATGAGCATGAATACAGAAGTACATGTGCCTCACCAAAGAGTTTATGAAACCCTAGAAATGATTTGATAAGCTAATTACCAGGAGTGTCCTACAAGGAAATGTTGCTATTTATTGGTTTTCCCTTTTAGGCTTTTTTTTTTTGGTGGAGGAACTATTACAGACGTTGGTATTATACTAGTGTACATTTCACTAGTAGTAGTTTCATTTTCACACCAAAATGCAATTGATTTGTATATATTGGCTCGATGGTAGCCCACAGCCACGTGAATGGCTAAGATTTTATGAATACAAATGGCTGAGAACAAATGCATATTCAGTGCCATGTGACTTGTTTAGCTAGCCAATTTTTTTTTGCTTGCTGCCTGATGGAAAAACAAAATTGAACTTGCAGTGAAAATATTTTTAATGTGCTGTAGCCAAGATTTCCGAAAAGCTGTCATCATGGAAGAAAGATTGTGGTGTTCTTGGTGTGTTTTTGCTTGAAATAAAACTAACAAGGAAAAAATTGAATAGTGTATTGAAATTGCAGGAGTTATCTCTCTGTATAGTCCTGTCTGCCTCTTGAGACAACTATTTGATCTACTAAAGAATAAGCTGAGTATGTAAAGTTAAGGTAGTTACGTTTTAAGTGAGACAGAGCTGGAATTTCAATGGACTGGAGGAGAAAGTATTTTCCCAACTTACTGTTTTATTTAAGTGCCTGCCTGTATCGTTCTGGCAGATGTTAAAAAAAACAAATCCTTGCTTTACCAAAAGCAGCAGCATGTTACTTCAACACGGCTCTGCAGCATCTGTAAAGATCAGACTTTAGTGGGGATTTTTTACACTTTTTTAGGTAAAGCTGATTCAGTTGGCTATTAGATAAAAGCCCCACTAATGTGCCCAATCTTTACAGATGTTGGGCGAACCAGGTTGAAGTAATTCACTGCTGCCTCTGGGCATGCATTGAGCGCAACATGGGAATGCACCAAGTTTAAAGGAAAACACTGAAGGGTTTTCTGATTTTTTTTTTTTTTTTTTTTTTTTTTTTTTTTTTTTTTTACATCTGTAAGCACCCCTTTTTTGTCAAAATGGGGTGGAGGGAAGTTGTTCTAAATCAAATGTCAAGCTAATGTACTTCAGCCTGACTTTTTTTTTTTTTTTTTAACTGCCTTTCAGGCTAATCAAATAAGGGAAGACAAATAATGACTAGACCAACATGAGCATGTGCAAGTACTAGGCAAGATTCCTTAAATTCACTGGATCCAGATTTTAAGTTTCCCATGGAAAAACCCCCACAGATTTCCCCTCTTCATTTTAACGGAGACATCTATGGATTTTCCACTTTTTTGCAAAGAGGTCTCTGCAGGCTGGCAGTTGGGGGCAGTGGGAAGAGCCAGT
>NW_017728998.1:27748645-27757590 GCF_001723915.1 Gavialis gangeticus | reverse complement strand
GGGGGGGGGGGGGTTGGGACTGAGGGAGTGGGCAGGTGTCTGTGGTTAGCTCTGCATAGAGGGCCAGCCTGGCCAGATGGCATGTGGACTGGGAGCTGCATGTCAGGCTGGGCAGGAACCTGCCCATGGAGCCACAGAGTTGCTTGTCATCAGGCCAGGTGGGCCCTGTGCCTCCATGGGTGGCTTCCTGCTGGAGTGCTAGAAGTCCCATGTGGAGGCACAGAGCCCATGTGGCCTGATGGTGCCCGGCTCCCAGTCCGCACAGCATGGGGCCACGCTGCCCAGCTCCATGCCTCCATGTGGGGCTCCCAGTACTCCAGCGGGAAACAGCCCATGGGGACTGCCTGGCCCAATGACGCATGACTTCTGCCTACAGTGCGGTGATCAGTATGTGCTAGCACAGAGCCAGCCTGGTCTGGTGCAAAGTCTCGTGCATCCACAGGTGCATCTCGAGTAGAGCCAAGGAGGTGATCCTCCCCCTCTACGCGATGCTGGTTAGGCCACAGCTGGAGTATTGTGTCCAGTTCTGTGCGCCCCATTTCAAGAGGGATGTGGACAACATGGAGAGGGTCCAGAGGAGGGCCACCCGCATGATCCGGGGACAACAGGGCAGACCCTACAGTGAGAGACTGCGGGACCTGAACCTATTCAGCCTCCACAAGAGAAGGCTGAGGGGGGACCTGGTGACCGTCTATAAACTCACTAGGGGGGACCAGAAGGGTTTGGGGGAGACGCTGTTTCCCCTAGCGCCCGCTGGCATAACAAGGAGTAATGGGCACAAGTTGATGGAGAGGAGGTATAGATTGGACATCCGCAAAAACTACTTCACAGTTAGGGCGGCTAGGAGCTGGAACCAACTTCCAAGGGAAGTGGTGCTGGCCCCTACCCTGGGGGTCTTTAAGAAGAGGCTGGATGCCTACCTGGCTGGACTCATTTGAGTCCCGTTTCTTGTTTTGGGGTTTTGTTGTTCTCCTGCCCTGGCGGGGGGTTGGGCTAGAAGATCTACTAGGTCCCTTCCGACCCTTAATCTATGAAACTATGAAAGTGGTATGCTAGTGGCCCAGGCTGGCTCTGTGCGAGGCCGTGGGACTCAGAGCATAATCGTCTGGGGTATACAAAGTGATCTTGCCAGGAGCTCTGACTTCCATGATGGAAAAACCGAAAATCAAATGCCAGCATATGTAGGTATATAGAATTTATTTTATTATAGTGACTGAGGCACTTGGTAGGCTTCCAAATTGCTTTAAAATGCTAAATAGATCAATAAAATGGGGGTGTGTGTGTGTGTGTGTGTGTGTGTGTGTGTGTGTGTGTGTGTGTGTGTGTGTGTGTGTGTGCGCGCGCGCGCGCGCTGGCCTTTCATTTTAATCACAGATTTGGGGGTTTTAATTGGGGAACTTCTGTTTCTTCTGACTTAAAAAAAAAAAAAAAAAAACCAACCCCCAAAACTAGGATCCCTGCTCATGTAGTTTAGTTGCTTGAAATGACTTGCAGCCCTGAGGCTGAGAGTGGTGTTAGGTCATTTAGAGTAGCCAGACTCTCTCTCTCCTAGGTGCCTGTTGTTTTCCAGTCCATTCAAATTTTCGCTTGGTTTCACCTAAACACGAATATCCTTCTCATCCTATACTTAGTGGCTCTTCTTTCACAGTTGTCCATTCCCATCCCTGGTACATGCCATGGCTAGAACAAAGCCAGGCTCCTAACTTTCCACCTGGCTTCACATTGAGTAACTTGTTGGAACACTGCATTTGTTATTTAAATAATTAATCTGAACTTTGGGTATTGCTGGCATCCATCAGGTGCAAGGGTGTGGCTGCCTTACAGTTGTAAGGAAATCTGTTCAGGGTTTTGAACATACCCAGTCTCTGAATTGCACCTTGAGGTCACCACGAGAGGCAGTTGAGTGCTGGCTCAGTTCAAACTCATGATGCCTGCTTCTACCCTGAAATTCAAACAGAGGTAAGAATCTGGTGTTCTTTGGGTCAACCATTTCATATTTCTATTTTTTTCTTTCGGGGAAAAACTTCTGTTCTGTGGCCTTTGCAGTGAGTGCCTCACTCCACCAGCTTCTCCCCACTAGCTGACCAAAGGAACTTCAGGAATCCTAGGAAAAATCCACTCAGCTCTGCCTGGGCACAACCTCCAGTCAGCATTGAAAAGCAAGTGCTAATTTTACTATGCCTGATTAATCTGACATGTTGCTGGGGCTTGGTCTCAGAGTTGGGCTACCTTGAAGGGGGCTTGTCCTTCCCAGTGAAGACACAAAAGGATACTAGCCTTAGACCTCACAAAGGACTTAAGGCCACAAAGCAGATATCTCAGCCAGCTGTTGCAGCAAACATTATACATGCTGCTGGCTGGACATCTGTAACACTAGGTTCTAGAGCTTGGTGTGCTTTGAGGTAAATGCCAGAAGTGGGTTTTGTCTATCCTGCAGCCAGTCATTTTCAATCCTCTCTGTAAAGTTGGATGGAATGTGTGATTGAATAACTAGTTAAAATGTCATTCTCCTTGTATGGTGAATTTTATATCTCCCTTTTTTATTTTTACTCCAGAAAACTGAATGAGTTAGGCCAGGGGCAGGTAATTATTTTGGGCGGAGGGCCACTTACTGAGTTTTGGTAAGCTTATCGAGGGCCACATGACAGGCAGCCAGGGGCAGATAAATATTTATTTTCTACATTTTTTTAGGGGTACTTCAAGTCTAAAAGGATGGAGAACCGCTGATGTAGTTTGAGGCGCAAAAGAACCTATGTTTTATTAAAATGGATGCAGACCTCAATTGTGCAGGTGAAGGTCTTGTGCGTTGGCCTTTAATGCTCTTAAGTCAAGTGAAGAATGCAACTGATAGTGAAGTATACACATCTACAATAGGCTGTTTCAAACTTCTCCCGTGTGGCCATGGCACTAGGACCAGGTTGCTGCTATTTTGACACCTTATGAAGTGCATGCTCAATTATGACACCAGCAACTCTTAAAATTACTTTTATTGAGGTTTTACAAAGTAACACTTCAAAACAGTATAATTCGTAGAGCTCACACTAGGTGGGTTATGAATGTTAAGTAGCATGTGTGTTGGCAGTTGTGATGGACATGTCACTGTTGACAGTAGTAATGGTTATCAGGTTATTGCAAAAGTTGCTGCAAAACTCTATAAATGGAGCTCATGGGGAGAATCTGCTCAGGGTAGTGAAGAACTGTACCTCAAGCACATACATACTTTTTATAACTGATATTCACTAAATGTGAAGGATGACTGTATGCTTTCTGACTCCCCTGAGGAAGGAAAGCAGAGAGAAAAGACCAGTTTGAACAGTAAAACCCTGCAGACTCCTGAACTTGCACTCTAACATACGGGTGGGAGTCATATGATGGAGCTATGATGGATGCTTCCTGCATTTCAGTCCATGGATATGTTTTAGAAGGCAAGAGTAACGGAGCTGATGTCTACACCTCTACTAATTATTCTTTGGCTGTGCAGTATCTTAGCTGTGTTTCATGATCATCCTTTTCTCTCTTTCCTTCTTCCTTTTCTTATTTGGAACATGACTTGCTTTACAGAATGTATACAGATATGGAGATCCTTTCAATCCTTTTTTTTCCCTGCTAGCTACCTTTTATAATACTGGCCAAGGTAGGGATCCTGATAAGAACAGCCTTTTGGGGAAAGAAGTGGGAGGAGGACTAGCAAAATAAACTAGTGTAGATTTATGTTGGGCGAGTTAACTGAGGCTTTCATTAGTGCTAGTAACTTTCTCATCTGTCAGACCTTGCTTCAAGTCCACATTATTATGGGACAGACTTTCATTTTGAAAGGTTGGTGACTTTTACACATTTTATTCTGGAGTAGGTTGTCTTGTTTTATCTGACTTTTGAAAGAGGTGAGAGGATTTTTACTAATGGCTTTTGACCAATATGATTGTGTTTATCCTTAACTTTAAAAAGTTGCACTACAAAAATACATTTTTAAAATCTAATAATAACTTCTTATCCGATGTGGATAGTTAAACTCATACTTAGCTTTTTAAACATTGCTTGCATAATAAAGATGCTTGTACAGAGGATGCATACATCTGTTGCTACCATGTATATACTCAGGATATGTATATATTTCTCTGCTGCTTTGACTTTGCTGCCCCTTGAAATTGTTAGATTTGGCACTATAGAAACCCTGAAGGTACACCTTCAGTGTTTTTGTTCCTTGCTTAATGTAATCTCGTCCCATATGGTTTAATAATCCTTCCAATACTCTTCATTTTTCAAACTTGTACACATGTCCAAAGCTGAGACTGTTTAGTATGCCTCCTTTAAAACTGCTCAGTTTAAATTGCTTACTAAATTCATCCATAAGAGCTACTGTATTTACATTTATAACTTCTTATCTCTGGGTTTACCTGTAAGTACTAAAACATAAACAAAGTGAACTGGGGGGTGGGGGGAAATGTATGCCTTTTTCAGGCATGACACTGTAGGCAAGAGCAGAGTCAGATTTTCAGTTCAGTATTTTATGTAAAAAGATGCAGTAATATTTGGGCCCTTACCTGAAACCCACTGAAGCCAATAAACAGACTGTTAACTTAAATAGGCTTTGGACCAGGCCTTTCATGCAGGGGGGAGAAATCCATAGATGGATAACATACTGTGAGATTTGACCCATTTTCCCTCCTTTTCTCGCTTCCAAACTAGACTGTATATTTTTTTTTTAACTTTAACCCTTGCAATTTACTGCCATGCTTATTCCTAGGAACACTTTGAATTGCCTTGTTCCTTTCAGAAATGTTCTATTTCTGGCCAAACTTATTTTCCATGCATCCTTTTTTCTTTTACATAAAAATGTGGGGATGAATTTTGGCCTTGCCAGGACACAACAGTTTTATAAAAGCCTTTCTGAAGCTCATATGGCATAGTGGATATAAAATAGGGTTAATTGCTGAATTTAGCCAGAGAAGCCAAAATGAAATTTCATAGAGAGAATGATGTACACATTGCCCATGGCAAGCTGCTCTAACGATCATTAGAAGTGTATAAGGAGCCCAACACAAACCAAACACACAGACAATAATTGTTAAAGACTTGGCCAATCTCTTATCCCGGGAAAGTCTAAATCTGCTTGCCATGGTGTTGGCAATGTCTGTTCTTCTTGTGGTATTGCAAACATCTTCTGTAGCTTTATAAAAACTGTCTTTGGGTGGTTTGGTCTCAACATCCATCTGTAAGGGTGGTAGATCTTGGCTGACATGGAAATTTAATGACTGGCTGTCAAGTTTATGTAGCCTGAGCCTTGAACCACAAGGTCTAGTGGGGGAAAGGCTGTTTGCTCTCCTTTTCTGATCTCTTTGTCTGTCAGCAGATTTTACAAAGAATATGATGTGCTCTCTCTTTTTACTTTGGAAATTCATTTCATAGTCCTCTTGACCAGGTGCTAGGCTTTCATTTCTTAAAGCAGTGCGTTTTCTGATATTCATATAAATACTTAAGTTAAAGTATGTAACACTGATGAAAGGGGTAAAGAATTCAATGGTGGAAGCAATCATTAAGAAATACCAATTATAGAAGAATTCTGCATAACATTCTCCTTCAGGGAGGATACTCTTCTGAGCAACATACTCCCAGCTGATGATGGCTGGTCCGTAGAGAAGAAAAGCTGCAACCCATACAAATATCATCTTTAATACTGCATTTCTGGTCATCCCTTTCTGAGCCCTGTAGCTCACCTGAGAGAAGAAAAATGTAAGTCAAATTATTTTCATGCACATCAAAACAATATAGCTACATGTACATTGCTAGGGGGCTTTATGTCATTTATTTAAACACACTGGAACTAAACTAAAGTATCTCCTGGCGTTCCTATTGTGTTAACGTGGTCTGTGAACTTGCACAAACTCCTAAGAATTGTTTAAATTTAGGTGGTGGTGACTGGAACAAACAAGTGAAATCCCTTAGTCCAGGTTTCTCTATAGAAAGTACTCTACCATGCATGCCAGCAGTTTCATACGTATGTACTCCATTACGTCTGCTGTAGTGCCTGTTTCATGAGAGATCTTATGAGAAGTTTGATTAATATTTATATATTTAATTAACGTTTATATATTCAACTCATCAGTAGCAAACAGTGCAATTTACTTAACCTATACGTGTGTGTAGGTTCAGTTAAGTAAATTGCACTGTTTGCTACTGATGAGTTGAATTTAGTGAGTGTTGGGTTCTGAATTGTGCAAAGAAGGTGTGAACATTTCACTTTTTGTAGAAAAAGATAAGTTCACCCAAATTATTATCTGTGTCTGTGTTCTAGATATGCATTACATATTTTAGTGGTAGAATGCTTTACAAAAATGCAGTGTTTCCTATTGTATTGTTTTGAGATAAATGATTGACGAGTACTGTGCTATATCAAAATGCTTTACAATGGAGTAGGAATGCAGTTTCCCTTATTCCATGAATGTAGAAACTAAGGCACTGGAAGGTGAAGTAACTTGCACAAGATAATTATCACAGATCAAATCCTTTAAGAACAAAGTCACAGAACTGCAGTCCCGTAACTTTCAATTTTTTTTGCTGAACCCATTAAACAGTACAGTTTTTAATAGCATAATGAATCAGGGGCTCAACCCTCTACCTGTGTCTACAGTTTCTAGCACCAAGGAGTCCTGATCTTGCTTGACGTTTCTAGAGGCTTCTGCAATACAATAATAAATAATACATCTGAACTCTTCAGCTATGGTTCATTTCTTGAAAATGAGGCATACTACTAATATATATTTATATATTTTGTGTGTATGCACATGCACACTATATAAATATAGCAGTGTGCCTCATTTTCAAGAAATGAACTATAGCTGAAGAGTTCAGACTTATGGGAACTTCTCATGTTTTGGGTGCAAGCTTGTTAACGAGCTTTTATTTAAAGCCTGAAACATCCAAAGCTAATACCACTTTGTTAATGGCATTTGATGTCTGAGTCATACGCCTAGTGCTCTAAAGTCTGATCTTGGGACTCTGAGGTCAATGTTTCCTGCAGGGACGGTTTCAAGCTTTTTGCTATAACAACACTACCTTCTTCTCAGAATTGTACCTGGCCCTCTTCTTTTTGCAAGGTAGTAGGCATTATTGCAACACTAATGGAATATTGACGCAATTGATTTTTAGAAATGCTTTGGTGGGAAGAATTAATTTGAGGTATTAAAAAAAATGCCAGTGAGCGTCTGTAACTGTTGGTAGCTAGTGTCTGATAATGATTTATATCTTTTCAGTTTGCCTTTTGGAACACAGTTTCATTTGTGTTTTAAACTGCACTTAGCACTCAGTGCCTAGGGGTAAAACTTCATTAAATACTTGAACAGACAAAATTAAACAACAGAGCATTCATATTTCCCCCCCCTTAGATATTAAACAAATATTTTTTTATCTTCCCAGAAATACTAATTTGGTGCGTGTGACATCTAAACAGTTAGGGAGTCCTTCAGTACTTTAAAAGGAGGCAATCATTTTCCAAGGAACTATTATGGTCTCATAGCATGACTTGTAATGAGCAGGGATCCTAGTTTTCCACAGAGGGGAAAAAGATTGCATTTTTCTGTGGGTTTTTTCCATGGTGCACAGAAAATTAGGAACCTAATGGTAATGAGTGAGAAGCACTATAATGATGTGTGAAGTGCTGTTGCTATGAAGAACACGCTTGGGAAGAAAAGTAATGATGTGAAAGAATAAAAGAACTCATAACTGTAGGAAAATGTATGGGATTATTCATCTTTAAAACCCTGGCAATGAGCTTCAGTGTACTGGGATGGTTTGAACCAGAAGAATAGTCTGAAATGTGGAACTGGGGCAGTCCTATGTTCTAATACTTTTTTGACGTCTGCCTGTGTGTCTGGAGCAGCACTTATTTCTGGAGCTGTAAAAGGGAGATGGTATTTTCCTGCTTCAGAGGACTCTTGTGACCATATATTTTGTATTTTTGTCAGGCTTGGACAGGCACCGTACTGTACTGATTGTCTGACAAACGGAGAGAGACCTTGTATGAAATGTTTAATGCTTTTGTACCCCTCTCCCAGTACAACAGGGAGTATGATGGGATCAATTTAATGAAGCAATGTGCTTAAGGAAGAAATTGATCATCTGAGCTAAACAAATGGCTGGCAAGGGAGGAAACACTTGAGCTCTTTGGGACAGTTACTCTAAAGAGCGAGTGCCTTCATACTACTCTACCTTCATTAATGCAACAGGTAAGGTTTTTGGATGTGTGGTGTAGCACCACTGACTGGTGCTGCTTCTGCTCAACTGGTTTCCTTGCAGTGGTGGATGTGGGATAATTGCAAAAACATCACTTCCCTTCTGGTTTAGAGCTGCGTTCCCCTTGCGACGACTCCCTCCCGCCCCGCACTAGGTCCAGCTGAACCCCTAAGCCGTGCTGGTGCCTAGGTTGGTGCTGCGTCTCCCGGGCAGGGAGCGGGGCTGTTCCTCTCCTTCGCAGTCTCGGGGCCGCTTCAGCGCCGGCCCCCGCCCAGGCCGCTGCCTGCCTGCCCTGCCCCGACTCCGGCCTGAATGGGGAGGGCCCGGGGGCAGAAAGCAAACCACAGGACCGGGGGGTGCTGCGGTCGGGGCTCAGGAGGAGCTCTTGCCCCGGGGCCCAGGCTGCCCGCAGGGGGCGGTTTCCAAGAGAAACCCGGGCCGGGGCCCTGCCCGCCCTCGCCGCTCCCCGCTCTTACCGCTCTGGTGACCGAGACGAAGCGGTCGAAGCTGATGAGCACGATGTTGAAGACGGAGGCGGTGCACACCAGGTAGTCCACCACCAGCCACATCTTGCACCAGCCCCGGCCCAGGAGCCAGCGGCCCGTCAGCACGTAGGGGATGTAGAGGGGGATGCAGAAGCCGCCTGCGGACACAGAGCCGCTGTGACCCCCGCGCCGCGCCGCGCCGCGCCGCGCCCCGACCCCCGCGCCGCGCCG
>NW_017728998.1:27746266-27748462 GCF_001723915.1 Gavialis gangeticus | reverse complement strand
CGCCCGGCTCCTCGGCCATGGGCTCCTTGGCCATGGGCGCCCGGCGCCTCGCAGCCCGCGCTGGCTCGTCCCTGCCGGCGCCCCCGGTGCAGGGCGGCTCACGCCGGGGTCTCTCCCGCTCTGCCTGCCCGGCTCCGCGCCTCCTTCCCTCCGAGCGCGGGCATCACGGACGGAGTCTGGGTCCCATCCCCGTTAGGTGCCGCGGGAGCTGACGTGAGACCCTCTCCGAGGCAGCCGCGCTCTGGTGCCGGAGGAGCCTGGTGGGGCTTTTTAAAGCAGCAAACGCAGACGGAGATGAGCGAAGTAACACTTCAGTCTCTGTCGCCCCGTAGGATAAAGTAACTCGCCGCTTTTACCATTGCCCAGACACCCGCTAGAGAAGATGCGGGGGGGAAGCAGGGGGTGATTAATCGATGGAAAAAATCAGAATACAAGGAAAGGCTGAAAAGAAACAGAAAGCTTCCGGAAAGAAGCGCTTTGAGCAGCTAGGAAGAGTTGCTGTCTGCAAAATGCTTTGTATCTGGCAGTCAACTTTTTAGGCTGCGCTTGAACGCCCCGTCCGGCTTGCGCGCGAGCGGCTGCTGTTGCATTCAGAGAAGAGGCTTTGCATCAAAACTGGCCAGGACTAAGGGATGTCCAGTGCTGATCCAGCCGCGTCCCCTGCTGAATCCTGTTGTGATCGAGGAGGCTGGTTCTAAAAGACGAAATCCTCGTTACCCATGCCCCCGCTAACTGCAGCCTTGGAGCAAGTTCTGTCCAAGGGCCGCAGTACAGCTCCTCCTGCCCTTTCACCGAATGAGACTTCCGGTAGATACTTTTCGACTTGCGCGGAGCCACCTTTTGTGATTGAGGCAAGTGGAGTTTGGCCAGAGAATTAGTGGATGCACAAAAGCCTCCCATAACTCAGCTATCATTTTCTATTGGATAAATACCTTCTTCATAAAAGCAATTAGAGATTTGCATAAACTTAGAGCTCCCAGTAACAAATTTCACAAGCAATTATCCTGCCTCCAAAGAAAGGCTATTCATATGGACATGAGGGGAAGTAAACGAGAACAGCTCTTTAATAACTTTTCTGTCATTAGTGTGTGTGTGTGTGGTTGCATGCAGTCTCTGAGATGCAAACTGGCCCTTTTCCTGGGGAGATGCTCCTAGCTCATGTCAGTGTTGGAAGTAAAAATCCCATGCCAAATTATTAGTGCTGGTACAAATTAGCATAGATCCGCAAGGGGGATTTTCTGATATACGCCAGTATACAGCTGTCCATGTTTATGTCAATCATGAGGCACAAGCGACAAGCTTTGTGGATAATATATACAGAACATAAGAACTGCCATTTACTGGGTCAGCCCATAGGTCCATCTTGCCCATCATCCTGTCTCAGTGGCAGAGGGTGGATGCTGAAAGGGAGAGTGAACTGGGTGTGATGCAGCCTCCAGCATTTAAGGTCTAGGAAGCTCTGATTCAGAGGCTGTATCAATAGCTACTGATGCCCCTTTCCTCCAAGAATTTGTCTGATCCTCTTTTGAATCTAGTTAAACTGTCAGCTTCCACAACATCGGGTGGCAATGAGTTCCACACTGGTGATTTAGTTATATTAATTAGCTTTTCTTAATTTTCATAGATTTCATAGACATTAGGGCTGGAAGGGACCTCCGAAGATCATCGAGTCCAGCCCCCTGCCCAAAGGGCAGGAAGTCAGCTGGGGTCATACGATCCCAGCAAGAGAAGCATCCAATTTGCTCTTGAAGGTGTTCAATATAGGTGCTTGAACCACCTCCAATGGCAGGCTGTTCCAGACCTTGGGGGCTCTGACAGTAAAGAAATTCTTCCTTATGTCCAGCCTGAAACGGTCTTGCACTAGTTTATAACCATTCGACCTCGTCGTCCCTTGGGGTGCTCTAGTGAACAAACGTTCCCCCAGATACTGGTGGTCACCCCTGACAAATTTATAGGTGGCCATCAGATCACCCCTGAGCCTGCACTTTTCCAGGCTAAAGAGCCCCATGGCTCTCAGCCTGTCGTGGTAAGGTCTGCTTTCCTGATCTCTGATCACGTGCGTGGCTCTTCTCTGGACTCTCTTAAGCTTCTCCACGTGGTTTTTGAATTGTGGAGCCCAAAACTGGACGCAGTACTCCAGCTGCGGCCTCACTAAGGCCGAGTACAAGGGGAGAATGATGTCCTAGGATTTGCTTG
>NW_017728998.1:27736136-27741266 GCF_001723915.1 Gavialis gangeticus | reverse complement strand
CCTTTTTGAATTGTGGAGCCCAAAACTGGACGCAGTACTCCAGCTGCGGCCTCACTAAGGCCGAGTACAAGGGGAGAATGATGTCCTAGGATTTGCTTGAGAAGCATCTATGGATGCAAGCCAGCGTTTTGCTCTCTTTACTAGCCGCAGCATCACATTGAAGGCTCATTTTATTAGTTAGTTGGCTTTTGTTAGTTCTGTTACTTCCTACTAGTTTCATTTTTTGATCCCTAGTTCTTGTATTGTAAGAGACAGCAAATAATACATCCCCATTTGCTTTCTTTTCACCATTTAGTATTTTGTAAACTTGTATCATGACCCCCTCAAGTGTCTCTCTCCTATAGGTAAAAATCTCTTTTCATACGCCTGCATGCCTTTATCACTAAAACCAGTGCTTTATTTCTCTCACATACAACATGCACCTTTTTATTTGAGAAGAAAAATTCTGCCAGAAATTGGAGTGAAAAAACACGATAAAAGCAGTTTCTGCTACTTATTAGGCAAAAGTGAAGCCTGCACAGCGTTCCCTATGCACTGCAGCTACTGACTTACTATGAAAAAAGATCTCTTTTCTTCATTCTACCTTTCAAAAACGTGGTATGTATCTTATTCCAGGCTGTGTTTCTGTGTGAGAGAATATGTGTAAGCACACCAACACAGTGCAAAATGGAAAAATGATAGCCCCTTAGACCAGGGGCATCAAAGATACAGACTGCAGCACATATCCACTCCATGCTGGATCCAGTGCATGGTCCTGGAGTGAGCGCCGTAGACGCTGCGTGTCACACAATCCTGGACTGTGTAGCATGGAGTGGTCAGAGCGGGTGCCATGTACAGTGTGGTTCTGGAGCAGCCAGTTTGGGACAGCGCCATACACCGTGCCCACTAGCTGCTCTGGGTCTGTGTTGTAGGTAGAGCCTGCTCTGGTCAGACTGGGATTTGTGCTGGATCCACCATGGAGCAGAGGCACACTGGAGCAGGTGTTACATGCAGTGCAGTCCTGGAACAGGAAGTTTGGGGGACATAATGCACATGGCACTGACTCTGTAATATGTGCTGGATCTGGCACCTAAGGCTGTTCTGTGGACCCAATCCAGCCCACAGACTGGTCCCATGCTACTAATCTGGCTTGTGGGGCCAGATACATGACACCCCTGCCTTAGAAGGATGATGATTAGCTGCTTTTTGGGTCAGACTCCCACTTTCACTGGGACCAACAGCAGTTTTCTGTTGACTTTTTAATTTGTGAAGGATGAGGCCTATTAATACTTTTACTTATTGCTTTCCAGTTTTGCCAATCAGCATAAAAGACATGGAGGTATACAAGAGAAACACAGAAGATTAATCACCTGGTAAACAGGAGTTAATGAAAGAGTTCTTTGTTATTTTTCATAAATAATTGCTATATTTTCTGACTCAACCAATATGAAAGTAATTTTCATTTAGTGCTGTTTGATCACAGAGCACAGTTGGTTTGTGAACTATTTGAAGCAAGTTTTGTAGCATGCTACCTGCAGTCAGATTTTGAGATTCTTAATGATCCCTGTATTAATTGTCTTCACAATTTCTTTATTCTACTTTAATATCAGCAGTCTGAAGAGGCACAATGACTGCTGCTTTAACAGTTTTTTCTTTGAACAGTGAGAGATCACTGTATTTTCTGCACTATGTAGAGCTGCCTTTTAAAGGTCCTCATACCACTGCGAAGATCACAAGCTCCTTTTGAGACCAAACACACATTACATGACCAGCATTCCCAGAGGGGTGCGTTTAGCTGGTATAGGCCACAAATATTTTCTCTTTGTCTTCCATGAATAGCAAATTATGACACTGAGTTACTTTCCCCTTTACTAATGCACATTGATTTTTATCCTAATTATATTTTGGGGAGGTGGGGGGGATGGGACACTTGAGGAGGTTAATTTTAATTATTTTGGAATAGAGTTTGTGATGGGGTGTACATTTGCAGCTATGAAAGAGTATTAAAAGCCAGTATAGAGAGAGCTTTCCTACAGCAGAGAAGTTTTCTCAGCTGTCCTGGAGGAAAAGCCCACCAGCTGGGAAGTGCTAATGGATGGATGAAAGGAGGAGGAAGAAAGAGGACACATAGGAACCTCTTTTTCAGCTTCTGGGGAGTAGATTGGTTTGTGGATTCCTGGAAACAACAAATAGGGACAAATTGTGTCTAAGAGCTGAAATAAGAAGCCTGATTTACTAGAATGTAGTTAAAATGGTAACTTTATTTAAGAATTATTTTTATTGATTTTTTTTTTTGTTTAATGAAACCCAAAAATCATATGTAGTTGAAATACATATATATGTCAGCCTGAGCTAGGCGTGTCTGTCCCAAACAATGAGTAATAAAGGGGTAAATAAAACAAAAAAAGAAGGAAGCGGGAGAGATATGTGTCAGGAATAATAATCTAGTTACCAAAATATTCTAAGAACTCTTTTCAAACTGTACCAAACTTTTCAAAGCAGTTCAGCCCACCAAACGCAACTCTGCTAGCTGTTCAATCTCATTGTACAAGATTTCAAGCTTTGGAAAGATCCTACTTTTCCAAAGCCCACTTTTCCTGTGTGTCACTAATAAGGCCTACTGTAAGAATGCAGTCTGGGAAGGATGCAGCTTCAATTCTTTAGGTTTTATACCCAAGAACACATGTATTTCAACATGCAGTGCTATGTTGAAAACCTTGTAAACTCTAGTTATAATTCCTTTCTAAAAAGAATTGATAATAGGAAATCACCAAAGCATGTGACCTAACATTGCCTGCAATGTATCAAGTCTCCTACATGTGTCTTCTGGTAGTATACTTAATTGTTTAATTCTCTAGTCGCTACAATGTTTGAAGCTCAACAAGCTTGAGGAAAAATTGGCAAGCTTACTGAAGTTTCATCCTTCATTACACTGTAAGGCCCTTATGTAGGGAAATCCCTATTTGAGGCGTGATATTGAAAAAATGGATGAATAAGGGTTGTACATGTAGAATAGCTTTTAGTAGGAAATAATATTAAATCCTTTTATCAGTTATGATAAATTTGACCTTCTAAACCAGTTGAATGTTAATATATGTGGCTGTATTAAGTATTAAAAAATCAGTTTGGCATTACTGTTTACTAAGGCTTTTGGGGGTAGCAAATATTCCAGATATATATATATTTTTTGCCTTGAAATCAATTTCTCTTCTGCGCCATCACTGTATAACAGACCTGATCTAGAATATTTAAGATCAAGGTGGAATGGAGACCTAGATATACAGATGACAGGATCCCAGTGGAAACTGGCAGTTCACAAGATTTGAACATTGACAATTGATCTTGGACTTTGTCTTGTAGAATAAAAAGATCATTTTTGTCTGCACTGGGCTCCCTTTAAACATAAAGAAAAGTTAACTTTGAAAAATTTATGAAATAGAATTTTCCAGGGTGTTTTAAATAATTCCATTTTGAAAAATCACAAATGGTGTTTTTTATGTATGCTCTGGGGGTGATGAATGGTTGGTGGGGTGAGGCACTTTTAATTAGAGTGGCTCTAAGAGCTGCTGTAATTGAAGTATTGCAGCGCCACTTGTATTAGCATCCCCATGCTTCAAAATGGTGGAAGGGGCACTTTAACTAGAGCTCATTGAACAAGCTTTAGTTAAAGTGCCCCTGCTACCATTTTGAGGCGTGCGGGTGCTGATGCACAAAATATGGAGGCTGGTTGGAGTGCTCTAATTAGCACATTCCAGCACACATGATTAATTGAGTCTGCTCTGATGTGCTGTAATTACAGCATATTGGAGCAGCCTCTTGGCATGTCTACAAGCACTTGAAGATTTCCCCTGCTGCTGTTCTGAATCATGCTCATTCCTAATGATGCCAGTGTACAGGGTATGTGGGTGAATGACTCTACAGAAGCCACAGTACAGAGTGTTTGTCCCCACTGCAGACAGATGTCACATCTCAGACTGGGCTAGATTCAGCCATTGGTCGGTTACACTTTTACATCCTTGATGACAGATGGCAGAATCTGCCTGTGTGTTCTGTTATGCCAGTTAATGGAAAAGATCTCACTTGGTCTAATTGCTGCTTTGAAGTATAGGTTAAGCAAGGCATAAAACACATTTTTTGTCAAATGTTTTATTAAGTATAGCTCTAAAGCTGAAGTGCCATGTTGTCTGACAGATCAACAGCACTTAAATGCAGTACCTTCCTCCAGTGTTATTGCAACAGAGTCTGTTCTAATTTCCAGGTCTTTTTGGTGCAGATTTTAAGATATTTAAACAACTACATCGTTTTAAAAATCTGATCCTTAGTAATGATTCATCCAAACAGTTTATTTACCTCGGGGGTTTTGCCTGTCTGAAGCATCAGTAGCCCTGACTTCCAATATAATCTTCTATGCAGCCTATTTTGCTCATAATTATTTTAATTCCAATTTTTCTTTGTCTTGATGTATATTCAGCTGCAGACTGTGTGTAGCATACTTTTGTGTATAATAATGTTGAGATGAAAAAGATAAATTATATGAAACCAGAGCAGTCTCTGGATGGACAATTTAAATAAAGGTTTCCTTGCATATGTTACTAATAATACCATAGATTATGGGTTTGTCTGTGCAGAAAAATTCATTGGAATTCTAAAATAGGTTCCCACTGGATTCCAGAAGTAAAGCAATCTTTTTCCAGAAAAAAAAATCCACTTTGGAAGTGCACTAATTTTTCCAGAAAGATATATTTAGTAAGAGCGATATTATTAATTTTATTTTCCCTGTGTAGAGATGCCCTGTTAAATCTCTTTTTTTTCTTAATCAGTTGAATTTGTTTTTCACTTTTCGGTGCTTATTTATTTCTTCCATTTCTGCCAGCTTGGAAATCAAAATAGGTATTAATTAGAGGTGCACCAATACATCAGTCCCATATCAGACTGGCACCAATATAAAGAAAATTGACATTATTGGCTTTCTTTGGCTGACAAAGTTGCTGATAAATGCCCCGTGCATGAGTACAGCTGCAGTGCAGCACGCAGGCGGCCAGGAGTGCAGTCCAGTAATGTGGAGAGCAGCGTCTGGATGGTAAGTCTATTGGGGGGTAGGAGGGGAAGGGGTGTGGGGGGCAGATCAAGCCCCCTGTGGTGAGGGAGGGA
>NW_017728998.1:27735497-27736053 GCF_001723915.1 Gavialis gangeticus | reverse complement strand
GAGGGGCAGCTCCTGCAGCTGTGCACACCCCAGGAGGGCATGGGTTATGTGTGCCCCCTGGATCTGTGTGCAGGGCGAGGGTGGGTTGCCTTTCTGGGCTGGAGCCAAGGTCATCACCTGGCTCTTCCTGGCAGGGGGCCTGGGCCAGGGCTGCACTCAGTGCAGGCAGCAGTGGCACTGGGAGAGGGTCTATGAGTGGGGGTTGGAGCTACTCCAAAATTTGCTGTAGACGCCCCTGTAGCCCCCCTTCCAGCCATGGGTGACTGGTGCCGCCTTAGTCAGGGGGGTACATGTCCCCCTTGCAACCAGTCCCACCAACTGGGGGGCTTTCCCACAGCTGATTCAGCTGACTGGGGGGGTGGGTCCCCTCACAGCCAAACCAGCTGACCTGGGGGGTGGTCCCCCTGGGTGATCTTGCAATGGTTGAGTGCTTGCAGGGGGGGCACTGGTGCTCCCGCCTGCCCCCCCCGCCCATCACCTAAGCAGCGAGCACAGCCACTCAGGGGGTGCATCAGCGCTGTCAGGTGCACATGCACCCCTGTGCACCCCCTACGTG
>NW_017728998.1:27728942-27735336 GCF_001723915.1 Gavialis gangeticus | reverse complement strand
CCCAGTGCGACCAACCACCCCCCCCGAGTGTAGCCCCGGTCCAACCCCCTCACCAGGAAGAGATTGGTGCCACCCCCAGCCCCAGCTCACAGGAGCAGCCTGCCCTCGCCCTCACCCTGTGTATAGATAGGATGGGGCACACATCCCCCTGTGCTCTCCCAGGGTGTGCCAGCAGCACGAACCACCCCCAGACTAGCTGCGACTCCGTCCCATGCCCCGCCTCGCCAGTTATGCAGTGCCTGCCCCAGCTCCACTCCCTCCCTCACCGCAGGGGCCTCAATTTGCTCCCTCCCCATGCCCTTTCCTCACCTTTTGCCTCTTCCCCCACAACAGACTTACCAGCTCTTCATCCTGCTCTCCAAGCTGCTGGGCTGCAATCAGATTAGGATTGGCCCATATGGCGCGTTAAAAATCTGCCATCAGTATCCACCCAAAAAATCTCTGTTGGTGCACCCCTAGTATTAATACTTTACATGTGAGATGGATTTTACAGCCATATCAATGGCAAGCGCATTAAGGTATTTTGGATAAAAGAGAGCATTTGAATTCATTTATATTATTTTTAATGTATTCATGTGTATGTTGTAATGTTTTCATGGTAGCACTATATATTGTATTTACAGATTTACTTTCATTGTTCCTATATTTACAGTAGTCTTAAGAGAACAGTGAGTACAGCAGTTCTAAGGGCCAGATCCTACTCTGCTGGTTCAGTGCTTAAAGTGGACTTGGCACCTATGTGTGATCTTTTTCCACCCTGCTTGAGTCCCTGAAAACCAGTTAACACAGAAGGTGCAAGGGCCCTCCTACTCCCTCCTTTTCTGTTAACTTTTGAAGCTAAGATGATGGCATATTAAAAAAGGAGGTACATTAACATGCATTTTTGGCATAGGCGATGGGGTTTTTGGCAAAGTGCTGATGGGACATGGTGGGGGGAGCACAACTTCACGCTGCCGCCGCAATATGGGAACAGAACTCTGTGCTGCCTCTTCTGCTGGGTGTTGGATTTGGCCAGGCTGCAACCCCACACCCCACCGTTGGCACAGAAATTGTACCACTGCTGCCACCCCAACGGCTGCTGGGCTCTGGCTCAGGCCAGTGTGACCTGCACCCCACTGTCAGCATAGAAATCTAGAGGGGAGTTGGTGCTTCCAGTGAACTAAAGTTAGTGGTGCTTATGTGTAAAATTCCATAGTGTAATATGGACAAGACCTTTTCTTACCTAAAGAAAACTTTTGGAAAAGCAATGCCCTGCAAGAAGCACTTAATAGCTTCATTCTAGATTATGCAGGCAAATGGTCAGCTTTCTTTTTGTCTCTTAGTAGTACAGTTACAAACAGAGCAAGCCTTAGGGGTGGTTGATGTGGGCGACTGCCCGGCGTGTCATCGTCAGGAGGGTGCCACAGGCATGTGCTCATGGTCACAGTGGTGTTCTCCCCCTGCCCTAGACAGGAGGAGCAGTGCCTTGCTCTTCCCCACCTACAGCTGCTGCTCAGGAGCAACTGGGTTGGGCAGTGTGGGTGGCAGCAGCATGCGGCTTCACCTCCCTGCCAGACTGCACTCTTGTGCCCCTGACCATTTGCCTCTGCCTGCAACAGCACTGCTGACTTTGGGGGGTGGAGCTGTGGGAGATGGGGGCATCAAAATACAGGTTCCCCAAGTCTGGCTCTGGTAACAAACATCCAGTACTTGAGAGAGGAAGTATTATCTTTGTCACTGGCAAAGACCGCAGACTTTTTCAGTTGTCCAAGAGAACATATACATGGATTTATTAACTGAATAAATGAAAAGCTTTTATTAGATAGATCTGTTCTAATTAAATGAATGGGGGGAAATTAAATTCTACTGTATTCTCTTCCTACTTACCCTTTTCCGCTTTGACAAGTCAGTGTATCACATCCGCATGGATTCATTTGTTTTGCTTAGTATTCTCACTTGTCTTCAGTCAAATATCTGTTTCCTAGTTAATTTGTTACTCTCACAGCCACATATGTAGGGAAGCTGAACTTCTTTGAACTTTGCTATTGGCAAAGAAACCTACTGCAGATTACTGGAAGTTATGGTGTGAGTATACAAATAAATACCCTTTAAAAGATGCAGCAGCAAAGACGCGTATATTATAGATTCATAGATGTTTGGGTCAGAAGGGACCTTAGAAGATTGAGTCCGACCCTCCTGCCCTGGGCAGGAAAGAGCGCTGGGGCCAAACGACCCTTGCCAGGTGCATGTCTAACTTCCTCTTAAAGACCCCCAAGGTTTCATAGCTTCATAGTTTCATAGATTTAGGGTCGGAAGGGACCTAGTAGATCTTCTAGCCCGCCCCCCCGCCAGGGCGGGAGAACAACAAAACCCCAAAAAGAGAAACGGGACTCAAATGAGTCCAGCCAGGTAGGCATCCAGCCTCTTCTTAAAGACCCCCAGGGTAGGGGCCAGCACCACTTCCCTTGGAAGTTGGTTCCAGCTCCTAGCCGCCCTAACTGTGAAGTAGTTTTTGCGGATGTCCAATCTATACCTCCTCTCCATCAACTTATGCCCATTACTCCTTGTTATGCCAGCGGGCGCTAGGGGAAACAGCGTCTCCCCCAAACCCTTCTGGTCCCCCCTAGTGAGTTTATAGACGGTCACCAGGTCCCCCCTCAGCCTTCTCTTGTGGAGGCTGAATAGGTTCAGGTCCCGCAGTCTCTCTCTGTAGGGTCTGCCCTGTTGTCCCTGGATCATGCGGGTGGCCCTCCTCTGGACCCTCTCCATGTTGTCCACATCCCTCTTGAAATGGGGTGCACAGAACTGGACACAATACTCCAGCTGTGGCCTGACCAGCATCGCGTAGAGGGGGAGGATCACCTCTCTGTACCTGTTTATCATGCACTTGCTAATGTATAATAAAGAGCGGTTAGCTTTACTGATTGCTTCACCACATTGACAGCTCATGTTCATCTTGGTGTCAACAATGACTCCGAGATCCCTTTCCACTACTGTGCTGCTGAGAAGGTCCTCCCCTAGCCTGTAAGCGTGCTGGTGATTCCTTCTCCCTGAGTGCAGCACTTTGCACTTGTCCTTGTTGAGCTGCATCCTATTCTGTTCTTCCCACTTTCCCAACCTATTCAGATCCACCTGGATTCATTTCCTACCCTCTGGTGTGTTAACTTTACCCCATAATTTGCTATCAGCTGTGAAATTCCACACTCTCATCCAAGTCACTGTTGAAAACATTGAACAGCAAAGGTCCCAAGGACCGAGCCTTGTGGGACTCCACTGCCCACATCTTTCCAGGTTGATACCAACCTATCCACCACCACTCTCTGGGTGCGACCTCTAAGGCAATTTGCCACCCACCTGACCGTGTAATCATCTACATCGCAGCTCTCAGTGTATCTGTGAGAATAGGATGAGATACCATAGCGAAGGCCATCTTAAAATCCAAGTAGATGACATCTACCTCCACTCCTGTATCTAAGTATTTTGTCATCTGGTCATAAAAAGAAACAAGGTTAGTAAGGCAGGATCTACCTGCTATGAAGCCATCCTATTTGCCCTTCAGCATTGTTTTGCCCACTGGAATCCCACAAATGTGATCCTTAATAATTTTTTTCAAAGGTTTTCCTGAGGATAGAGGGGAGATTAACTGGTCTATAGAATCCTTGTCGTTGGCAATGTTTTTGGTCGGAGTGCCAAAAACCCCAACATTGCCCCACACCTGGGCTTGGCGTGCCAGAGACAGACCACCAGGAGCCCAGTGCAGCTGTCTGCAGCCTTCCAGCTGAAGCTAGCCCAGGCTCTAGGCAGCTGCTGCCAGCTGTGGCTCCTTGCAGCCTCCTGGCTGCCTGCTGCAAGCAGCCTGGGGCTCTGTGGCTGGCAGCAACTGCCCAGAGCCTGGGCCAGTTGTTGTGTGCCAAGCAAAATGGCCTTGGCATGAATGCTGGGGGTTGCTAATCCTTGGACTAGGCTGTAGTGAGGATGGACAGCAGCACTGGGACTGATGCCTAGTTACAAGTGTCTTTGAACACTACTCCCCTAAAACAACAACTTCTGGTCTGTGGGCCTGCTATGGGTCTAGAAATTTGAGTAGTAACAGCATTAACTACCGCAGTTTCTAGAGGAGGCTGAGCACCATGATTTTAGGGCATTCCTAAAGTTAGAGGTAGGGAAGGGTACTTCTTTGTTGTTCAAGGGGGACCAGGATTCGTATGCAGAATTGACTCATAGCAGAGCAGCAGCAGCAGAATTTACCTGTTCCAGGCTTCAGGGAACTGCAAGCCTCCAAATACATTTTCAGTGCAGATTGGTAGTTTTTGCAAAACTAAACATGTTCAGCAGGAATTAGATAATGGGGAAAGGCTGAAAATGAACGAAGCCACCAGGCATTCTACGTTGCATTTTGCTTTGCAGGTGACTGGGGTTCATGTGTCACAAGCTGAGATGAGGAGATTGTATCAAATTCTATGTTTATCAGGTTCTCTTGGGATTTTGCTTTTAATAGCTGCTTTTAAGAGTCCTAACTCATGGAAACTTGAAATGTGTCTAAAATAGGTTGTTGACAAATTCCTGTTAAAAATTGGAGTGTGATTCAGACAAGTCTCTTAAACTTGATTTCAGATACCGTGTTGGGGATGAACATTCTTGTACAGGTAACTGTCTCAAAATTATACTAATAACACACAAACACTGAATGCATCATACTATGTATTTTAAAGAAATGCAATGCCGGTATAATCAATCCTTCTTTTCTTTGGGATGCATTCAGAGTCTTACATTTTAAATTACTGAATATCAGTGTTGCCTGTCAATTTTGCTTTTAATTGAACTACTTATTTTTCTTATCCTGGCTACTTCGTGCATTGATATTTCACACATGCACTTTTGCTGATGTTGCCAGCATCAAAGGGCATCATAAATTCATGCTTGGCTAGAACAGTTCTCAAGAGGATTGAACCTTCTGTTGTAATCAGTGGGAGCTGGACAGGGTCCCAGATAAAGGTCCCTCTGCATCTCATCACTGCTGAGAATGCTACGTAAACCAGAGGCTCCAGACATTTCTTCATTTCTTTCTTCTTGCTCTCTCCCTTCATCCTCCTTAAATTTCCTTTCTTTTCATCCATCTACCTCTTTTGTATGGCTAGTTTCCATAAAAACAATGGGCATTGAATGCCTCAGTTCCAGCTAGTCTGTTATTAGTCTGCTGTTCTTAGAACCATGCTTCTAGCAAACATGACAATACTATGCCAGCAAACTGGGGTTTCTGGCATTTGTATGTAACTTTGTAAAAACCTCTTTTACATATTGCAGGTGGTATTCTCTAGAAATGAGCTGGAAACCTATCCAGTTTCCACATCTTTATTTTGCCTGAAGCAGCAGGGCATTTCCCACAGAAAGCTGTTTATGAACAGATATTTTAATACTCTCCCTCCCTAGCCAACTTCCGTGAACTTGCCTTCTGTGTCTGTAGCAGTAGAGGTAGGAATTTTGCTATGTTTCCAGGTCTAAGTGGGAGTGGGATATATTCTTCTCAGAGCAGTATGTTCAGAATCTGTCTGTAAATATTGTTGGATGGAACCAGAGTGCCCATAACTAAGACCTTGGCATGTACATGCTTACTTTTTTGGTGCACATATGCTCATGCCCATATGTTAGAATGGTAGAATGCTGATTTCAAATGAGCATGAGTGAACTGCTGACAAAAAATGGATTCAGTGGAGTCGGGGAAAGGAACTGGGGAACGTAGGCTTGTTCTGAAATGGGATTCCATGCTTCAAGACATTTTCACGTCATCATTTCACTAACAGACACTTTTGCTCTGTATTTTGTTCCCCAAATCTATATGTTGGAAGTTTCTACACATAAAGGAGGAGGCAGAGGTATCTTGTTACTCTGGGACTCAAATTTCTTTTTCATTTCAAAACTGTCCTAAGTATCTGAGAAGCATGATTTTAGGCACTCCCAGCATCTATCCATCACCTCATTGTACATTTGAATGCAATGCAGGCCTTATGTGCCATCTATGCTCATTTCTCCTTGAATTTAGTCTTTATAACTGTTGCCCTGTGGGGTCAGGCCAACTCTCAGGATCTCAATATTGCGCTGTTAGACAGGAGGGTGTGACAATTGCACACATACAAACACACAGATCAATTAGGTATGCACACACACACACACACAGAGCTCAGGCACGCACATGCACACGCACACGCACACACACGCACACAGAGCTCAGGCGCGAGTGCACCCCCCCCACACACACACCCCCACCCACCCCCCTCGGGCACATACACATCCAAACCAGCCTAGGCACATTCTTACCTATCACCAATTCAAGCACATACACACTACACACTAAAAATTAGACAAAAATCAGTTGTCAATACCCACACACTCAGTACACATACACAGATCACTAATT
>NW_017728998.1:27728246-27728748 GCF_001723915.1 Gavialis gangeticus | reverse complement strand
TAAGATCAAGTGGCCCTAGGGTTACTCAAGGTCACTGGTGCACGGGGGCGGGGGAGAAAAAATAATCCTGGTGGCAAGGAGGAGACAGCCAGGAAAGAAAGCGAGACAGAAACCTGGGAGCTTGGGGCTGAAAACTGAGGCTGACAGCTGAGATATTGGGGAGGAGGGGCAGATAAGTGGCGGCAAGGAGGAGACCACCAGGAAAGAAACTGAGGCAGAAACCTGGTTGCTCAGGGGAAAAGGAAAAGGCAGTGGGGATAAGACAGTGGCAAAGAAACAGGGGTTTTGGAGGCAGAGAGGAGTTCAGGACAGGTGCTGGAGGTGGCAGTGAGCCAGAAGCAGGAGAGAGAGAGAAATGAGACAGAAGTTAGAGGGGTGAGGAGCAGAGATTGGAGCAGGGCTGAACCATAGTAAAGCAAAACCCAACTCAGGGCTCCAAATAACAGGTGTATTAAATAGACAACACACTACACAGGCACATGAAGTTATTGGTTTGCACATG
>NW_017728998.1:27708547-27723246 GCF_001723915.1 Gavialis gangeticus | reverse complement strand
CAGTAAAAAATCAATACAAACATAGAAAAATAAAACTTACTACTTAAGTTTAAAATGTTAAAGCTTATCTTAGCTTACTTATACTTATCTATAGGGAATAGAGAGGGAGAGACAAAGTCAGAAATGGTTGGGGAAGGGGAGGGAATGCATTTTAAAATAAATAAAACAAAGAAAAACTGGGGGTTTTGCTACATTACCACCAAGACTACAAACCCTTCTCCATTGATGTAAGGTGGTTGATGCCATATTTAAATGTAATTACATCTTAAAGCAGTTGACATGCATTATTTGTAGGAGATATTGTTTGTTATTCTATTATGTATTTGTAGTGCAAGCATGTGTAGAGAATGCTAGCTCTAAATGTTCTAGCTATAAGCCAAAGCAGTATAGCCATGGTACTGGTCCCAGGCTAATGTTTTCTGCTTCACAGCTGAGCTAATTAAACATGGCTATAATTACACACATTCTGTGCATTAACTTTATAGCTGGTTCAATTGCTCCTTAAACTGAAAGTGTGGCAGAGACCGCCCCAAAGCTTGAGCCCTGGGGTGGTCCCAGTCTGTAAATAGCTGATGACAATTGGCTGATGGGGACTCCCTTGGGGCTTCACCTATGGAGCGGTCCTGATCATCTGATCCTGAGCAGGATTGGAACTATCCCAGGACTCAAGCCCTGGGGCAGTCCCGATCTGCCAATGATCAGCTGTTCATTTCCTGGCTCTAGGGGACCACACAGGGGCTCAAACTGGCTCTGTATCCCCAGAGCTAGCTGATAATCAGCTGTTTGATGGAACTCCAACCTGTCGGTCCCAGGGAAATCTGGGATTATAATGTTAAGCTCCACCTGCACTGGCAATATGGTGCGATTTGGCATCTGATCCCTGATCCCAGTGTCACATCTCCTGTCATGCATGGAGGCATGATTGTTTGGATCGTGGATTGGTTCCTATTGCATCTTCGTGTGAACATTTTGCAGGGGCCCTTGTTACCTTGCTTTAACACAACAGCAACTCAAACATTTTCTGATTGAACTTACTTTTGTTGTTGCTGGAAAATGCCAGTTCGCTAAAATAAAATGGTCCTCAGTGAACATACTGATTTTGAAGAAATTGTTTGTTTTCAGTTTGGTTGACCATATCAGAAAGAAACATTTTAGGTATGTCTATGAAGTGCAAGGCAGTCTCATCGAAAGTCATAGCCATGCCTACTCTATAGATGAGCAGAAGCAGAATAGCCATGTTTAATTAGCTCAGCTATGAAGCAGAATACGTGAGCCTGGGCCCAGTGCCATAGCTATACTGCTTTGTCTATAGCTAGAGCATTCAAAACTAGCATCTCTGTACACACTCACCACTCCAAATGTATAATGAAATAACAACATATATGTAATAACTTTGTAGCTCATTTCCTGTTCTATTATGCTATTAATTCCCTGCACATGTGGCTGGGTTATGCTTTAAGGCGCGATTAACTGTTTAATCGTGTCAAGTGTAACATCTGTCTGGGGCCTATTCCTCAGGCCATCCATTTTGCCTGAACCTACCTGTTTCCTAAGATTTTCTTTTTTGGGTGTCCTCTTCCATAAGAGATTTCCAATACTTATCCTGCCTGGACTTAACAAGAAGCAACTACCACTACTGCTCAGCTACCATATTTTCCACTGTTCTTGCAGAATTGAAACTGCCCATATAGGCAGGACTATAAAGATGCAAGACGTAGAACTCCTGTCTCTTAGAAGTACCTCTAGTGGCTTTTGGACAAAGGAAGACATGCCATTAAATTACTCCCCTGCTTTAAACTTATTCACTTAAGTGTACTCGTCAAAAAAGGATTTTGACCGTAATAATTATTCATTCTAAAAAGTGCATACTTGTGCAGGTCTAAGGTGTCTGGGAAACTGTTGTAAAGTGTGAGTACCTTATGGTATTTTGAGATGCCATTTGACTTAAAAATGCTGTTTGGTTTAGTGTGATGTAATGTGACACAACACTGTCTAATGCTTTGTCTCCTTGTATCAACACTGCAATGCAATACAGTATGACAAAACTAGTTGTCTTTATTCCTTCTTCCAGTGGGAAGGCTGAATCATCTTTGTTTGGACTTCTAGTAAGGAGGAAAATGAAGAATACCAGACTAGGAGGGTATTGGCTTTGTGTGGTGCTTTACAGAGTTGACAGCAATTATAGTTATCATACGGAAGGGGTACAAAGCTGAAGAACAGGACTCTCGCTCACTTTACAGGCTTTGTCTGGGAGCCTATAACTGTCTTAACTGCCTCACATATGCTGAATGTCCCATGTGTGCTTGTGTGCCCTGTGTGTGGGCCCTACCTGGAACCAGAAGAAAAGGACACTGAGTGTAAATGGGGCAACGTGAATAAGTCTTTGACCTTGGCCAGAATGATGTTCCACAAGATTTAGTATACATGCAGAGTACATTACAATGAAGGGAAAATGGTGAGAACACAGTGGCTGATGCTCTGTCACAGCTAAGAGAACTTGACAGGATCACAGAAACACTGTTGTGGAAATATGGACAAGAGTCAAAACATGAGATGAACACTAAAGTTGGACCTTGCCTAGGAGGGAGATAAGGCATTGCCTATCACATCCCACCACAAACTTCAGACTGACACAGGCATGAGACACTGAAAGCAAAAAGCACAGATGACAATTAAGCAAAGGAACATAAAAGCCTGCTGGGATAAAGAGATCCAAGAGCAGAGGCAACACATTGCAAATGCAAACAAGTGCACCAGGCTGACATCGATCCCTCCCACGCTGGTTCCCAAGTACGTATCATGATGACAAGGTAGTAATAGTTCTGTCAGGTTGAGAGTGTTGTGTTTCCATCTCTGAGCATATAAATTCACAAGACCAGGACACTTTCAGCCACAGAGGGCTGAAAACTGATTTGGGGCTTTTAGTTACTGTCAAAATCAGGTTAGAACTAGCCTTCCCCAGTTTAATTTACCTGATGGGTTTCTCCCGTATAGATTCCTATAGGAGGAAAAGGTGAAAATGAAGAAACCCTTTCTAGGAAAAGAAAAAAATGGTAAGTAGAAAAGATAAATAGAGTAATGAGGTCCTTGAAGGCAGAAAGAGATGACTAGAGAATGAGTTCTTGTGAAAACATTTGTGTACCAGAGCACTTGAGTTAGCAGTTGTGAATATGTTAACTAATGAATTGTGGCAATTGATGTTTACCAACATTAACCCTATTAAACACCAATATTTATCTGAATTATGTTTGGGCAATTTTTCTCTTGCATACATGTTTCTATAGGGTTGAAATTATGCTTTTCAAATTACAGAATGTTCTATGGTTATTGTCAGATATGTAAATAAGGCCCAAATTGTCTCTGTTTCTCTTGTACAAGATTTTGCTTAGTGCCAATACTATAGTTTGTCTTAGGAGTTTGTTGTGTCAGGTGACATTTTTCACTGGTGCTTTTTATTATGAATAGTGACACAGAGCACAAGTAAATGAAATAGTCTTCTCAGTGACACACTGCTTTAAACTATAAAGCTTCCAGTTGTTCATAATATTCCCATGTCTTGACTTGCTTTCAAGAATACTTTTTACTAAGACCTATACACATCAAAATTGGGGATTATCAGCCAAATGATCACTGGGCATCATCGTACCAAGGGAAGCCAAAAACTGGGGAACACTGCACCAGAACAATGTTTCTTCCAGAGCTAAATGGAAACTTCAAGTAAAAGGATCTGCTGTTGAGACAGTTGATGACCAAAACTTGCATGCACAAAGCAGCCACCTGCCTGTATGAGAGAGCCTTTCTATATTTGTATGTCATTGCAATATGGTCCAAACAGCTGATGACAAATTCCAAAGTCTTGCAATGTTCATTACTTCTTAGCTGAAACTAAAAGGGAATCAAATAGTATTGACTCAGGTTTCTCACCACAGATGTTTGACTAAAGCCTGAAAAATACACCTGTTACTTATCCACAAAGTCAGTGAGTTTAAAGAAAGAACTTGTAACACATGGAATATGACAGAGCACCAGCAGAACCTGATAAGTTGTGGAAGTAGGAGGCAGGAACCCAGGGATGGGGACCCCAAGAAACGCCCCCTCCACATACCAGGACAAAACAGCAAGGCCTGGTGAGGGCTGGAGACTTTCCTTGTGTCCTGCTAGGGACAGCAGTGGCAGAGACTGGGCAACAAGAATCACATGGGCCCTAACAAGTAAGTTCCTGCTCTCTGCAAATTAAAGGATGCTCAGGATCTGCTGTGTAGAACCAGGCATCCGGTATGGTTGGAGGATGGAGCAGGAGAGGTGGATGCATGGTCATCAGAACAGCGCAGCAGTGGTGAACAGACAGCCAACATTAGAGCTGGCGACAGAGAAGTCTTCATGAGCTGGGTGCTCAGAGAGTATTCAGATCCTGGGACCAGAGAATGGGAGGGGTTGTCCTCAGGAGCTCCAGTGAGGACAAGTTCAGAGAGAAGGGAGCTCTTGTTCCCTATTGGCCCCTGAAGTGGCAGGCAGATGCTGTATGTGGGTGGCCGAGCGGGGGCACAGCGAAACAGAGGGTTTGCAGTTTGCTGAGGCAGATGGGACAACCAGATCAAGGGAGATATTCAGATGAATTGATGGTGCGTTGGACTGCTCTAATCATGGTAGCATGATTATTGGAAAGAATTAATTGAATCAACTGAATTAAGTCAAAATGAATGTTTATGACAATTAATTTTGTTTATTGAATGAATTGAGTTCCTTTGATCTGTTTATGAGGACTGAGTTCCTGATTGGCCCTGAAGGGCACCTCGCATGGATTAATTTAGGTTTAACATATTTATAACTGATTAAGTTAATGAGCTGATATATTTGATGAATTAAAACCATAATTCCAGTTAAGAAACTATCCGGAAGGTGTGTCACTAGTAGGAAGGAAGAACAAGAACTCAATAGCGCTTACTCGTGGAAGCAAAGACCAAACAACATCGTTATAATAGGCTGGCATGTGGACAGGGTGAAAGAGGAGGAGGAGCCCCATAGGGAAGACACGAGCATAACCTATGTAAGAAGCTCCTTTTGGCAACAAGGAACCTCCCACATAATAAGCAAGAACAAGACATGGCACGTGAGAAAGTGAAGGCCGCTTTAAAGTAGTGAAACATGCCAGTGGTTAAACTGTCCCCCCTAAAGACCTGGTATTCCAGGGGCTTATGCTCTTGAGTGGTATGGCATACGATGTACTTAATGGCACCATGCATGTAAGTCTAAACTGAAAAACCTGTTCATTTTAAGTTACATTAAGGAACTCTTTGTAGTCTTTTCTTCGTATGGAATAATAGTGGAGCTCAACATTTCTCTATTTTTGCCCTTACAAGCAGAGCACACCTAGGATTCATAATACATCACCATGAGAACCTACTCAGGTTTACTGAAAGATGAAAATATGAGAATAAATGTCATTAGTCCACGGTACAAGAGAAACAAAAGATCAGCAGTATGCTTACAAATATACCCTGTAATGAAGTGCATGTAGGCTGTTTTCAGTGCTATAAATCAACAGTTCATGACAGAAATGAATAACCTGAAATATATTATGGACTTGATCCAAAGCCCACTGAAGTCAATGGAAAGACTTACATTGACATTTATGTATTTTGAATTGCTCCTTAATTGCAAACTTATTTCCAAAGTCTATACAACACAGTTTTGACTAATTGCGTAGGCAACATTAAAGCACAGAATAAGGAGACCTCTGTTTTTGTTTTTGATGCCTGGAAAACCTTAGACAAATCATTTGCATTTTTTTTCTATGCCTCAGTGTCCTTTTAAAGTGCAGAGTGTTTAAACTTAATGGATCTCTGGAGATCCTCAGATGAAAATCTATTATAGAAGCTGCAGAAGTGTTATAAATGGATTTGCATTCAAGAAATTGGTAAAAACAATGGCAGCGGAATTATAGATTTCAATTTAATGTTCTGTTAATAGTAAACACAATAGGCAAGGCACTTTTGCCTACCACATTTTGGAGTATATTCATTTTTATATGCAATGACTGGCTGGCAGTTCCCATTAGCATAGGTAGGAGCTAAGCAACTAATTATATAGTATATTAAGGTGAAAATATGCCCTTTAATTATTCCCTTTAACAAAAAAAAGCTTCCATGTTTAAAATGTTGCAGGCATGTACATGCTGTGTTGGCTTTGCATAACAGAGCCTTTTCTCTATTCCAGATCAAGAAGGTTAATCTTTTTCTTCTTTCATATGACAGTTTAGGATTATAACATTCATAGATTAATATCTAAATTTGATAACCAGTCAGCTGCTTCATGGGTAGCTGCATGGATTGATTTTAGATATTAAATGATCATTAAATGATCTAATTGGGCAATTGTTCACAATATGTTGCACCATCTGAAAAATTGTGCCACAATTGCAACCCAGACTCTCTCTGATTCTCTATTTATGGAGTAGCTGTCCATATTTTCCATGAAGTATCCGGATACAGTTCAGGGGGAACCAAACCTCTCTCAGGAGGTCAGATCCTGGCTGGGGAGCTGTAGGGTTGCTGATGATGTATTTCTGCAGCAAGTTGGCATTTGCTCAAGCTTCTTTCCATTAGGCCTGTGCAAAGCAGCTAATATTTGCTTTGAATTTGGCTGATTTGGGGAACCGATTTGATTTGGTGATTTGAATCACTGTCCCAGATCGATTCAGCCAAATCTGATCTGGAGATTTGGCTGCTGCAGGAGTAGTGAGTCCCAGGGTTTTTCTCATTTTTTTTTTTTTCCTTAAAGGGCTGGAGCTGGGGCAGGTGGGGCAGCTATGGGGGTCGGGGGGCTGGCGGAGTGTGTAGGAGATGGGGCATGGCAGGGGTCCCCCCCTTTCCCCACCCCCTACTTAGCAGCTCCAAATATGGCTGCAACTCCCTGCGGCAGTGGGTGAGGACTGTCTGAATCATCGAAGCTCTCCAAATATTTTCTAAAGATTCAAAGAGCTTCAGATCAATTCAGACCTTTTAATTGGTCCCCTGATTTGATTCGGATTTGGAGATTTGGCCACAGAATCGGTCCGAATCGCCTCTGAATCAGCACCCGAAACTTCACACAGCCCTGCTTTCTGTTGTTCTTCAGTCTCTTGTTATCATCCTAGAGCTGCTTGGCATATTTCTAGAAGGGTTTTCTAGATTTGACTCTATTTGGTGGTCGCATAGTGATGTCCCTGTTGATTGGGAGATTTGGGTTACCGTTGGCCTTATGGTATCCCAAGGTTAACGTAACTGGGTTTGTGCAGAAGACTTGTCTATAAACAAACCTAATCTGATTTTAGCTTTGGAATGAAATCTCAAAAAGGCAAGCGTTACTGTATGTTGATCAGAGCTGGATAATATTTTTGGTAAATACAAAATATTTCTAAAGATGTAATTCTGAGGATGTACATTCTGAAGATGTAAATTTGCTAAAGCCATTTAGCAAATAGTTTGACCACAGAATGTTGAAATATTTTGTTCAGATATTTTGGAATGAAACACTCGGCTTTTTCATTTTGAAATGGCAGTTTCATTTCAAAAGCCGGCTTTAAAAAAGTTAAAAAAAAAAAAAGATGAGAAGGATTTAAATAAACTGAAAATGAAATGAAGTCTGAGAGGAAAACTCAGTGGACAATGGCTACATTTCTTTCAAATTCTTTTCCTTTAATATGCCTTTGAGTTTGGATGCTTACAAAGAGTTGTGGTGTTCTTGTACATTTGGATTATGAAATGTAGAGGTAGTGTGGGGAGCTGTGCCCTTCTTCCCATTGCAGATGCGTGGTGGGCGGCCGCCACTCGCCACCCCCCTCCTCACCACTGACACAGCTGGTGGCATCTGCAGGCAGTCCATGATCTCCACTGGCCACTCCTGACACTTCTGGCGGTGTCTGCGGGTAGTCGCTGACCACTGGTCCCCCGGCCACTGACAGCGCTTAGGCTGCCTGGAGCAGCTCCCCACTTGCCTCCACGCTCCTGCTGCCACCACCACTGCTGCCACCTGTGGGACCTCGCCGTGCCCCCCCAGCCTCTGGGGGCACGCGGCGTTCATGCTTCTTACCTAATTAGAATACATTTTTGAGGCAGGGCTGCTCACTCACTGGGAAGTGACTGTTGGTACTGGGCTGATCTTCTTGGCACAAAAGTTAGTAGAAAAAATTATTTTGTGCTTTTTTCCATCTTGTTTCAGGACAGGCACCTAAATAGAAGAAGTTACATGAGGAGCTCGGAATTACCAGCCTCTCCTCTGCTGGTAAGAAGAGGCAACATTATAATTCAATCCCATAAACAATTCAGTACTTCACATGAGAATATCCCCTCAAATTGGATAATTTGAATTCCCCTAGGAAGGTGATAGAGGAATGGAAAGAAGGCAATACTACTTTAGGAAACATTGTATTACTATTTTATTAACGATGATGATGTCAGTTCTATACTGTTTTATAGCTCATGTGTTAAAGAAAGTTTTCAGTCTTTATGCAGTGAATTGTGTATTTTATTCAGCATGGAAAATGAGCAAGTAATTCTCTGTGAGGATATAAAATGTGGCAGCACTATTTATATCTCCCACAGGTTTTCTAATTTTCCCAAAGGTGATTATGTGCAGTTACTGGGATCTGTTCATTCTTAAATTAATTATTTTGAAAAGCAAACATCCACTTGAATTTAAAAGTACTAGGGATAAGGTTTTCAAAGATGCCTAATGATTTTGCATGTCCAGTTGTCATAGTAATTGATGGGAATTTGGTATTCACGTCTCCAAAGCAGCTTTGATAGTCTCCTTCATAAGTAAGGGATTATATGTAATACATGCACAGATAAAAAAACTTTTTTCCAATCAAAAACTCATTAGGGCCACTCATGTACCAAGTTTTTGCTTCACTGGACCTTTAGGAATTCAGAAGCAATTTGTTTTAGCAGATATAAAGAACCAGTGGAAATGGGACATGCTTACTGACAACCTGTATGGTCACACTTCATGAGCACACTTTTTAAAATGCTTTCCCACTTGAACTTATCTTCCTGATGTTTTATGACATTGCAGTCACAGATTATTGGTATTACAAATAAATCCCTGGCTTAAAAGGAGAAAATAAGTGTTTCAGTATGAAAGCTTACAAACAACCTCCTGCTAAATGGAAGAATAAAGCAAAGAGGTCTGCTTCTGAGTTTCTCTTACTTTGTGCTTTCATGCTTAAATCTAATATTTTTCTAACGTTTCCTAAAGATGTATTAATTTTTTAAAACCAAAACTGCCTATGGAAGAGGAAGGTGCAGCCACTGCATGTGGACACATAACTGAATTGTTCCCAAAAGTCACTGACTGAAAACCTTTTCACAGTTGTCATGGGGCAGAAGTGTCTACATGTACAATGCCTTGTATTCCAAGTAGAACGATCAACTTTTAGGTATTGAAATGCTGTGGCTCTGATAGCAAGGAGTGGGGGTGAGCACCCAGCCCAGCATGCCTTGCAGTGGATAGGTGGGGGGCAAGCTTTGGGAGTCGTATGGGGTGAGTGCCCTGTGGCTGGGGGTGCTTTTACTTTTCTGCTTTCTATTCTCTTTTAGACATGTGTACAGTAAGCTTCAGTAGCTGCTAATTGACTGAAGCCTGCAGTGTGCTTTGACCTATGCTTTTTGTCTCCCAGGGGCTGGGGAAGTCATGGTTAGGGGCCGCAAGTGAATATGGAGTGAGAACACAGCTGTTGTTATAAAGATTGCTTTTATTGAGCAAGCAGAGCAAAAGAGCTCATTGATTTTAAAAAAAAAAGTGTCAACAAAAGAGGAGACAAGGGGCAGTAAAGTTTTGACTGTGCACCGGAGCAGCCAGTGGCAACTGGGGGTGGAGGGGAAGCAGGAGATTGAAGAGAGTGATGTAGGACCAACTGGACTGATGTCACAGAAAGCTTGGTGTCCATGAAGAACACTGAGAACTGGTTCAGAAGAGTACCTGGTTTTTCCAAGTATCTTTTTTAACCATTCCCACTGACTTAAAACCAGTTGAATGGTAAAACCAGTTGAATGGGCTTGTACATCTTTCTGTTTCAGATTTAAACCAGGTTAAGAGTTGCATGTTTCCATACCCATCCCTTATTTTTATGAACAGCTGACTGAAAAGCATGCAGCTTACAGTCCTGGCAGTCCATTAGAGCAGATCTGTTGTTTTTCTGGTCCCTTTTCCTATTGGTTTTATGTATAAAATCACAAGTTTAATGTAGTGAGCAGAAAAAGCAAATGTGTACTTAGAGTGCACAGTGCTGAAAACACCCAAGGGATCTTATTTTTACTGTGATGTGGGCATGTCTCACAATTAAAGCAGTGACAATCTAAAACTAGCATCTAGGATGAAACAGGAAACTAGATTAACTAAGAGCTAGTCTATAATTAGGTCTACTCCAATACCTAGAGGGAAAGATTTTCAGATAATCAGTAGTAGGGCCTATCCAAGGTTGAGTCCGTATTTTGTTCATGACATCTTTTTCCTCATTCTGTTATTTAATAAGTTGATTTTATATAGGTTTTCTTCTGGAGAATGATAATTCTTTGTTAGTTGGAATTGTTGGGATTTAGTTCTACCGGTTTCACTAAAGTTATTGAATGTGATTCCTTGTCCATTTTAATGTTGCTCCTGGACAGTTCTGCACAGTGAGGTTTCCCAGTCTTATTTTAAAAAATGATCTGTCATTTATGTCTTTTCTCTTCCTATATATTTTTTTTTACAAGCAGTGAATATAATCATATAATTTACGGTATAATGCAAGTTCACTTAATACCTGTTTTTATCCAAGAAAGACTATTTGTTCTCACTCCAGTCTAAAGGAGGCTTTTGACACGACTTAAATACTAAAAGATGCTGTAAAGTCTGTGTTCTTCCTTCAGACCATGACCATTACTTGCTTGTGACTCAAATTGCTTTCTATTCAAGGAAGAAAATGGCTGATGGGGTAATTTGTTGATAAAATGGCTAACATTACTGAGGTATTTGCAGGATTAAATTACTGACTGCATGGATCACAGAAGGTTGTCAGCTTGTTCCAGACCTACATCATAAAACATTTCCTCACTGCATTAGGGCTGTAATCCTTGCTCTCCTCAAGTCGGTAGTTAAATTCCCCTTGACTACAGTGGGGTAAAGATTTCTTGCTTTGAAGTTCTCAAAACAAAAAGAAGCACAGCTTTTTAAATAAGGGTCTCCAGGACTCCAAGAATAAATGCCTTTAATTTCAGAGCAAGAATTATTACATCTTTTGACTGAAGTGGCTGGCCAGAGTTTGGAGTTTTGCAAATTATTCTGGCTAGGAGGAGCAATTGGTGATAGAGTTGGATATATTTGATACATTTCTGGTTTCTCCCTCCTGCTACCCCAGGACATTCTGCTTCCTTGGACACAGGAGGAATTCAATCACCACATACTCTGCTTCTAAAAGTAATACACAGGCAAAGCTCTTCCACCCAGAGCACTTAAACTACTGGGCAGTAGGGCTGTGTGAGATTTTGCTAGGTGTTTCATTTCAAAGCCTTTGAAACAGCTTAGAAATGAAACAAGGGCGCTCAAAGCGTTAAAAAAAATTTAAAACGTTTTGAGTTTCCAAGCCAGGCTTACTTGGCTTCAGCACTGGTCCCAGACGGTAGCAGCAGCCTCCTGTCATCCGGCAAGCAGATCAGGGGCCCACCTGCACCCCTGGTTGGGCTGCGGGGCTGTGCCGGACTCCTCCTGGGGGTGCAGGCCCCTGATCTGCTTGCAGGATGACAGGAGGCTGCTGCTGCTGGCTGGGATTGGTGCTGGGCGCAGCCTGTGCCAAGCTCCGGGAAGATTGGTGCTACCCCTGGCCCTAGGCGGCAGAACCAGCCTCCTGTCATTTGGCACACAGATCAGGGGTCCACAGCCCCGCAGCCCTCCTGGGGGTGTGGGCCTCCAGATCTGTGTGCAGGATGACAGGAGGCTGCCACTGCCAGCAAGTGACAGGAGCTTTGCTTGTCAACACCTTGAGGTGCAGTTTCCCAGAACCCCCTGTGCCTATCTCCTTGACACTTGATAGGTTTCATGCCCTCAGAAGGGGCTATCTTCTCTGCAAGTTTCATCCAAATTAGGCAAGAAATGACAAAATGTTAGGCATTTTCATGATTCCCCATTATGTGGGTGAAACGTTGAAACAGCGACTAAGCGAAATGGAACAATGCCTTCGAAATTAAATGAAACGCTAAACGAAACACTGCTCCATCGAAACGTCGAAACAAGTCGCACTGGAACCGTGCTGTTTTGCACAGCCCTACTGGGCGGCCCTGTGTTTGCTCTTCTTTTGAGTAGTAACAAGCCTTTAACTCTTTTACAGATATCTTAAATTAAGGGAGGATGTAAACCAAGCCTCAGTGAGCTTTATGAACTGAATACGCTCACTCATACAGTCTTCCACAGGCCCCTAATACTGAGATTTGACATATAAAACTTGTTGGAGGTGGGGATTTTAATGTGTTACATAGTCAGCAAAAACATGCTGGATCAAAGCAATAAGGCTTCAGTCTGTGCAGTGTCATTCAGCAAGCAGGATCTATCTCGGACACTGATGTCTCTCAGAAAAGGCAACTAATTTCCCCTTTGTCATATTTTTTTTCCTTTCGCCCTCAAGCTTCAGTGTTCTTTATGGCCTTTCAAATACCCCCCCGCAATGGTTCTCTTGAATATTCTAGATAGAGATGAGCTTTTGAGGAGGATGGAAGCACATCTAGCGCAATGCAGTTCCACCTGTAGGAAGAATAAAAACCCATTTCCTGCCTAAATCCTGGGAAATTCAGTGGTTGGACTACTGAGAGTAAAACTTCATTGATTTGTTGAGCCTGGTAGCTTTTCTTCACTCAGGCTAGTCATCAAGGTTCTCTTCATCTCAGCTTGGGCTATTTGTTTTCTGTGAGAAAAACTCCAAGGACTGCAAGGCACCGCTGTCTCTGATCAACAAAATTACAAGATGAGACTGTGTATACTGGAGCAAATATACCCAGAGGAGGTAAGAGCATTTCTTTTGCATTCCTGTTTGCTTACTGTTGAAGTTCCTTTGCTACCATGTGTTATTGTTTAATGTTGCTTCTGGCCTAAGGTTCACATCACCAACACATGATAGACTTTAACGGAACCAACTGATCTTGATGCTAATTAATTATGAGGACAATTTTGCAAAGATACATTTTAAATATTGTTTAAATATGAAGCAAATAAATACACACAAGGAGAAAATAATGCTTACCCCCCCTATCTAATTATGTATACTTCCATACAGTAGAGTGAAGTATACATGGAGGGGGGCATGTGGGGCCTTTGGCTCCAAGACAGAGTTTTCCTGTTAGTGCAGGAGACCATATTCTTCATATGGGACACTGGGGCTAGGGGCAGAAGTTACACACAAACTGGTTTAAGTGATCAGAAACTGGTTTAAACCTGTAACAGAACGTAAGTTCACTGCACATAAATCAGTTTCAAAATGGCTGAAACTGGTTAGAGATAAACCTGGCAGTGACACAGCAGCGTTTTCTAGGCTTCCCTCCCATCACTGCTCAAGTAGGGATTCTCCCCTTCCTCCCCTCTCCTGTGGTATGGACCCCAGCTGGCATCTGGCCATGCCACCCCCATGCTAGTTAGTGCTGAGAAGTGTCTGTGTGTGTCTCCAATTTCATGGGAATAAAGGCAGACAGAACAGTGTCTGCTTAGGGCTTTCTGGAACTAATCAGCAGGTCAGCTGGTAATGTCTGTCAGCCAGGCATCCTCCTTCCTTTCTTCTTGAGGAAGAAGCCAGTGGATTACAAATACCTTGCAAAATGCCTGTATCCTGCAGTAAGAAGAGCTTGAATTAGTGAGACAGAGAGAGATTTTTGGCTTTCCAGATGGGTTGATAAGCTTTGTGCTCTGATAAGGTCCCTGCTGGCTTGCTTCAAAGCCAGAGGCATCTCCAACTTTGAAACCTTTATCTTAAATGAAGTTTTACTATGCAGCGATTCATGTGGGTAATTGCTTCTATGCACCAATTACTGAACCTGGTTAAAGTGCACCTTCCCTGTCCTGCAATCTGTCAGTGTTCAACCAGGAACAGAGAGAGGTGTGAGAAATGACATGGTTTGCAATGAATGGGACCTGTCTGCTGTCAGTTTTAGGCAAATACTTAGGCAAATATGAAGCAGTAGCTAGCAGGATAATACAGGTGTAAGCAGTCCATACAAGCATCTCTTCCCCTCCCCCTCGCCACACCTGACTAGCTGGGGCTAGGGTCTGGCAACACTCTCTGCCCCTTGAGATGCCAGTGAAGGGAAAGCCTGGCAATGGCTGCTTCCCCCACCCCATCCAGGCACACCCTGGCTAGGCACTGTGCAGGCCAGGGTGGAGGCTTAAGCCCATCCCTAATCATAGCATCCTGACAGGGACTGACCATGACTCCAAATCCCCCAGCTCAGCATAGTGGAGTGGAAAGCAGGGCTCACTCTATCACCCCCTGGCTTCTGGCCTGAGCCACTGCAGGCACGTGCCTGCATTTCCTGAATCAAAAGTGAATGTCTATTCATTTGCAAATCAGTTCATGTGGGTTAGACTAGCCTGCAAAGATTGAATCAATTCAGGCTTGGGCTTTTTGACTGTGTGTCCGTAGCTGGGCAGTTTGGACAGTGTTCAGAAAACACTCAGTTTCCTTTACCTATTGTGTGTGGATG
>NW_017728998.1:27695406-27708034 GCF_001723915.1 Gavialis gangeticus | reverse complement strand
ACATGAGCCTTCAATGCGATGCTGCGGCTAGTAAAGCGACCAAAACACTGGCTTGCATCCATAGATGCTTCTCGAGCAAGTCCCAGGACGTCATTCTCCCCTTGTACTCGGCCTTGGTGAGACTGCAGCTGGATTACTGAATCGGGTTTTGTGCCCCACAATTCAAAAAGGATGTGGAGAAGCTTGAGAGAGTCCAGAGAAGAGCCACGCACGTGATCACGGGTCAGTAAAACAGGCCTTACGATAACAGGCTGAGAGCCATGGGGCTCTTTAGCTTTGAAAAGCGCAGGCTCAGGGGTGATCTGGTGGCCACCTATAAGTTTATCAGGGGTGACCACCAGTATCTGGGGAAATGTTTGTTCACCAGAGCACCCCAAGGGATGATGAGGTCAAACGGTTATAAACTACTACAAGACCGTTTCAGCCTGGACACAAGGAATAATTTCTTTACTGCCTGAGTCCCCAAGGTCTGGAATAGCCTGCCATTGGAGTTGGTTCAAGTACCTACATTGAACACCTTCAAGAGAAATTTGGATGCTTATCTTGCTGGGATCCTATGACCCCAGCTGACTTTCTGCCTTTGGGCAGGGGGCTGGACTCGATCTTCCGAGGTCCCTTCTAGCCCTAATGTCTATGAATCTATGAAAAAACCTTCTCCTCTCCTGTGCCTCTCAGATTTGATTGCTTTGGACGAAACCCTGCAGCCTGTAATCAAGATAGATCTTCTTTGACTTCCTGCTCGAATGCCTTTTAACATAACTGTACTCTCATTGAAGCCAATGGGAATCTACTATTGACTTAGACAGGGAGAGGGTTAGTTTCACCTCGAGTGCTTTTGAAAATCCCTTCCTAAAGGTTTAGCCTGTTCATAAATCCATGTGCTTTAAGGTTTGCCAGACCCCTGAACTGTTTTGTCTCTAATTATTAACTCTAATAATAACCAAGAGAATAAGCTTCAGCCACACGAAGCTGAAAAATGTTGTAAGCCATTGAAGTAAAATATAATAAACTCAAAATTTGAATCTCCTTAACAGATATATGGAATAGGCTGGTTTCTCTTGTCCCTCTTGTCCTTAAAAAGCCCTCTCATTTTGTAGTGACTTTACAGATGAAAACCTTGTTTTGTGCAGTGACTGTGGGAGTTATGTGATCTGGCTCTCTAGCAACCACCTGCTACAATCAGCACTCTTCTTAGCCAATTCATTGGAAGTGAATATTGTCACACTTAAATATTTTAGCTAGATTGATATGTCAAAGGTCTAATTTCAGTTGTTAAGAAAATGTGAGGAAATTAATGGTTTACTCTGCTACTTTGTTCTTAACATTCATTTAGTGACAGTTGGATATGGTAGGGAAAGGCAGTTAAAGAAAACTGATAGGAAATCAATAAGATAGTGAAATCCTAACAGGATAATCCTAGTAGAAATTTCAAGTGCCTAAATCAGGATACCACAATCAGAATTTGCCTGTGCAAAGGTACCACCTAGAAAGTGACCAAACTCAAAATAGCTAGAGGAAAAAAGATCTAAGGGGAGAAATTAGAAACAATATAAAAAGTAAACACATGAGCTCAGAGAGAATAATTACAGGAGCAAAACGGAATAATGAACAAATAATATATAGATTGTAATACAGTTTGGGAAATGCTGCTTTAAACATTGCTCTCCTTTGGACAACATCTGTTATTCAACAGGAAATAAACATGTCGTAATGTAACCATTCCGATTTTTTAACCCCATGAAACCGATTAAAGATAATAAAGAAAGTGAGTCTGTTAAAATTGCAGTGAAAAACATCAGGGGATAAAGAAGCAGGCTTGCAGAAGGGAGAGAAGGTTTCGTGTTTAAAGTATAGCCCAGGATTCAGAAAAGTTCAGCTCTTTTCCCTGTTCTGTCAAAACTTCCTGTGTAAATTTCAGCAAAAAGCCAAAGTGTTCAAAGCTGAGTGCTCATAATTAAGCCTCATTTTCTGAGCTGTTGAATAACTCAAGTTCCCACTGACTTCCAAATGACCTCTGAGAACCAGGCCTCTTTGAGGTGCATCTATTTAGATTTACATATTTGATTTAAGACCTCTACTTTTGGAATTTTTTGGCCATAATCTCTGTGTCTTGGTTTACCTACCTCTCCATACTTTTCTTCCCAATGAGGCATGGGGAAACCAAAGAATGTTGAGATCTTATAAAAAGTTTTATGGTCTCTTTCAGTGGTTGAATGTGCTTATAGATTACAGTATTGTTCATATGGGGCTCTGTATCATTTTGATTATAATGGACCCTGAAAACCATTTTGATCTTTGTTTTTAATAGATGTGTATAAATGTATGCTAAGGGCTGGTAAATGATAACAGTATATGATAACATTGGACAGAGCAAATGATGCGAAACTGAGACCAGATTTAGGAGGATTTTGGTCAGTTTGATAATTAGACCAGCCATTAGCAAAGAATGTTCAGGATGGATGGATGGATATCACTAGATTATATAATCATTTGCTAATAAGATTTACTGTGGATTACTAGATCAAATTCAGATCAGTTCACTAGTTATCAGCATTTGGTAAACGGTATTCAGCACATACCTTGTTCTATGATTATCACTGCTTTTTTGGTCAAATGATTAGCTGAATGCTTTTTCTATTACATGGCAAGTTCCTTAGCTCATTGGATACAATTTCATTAATACATCATTCCACAAATATCTGTGAAATTCTACATTTAGCTAATAATTTTTGCCAGCTGTAACTCACCACATGATGAGTGTATGGAGGGACACATCAGAAGTCACTTCTGAAGATGCTCTCTTCTGGTTTATGCATTTCTAAAATAGGTTTAACTCCCTTCCCAGTTCATAATAGATTTTGGCCTGTCCTCATCCTTCCCATCGTATCCAGCAAGAACGAGCAGTGCTCAGTGCTTCTCAGAATTGGCCTGCCTCTGTGTGTATCTAACATTATACATATTGGTACTGTGGTAGCATCTAGGAATCCCTGTCAGTGAGGAACTTCATTATGTTGGTCACTGTTCAAACCCAGAACAAAAAAGGTGGTCCCAAATAGCTTAGAGCAGGGGTGGGCAATTATTTCAGCTGAAGGGCCACTTATCAAGTTTTGGCAAGTTGTCAAGGGCTGCATGGGTAGCTCCTCCCATGGACAGATGCCCCACCCCCTGGCCACCATCTTGGGACTAGAAGTCCCGCCCTCTGACCTTTGCCACAAGGAGTCCCTCCCCTTGCCTCCCAGAAATACTCCTTTCAGCAAGGGGGTTTGCCATCCCAGAACCAGAAAAATACTGAATTATATTATAAAAATCAAACATCTACTACAACATTCATTAATTTGATTTCAAAAAATACTTTTGTCCTGATTTACATGTGTTTGTGTAGTGTACATAGAGGTGATTGCATAGTAGCTTAAAATGAAGTCTTACTCTTGTCTATTTTGGGAGGGTGTGGGGGGTATGGGTAGGTGAGTATGGGGTTTGTGGGGCTCTGTGGGTATGTGGGGGAGGGTGGATAGGCATGGGGGTGTGGGTGTGTATGTGGGAGGAGGGAGCATGTGGGGTGTGGGTGGGTATGAGGTTTGTGGGGGACAGGTGTGGAGGGGGAGGGTGTGTTGAGGGGTGTGGGGTATGCATGTATAGCTGTGTGAGGGGGTGTGGGTACATGTGTATAGTGGGGTGTGCATGTGGGACTCGCCCTATGCACACGCACACCTGCCTCTACCTCTCCCTCATTGCCCACAGCCCCCACTGTGGCAGCCACTTCCCTGTTTGCCCCCTCCCACCTGCTGTTCAGGCACCGCATGGTTCCTAGCTGCAAAGCTGAGATTGCAGGACACAGCTGGAGCTGGCCTGGCCTGGTTGGCACTGCATGGAGCCAGCCAAGAATCACAGGGGCTGGGCCAGCTGCTGCTGAGTTCTGTGGCCCAGTGATGCAGCCAGGGCCCACATGGTGCCAGTGTGACCAGCTTGCTGGTGGGCAAAAGCAGTGGTGGCTGGCAGGAAAGCAGGGAAATGGTGGCAGCAGGTGCAGTGGGGAGAGTAGCTGTGAGTAGGTAGGCCCCAGGGCTGGCAGACGCCCAGGGTGGGGTGGCAGAAGCATGGGGGCCCAGGCTGGCAGGGGCTCTGTGGAGCCAAGCCAGTTGCCCCCCCACCCCCCACTGGTACAGCCCATCTTGGCTCCATAGAGCCCCTGCCAGCCCACGCCCCACCCTCTGGCCACCCCACCCTGGGCCTCTGCTGGCCCTGGCCCCAGGGCACTAGTGTGAGCCCCATGCTCTCAACCAGCTGTCACTGCGCTCACACCCACCCGCTTGCTGCCACTTGCCCCCATCTGCCAGTGCCATTTCCCTGCTTGCCACTGCTGCTGCTTCTCCCCTCCCTGCCAGCCAGCCACTCCAGCATCATGTGGTTTCTGGGAGCATTGTCAGACTGCAGGAATTCAGCAGGAGCTGGCCTGGCCTGGCTCCAAGGACTGGGATTATTGCCTGCAGTCCTCCCCACCCTCTTTCCACCCCCTCCTCCCCCCCTGGTTCTTAGCTGAATTTCCCTCTTGGGCAGAGGGAGGCGGAAAGAGCTCCAGGGTCCCAGGCCAGAAGCCTCTGCTAGGCAGAGGCTTCTGGTTGGGGGTGGGGAGTGGGGCCAGGTGGGCCTTGCTGCTGTGGCTGCTGGGTTCTGCCTCTGGCTCTCCCTGAATTCTACTGCCACTGGTGCCTTGCCATCTTTGATAGGCAGCCAGGGGCAGATAAGTACATTTTCTAAATTTTTCAGGGGCCCTGCAGGCCAGATAGAATGGCTTGTTGGACTGGATCTGGCTTGTTGGCTGTATTTTGCCCACGCCTGGCTTAGACTCTAAGACACAAGAGAAGATGTAAATACAATGGACAGTGACCAAGGAGTGCACAGACGAGCAGTGGTGTCAGCACACCACCTATGCACATACAGACATGTTCAGTCTTCAAACAGTGAAATGAATCAAAATGCAGACTCCCTTATACCCTGTTATCTCTCTTTTAAGAAACTGTAACAGTACAACTGCAACTCAGTTCATAGTGGCAGCTGGTTCAGTGGTTCAGCTTCGCATCTTGCTTTTGGGACTGAAAATGTACATTTATTCACTCAGCCAGCATTTCACAAACTCTTTGGGTCTACACTGCTACGGAAGTTGGCTACTCTCACACTGTACTACTTCTCCTGCTGTCAACTGCTGCTGGATCCCCTGATTGTTGCTGCCACTTTCCCCACTGCTGATTGTCAATACCAACCTGGCTTCATGCCTTATCAGAAACAGTTATGCCCCTCCCCACCTAGAGGGATGGACTCCTCAGTTTGGGAAACGCTGTGCTAAGAATTTCTGTCCTTTGGACAATATTTGTTATTCAATAGAAAATAAACACACAGCATTACATACTGTTTCCTTTTGGAATAGCATAAAAATCAGTTAGGTAAAACAGCTCATATCTGCTATGGGAACTGTCATATCTGTACAGCTCCAGCCCTTTTAGTTATCACAAGAGGCTTTAACTGTTTACCTTTTTGTCTTTCTGTGGCTGCTATGACTGTTGCTTTATTGCTAACAGCATAGCTGAGTATTTCCAGGGTTATCGCTGCCTTCTGCAGTTCAAATGGAAGACAATAATTTGGTGAAAAGGTACTGAGGCAGGTGTTTTTATTAACAATGGCTTTATTGTAAGAAGAATGTCATGACCTCAGACCCCACTATGAAATGTCAGTTGCACCTGGAAGTGCTAATGCATTTGGCCATTTCACGAGAGTTGCCAAACAACAATGGCCCTTGGAGGTACCATGCACAGCAAGCTCCACATTATGGTTTCAGCACCACTGCAGATATCTTCATTTGGATACCAAAGGATGAGATAATCTTTCCTCTTTAGCATGCACCTCATCCTGACTCCTGGTACCATGTCTTATAGACAGATCAATATCTTTATATGTATATACAGATTAAAGATATTGATCTGTCTATAAGACATGGTGCCAGGAGACACAAAAGTCAGTTTTTCCCCTTTAGCATGCACCTCACCCTCTCTCATCCTTTGGTATCCAAATGAAGATATGTGCAGTGTTGCTGAAACCATAAGGAGGAGCTTGCTTATCAACATATATTTTCTTCTTCTCTTTTAGGGTGAGGGAGCTCTATTCTCTCTTTATTTCAATAAACCCAATCTGAACTTGTAAGCTGCTATGGGAAGATCACAGCCAGGCATGTTTGGTCATGCTAATAGAGCTGACAGTCTTTACTTTTGTTACTGGTGCTGGTCCACCTGGTCAGCTCTCCCTCTTGCCAGGAGGCTCACTGTATTCCACAGCAGTGATCCTCAGCCTTCGGAGAGTCCTTCCAGGTATGGGATGGGTGTGAGGAGGTGCTTTCGGCATGTGTCCTGTTAAAGAACTGTACATTTATCTTATTTGAACTAGTACAGATTGTATTGTGTCCCAGGGGGACAAAAATGGAGGCCCCAGAGCACCCTCTTGTGGTGGGCAGGGCTGAGCTGCTGGAAGGAAGGAAGAAAAAGCCCTGAAGAGAGGGCTCACTTACCTTTTTCAGGAAAAGCTGCGCTGCGCTGAGCAGAGCTGCCGATGTGGTTCATCAGCCACTTCTATTTTCAGCTGGGAGTGGTGCCGGTGGATCATCAAAAACTGCTGCCTGGCTGATTTAAAAGCTGGCAGTGGAGAAACCAGGACGGGGGGCAGCCAAGCTGGAGCCAGAAGGCAAAGCTGCTCCCTGGGCTGCACAGCGGCAGGGTTGTCAGCTCGGCAGGCGGCCAGGCGGGGACCCACAGGAAGGGTCCTGGCTCCCTTGAAAGGAATACCCACCTGGCTCAGCAGGGCAGCTGGGTCAAGGACTGCATTGAGGGATCCTGAGGACCGCAGACACCAGATCCATGAGTGGGGCAGGCTGAGGCCCGTACCCTGACTGTTCTTTTCTTTTCTTTTCTTTTCTTTTCTTTTCTTTTCTTTTCTTTTATCATTTTGAAGGGCACACAGAGCTCAGACTGGGGAAGGCATCTCCAAGTGCCTCCCCAGGTCAAGAGGAAGAGTGGAGTCAATACAGTGGATTGCAATGCCTCAAAGGTGAGGATAGATGCTGAGGCGAGGACAGTCCTGCACCGCGTAGTCACCCGGGGCAGAGAGGCATCGAGGGGTGGGCAAGAAGGGATGAAAGCGGAGTGAACACCAAAGGGACAGGCCGATGGTCCATCATCCGGTTATCTTGAGGGCTGGCATATGGCTGGGATGTAGGGGAGGTGGAGCCCCAAGAACGCCAGCAAAGGGCAGCACCCAGTCTGTGAGGTTCCGTGAGGGAGAGTCCCACCACTGAAGAAAGGAAGATCAAGTCATGGCAGGTGAGTGTCAGGGCCTCCCTCGGGGTGAATGCGACCCAACACACAAATCCCAGAGACACAGCCTGTGGCTGGAGCCAGGCATACGCTCTAAGGTTGCTAGACAGCACCTCTACGAGACCAGATGGGTATATATGTAATCAAACCAAACGCTTTCCAGATTCTGGTTGGAAAGACACAGCCAAAAGCTGGCATGTCTTCATCTGCATGCTAATAAAAGCAGATCTCTCAGCAACAGTGTCCAACTATGTATGAATGTCTTACCTGACCAGCTACTTGGGGGGGGGGGGGGGGGGGGGAGGAAGGGAAATAGAGAATTGGCCTGAACTTCCTTTCACTCAGGGAGAACAAAGTTTTCTTGGTCCAAGGCTCAGAACTTTCACTCAGAGGCTAACGCACAGGACAAAGGAATCTCTAGGGAGCTGAGGAAGGCCATTCTCAGGGTATTTTCCACCCTCAGAATCTGTCTGGCTGTGTTTGTGAAGTGCCTCTTTGCAGAGCTCAGGTACTCTGGTGATGGGTAGCACAGAGATCCTTAACTAGGATGCCATGGCACCCAGAGGTGCCTTGAGATCCTTTCAAGGGTGCTGTATAATGTTAGCACTGTTAGGGTTTGCAAACATGATTCACAAGATAAACCCAGAGATTTCAAATAGAAATCCATAGTTGTGGTCTTTTCTGAGTTCTCTGCAACAGAAAAACTCCTTTATTATTTATATTTTCTGTAGCCAAAAAAAGTGAAAACTATATCTGGCATTTTCTGAGGGGTGCTAAAAGTCTATCCAGGGTTGCCTTGAGTCTGAAAAGGGTGAGAGCCACTGGATCTACATTAATACTTTTCCCCTGGTGCTGGAGAGGAACAATGCCTTGGCTTGTTTTAATTGAACACATCATAGCTTACTGTGATAGGCCTGCTTTTTCACAGTCCTTTGTGCAGTTATGTGCAAAGTTGATGTAAAACTCTACTCAGCCAGAATGTATTCTAGAGGTGGGCTATTATTTCTGCTGGAGGGCCATTTACTGAGTTTTGGCAAGCTGTCTAGGGCTGCATGGGTAGCCCTCCCCCTTGACAGGTGCCCTGCCCCCTGGTTGCCATCTTGTGACCAGAAGTCCCACCCCCTAACCCATGGGCGACTGGTGTCACCTGCATGGGCAGCAGGCACATGCCCCCCCAGCGACCAGTCAGCGACCAGGGGAGGATGTCCCCCTGCAGCCTGTCAGCCACCGCTGTTGGTGAGATTGTGCTGACTGGGAAGTGCCAGCAGCGCATCATCTGGCGCCCCCACTCCCCAGACAGTGCTCGCAGAGGGGGTGCTCCAGAGCTCTCAGAGGGTGCACATGCACCCCCTACACATCACCACTGCCCTAACCTCTGACCTTTGCCACCAGAAGTCCCTTCCCTTGACCTCGGAACTACTTCTTTCAGCAAGGGGTTTTGCCATTTTTCAGAACCATAAAAATACCAAATTATATTCTAAAAAGTGAACATGTACTACAATATTCACTAATTTGATTAAAAAATATATTGTCCTGATTTATATGTCTTTGTGTAGTGTGTGTAGAGGTGATTGCACACTAGCTTAAAATAAAGTCTCACTCTTGTATATTATGGGGGGGGCATGGGGAGGTGGATATAGGTTTGTGGGGGCTGTGGGTGTGTAAGGGTGAGTCTGGATGTGTGGGTGTGGGGTGAGGGAGCATGTGGGTGCATGTGTGGATGGGAATGGGCTTTTCCGGGGGCTGGGTGGGGTCAGAAAGGTGGTTGGGGTGTGTGAAGGGGTGTGAGTGTCTGTGTATGGTAGTGCAAAGGGGTGTGTGAGTGCATGTGCATGGTGGTGTGTGCATATGTGACTCACCCTACAGGGAAACACACACACACACACACACACACACACACACACACACACACACACACACAGAGTCCCTGCCTCTACACACATGCATGCGTGAATAGGGAGGGACATGTGCACATGCACACGTGAGCAGAGAGGGATGCGCGCACACGCTGTCCCTCCCTGCACTCTCACATGCACGCACACACACACACATGCTCTGTCTCTCACTACACACACACACACACACACACACACACTGCCCCTCCCTGCATGCACACATGCGCGTAACTTTTGAAGTGATTTGAGCGCCCTTGTTTTGTTTCAAAGCCTTTTGTTTCATTTTGATTTTGCTGTTTTGAGCTTGAAACAGTTTAGAAATGAAACACCCAGTGATACGTTGCACAGCCCTAGACTTTGTTCTTAACTGAAAAACAACCTGTTTTTATATCCTTACCTTGTTGCAGAAAATATTAGAGGGAAAAAAAAGAAGAAATGGAGGAAATTACAGTATGATATGGTTAGATCTACAAGAGCGAACGAGCAATTATCTCTGACATTCTCATCTCTCTCATTCTGTTGCTGGCAAGTTTTTCTCTCAAGCTTTTTCCTGGAAATTTTGCTGCAATAAAATTAGGTCCTACCTTGTTTCCACTGTACGAGTTATTTATTATTCTTGTTCAGTGGTTGTATGTGTAAAGGCAATTGCCTCCTAGTTTACCTGAAGCTTAAGACATAGATGTGATGCAATTGCATGTGTTTTTCCTGGTGAGTTATAGGTGAGTTATTTTATTTCTGCACCAGATGACTATGTACTCTGTCCAGATATTTTCCATATACTGGTAATTAAAAATAGATGTTCTTACTCAGTCCTTTATAATTGCTTAGATGATTGCAACTGAACTCAGTTACATTTAGTGCATTGCTCCTCTTGATGTTTGCTTGCTTGCAAGCTATGGGTACTTTGTTTTTGGTAGGGCTAGATCTTATCAGCCAGCAGTAACTTTTTTACCTTAATTCAGAGGAGCTTTGCTATTATTTCTCACTTGGGGGTCAACATTGAAATGACTTCTTCCGGCTGAAAAGGTACAGTTTGCATAATAGCGTTTTAATGAGGATAAAGTGCAGACTGCAGAGCAGACTTCAGCTTGCCTGATATGGTGCTTACAAAACAATGCATTGATTGCTGTGAACATTGAAGAAGCTGTTTGTGCGGAGGAAATGCATCTTACAAGGAATTGATTTGTAGGTACTAATACGCTTTCATTCACTAAAATAAATGCTGTCTTTCATTCAATTCTGTGTTTGTTATGGAAGATAATCTAGTATTGCCTAGCTATATAAAGCCCAGGGAATTAATTTTTTTCTGACATAACACCCAGGGCAGTTTCAGTGTATTCTGCTTTTGTTAAGAGACCACTATCATCTATTATGTTAGCTAATAATCTACAGTCCGTTTTTAGCCCAGCAAGTCAACTGGTGAGAAAAGAATGCAGCTGTTACTTAACACTCAGAGCATCTCACTGTTCCTAATTGTTGCCCATGTTTAGTAAGTAGATGGGGTATGGTACATTGAGCTGTTAAAGCCCTTTTACTCTGTCACCATTGCAGATGCACAGATGACTTCAAGAATACAACTCATGAATCTAAACAAGTGATTCTCCACCAGAGTGCTACAGGGAGGGCTCTCTTTAAACATGCCATTGGATGCCCCATTACAACAAACATCTACAGGGTGCATCTACATGTGCCATTAAGACAACATGATAAACTCCACTGCAGTTTGAACGGGAGTCAGCTGCTTCTGGGCATGCGCCCAGGACTGGAACAGTTTGAGCTGGGGTGGAGCAGCCCTGGGCTGGCAGCAGGATCAGGAGGTCAGCCCTGGGCTCTGAGTGGTGGTTGAGGGGGGTGCAGGGGCTGTCTGGGGCACAAGAGTGCCAAAACTATAAACCCATGTGGCTGACCGCCCCAGCTTGCTGTCAGCCTGGGGCTGCTCTGCCCCATTCTGGTTCAAACTGCTGTGGCTCTGGTTACTGTCCCTGACAGTACCATCCCTACTTTTCTGCAGATCTAATTAGTCAACTCTGCTGTAGAGTGCATGTGTAGATGCACCCACATATAATTCATAGGGGTGCACCTATAGAGATTTTTTGGGGCTGATACCCATGGCCAACTTTTAATGAGCAGTATCAGTCAATACTGATCCAATTGCTGATGTGCAGCTGGACAGCTTGGAGAGCAGTGTCCAGCTGGTAAGTATGTTGTGGGGTGGCAGATCAAGGCCCCTGTGGTGAGGAAGGAAGCGGGGCTAGGACAGGGGCAGATGCTGCACAGCCAGGACAGGGCATGGGATGGAGCTATGAGTGGCTTATCTTGGGGGTGTGAGGAAGGGATGGCGGCTCCTGCTACAACATGCACCCCAGGAGGGCAAGGGGGGTAAGTGCCCACAGATCTGTGCCTAGGGTGAGAACAGGATGCCATTGTGGGCTGGGGCCAGGGCTGCGCTAGGCTTTTCCCTGCAGCTCAAGGAAGATCTTTGTTCAAAGTGTCACCATGGTCAAAAAAGCTGATAAGATACAGAATAGCTAAAGACTTGGGTGGAGAATAATCATTAGTTAAACCCAGGTTAATAAATACAGGTGTGATGGCATGGAAGAAAGATGAGAAAGACCTTACCTGCTGAGTCGGCATGAGGCGGTGGAGCAGCGATGAAAAGTAGCACTGCGGGAAAAGACAAGTGCCCGGGAAACCCCAGCACTGGTATGGTCATGCTTTATAAGCGCGTGCTGCCAGCACTTAAAGGGTAGGAAGCCCATGCATGAGTTAAAAGCAGCCTGACCTGAGGAGACTGTAGGACCGGAAGTGAGGTCTGGAAGCACTGGGAGGGGCAAATGGTAGAAAGCAGCCTGCCAGAAGTAAACCCACTGAGGTGGCTCAGAGGAGTCAAATGACTTACCCACAGGTTGGTTCTGGTCATTGGGGACAGAGGATTGGGACCTGACCAGGGACGCTAGACCTAAAAAAGAAGGTAGAGATGTATCACGAATACAGTAAAGTGGCTCACAGGGGACTGTTCTTACTGCGAACCCTAAAGCACAGAGGGTCTCACAGGGCAAGGACCTGGGTGGTACAACTTCGGGCTAGAGGACTATGAGAAGGGACTAAATCTCGGAGTAATATTAGAGTTGTGTATTGTTTCTGCTTTACATATATTACCTACCACCTCAGAAGGCACGATATGAAAGCATAGTCTGTGTGCCCTGAACATCTATTGGAGATCCCAAAGACTGGTATAAGGCAGGGTATAGAGGAGGCAGAGCCCCAGAAGACAGCACCAGGGCTGGCTTAAAAACAGCACCCATGAGTGTTAAGATCTTCCTCCCAAGTTACACAGAAGAACAAGTGAGAGTGGTTGCCCTTACTCCAGTCCCA
>NW_017728998.1:27677565-27690406 GCF_001723915.1 Gavialis gangeticus | reverse complement strand
CTGGTATAAGGCAGGGTATAGAGGAGGCAGAGCCCCAGAAGACAGCACCAGGGCTGGCTTAAAAACAGCACCCATGAGTGTTAAGATCTTCCTCCCAAGTTACACAGAAGAACAAGTGAGAGTGGTTGCCCTTACTTCAGTCCCAGTTGTACAAAGCTAGGAGCATGCTGTCCACTTGTGAAAGAACTGAGACTGTAAAAGACCCCGTGGAAACATTAAGACTTGCCTCGCAGGATAGGCACAGGCACTTCCACAACGGGAGAACAAAAAGGAAGAGAGAAATATTTGCTATGCAGACACTGTTATTCCTCATAAAATTAGGTTCTGTTTGGTATTTCCTGCATTGTCAAGAACCAAACTTGATAGAATCCTAACAGCACCAAATGTGTATGCATAGAGAGGGGAGCCCATAGCAAGGGTCAGTTTTTCCATATCTACTGCCCTTACACGCATTTTTGGAATCTAAGCCTATTTTGGCTGTCCCAGAAGTTTTACACTTGTTACTTAAATTGCCAATTGCTCAAATCATGAATGAGACTTTATAAAGGGGGATAAGGTAAGGTGTTGTGTTTACTGATTACATGAGTTAGGCATAGAGGTTTGCACACACCATTCATACAAACACACACAAATCATCAGAAACATTATTACACACAGGCATACTCATACACAAAATGACCATTCCATCCACATATACACCAGATATAGTTACCAGCAATAGTTGCTCAATATCAGCCCAGGGTGGCCAACCCCGGCTTATTGAGTAGATGACGATGATATGAAGATAGCAAATTTGAAGATAACAACTGGAGCAGCGGGAGCAGATGCATCTGTGCTCCGATGAAACAGCAGTAGAGAAAGAGACTCACCCAACTTGGCATTTTCAAAGTGTTTTTTTTATAGGGATTGGCATCCTTTGTTTCAGTGCTTTGGGTTTTTTTTTTTTTATACCCAGCTTCTGTTTTTGTGGTTGTTCTTTTTTTGTCTTCAGCTTATTTCAGCCTTTCAGTGTTGCTGCCTGTCTGGCAGGATGGGTGCATTTCTTTTCCTTGTTATCTTCTTTGTGCCCTAGGCCTAAAAGGGATTCTTCAGCCATTCATTAATTAGTTTACTGACTGGTAACTTACATTTGGCGCCTTGTTGTTTACATTAACAGTTACATTTTCTCCTGTCTCTGCCATTTTCTCATCATTCACCCTTTTACTCACACTTATACATAAAGGCTATGCAGAGTTTATTCACTTATGTCAAGCAGAAGAATACAAAATAAAGTTTTCAAGTTGCTTACAGGACAAAACTAACATGTTTACATTTCACTACTATTACACTTTATATTAACATCAGCTGCATTAGTTTAGTTCATGCTACACACTGATGTAATTCTGTTGATTCCAGTGATATTACCCTTGACTTGTCCTGGTGGAAATGAGGGGAGTAGATAGCTGGATAAAATTCATATGTTGACCCAGGGAAAATTCATGTTGACCTAGAGACTATATAGAGTTGATTTAAAAAAAAAAATTGAACTGAGTATGCGTAAAGAAAAAAAAAAAGTCCTGTGCTAGTATGTATGCAACAATTCTGAAGATTTTAAAACTCAGTGTTTTAACTGTGGACAGTGGAGCAATAATTTGTCCTTTTCAAGCATTTCTGACTGGCATGCAGAACTTGTGGAGGCAACCAGACATGCATCATTGGGCTAGAGTGAAATCCTCTAGTAGGCTGTAAGAAGATAGTCAGTTGGGGATATTCTCTTTGGAACTGAATCTTTTCCTTATACAGTAGCGGCTTGTTCAATTTCATGTGGGAGGAAACTAACTAAATGAATTCTTCAACTGCTGCTGGCAGGAAGAAAATCTTTTTTTCTTCTTCGGCTGAATAATGTGTCAAGAAAGGCATGACAGATTGGCTGACATGTATTTCTGTGCTGTGTCTGCATACAAAAAGAACTCTCTGTTGTTAGACATCTGCAAAGTGACTGCATCTCTTTAGTGTTCCACAAAATGTCAGTCAAATATTTTTAAAGGTAACTGATTTTTTTTCTTGGTCTGCTGGGAAGATGGAGGGCTCTTAGATTTTTATAATGGAGTCTTACTTTTCTTGCTGCTGGGCTGGATTAGGCTGCCCATGCCCCATCATTCAGTCTGGTAAAACTGCCATTGAGCTCAACAGGCAGTTTAAGGATTTAGACCTGTAGGATTGTACTTATCACATCTAATATGTCCTCTGTCCATATTTTGGAGCAAGCAGTTCCCCAGATCATTCTTTTTTACAGATGTGCCTATGTGTCCGCATATGTTCAAGATGGTATATTTAGCACACAAATGCACACAACTCTTCTACCATGTGACGTAACTGAACTGTTCATATATCATGTACATACACATAAAATAGATGAAGCAAAAGTATTAAGGGGAACGTTAGAAGTAAGTCCATCGAAGAGAAACCCAGCTGAGATAAAATGGGTGGTAAAGAAGCCTATTTGACAATTTGCCAAATAAGGTGGCTTGAGACGTGAAGTGGTACTTACCATGGCAATAAAATACCAACATTTTAAAGAGACCCTATTTTGATATAGATATTGTTAAATAAAAAGTGTGTACTATATACATCATTATTGTATAAAATGGGTTGGTAACAGATGCTTTCAATTTGGAAAAACTTTAGAGCCAATTTTAGCCTAGAAATTCACTGTTCCTACTGTCTTTCTCCCTCTCTCCGGCTCAGTTACTCTTGAATTCTGTTCTGAAAAGTTGAAATAGTTTCCTCAGGAGGTTTGGAGATTGCCTTGGTTTGGACACCAGAGGTTTAGAGACTCTTCAGTTGTTAGGGAACTCCCCCAGGGTAGGATTATATGTGGGTTTGAATCCCTCCAGTTGAGGAGGGAAGATAATCTAATCTCTTACATCCTGCTGAATGCTTTATTGACTGGGGTTGTTACCCCAGAGTCTTATCCAACTAACCACCAGACCTCAGCCAAAGAAAAGTGACCCTTTTTCCAATTGTCAAAGAATGGCTTTAAGCACCTACTCCCAAGGACACAGTTCTAGGCTATGAATCCTGATTAGACATTACCTCCCTGCAGCCAGACGGAGGCATCTAAGCCCCTGTAAAGGGCGTGGTTTTTAGATGCATCCCTCTCTCTAGCATTTCATATTGTGGCGTTCCTGCTTAGTGTGGTAACTTGGATGCCTCACTCCTCATGTGTGTTGCATAGGGAAGCTTAGGTACCTAATTTAGGGTTGTCATTCCACTCCATGGTCCAAATACCTAAAGAATAGGTGTTGCTGAGTACAACAGTAAGTCTCCTCTCAGATTTAGCACTGACACTTCCATGGAGCACTTCAAGCTCATCATGAAGATGATAGATAAAACCATAATGAGTAGGACTGTGCAAAACAGCACCATTTCATTTCAACTTCTGTTTTGCTGTTTCAAAGGGACAGTGTTTTGTTTCATGGTTTCATTTAGTTTCGAAGCACTGTCCTGTTTCGTTTCATTGAAGCTGTTTCGATGTGTTTCGACATTTCGCCCATAGGTTATAATGGGGAGTCATTAAAATGCCTATAACTTTGTCATTTTGTGCCTGATTCAGATGAAAATTGCAGGGGTGGTAGCCCCTTCTGAGGGCATGAAGCCTGACAAGTTTCAAGGAGATAGATGAAGGGTTTGTGGGAAACTGTACCTCAAACTGCTAAAAGCAAAACTCATGCTACTTGCCGGTGGCAGCCTCCTGTCATCCCGCGTGCAGTTCTGGGGGCCCACACTCCCAGGAGGACTGTGGGGCTGTGCCGCACTCCTCCTGGAAGTGCAGGCCCCTGATCTGTGCGTGGGATGACAGGAGGCTGCCACTGCTGCCTGGGACCAGCACTGGTGCAGCCCACGCCCAGCACTGGAAAGACTGCCGCAGCCACTGACCCCAGGCAGCAGTGGCAGCCTCCTGTCATCCTGCATGTAGATCTGGGGGCCCATACCCCCGGGAGGAGTCCAGCAGTGCTGGGAGGGCAGGTTGAGCTCCATGGGACTGGCAGTACCACTCGGAGCACAGCCCTGGCTCTCCCCACCTCCCACCACTGGGCTGCACTCCGAGTGGCTCCGCTAGCCCCATGGAGCTCAGCCTGGTGGTGGCCAGAGAGCCAGTAGTGGAGCTGCTTGGAGCACAGCCCTGGCGAGCACAACCTGGAGGCAGGAGGCTCCGCAGCCCCACGGAGTTGAGCCTGCTGGCGGGCGGCGGGGCAGAGCCACTGGCCAGAGCCGCGCTGTGAGTGACTGTGCTACTGGCTCTCTGCCGCCTCCCACTGCTACCTGCCAGCAGGCTCAGCTTTGTGGGGCTGTGGTGCCTCAAGCTGCCAGGCTGTGCTTGTCTTGGTTGTGCTTTGAGCGGCTCCACCACTGGCTCCCCTGCTGCTGGGCTGAGCTCCATGGGGCTGGCAGAGCCACTTGGAGCACAGTCCTGGCGAGCACAGCCCAGCAGCTGGAGGCTCCACAGCTCCAGGGAGCTGAGCCTGGTGGTGGGAGGCAGCAGAGAGCCACCGGCCAGGGCTGCACTCGGAGCAGCTCTGCCACTGGCTCTCCTGCTGTCTCCTTCCACTGGGCTGAGCTCCATGGGGCTGGTGGAGCTGCTTGGAGCACAGCCCTGGCTCTCCCCCACCTCCTGCCACCAGGCTGCTTCGAAACTCAAACCATTTTGAAGCTTTTGAACGTTTCAAGCACCCTTATTTTGTTTGGAAGCTTTTTGTTTCATTTCAATTTCACTGTTTCGTGTTTGTAACATGTTGATACAGCTTTGAAACAAAACACCCCTTGAAATTTCACACAGCCCTAATAATGAGCTGTGATTTCTGAATTGGAAAAAGTACATAGGGCTTCAGATCTGAGCTCCATGGCACATTAGTAATGACTGATGAGAAACTGACTAGAAATTAGACAGTAAATGAATGGCAAGCTAATTATTAGACAAGGCATTGTAATGCTAAGCATGTGAAGGTGGCATGTTTCTCTTCTATAAGAGCCCCTGAACCATAGTATCAAATATGAAAAATAATTACTAATAGTAAGGAAACTCTTCCATCAACTGAAGCTCTAGTAGTGTTAATTTATCTCTCTGTAAAATGTGCTCTCTTTAGCTGAGATTTGTCATTTAGAGGCATACGTGTTAAATCACAGGTGAAAGCAGAGACACTCAGCACACCGTGTGCATAATATATCAGTGAATTGGAGACTAATAAGGGTCAGCAATTAAGCAGAGAACATGAAGACTTCATCAGCTGCAGACAACTGACAGAAGAATAAAAGGAAACATAAATGGGTAATAGCATTTCTGTTACATGCACAACATGGGAAAAATGCCCCTTTTTCTGCTAGTGTCACCTGCTAAGCACCACCACAACATCTGGCTGTTGGATTTTCATGGAAGTTCTTAGCCATGAAACCAGTCCTTAGAGCATATTTAGGGCTTGGAAGTACACCCTTTTTTCCTCTTTCTGAAATGATTAAATTTGGAATTGTAACCCACTTCTTTTTTTACCCAGATCTGGTGCATTCCCTCATCTTACAGGCCAGTTGTATTCTGCCTGTCTAATCACCTCACTTGATACCTTCTCCCAAGTAGACATTTTGTCATTGGTTACAGCTTGTAGAGTATGATGAACTAGCCAGGTATGTATCTACCTTACAGTACTTTCATCTAGTCTGTATTTCCATAGCTTCTTAAAGAGAATGTCATAGGAGACAAAAGTGTTTTGCTCAAGTAATGCCTGCAGATGTAATTTCTGAAGAGTTTTGAAGTTAGTGGTTAAAATTACCCATGTTTACTTGCTCTTACTTTCTATCGAATCGAATCCAATCCAATCCAATCCAATCCACCCATGTATACTTCTGTCTGCCTATCTAATGGGACTGCCACCATGATATTAATCTCTCTTATGGTTACTTTAGCTGACAATGAGAATTTTGTTGTCATAAAATCTGAAAGCTCAAATCTCCCAGAGCATTGAGTAGCCTCCAGTGACTTTCATGGTACTTTCTTGTAACTGGCAGAGGCAGAATAGGGCTCTGAGCATTGTGCATTTTCACTGGCAAGTGTTTTGCATGGTAACTTAATGCTGATTATATAATAATATTTAAAGCTAAAAAACCCAGAAATGCCATGGATATACAGATGTAATGCTTTGTAGTGAGCAGATCTACCATTTATTTCTCAGAAAATGTTGGTATGTTTTAATATATTCTTTTTTGTTCACGGTTATGGTGCGTTTGCCTGACAGATGTTTATAAATTGTGTCCATTTAAACTGTTCTGGTGGTTTCTGTGGCAGCACTTGTCATTGCTAGGATGACCAGAGATTTAATAGTTCTGTTTCCATGGCAATGTGGCCCTTGTTTCCTGTTTAGAGGGTACTGTATAATTTACATAATTATGTTTCAATGGTGGACTGCATATTCAATGTTATGTTTTATTATTACTATACTGACACAAATGACTCAAATATCACAGTTCTTCATTTTGTTTGATGAAGTAAGCTTTTAAACTTGAAGGGGTGGTCTGCAGAGGGAAAATGCAGGGCCATTGTATTAAGTATGTTTATCTTCTCTGAACTTCTCTGCCTTGCATTAGGCAGAAAATAATCCTTCTGTAAAGTGAAAATTAAATGCTAGACTGATAATTTAGAAAGCTGAAACTGCCTAGCCATGGTGAAAGAGTCTTTTCTACTATTCCATCCTTTTTAGGATACCAAAGTTGCTTGGCAGTGAAAACTAAAAGAGGTAGTTAGTCATGTTAGCCTGAAGTCAGTCAGAAGGTGGGGTAGATATGCATCTTTATAGATTAACTAAGATATGTCTATAGAGACATTGGAATTTGGTAAGAGCACTTGTATTATTGACAAGCAAGAAAAGAGATCTCTTATGCCACCTTGTGTGTAACAGAGTGGAAAGAGACAATCTCAGGTAGCTGCTAAGTATACTCATACATTTGAAGCAAAGCTTTTTGGGCAATAGTTCTCCCATGTTTAGTGTTTTTTCAAGGCAAACAAAGATTTTTCATCTTTTCTGTCCATAAACTGTCTTATAGAATCATAGAAAATTAGGGTTGGAAGGCCATCTAGTCCAACCCCTTGCTCAAAAAAGGACCATTCCCAACTAGATCATCCCAGCCAAGGCTTTGTCTAGTCAGGTCTTAAAAACCTCCAAAGATGGAGAGTCTACCACCCCTCTGGGGAACCTGTTTCAGTGCTTTACTACCCTCCCAGAGAGAGCGTTTTTCCTAATATCTAACTGTCACGGCACAGGGTCCTGTAGGATGGCCGTGATCTTCCCAAGGTCCCCTTATCATGCCAAGTTGGCCCAATGGACACCCTCGATTCTCGCGTGCCATGTCTTTGATGGAAAATATATATGAGAGGCTGCCTTTATGCCCTCTTGGTCACAGTTTGCTGTACGCTCTGACCCCATGGACTCCTGGACCCTTGGTGGGTCCTGCTTCAAGATAGATGACATAACGGGTGTTTCAGGGCACCCTAGCCTTACGGTCTATGTGTGGCTCCAACCATCCCTTTACCATGCCCCAAGCCTTGCAGATGGAACCGACGTTGTTTGGTCTGGGCCTTGTTATAATTTGGCCCCCTTGTCCTCCCTGGGCTCTCACTGGTCCCGGGGTCCCTACGCTGCTGTGGGTCCCCTATGAGGCCTCCTCCATCCCCTAATAGCTTCACCCAAGCCACCGGGGTTATATAATAATAAATCAAACGCAAGCTCCTGGGCTGTAACAAACTGAAGCCGCCCGGCTATAACGTCATTCAAACCCTACTGGGGAATACTGCGTCCCGCCACAGTCTCAGGAGCTGCTCGTACAGTCAGACCTCTCCCCTTTGCTTGTTCAGGCAAAGCTCCTTCCCCCTTGGCTGCCACCAGGGAACTGTAAGCCCTGGCCTCAGCCCTGGGGTTTATATGGGAGCCAGGCCCTGCCCCTTCCGGTCAGCTGACCGCTGGCAGGTGTGGGCCACTGGGTCACTCTGGTTGCCCTAGCAACCAGCAGGTGGGGCTCCTCACTCATTGCTAGGGCTCTTTCCCTAGCAGTTTCTTTCACATATTCTTGAGTCTTGTGCAGGGTGGCCACTGATGCACCCCCAGAATACTGGACATCTCCTGGGTAAGGGGTGGGACTACCACCCCAATCTGCCAATCAATAGTGAGGGGCTGGGTGACCGCCTTCTTGGCCAATCAGCAACAAGGGGTGGGGCCACCACAGAAAGATTGGGAAGATAGTACTGGCCTTGGCTTATTGCTGACTGTTATAATAAAATATTAATTCTCTTTTATTTTGCATTTTTAGTGACATGGAATGCAGACAGTAGCAATTTTGTTCGTGCAGACCAAATTAATAAAAAGTAATTATTATAACTAGTTGTTATTATAATATTTATTGTCTTTCAAATTATACCAATAAAATATAAACTAAAAATAAAATATAATAAGAAAACCATAGTATTACAATTAGATGCTTAAACATACCTATTATAAACTTAGTATTGACTAAGAATATTATAACTAATTTAAATAGAAATTACAATGCAACTCGACATAGTAGGCAATACCTTTAAAAGCTTTTGTACTTCTGCATGTCCTGGGCCTCTTTCAGAATTGTTTTGTTCTTGAAGAACTCGGAGTACATGTCCTTACATTCCCCAGTTAAATGTATGCATATCTGGAGCTCTGCTTTCACACTGTCTACCTCCAGCCTGTTCCTTTCCTTTCTCCAAGTTGTGATCATCAGAGAGAAAACCCTTTCTGTATGAGCATTGAGGCATAGTATTGAAAAGATGTAATAGCTTTCTTTAATCAAGGTTCTCAAGTTTCCCTGTGCTTTGTTGAAATTTTTCACATACCTCTCTTCACTGGTCTGGCAATCCTGTAACTCGGGAGAAGATACTAAGCTTTCTACAATGCCATATTCTTTATACGGCTTATCCACGTCCAGTTCTTTTATATTGCAAGCGTGAACAGCTTCACAAAATTCTTCAAATATTACAAAGTGTCGAAGAGCTAACTTGGACACCTTGTTGTGAAAGCTGGTTTCAGAGAAGTTATACCTGTCATTCAGATATTTCTTTACTCTTCCATAAAATATCAAAAAGTCCTTTTCAGGCCTTCCAGCATCATCCTGAATACACTGTTTCAGTTGACAATTCACTATGTATCCAAAGAACTTGTTCCTAACCCTACTCTCCATGTTCATATTCACTCCATTCATGACCTCATACACTGAAAGAGCTCTAAAACAATTGGCTTTGTAAAGTCTCAATACAGTCTGAATAGCTTCAGAGCGTTGCTTAGAAAAAGAAAATATACCTCAGCGGCATCACTGGCAGTCCCCTTGCCCCCAAACCATTTCCAAAGTACTTTTGGGCACTCTTCCTCTCCTAAACTCTGGAAACAACTAGTAAGTGGTTTCTAGCATTTCAGTAACCCATCAATTCTGCCAAAAAAGAGAGCCATCCAGTAGCCATGTACTTCAATTAGATTGCACTCTTCTACCTCAACAGAGTCAAAAATCTCCTTTAACTGTTCTGTCCTGCTAGCAGAAATGCTGCAGTGGGAATAAACCTTTAGGATTACACTTTCTATGTCAATGGGAAGCTTATCTGCAGCACACTTTGTTGTGTTATGAAGAATGTGTACAGTTGGCTGGCTGCTATAATGTCCTCTTTAGCATCTTTTAGCTTTTGGTAAATGCTGTTATGCTTTCCGTAATTTACACTGGCATTGTCATCTGTAAACGCTGACAGCAGCTTCTCCAAAGTGAGATCAAAGGCACTGAGTTTTTCTAATATTTCTGTGCAATGGATTGAGTAGTTTCCTGAGTATCACTGTAAAACTCCCCTGTTTGAAACATCAGTTGCCAAAGAGAAATACAGAAGACTGGACAAGTTTGCCTGTCTTGAAGGAGAAATAATGGCTTCCTGAGCCCGCCCCAGCTGCCCAGGAGCCTGGAGGTCCCTCTGCCCAAAGCTGCCTCTCCCTGCGCAGCAGGACATCCCAGGGACTTGCTGGATGGTTCTGTGGGTGTGAAGATGGTGAAAATAGGCCCCCTCCCAGTCCCACTGGTGATCCAGAAGATACAAATGCAGTGCTCCACTTGCCTGCTCTCAAAGCCATTACCTTGTGCTGAGGCAGCGCAGGGGTGTGTGTACTGAACAACTGCCTGGCCCAGGCAGTTCAGCTGCCCCCAGGGCCCGGGCCCCCCGCACATGCCCAGCCCAGGGTTAGGGGGTTCAGGCATGCAGCAGAACCTCAGCTCTCGCTGTGCCTGCACACGGACTGCAGCCATGGCTCCCTGCACAGGAACAGAGTGACCAGCCCTTGGGATCCTCCACCTCTCTCCCTCCTTCCTTCCTTGGCTGGCTTGGAACCCTGCTCCTCCTGGATGTGCACTGCCCTACCTCTAGTTACAGCCAATAGAATTGTGAGGAAAAATGATTGACATGTATTTCCACCAATGAACTGAAAAACAGGACTTTTTGCAGTCCTGGAGGCTTGGGGTTCGGCTGCCCCCAAGTTTTGCTTGCCGTCAGCCATATGGCTGCAGGAGCAAACTGGGGAGGAGTCTCCCATTTCCATAAAGGCAGCGTATAGCTGAGATCTTCCCACTGGTAGTGAAAGCAGGAGACTATGTATTACCTCTGTACTATGTATTATCCCCTGCCACGTTCATGGTTTTCCCCAGCCAGTAGGAAAATCACCTTTACGGTCATGGTCTTTCCCCTGCCAGGTAAGTAAGAACAGGTTAACTTTAATAGAAAATGTTAAGGGCAAGAATGATAAGGCCATAAGGGAAATACAGAGTGTCTGAGCGAGGGACTAACATAAGATGGATGGGGGTGAGGAAGGGAACGCAACTAGGTTATGTAAGTACAATGTTAGCCATCTAAGATCAGGGATGGGAGGGAGGGAGGGAGTCACGATACAGGGGGGAGTTCAGGCAGTCCCCTTGGTGGTGGCTGGTCTGGTGGTGTCAGTGTACTGGCAGTGGCCTGTGATATGTTTGACATCGATATTGTGGGACCAGTGGATGGCATCAGATACCATGAGGCACTGCATCAGCTTGGCGTAGTGGCGGGAGACACGACAGACACGTAGGATGCTCTCGTTGCTGGGGTCCCAGGCTCCAAGCGCTCCCGTGATGAGCGCGTTGACCATCATGTTGTAGCCATGGCTCCTCAGGATGTCGGCCAGTGGAGTGTACTTCTTGATCTGAGCGAAAAGGCCAAGAACCTAGGCCCTCCTACTCCTGGCCCCTCTTACTCCAGAGCTCCTTCCTCTGCAGCCTCCAGGGCCAGATTGATTGTGTAGGCTTAGACCCTGAGCTTATACACATGCTGAGCCCTGCTCCCTTCTGGTCAGGTGACTTAGCAGCCATCGCAGGTGTGTTTATTCTGATGCTAAATCCCTGCCCGCCTGCCTGCCACTGTGTCTGCTTAGCTGCTGTTTGCAGCTCTTAGCCCCTGAGCAGCCTGGCTGCCTGTCCCTTGTGCCAGTTACTGCTGGCTTTTGGCTACAACCCACCTAGCAGGTAGCTAGTTCCTTAGCTTCTAGCTTTCCGTGAGCCAGCTCAGCGTGCTGTAGTTTCCTTTCAAGCAACAGGAGCCTTCTGGCTCTGTTACACCTAGACAGGGCCCAAATCTGTCCTGTGGAGATGGAGCAATGGATTATCGAGACTAAGACCTCTTTTTTTTTTTTCCTCACTAACGCCTTTAGTTCTATAATTGAGTCATTTAGCAAACCACAGTTCTTACTTCAAAGGAGCCTTAATAGCTGTCATGGACAACTGATGCCTCCTAATACTGGGGGGGCACCAGTGGCCAATCGCCAACCGGGGTGGGAGGTGTCCCCCAGCAGCCGATAGCCGCCGGCGGCAAAACCAGAAGTGCTGGCAGGAAACATAGAAATGCTACCGGTGCTTCTCTCAGGGGGGTACGGCCAATCTTGGGGGGTGCGCATGCATCCCCTATGCATTGCCAATGGTCACAAGCACACGTTCTCTGTCATCTTTATGGTGACCTTCTTTTAATCAGCACAGTCAGTTAGATTAAGTTGTTATTAGATGTGCAACTGCCTACCACAGTTGTTGCTCCTATAGCAGCAGGGTGATGTGTGGCACCCAGCTGCAGTAGTGTAGGAAAGCTGCTGGGGTGCAGACTACCTTGGGGGGGCCACTGTTCTGGCACCCCAGCTAAGGTGGCACCCAGGGCTGGCACCTCACTTGCTCCTAAGTTTTGCTGCTGACTGTAGTGTGTTGGGTAAAGCAGTGCTTCTCAGCCAGGGTTACTACAGCACCCTGGAGATCCTTGAGATCCTTGCAAGTGTGTCAAGGGGTGTCATGCACACTGTTAGATGTGCAAATATGATTCAGCAGATGAATCCAAGGATTTTGAATAGAAATCCATAGTGCTGTAGGATTTCTGAGTTCTTTGCAACAGAAAGATTGCTTTATTATTTTTCTGTAGTTAAAAAAAGAGTGAAAATTAAGAGCTCAAACCTTCTGAGGGGTGCCTTGAGTCTAATGCGGTTGAGAATCACTGAGGTAGACTGGTATGATGCACATTAGTACACTGCTTTCCACGTTCTCTGCAATGGACACTTCATCAGAGCACTATCCTTTGAAGGGTCCTTAGGGCTCCCAAGCAGCACTTTGCTTTCTTTTCAAAATGCTTCACTTTACTGTCCACAAAGAGGAGCTCCCTGTGTTGTGGTAGTCATCAGCCCACAGTTTGAGGGCCAACATAATAAAATGCCCATGCTTCTCCCCTTGGTGAAAATTTTTGGTAAGAATTCAAATTAACACA
>NW_017728998.1:27664420-27672565 GCF_001723915.1 Gavialis gangeticus | reverse complement strand
CTGTGTTGTGGTAGTCATCAGCCCACAGTTTGAGGGCCAACATAATAAAATGCCCATGCTTCTCCCCTTGGTGAAAATTTTTGGTAAGAATTCAAATTAATACACAAACATGATAGCAAAGGTAAGGTTAATGGGTTATTGTTTATTAATCAAAAGCCAATTATAGACCTTGGTTTGAAGTGATGTCCAAGTGAATTTGGTATCATCTTGTTGGGTAGATTTGTCATTTTTGCACTCAACGGACATCTTCCTTCTTTGCTTATTATACTAGAGGATTTATTTTTGAATTTTATGTATTCCTGATAGATAATGTGCACTGGATGGGACATATAATGCAAATGACAGAACATACAGTTTACCAAATGATGTGGCATAAATCCAAGCTCAGGCAGAGCATGATTAGGTCTCATGGCTCCAACTCTTCAATCAGGCAGATACCACTAGCTTCTTCTGTCCCTGCAATGTCTCAGTGAAGGTCTATGTAAGTGCTGTTGCCCGCACACACCTATTCAGTTTCAGGACTGAGACTAGTTTGCAGTTTGGAATGAGGAATCTTGGTTTCAATGGGAATGCAAGTAAAGGACCAGTATTCCTGATTTTAGTTAGGATAGGGCGGTGCAAAACAGCACAATTTTGTTTTGACTTCCATTTTGCCATTTCGAAGGGACAGTGTTTTGTTTCGCTGTTTCGAAGCACAGTTCTGTTTCATTTTGCTGAAACTGTTTCAACACTGTTTCAATGTGTTTCTGTGTTTTGCCCATAGGCTATAAAGGAGAATCATGAAAATGCCTATAACTTTGTCGTTTCTTGTCTCTGATTCTGATGAAAATTGCAGGGACTGTAGCCCCTACTGAGGGCATGAAGCCTGTAAAGTTTCAAGGAGATAGGTTTAGGGGTTTTGTGAAACTGCACCTCAAACTGTTCAAAGCAAGACTAGTATCACTTGCTGGCAGCAGCAGCCTGCTGTCATCCCGTGTGCAGTCCCAGGGCCAGAGTCCTCCACAGCCATGCAGCCCTCCCGGGGGGCTTGGGCCCTTGGATCTGTGTGCAGGATGACAGCAGGCTGCTGCTGCTGGCTGGGGCCATTGCCAGCATTGGGTCCTTCCCAGCGTTCGGCATGGACTGTGCCGGGAAGACTTGGGTGCTGGCACTGGCCTCAGTTGGCAGTGGCAGCATGCTGTCATCCACATGCTCCACAGCTGGTGAGGGGTTGTGGCAGAGCCCCCCCCACACAGCGGGGAGCAGCAGGGATCATCCTCCCTGCCTGGCACCTGCGTAGCAGCTGCCCCATGGCACGGGTGCAGCATGGCTCAGCAGGGTGCCGTGCACTGTCTGGGAGCTGGGGTGGATCCACTTGTCAGCTGGAGCTCCTGGTTCGATTCCCCAGCTCTCTGATCATTCCCCAAGCTCTCCCCGGGGGCCGCAGCCCCTGGATCTGTGTGCCGGGTTTCAGCAGGCTGCTGCTGCTGGCTGGGGAAATAGCCCAGAGCCGCTGCCATCCCCAGCCCAGAGCCTGCTGTCATCCCACATCATCCAGGGGCCTGCGCCCCCCAGGAGCAGCTGGGGGAAAGTTCAGGGAGTTGGGGAATTAAACCGGGAACTGAGGGAATGATCAGGGACCTGAACATTCCCCTAGCTCTCAGTTTGATCCCCCAGGTCTCGGATCATTCCCCCAGCTCTTTCTAGGGGGCACAGGCCCCTGAATCTGTGCACTGGGTTTCAGAAGGCTGCTGCTGCCGGCTGGGGCCAGTGGCAGCACTGCAGTCTTCCCAGTTCTCGGTACGGGTTGTGCCAAGCGGCTGCCGCTGGCCCCAGCCTGCAGTGGCAGCCTGCTGAAACCCCGCATGCAGACTGAGGACTTGTGCCCCCCGGGAAGAGATGGGGAAATGATCAGAGAGCTGGGCAATTAAACCGGGAGCTAGATGTCAATATGAGAGCAGTCCTTTCCCCTGCATCCCCTTAGTTTCTGTTTAGCTGCAAGCAAGCCTGGCTTCCAAACTCGAAACCTTTTGAAACTTCTGAAACGTTTTGAGTGCCCTCATTTCATTTCAAAGCTGTTTCGAAGCCTTTTGTTTTGTTTCGATTTCACTGTTTCAAGCTCGAAGTGCATTGAAACATCTTCGAAATGAAACACCTGTCAAAATTTTACACAGATCTAATAGATATCTTTTTTTTTTTCTCTTCAGGGCTACATAGATAATAAATCTATGTTGATTTTCTTTCTAAAGTGTCATCAATCTTGATAAGGTTTGTAATGATTGGGATCAGAAAATGTAATAATGTATTATCCACACACACGAATGTGTCATATTAAAAAATGAGGAATTTGTTGACAACTGGCTTACCCTCAGACGAAGTTTTGCTTGTGAACATGATTTCTGCACTGTATGTCATAATCTTTTTCAAGATAACATTCTAATTCATCCCGATGTGAAATGTGTACTTTCCTGTGAAAGCAAACTAAATAAATAAATAATAGAAATGAGCTGGTGCATTTTATAATGATGGGTTTTTCTGCTTTTCCCTTTCTGACTGTATAACTGATTCCTAGACTAAAGGAATTATGAAAAATGACATGATATTTGAAACTACTATTTGTAACAAGTAATTGAGACACATCTGCTCACTTTCTCAGGGAAACAGACTTTAAATTACATTATCTGCACCCAACAAAGAATGCTTTAAATCATGTAGTCTGAAACAGATATCAGTGATGTGAACAAGAAACTTGCTTGATAAAAATAATGTTTTGAAGAAAGCAAAAATCAAGCGCTTAGCGCATTGTAAGGAGAATGTTAGAATTTGACATAACGCTGATTTACAGCCCTTATCTACATGGCCACGGTGAAGACCTGCTACCTATGGTACACATAAAAGTGCCATCCTAGCCCACCTGAGGTCAATAGGAGCTTTGCTATAGCATTGCAAAGGTGCCAGGATTCCAGTTGCTTTGCAGAGGGTACATCATTTTCACAGCAAAGATGCGTTAATAAGAATGAAGAATTTTCTTTCTCCTCCTGTCCTTCATACTCCTTCCCATCTCTCCAACGCCTTTCCCTAATCACCCTTTTCCCACTGCTCATGGGGAGTATGACCTCTCATGTCCTTTTTTTTTACATTGCCAGGCTCCCAAAGTCATTCTTGTGTCACTCATCAATATATAACTAAAGAGATGAGAATAAAATACACACATACAGCCTCACCTGACTTGCCACTGAAATCTTTCCTATCATGTAATATCTATTTGTAATAGTACCCTGAGGTCAACCTGGTCAGAGCCCCACTCTCATGCATGCTCTATAATCACAGAGTACATGAAAAGCTGAGAATTGGTAGTTTAAAAGACACTGTATGGTGCTTGCCATCCTTGTTCACATTTCTTTAGTCTTTGAACTCTTTGGGTGGGGGCTGGCTTTATTACATGGGTTTATGACTCTTTTTGGTCTGTGAAGATGTATGATGAAAGAATTACTAGAAAGTGTGTGTGTGTGTGTGTGTGTGTATGTATGCATGTGTGTGCGTGTGCATGTACGCATAGATTCATAGACATTGGAGCTGGAAGGGACCTTGGAAGATCAAGTCCAGGCCCCTGCCCCAGGGGCAGGAAGTCGGCAAGGATCATAGGATCCCAGCAAAATAAGCATCCAAATATCTCTTGAAGGTGTTCAATGTAGGTGCTTGAACCATCTCCGGTGGCAGTCTATTCCAGACCTTGGGGGCTTGCACAGTCAAGAAGTTCTTCCTTATGTCCAGCCTGAAACGGTCATGGAGGAGACTGTGACTGTTTGACCTTGTCATCCCTTGGGGTGCTCTGGTGAACAATCATTCTCCCGGATCCTGGTGAACACCCTTGATAAACTTACAGGTAGCCACCACATCACCCCTAAGCCTGCGCTCTTCCAGGCTAAAGAGTCCCATGGCTCTCAGCCTGTCGTCATAAGGTCTGTTTTCCTGACCTCTGATCATGCGCGTGGCTCTTCTCTGGACTCTCTCAAGCTTCTCCACATCCTTTTTGAATTGTGGAGCCCAAAACTGGACGCAGTACTCCAGCTGCAGCCTCACCAAGGCCGAGTACAAGGGGAGAATGATGTCCTGGGCTTTGCTTGGGAAGCATCTATGGATGCAAGCCAGTGTTTTGCTCGCTTTACTAGCCTCAGCATCGCATTGAAGGTTCATGTTCATCTTGTGGTTAATCATGACTCCCAAGTCCTTTTCGTCCATAGTGCTAGCCAGCATAGTGCTGCCAAGCCTATAAGGATGCTGGAGGTTTTTCTTTCCAAAGTGGAGAGCCTTGCATTTTCCAGTGTTAAATGCCATCAGGTTCTTGTCCGCTCATTTCCTGAGCCTGTCAGGGTCAGCCTAGATCACCCTCCTGTCCTTGGGTATTTATAAATAAAATAACCATTATATACACACATATGTATTACAATAAAAATAACAGCTCTTGAAGGTGGGGCTCTGGGGGTCCCCATCCCCTCCCCACCTGGTCCTTGCCTAGGGCCTCTTAATTATTAATCTGCCTCTGCCTTTTCCCCTTTGTCTGTCTTTTCTCTCTGGTTCCTACACTCTATACCAGCAGTTCTCAAACTGTGGGTCACGGCCCCAGATGGGGTTGCAACATCAGTGGCTGGTGTCGTGGGTGTGGAGGGCTGTGGGTTGGGAGTGAGGGGTTATGCTGAGGAAATGGGGCCATAAATGGGATCATGCTGAGGACAAGTTTGGGAAGCAGTGCTCTACACATTTTCTCTTTCTTGTTTTTAAAAAGCATTTTTTTTACTTCTATTCTTTTTGTTACCTTTCCTCTTTTCTTACAGTCATCTTTTGTTTTCATTTTATTTATGGAGCAATTAGCTAAGCTTCTGCTTGGGATCAGCAATGCTTTCCCTCAAACCCATTGGAAGAGTATATCTGACAGCTGATGTTACAGTTCTCATCATTTCCACCCTGCAGATCTCTAACCACTTGAAAGAGCACCATGTTTTCAGAAAACCTCAATTAATTTATTTTCCAGTTCCTTGTGGCTTAGCAGGAGATCCACTGAAGATGTCTGTCACACAGACTGGAATAATAGCTATAAAAGTAAGTTCATCTACTGTATCGTTACGATATGGCAAGTGTAGGCATACTATAGATTTGTTCCCTTCTCTAAATTGAATCTTGTTTACTGCAGCACCTGGAAATATTTAGGGTGGAAGCCCATTCCATTTTTTTTTCTATTCATGCTTAGTTCACCAAATAGTTTAGGCTCTGACTGAGCAAAACACTTATGCACTTACCTGATGTGAGCGCTCCTGCTGATTTGCATGCAAGAGTAACATACTTAAAATTATGCACATGCCAGAATTCTTCAGTAAATCAGGGCCTTATTTAATCTATACTTCTGTACAGATTGCTTTTCCCCCAACCATTTTAATACCATTGTGTATCAATCAGGTTTTTGTCTCTTGATTCTTCTTTGCACTTGTGTTTTAAGTAGATGAAGAAATTTAGCTCTCAGATGGAGGGTAACCAACAGTAGCCAGATGATACTACTCTTCTCTTTGACAGAAAGTTCAGATTCTACTGTTTGTTCCAAGAGTGAAATAGGATGAAAATTGATACAAAGTGGTGTGAAGATGCTGTATTTCTAGCAATGCAATGAACTTATCATACCCATTACTACACAAAGGTTAATGCTTCTTACCTGGCAGAACATGCTTTACACTACATTTGTTTGAAAGAGTCAGCAATAGTCTGTCACTCTCCAGACAGGGCAAATGACGCTCTGTAGAGGCTCAAAATGAAGATGTTTTAAAATTTCTCTCTCTTTCGTCTGTTCCCTTCTCTCTCACCAGCTATTCACTAAAAGCCCTTATGTTTAGGCTAGTGTTCTGTCACTGATTTCTTTTGACCTCATCTGCTTTATGTCATTTTAATCAATTTTCTGTGGCACAATTCAGTGGGATCCTAGCCCGAAGAAAGGTTGATGGTTTTCACCTTTGACTACTGAAAAGTTTAAACAAGAGGCATCTACTCACACCACGCTGGATTATGTGAGAGGAGAGAATGTGGTAAACAATACTGTAATTTATTAATATGATTATTAGCCTTCATTTTTCTTCTCACTTTAGCTTTTCAGTGTTATACAAAGTGCTGAACAGTCAATTAGGTTCAGATTCTGATCTATCTATTCAGATTGATCTGTTCAGACTGCATGTTATTTCACAAGCAGTCCCATTGACTTCCACTACCTGTGGAGTAAGAGATTATTTAGTGTAAGTAAAGGTGTCTGAATCTGTCCCTTTTTAAAAATTAGCTCTGACAGCATTCTTGTGAAGGGTATCAGCATGTGCTGAGGTCTAGGTTGCACAGGTTGTCAGATACAATTTTCTTTTCCTCTGGATTCTCCTGTTTACTTGCATGAAATAAAATCATGTTGATGTGACCTTTGCATAATAAATAGAAGCATTCAGTGGTTGTGCCTGGCGCAATTTATGTTCATCAGGACAATGGTAGCAATACCAGCTTGCGGGCCTCATCAAAAGATGCCTTTTCCCTTTGTCTACAGAGACGGAAAATAAGAGAACCGAAGTAATTGTTGGGTCCCTTGTTTGCTCCTTCTTTGTTTTATCGTATGTGATGTTGCTGTTCTCTCTTCTGATATTTATCTTGTTTGATGTAAGACTTTGCTTTTGCTCCCTGAGTTAGTCTCAGAAGACATGCACCTCCCAGGTGGCCTGTGTACTTTATGACTGCACAGACAATCAAGTGTAGGACAGTCCAGTAGCGTCATCATTTCAGAACTGATTTATGCTGACAAGGTGCCTTACAGACAAGGCCGTTTCTTGTTTTAATGGAACCAGCTGTTTAGTCCAGCTGCTGATGGCTGCAGCCTCAGAAACCTGCCTGTCACAGTCTGTTTGGCTCTAAGAAAATTTAAAATTGGAAAGGCTGGATCCTATTCCCACGTAAGGCAGTGGGATAATTCACACTCTCATCAGGGGGAGTAGGGAGAATCTGTTTTAAGCAGAAATACTGTTGTCTTATACCATATACCATATGTTAAAGATTTGTATAAAAAAATGAAATGGAGTTTCTGAATAAGACATTAAAGGACAAAAAAGGGCAAAAAGGAAGAAAAGCAATGATAGGAGCAGGTCTCCACTCCACACTGGCATCCTGTAGAGCATCTCACGCCAGTGCTAAATATGCTGGTTGGGTGCAGACAGGCCTTGGCACTATGGAGCTTCATGCAGGCTAATTTATCCTGCTACCATGGCTAAAGGGCTTCAGGTACTTGAGCTAGCTATACTGTGCTATCTGTACTCTAAATCTGATAGCTAAAGATTTAACTGTTGTGGGCTGTGTCCCTGTCCTCGTTTTAGATGACTTTGTAGTCCAGTGGCTACATTGCATTATTATTAATCTTTATTCCTATGCATCCTTGTGTTATGTTAAGTACAAAGTTGAAAAAGAAGTTCATTTCTTATCACTGGCTATTTTTAGCATAGGTCCCCTTCTTCTGGCTTCCACATTCTATGGTCCCTGCTGAGGCAAAGCTCAAGGACTAGATTCTGGGCCACCTTACTTCGTGACTAGTCCCACTGAACTAACTGTGGGAGTAATGCTCTCCACCAGGGGAACAGTCTCAGAATCTGACCATAATTGAAGTAAGCGTAAGACTTACTCCTGAATGCCTTTCGCCTCGGTCTTTCACCAGACTAAAGGGAAAACAACGCCAGGTAGAGTACTGTATGAGCACAGTAGGAATACTACTATTGTCATAAAATTGGTGTATGACCAATTAAAAAAATGAGACATATACAATAGGCCTGTGTGAAGCAGCAAGTATTTCATTCGCATTCAGCCAATTCGGAAGGACAGTGATTCGGTTTGGTGATTTGAATCACTGTCCTGATTTGATTTAGCCGATTCGGATCTGAAGATTCGGCACCATTTCAGAGATTCTGAAATGGCTCAGATTCACCCCCTGGGTGAGGGGCAGGAGGGCATGGGACTTGGGGAGGGAGGCTCCTGCCACTGTGTGCAGCTATGCATCACCGGTTCAGCAGGGCAAGGGAGCAGGTGTGTGCCCCCAGATCTGCACGGGGTGGGCTGGGCCAGGCTGCACTCTGGATGGGTGGCAAAAGGCTCTGGAAGCAGTGG
>NW_017728998.1:27654707-27663749 GCF_001723915.1 Gavialis gangeticus | reverse complement strand
CAGCTTTGCCTCGGCTGGGCAAGCAGCGGCACGGTATGGTGGAGGGCATGTGCACCCGGATCAGGGAGGGGCCTGTGGCAGGGGCTATGGGGAATTTTAGAGTGGCTGCAGCCCCCTATAGCCCCCGCTCCACTATACTCTGTAGGGCAGGTGGAGCCAGGGCTGTGCTCCAGGCAGCGGCTGGGGCTAGCTGCCTAGAGCGCAGCCCTGGCTCCACCTGCCCTGCAGAGCGCAGCCTGGTGGTGAGAGGCTGGGGCTAGTGTCCCAGAGTGCAGCCCGGCCCAGCCCGCCCCGTGCAGATCTGGGGGCACGTACCCACTCCCATGCCTTCCTGGACAAGCAGCACACAGTGGCGGGAGCCCCTGTCCCTGAGTCCTGTGCTCCCCCACCCTGGCTGGACACCTTGTTCCAGCCCCAGCCCCAGCCCCAATTCCTCCCTTGCTGTGGGGCCATTAAACTGCCACCCCATGTCCCTTACCTACCCCCTCCACCCACCATAACAGACTTACCAGCTAGAGGCAGCTGTGTCCAGCATCCTTGAGGACTACTGCCTGTTTAGTCTATGGCTGAATCTTCAAATCAGTGCTGAATCTTTTCCAAATCAATTCGGAGGCTTCTGATTCTATTCAGAGCTTTTAATGGGTCTCCTGATTCAATTCAAATTTGGAGATTCGGCCACTGAATAGGGTTGAATCTCCTCCAAATTGAATCAGCTACTGATGCTTTGCACAGCCCTAATATACAAGTCAGTGGGATTGGGTGATCTTCATCCAGGAGTGATGAAGGAGCTGGCTGAAGTCATTGCAAACCCTCTGGCAAAACTCTTCCACAACTTGTGGCACTCTGGAGAAGTCCCTGAGGACTAAAAGAAGGCTAATGTTGTGCCCGTCCACAAGAAGGGCAGGAGGGAGGACCTGGGTAACTATAGGCCAATCAGCCTAACTTCCACCCTAGGGAAAATCTTAGAAAAGTTCATCAAAGAGTCTATCTGCAATAAGCCTGCAGAAGGTAATATTCTGAATGACAGCCAGCATGGCTTTGTAGCGGGCAGGTCTTGCCTTACCAACCTCATTTCCTTTTATGACCAGGTAACTCAACAAGAGAGAGCAAGCTGACATTGTATATTTTGACTTCCAAAAAGCCTCTGATCTAGTATCCCACAAGATCCTCACAAGAAAATTGGAGGATTGCGGGCTTAACTCTGGGACTGTCAGGTGGGTGAGAAACTGGATGCAGGGTACGCCCCAGGGAGTCATAGTGAACAGATCTGTCATCCTGGTGAGAAGTGGGCAGCAGTGTCCCGCAGGGGTCAGTGCTTGGTCCAGTACTTTTCAACATCTTTATTAATGATTTGGATGTGGGGGTGAAGAGCTCACTGGCCAAGTTGAAAATTGGCTACAGATACAGGCGGACCTAGACAGGCTAGTAAGTTGGGCGGATTGGAATCTGATGAAGTTCAACATTGAGAAATATAAAGTGCTCCACCTCGGCATGAGCAACCCCCAACATACCTACAGGCTTGGCGGCACCAAGCTGACTAGCACCACCTATGAAAGAGACCTGGGGACATAGGCAACTGGTAGGGGGTACATGGGCACCCTCTGACAGGGCTGGTACCCCCTGATGGCTGACACTGATGTTGTTGGTAGGGCTGGTGCCCCCCCGACAGGGCTGCTGCCATTGGCAGCTTCTGCAGGTGCCCCACCAGGTTCAGGAGGCACCAGTCACTTATGCCTGGGGGTAATAACAAACCACAGTATGAATATGAGCTGGCAGTGCCATGTTGTAGCCAGTAGGGTGAATAATATTCTGGCATGCATTAGTCGATGCATCTCCAGCAAAACCAAGGAGGTGATTCTTCTTTTCTACTCAGCACTGGTGAGACTGCAGCTGGAGTACTGCATCCAGTTCTGGGAACCTCACTTTAACAAAGACATGGACAAGCTTGAGAGAGTCCAAAGAAAAGCCACCTGTATGATCACAGTCTTACATGGCAAGCCATACAAGGAAAGGCTGAGGGATCTGGGGCTCTTCAGCCTGAAGAAAAGAAGGCTGAGAGGGGACCTGGTAGCAGCCTACTGCTACACTAGGGGAGTACATCAAGGGCTTGGTGAGCAACTGTTCACCAGGGCACCCAAGGAGAAATGTAGGAGTAATGGCCACAAACTCCTGGAAGACTGATTCAGCCTCAGTATTAGGAAAAACTTCTTCATAGTCAGGGTGTCCAGACTCTGGAATAAGCTCCCTCCAGAGACGGTGCAATCGCTTACCCTGGAAATCTTCAAGAGGAGACTAGACAGTCACCTTGCTGGGGTCACATGGCCCCCAGTTATCTTTCCTGTTTGGTGCAGGGGGCTGGACCCGATGATCTTCCAGGGTCCCTTCTGGCCTTACAATCTATGAATCTATGAAAGACCAACAGAACTGAATTACAACGGTATGGTATTAGCTATAATACATTTAAAACAGGGAAGGTCTCATTTTTAAAGCCATACCTCCTACTCTGGTTTCTAATTAAATGGATAAAAATAAGATTAATGGACAAAACTTCCCAAAATGCTTTGGTCCAGCTGCTGACTGAATTGCCTGAATATTGTTATACTGATAAATGGTTATATTCAAAGAATGGCCCATAAAATAAAAATCAAATTCAACATATAAAAGCCAAACAAGATTGTATTATTTAACATGAAGGGCATCCAAGTAGATGGACCGATTGAGATTTAAATATAAACTCTTGGGAAAGAAGAGTTCCAATCCATATTTTATGGCCCTGCTACTTGAAATTGTACACCACTAAAGACTGAAAAGCCAAGATGCTTGTCACTGCTTTATCCTCTTCAGCTACTAGCTACTTTTAGTAACATATGCTGACACAGATGGAGCTGTTGCTAAAACTCACTATGGAAATGTTTTTTTCTTGATTTACATGAAAATGGTAAGTTGGCTGGTAGAATTGAAACCTTCCAAACAGTTATTTCATCTGGAAATGGGCCTAAATAGCTACACCACAACTGAACACAGCTTCTGTCCAAGCATTAGAGAAATTCAAATCTGGACCCAACCTCCATTATTAAGGTCCAATGTTCAACTAAGAAATGCCCCTGATAAAAATATTTGGAATTTATTGTCTACTCTATGCAAGTTACAAAGCAAACTTAACAGTGGGTGTTAGATGTCACATGCAGGCAGCTGGGCCAAAGTTGTGTTCAGGAACAAGCAGCTCTCCCTAAATCTGTTTAGTTTGTAGCTACATGCCCTTGAAGTAACTCCACTAGCAGCTCCCAAGCTTCAGGTGTTCTTCCTGCTGTTGACACTCATGCTGTAGGTGATTTCACAGTATGTGATTATGAGGTCTATGTAGGGGAGTTGCATAAACTGTGGGACTGTCCTGTGGACAAAGCATGCTGGTGGCATATCCCAGTACAACAGAACAGGGTTGCTTCTGTAGTATAGATTGGGTCATTTTCTCCAGATTGCTTGAATGTCCGACAGTCAGGAAAGGTTTCAGCTGAGTGACTTGCTCAGGCCATATCTTTTTAAAAATTTTTCAGTGACTTTTCAGTTGCCCTCTTGCCCTCTATTATTTTTATAGGAGATGCCAGCAGGGCAACATATCTGCTTGCAGCTTGTGCAGAATCCTGTAGTATGCCTGAACTCTGCACTGAGAATTTTTGATTGTTTTACCTCTGCCTAGCCTTCTTTATTATTCTTTCCTCTGAGTTTCTCAAAGTGGTGGATTGATTTTAAGCTGGTCCTGTGGATACCTACAGTCCTGAAAAGACCTCACTAGAATTGGCTCTTCAGCTCTCTTGGGCATTCACATTCTGACCCCAGGCATCTTTTAGAAGTGCCATCATTGCATTATAGGTCAGAGCAACAGACTTATTCTTGTGTAGGCTCCCTGGGCATGTGACTCATAGCATTAGCTTCTAGCAATCCCTCTAAGCTTCCAGGCTCCGATTCTGTACAGTGCATCATTTCAAAGGTGTTCAGCCTCAAGTTAACTGTAGACTTGCTAAAATCCATGATAAAACTCCTTCCAGCTTTGACAGGAGTAAAGACATAACAACAGATAACATAATGACAACAGATAGACAAAATGACAAAGACTTCCCACACGGGGTTGGCAACTTACTGGCAGTCCCTCTATGCCAGATGTGTGCTAAGTTGTTCCAGCAAAGTCAGGTGTCCCCAGTCAACACTGTCCGAGGGGTCACTGGGAAGGTCCTTTGGTCAGGATCCAGTCCTTGTTCACACTGGGAGTCTGGGGTCCAGGCTTGGTACAGCGATGGTCCTTCTGTCCCGTCCTTCAAACTGGTTACTTGACATACGCGTTCCTTTATGCCTTATCTTATGCTAAACTGTTGGCTTTAGAGCCACTCACAGTCTTGCCCTATAGCTGTTACCCTATGGGATTAAAAGTGTTAGAAATTATCATGAAAGGTTACCACCCAAACTTGGGTTCACCCAATAAGCAAATTACACCACATTACTTTGAGGTTTGAAATTAGCATTACTCTGCCCAAGCTCAGCCCCTTGTTTTCTTATTCCTTGGATTCCTTGGAATGTGCTAATTATATTAGGTGGTCAGATCTTGTTATGGCTGACCTTTAAAAAAAGCCTGTTAGATCAGCTAATCTTGTAGTTTGCTTATTTTGGGGCCCAGTCCATCCCATGATCAGTGCAAACAGTTAGATTTAACACTTTGGTTAAATTGTGACAGACAAATTCCACTTGTGGGTTGCAAACTGGTAAACTTTGCATTAGCTAATCTTAACTGCTAGACAATTGCCTGGATGTCTCCAAGAGCATATATTTATTGCTCACGATAGTAACCCTCTGGTTCTGGCCACAACTATCTTCATTCAAATCCTTTGCCTAGAGAATCTTGCTTGTATCTTGGAAATGATCTGTCTTTCCATCATATACCTCATAAATTCAGAGGTTGTTAAATTGTCTCTTACTCTGATATATAATAAGATTAGTAATACATAGAAATAAAAAGGGAGAGATTTACATATTATACAACAAATAAAGGAAAAAGTGTCAAGAGGCTGGCCCCAAAACCCACTGTACCTCAGTACTTGAGATTTTGGAAGTTAATTGGGAGAGTGCATGAAAAGAAGGAATTTCACTTATATCATGCCACAGAGCTTATTTCATAGTGGAGTAGGGAGTATATTTATGTCACTAATTTGTTTTCTGCAATGAAATTCTTTTCTCCTAAGCATCATGTTATAATGCACAAGGATGTGTGAGTAGATAGTGTGAGCTAAAATACTGAAAGATAGAGAGAGAAAATTGTGTTTTCAGAATATAATCTGTATCATTCTAGATGCAGCAGAATTTAAAAAGAATAACCCAAAGATATAATTGTTTGTTTAAATTTTGTATCCCCGTGTTGTTTATAAATTGTAGTTATTCAGAACATGATAATTCATGTGCTAATTTAAGGCTTACATACTGAACTTCCTTATATCAGTGAAGAAGTTAATACATACATACTATTATTCTTTATGTAAAGAGTTAACATAGCAAATAAAAACTTAAATGAATTATTTCACCTGATTGATCATTATTATCATTATATGTTTAAAGTTCTGGTGTTTCATGTTTGTGTGATTCATTAAACATTACCATAGATTAACAGTGGGAAAATACAGTCTTGCAGCAGTTCCTGAATTTTCTTAGCTCAACAGACAAATCTTTTTTTATAGTTTTGACCATATTAAGTCTCTTGTCTGTGCTGAAAGAGAACTGGTGTAGTCTTTGACCTTAACATAGATGTAGTCTGTCAGGGGTGTCTGATGGTTGACAATAGGCAGTAAACTGGCAGTAAAGTTTTAAAATATCTCGTGGTATGTCACCCACAGTGAAGCCAGTGAGTCATTATGAGATGTGTGTCAAATTGACTGAAAAAAATTGAATTACAAGCAAAGTATTTGATGGATTATAAATAGTTTAGATGGCTTTATCAGTTTATCAGTAATTTTGGCTCTGGTTCCCTATGCCTGTGCATGCTATTTACACTTAGTGATATACAAAGTTAGCAGTACTTCTAAAATAGTACATGACTATTATGCCTAGTGTTTTGTTGGCACCTAGAAACCATGGTAACTGGGCATCAGGAAGGGAAATATTCTTGAAGAGGCAAAGGGTGGGAGCCACAGGCATTGTATAGTATACATTACTTTGGACAGATAAAATTGTAATTGTGAAGTACTTCAGCGTCACCAAAGGATTAGACAAATAATATTGCATTAAGACAATATAAATATCTCACATACTTACAATGTCTTGGCTAATCTAATTTTTCCAGAATGCCTCACTTCCACATGCTGGTCCATTTCCACTATGCATACTTTTCTAATATTTATACAAAAACATGGTCTTGACTACCTGTCCTCTGTCTCTTTTTTGATGAATGCAGACAAAACCTACTCCCTTACTGTCAACTTTATGTCCCTTTTTCAAACTGGTTTGTATGTTTAGAATATTTTCCCTATGCCAAGGTACAAAGCAGTGGTCTGTGTCCACCTTCAATTTTCCCTTTAAACCTATTACTTTTTGCCTAGCCTCCCACTGCTCACCATACGACTGTCTGTTCCTACAGTCATGCTTCATTCCTTAGTTTAATGACTCTCAGTCAGGATGCCTTGAGATCCTTTAAAGGGTGTTGCATGGTGCTATTCAGTATTAGCACTGTTAGGTATGCAAACATATAAAACTGATTCACAGGATAAACCCAAAGGGTGCGTTTATTTGTGCTGCTGCTACTTATCCCCAGGCATTCCCCTATATGCACACTCTGGTGCATGGCAAATTGCTCTGGGTGGGGTAGGGAAGGCTGGGACCAGCACCTGCGTTGGCCCCAGCAGCCTTACCTGGGGTTCTGCAGGCCTCCCAGGGCTGCAGTGGCTACGATTTGGGTGCAGCTGGAGTGTGGCTCTGGCTGCCCACGCCCCAGGTTCAGGAGGCACATGCTGCAGCCATATGTGCGCCTGTTTTTTTTCCATGCTTTTTTCTTAGATACTTGGATTTCCTGGTATCTAATTTTGCCACCATGCTGCCAGTATGCAGTGTGGTGAACAGATCCATGTGCGCCACATACATTTCGCAGCACCTCACAAGGCTTTGAAACACCGCAGACCACACGTTCCCACTCATGTGGACATGGCCAGAGATTTCAGATAGGAATCTATAATACTAAAAACACCTGGTATGGTCTGACCTGCTGTGGTCTTTCTGAATCCTTTGCAACAGAAGAGTTGCTCTATGACTTTTCTGTGGTCAAAAAAAATGAGTGAAAGTTAAGAGCTGGCATTTTCCATGGGGTGTCTTGAGTCTATGAGGGGTGCCTTGAGTCTAAAAATTCTGAAAATCACTGTCTTAGTTTTTTCAGTAACAAGAAGTTTCTTGTAGAAGTGTCCTGTCTAAATTGTGCTGGATTATGTTACAATGTACAATGTATCATCCCTCTGCAGTTAGTGGTACAAATAAGTACATTCAAGCCTGTGCTTTACTGGGTTGTCTTTTTGTCCAGCAGACATCAGTTCTCACAGTGGTTTTTGTCATGCTGGTTGGCACAGTTGATTTGACTAAAAATCCTGGGGTAGGCATCTTGGAACAATTTGTTTTGTTGTACTGTATTATTTGAAATCCTCGCCTGGATGTAACTTTATACAGAGCATAAAACTACAGTTTTTGGTAGACTTGAGGAAATTGCCTCTTCCAGCCTGAGCCCTAGCTTAAACAATAAAATGTCTGCAAATCCTGGATAGTTTTCAGATTGCTGCTGGTTAATTAGAGACCAAGAAAAATTAATTTAATCTGGACACAGTGAGAGAAAATGTCTTCTTGCTTTCAGCATTTGATCTTTTCAACAGTGGCAATATTTTACCCTCTGTAAGAAAAAAAGAATCTCCAAGATGAAAGAACTTTCTAAGTACTGCATGCAGTATGCCTTGAAATAAGATACACCCTTTGCTTTTGAAAGACAGAATAAAGAAAAAAGGATCTTTCCTTGTAGAAAGCAACTAAGTAGCAGCAGCTAGGGAGCTGCTCCTTGCTGATCATGTGCAGACTCTCTCTCTTGCCTGGTAAGTAGCAGAAACTTCTCTTACTGTATTTTTCACATATAGGTAGTTGTCACGGGGGCACTTGGGTGCCCCGTTCCTGAGTAGAGATTAGAGCAGCTGCGGGTTGTGGGAGTAACCAGGTTGGCCATGTGACCGGAAGGGGGCAGGGCTGGGCCCTTATAAACAGCTAGGCCGGAGCCTGGCTGGCAGTTCCCTTCTGGCAGCTTGTGTATAAGAGCTTTGCGGGAGAGCTAGACTGAGCAGTGCCGCTTGGCACATAGAGGGCTGCATTATGGTGCAGGCGGAGAGAAGCCTGACCAGAAGGCTTTGGCCCGAGAGCCAGGACGGCTGGGACTTGATGTAGAAGCCAGTAGGCTGATTGTGTTGTTATAGCCGGTAGGCTTATGATTTTGGTTACAGCCGGTTGGCTTGATTCAGTTGTGTATATCATCTGGAGGACCGGGTGAGGCTGTAGGGGTGTGAGGAAGCCTCACGGGAGATCCCAAGTAGCCCGGGGGTTTCCTGGGTGCCCTGTGCGGGCACCGAGCAGCGCTGGGAAGGCACAGCAGCTTGGCACCAGAGTGGTGCGGGGTGCGGGGTTGAGACCCCGGCCCGAGAGGGCAGTAGTCAGCCCAGTGAGGGCCTAGGACCCTGAGAAGGGTCAGGGGCCAGGCACGGCTGCATGCCACCTGAGGCCCAGCGCCGGGAAGCCCGAGACAGGGCTGGTGCGTAGGCTCTGCGGGAGCCAAGGGCGCATAGGCTCGGTGGGAGCCAAAGGGCGTAGGCTCGGCGGGAGCCAAGGGCGCGCAGCGTGGAGCAGGCCCAGTGAAGGCAGGCGTACAAGTGGCGCGTGGCATAGGGACCCTGAGAAGGGTCGGGGGCCAGGCACGGCTGCATGCCACCTGAGCCCCAGCACCGGGAAGCCCGAGCCAGGGCTGGCGCGTAGGCTCGGCGGGAGCCA
>NW_017728998.1:27644027-27654466 GCF_001723915.1 Gavialis gangeticus | reverse complement strand
CGCGTGCAGCGCGGAGGCAGGCTCGGCGGGAGCCAAGGGCGCGAGCAGGTGGAAGCAGGCTCCGGGAGAGCCACGGGCACGAGAGTGCGGGACTGGCTAGTGGGAAAGCCACGGGTGCGCGTAGCACAGACAAAGGCCCAGTGAGGGGCAAGAGGGGCAAAAGCGTAGGAAGCACGTGGACTAGGCCCCTGGGGGGGGGGCCAGCCGGTAAGAGTGAAGCCCGGGGAGGGCTAGCGTAAGCTTGGAGACACGAGAACGTCAGGAACAGCTGCGAGGCTTGGGGCGTGCTAAAGGGGAGGTAGGAGGCACGCATAGCCCATAAGGCTGGGGTGCAACAAGTCACCCTAAGATCATAGGAGATCATAGGCAGCCTCCCATATTACCTTATACAAGATCAAAGACATGGCGGGCGAGAATAAGAGGGTGCTGATCTCCTAATTGCCACGGCAAGGGGGCACTAGCGGGATCACGGCCGCTTGCAGGCCCACTCCGTGACAGTAGTGAGAGGTGCTTAGCCCACAAAACCTCACTTAGGGGAGAAAGCATCCAGCATGTCAGCAATGAGAACACTGGACAAGTAGGCTACTGTTACTGCCAGCATTTAACTTCCATGTTCCTAAGAATTTATATTTGAACAGTGTAGAGTGATAGAGTGATTACCTCAGTGGAAAATGCATGTGAATATTCTGTCATTTTCTTGGCTAGTAGCACTGCACTTGGGAAGAAAAGATGTTTAGAATAGACAAGACCTTGGAGTGGTAGAAGTCGTGTCTGTGTTGCAGGACACTGCATCATTAGTCTGTTCAGGATAAGATAGAAGAAAGGAACTGGTGGGTACAGTGTTTCCCCTGCCTCACCTGTTGGCCAGGAAATGTACTGACTAGTGCCATGGTGACTGGTGAGCATGGCGAAGATCTTATTTTAATTTGTATACCCTTGGGGAGTAATGCTGGCAATCTGTTCATATGCAAGCTGATCCCATCCACTCTCCCTTGTTACATACCATATCTGTGTGCAGAGAATATGTGCCCCAAGAGGGCTCTCTGGGAGCTGTGGGAATTCAAGGCATCCTGAATTATGTGCATTTTAAATATAGCTTGCATTTGATTTATTATTGTTTACTTCCCTGTTGCTGTGTTTGATGCAGCAGATGGAACTATTGTCCTGCCATGTGTAGGTCTGAGGGGCTCTATTTACTTTTAAATTGTCCTTCTGCGCTCTTCAGAAAATATTCAGAACAGCAAGCAAACTGCAAGGGGGCAGCAAATCCATTATACTTGAGCTGTCTTCCTATAATAGTTTTAACTAGCTAATTAGAAGAATTCTCAGTGGTATTAATTTTCCAAGCACTTTAACCCCTTGCACCATTTTCTTATTCATTACATTAGTGACAACTTAAACTGAGCTGCCACACTGTTGACAAGAGAAGGTGATTCTAACTACATCACAAAACTGCACTTGACTTGCAGCTGGCTAGCCCATTGTGTGGGGCTGGCAGTATTTGGGAGCAAAACAGCCAGGGTGAAGCCACTGTGTCAAGAGAGGTGTGAAGTAGAAGGGATGTGTGGCATAAAGCTCACCTCCTCCAGGGTACCTTTCACAGCACTACAAGCAGGGGTGAGGGGGGAATGGAGCTGGCTGAGGATTCATTCAGAGAGTCTAGATGCTCCACTTTGGGTGGAGGAGACATGCTATGGAGGCAAAAAATATTCCTTCCATTGGATTGGCATGGCCTCCAGCAGTGCTTCTCTGCTGTCTGAGGGAGAGGATTTCTCCTTTTAATCCTATGAATCGCCATGCAGCCCAGCCCAGCTATTCAGGTCGGGTATTGTAGGGTAGATAAATGCTTTTGTGCAATCTTGCTGGTCATTCCAGTTTGCCGTTGGAAGTAAGGAAGGCGGTACTATGTTTATGGCACCAGGTGAGAAAAAAACAAGGAAAAACACATAGTACTAAAGTTATTGAACAGCAACGCTTACATTTCAGAAGCTTGTTCAGCAGAAAGCCAGAGCAAGCCAAACCATGAATAACCTGTCAGAGCCTCCACCACTTTGCACATTGCACAAACTGGAACAATTTTTGCTGAGCCAGGCTTGGAGTCAGGCTTGGGAAATTCCCCGTGTTACTTTGCAACCGTTTCAAAAGATGATTTTGGAGACCAGAAAGTTTATGGGGGGGAAAAAGACCTCTTTTCAAAAGGGGAAGAGTCAGGCAAGGAAGAAAGAATAGACAAGGAGGGCCTGAAAGTGAGGGCACTGACCTGCAACTTGGAAGATGTAGGGGATTTTCTTGTTTCTGCCCTTGGCAAGCTGTATGATACCTCTCCAGCAAATCACTTGGGGTAATATTTTCAAAGCATCTGTAATGTAAGCATGTCATATAGGATAACAGTGCTTTCTTTCTCCTATCTTATTTATTTAAACTTGGAGTAAGGGTTTGCTGTCACTGTATTTTTGTACAAGGCCTGTAATTGGAACAAAGCTGTCACTGTGTTTGAGGCCTTTATGGTACTCTGTCAAAATGGATGATATAGAGCAACCTCTTAATGCTACCCTTGATTTATTTATTGCTTCCTCACTACTGAGCTTGTCAGGCAAAAACCACTTTAGGTCATGAATGGCATGTGCCTGCAATGGCTCGGGTGGGGGGTGCAGTGAGCTCCTGCAGACACTGCTGGCTCTGGTGGTGGTGGTGCGGGGGCGGTGGTGAGTGCTGACCGTGGATCGGTGACTACAGGCAATCATGGACCACCCACAGATGCTGCTGGTGGTGCTGGCGGCAGGGTGATGAGCGGCAACCGCTTGCCTGTTTGCAGGGGGTGCACTGCCATGTGCACCCTCAGCGTGTTGCCCCTGCTTCTGGCACTGTCTTGTTAGTCTGCTATGGTCTTTTAGACAGCCTCATTGAGTTACACTACTTGAGTTGTAAGAAGGGGAAATACTGATGCTAGTACAGGGGATAGAGTCTAAAAGGGGAATAGAACAACTATGACTAAGTACAGACATTCAGAAAGCCCCTGGTGGAAGCCCTCAAGCGGGCCCTTCACAGCTTGCTGGATGGGGTGTTGGGGGTGGGTGGGTCCTGGGCCAAGTCTAGCCTCTTGATAGCTGCAGCCAGGAGCTGCAGCGTAGGGCTGCCTCGCCAGGCTTTTTGCCACACTGGGAGCTAGGGCTTGGGGAAAGAGAGCCCCTTTGCCATGTGGACCCGGCCTGCCCCCCCTCAAGACCCCAGCCAGCAAGTTGTGGGGTGGGGGGGCCCTTGCAGCAGGGGGGGCTCCTTTCTTCCTCAGCCCTGGTTCCCGGTGTGGAGAGAAGCCAAGCTGGGCAGCCCTGTGTTGCAGCTTCTGTCTGCCATTGTCAGGAGGAGGGGTGGGGGGAAGGGAGATTCCTTGCTGCATGGACCTGGCTCGGCGCCACCCCCTGCCCCAGCCAGCAAGCTGTGGGGGTGCCCTTGTGGTGGGGCAGCTCCCTTACTCCATTCCCCTCCACCCAGGCTTCCTGACAATGGCAGCCAGAAGCTGCAGCATAGGGCTGCCCAGCCTAGCTTCTTGCCACACCAGGAACTGGGCATGGGGGGTGGAAATGGAGTCTGTCTGCCACATGGACCCAGCCTGGCTCCCACCAAGACCCCAGCCCATAAGGTTGGGGGGGATCCGTGTGGCAGAGTGAGTCTGTTTACCCACCCTGTTGCCCAACAAGGAGAAGATGGAGCCTTTTCTGTCTCCTCTCTATGACAGCCCAGGGGCAGGGCTGAATTGGTGGCCATCCAGAGCAGATGAGCACTGGCTGAGGCTAGCAAGCCACCTAGTGAGGTGCCCCTGTTGCATAAATTGCTGATTTTTCCCCTGGAGGCTAGTCCAATTCACCTCTAGAAGAGATTCACACTTTCAGGCTGGGTCCAACCCTATTTTATTGCTTGCAAGCAGGCCGACAGAGGAGCTTGTTGCTCAAATCAGTGTCGACCCTAAACAAAGCGCGCGCACTGCTTTTATTGAGCTAGCAATTTTTAGTTGGCGTGTTACATTTTGATTGGTCATTACAAAACAAAACCTGGGCAACATGTAAGACATGCGTAGTGGGCCATCCTGTACCATGTGGGTGGAAAGTTACAGAATGCAGGCGTTAATACTAAAACAAAGAACAAAGAAGCATAGAGAAAAGTATCTATTTTCGCTACACCCCTGGGGTGGTGGCAGAATGCGACCTACATTGAAGCACGATGGATTGTTACAGATGTTCAAAAAGGTGCTCTAACTGAAAGCACTTGAGTCGAATACTACATTCATTTGTGGGTTAACTTACAGCGATTTAAAAATGGTGGTGGGTGCCCCTCTAAGTGCCATGAACGTCAGTTTTGTTATAGCTTTGAAGTGCTTTCTGCATGCTTAATGTGCATTAAATGTAACATCTGAGCCTAGCTTAAAGCTTCTTTCTCCTCATCAGAAGAATGAAATAGTGGTAAGTGCTCTTCCAACCATTAGTCTGCCAATAGCTAAGTTGCATGGTATTTTCCCTGGGGATAAATGCTGGTTATTTGCTACTTTAGTGATAATGGATGATGAACCACAGGCAGATTTGAACCGATCCTGGCACTGGTAGAAGCATATGAACTTCGGTCAGCATGCTGATGTAAAAACTGCCTCTTCAAGCACACCAGAGAACCTCTGCTGAATAACACAAGAGGCTTACTGCTCTCTCTTACCCTAAAAAGAACTGCATAAAAAGAGCAAGATCAAAAGCTGTTCCAAAGCTAATATGAATTAAACATCTTGCACATGGTGGTACCACCTGTCTTCATCTAATGCCAAAAATCTGTAGTTTCTATAGAGGGAAGTGAGAAAAATAGGTAAAGATGGGTCTGGGCTCTCACCTTTGTTTTGGAGGGCGTTCTGTCACTTCACCTCAGTGGGGATAACAGTATTTACCTAGGTGTCTCTCTGAGGGGTATGAGAATTAGTTCATTAATCAGCCTGATTAACTTCACTTCACTCAGGTTGTGACACAAGTGGATTAACTTCATTTATAGACACCAGTTTGTGACCCCAGTTGCGGAAAGCCTGATGGAGAAGACAGCAGACTGCTCAGGGGACAGGCTCTGGGTGGCAAGGCTCACAAATAAGGTTCAGTCAAATAAGAGGACAGGATCAGGTCAGGCACCTGCTCCTCTGGATTGAATAATGCTCAATTATTTACAAATTAGGTATGGAGGAAAGAAATGATGCTTCAGGCCTACAGCACTCCAAGGATGGGAGGGTTTTGTATGGTCCAGTGGCTGAAGCTTACCAGTATATAGGGTATTCTTATAAAATAATAGTTTGTGAAGTTAGAGTGATTTTGTCTTTGATTAGCCTTGGAGTGGGCATTTACATGCCAAGAAAGCCACAAATGTAACAAATATACAAAGTGCTGCTTATGCAGGTGGTCATGTAAATAACAAGATTTCACTTACTACTTGCTTGGGTTGCCTGGAAGAGGAAATGAGAAATGATCTTCTTTGAGTGTACCTGGTATTTTTCTCTGTATGGCTGCGTGCGCCCAAAAGCATAGATCATGTCATGTTAAGGTATGCTAGTTTATAGCATGGAAAGTATTTAACCCAAGTTAACTATTTTGCTGCTGGTCTTCCATTGCATCTGCTGTACCACCATTGTCCATTAACATTCCTCTTGCATGAATGGAATCTGATGATGTACAACTTGAACATGCAGCAGCACAGCAGGCATCGCATGCTCTTCCTGGCTGTAGTTAGAACGCTCCCCTGCTGTCAGAGGGCTAGACGGTAGCAGTGCTGTCATACACCAGCTGAAAAACCAAAAGCAGTATTTTTTGGTGAAATATGTGGAGGCATCTAATTGTTTGGAGGTAGCAGTTATTCTGCCTTTCTGAACAGAAGTGGTATAGCCAGTACGTTTCCATGGTACACCACTTTTACTAAACAGAGTGAGAATACCAAATGCATTAAAAATCTCAGTCTTCTTTCATAGGAGATTAGTAAATTCTGAATTCTATATAGCGCTAGCAGACAATAAAAAATTCCAGTCCATTTTGTCACCACTTGTGGATGACTCTGTTGCTCCCTCACATACATAGTTATATACTAGGCCTGTTCTTGTTGAAGTCAATGGAAAAACTTCCATAAAACAGGATCAGGCCCTTAAAGATCAGTTGTTCACTGGTATCACTTCAATGCCTATGGGAAAGGCTATGAGTTTGGAAGTGTTCAAATATAGAAGGCAGTTTCTGATTTGTGAGAGGCATAAATGATACTGGTTGAGACCTGCAGCAATTTTGGTTGCATTTGATTTTATGAAACAGCTTGACAGCCAAATCACTTGCATCTTTTTCTATTATTATTAACATTTTATTGTGTTTGCTTTTCCTCATGCTGATATTGTTCTAGGTGCCTTACATGTAGGAGGCCAACTCCTTGTTCCAAAGCTGAACTAACTGTAAACAATCATACCTACTAATATACTGCAGACTTATGTTTAATTTTAAGAAAATACTGATTTTTCAGCCTTCACTACAAATAGAGAAGTTATTTTAAACACAGTTAATAGTTATTTCACTTGTGAAAGACTGTGTGGGCATGTCTAAATGCCGCCCTTTAGTGCCATTGTTACTGTGCTGTCATATAATACTTCCTTTTGCAAGTACTAAATGACAGTGCAGTAACAGCCCAAACTGCACCATCTGTGCAGTGCATGGTTATTTTTAGCTGCTATGTTGCTGTAGTGACACACTATTCCAAGAGAGCACATCACTATGGTGGCGTGGCTGCGGCGTCACAGTTTTTGCCTGCTGACATTATGTCGCTGTAGTGCGTTGCTACGTCAATGTAGCATCACGTGTAGATTCATCCAGTAACAGTTATTGTCGGGCTAGTATTGTCTCACTAAGGGATCTGGAGCCAGATCCAGAGGGGCCAGGGTTTCTTTCCTAATCTTTTGTCTGAATCTTGCAGTGCTCTCATTCTCTACAATGCCTGGTGGAAATGATTACCTTGAGTTAATTTTGCATGTTGCAGAATTGTATTTTATCACTGTTGCCATTCCATTTTTTTGATGGTTCTTTTGATAAGAAAAGGTTAATAAGAGCAACTAATCTACTGTCTCTGTACCATCTATCATTCTGAATATTTTGATCATGTTTCCCCTTTTCGACTTCTCTCTGGATTAAGCATATTTTCGGACAGTCTCCCTTGGTAGGATGTCTTTCCAGATCATTCTTATTCCTTTTATGCCAACTCCCTTATATTGATTTTATTGACAGAGGGTGGCCAGAATGGATTGGAGTGCTCTGGCTGAGGGTGTCCTCTCATCAGTAAGGGCATAATGATATGGTTGGATTTCCTATCCTGTTCTTTACATACCTAAACACTATTAGTTTTTGTGGCTGCTGCTGCAAATTAAACAGGTTAGCACTCAGCCATCCACAATGACTCACATGTTGCTTTTCTAAGTGGCCACAACTCACTTAAAACCAGAAGCCCTCAAATTTTTCTTTTTACTGACATTTCATCATTTACTAAAAATTAATTTCATTTTCATTTTGCTGCTCATTTTGGACCTAAGCCAAAGTCCACTGAACGCACCAGAAAAATTCTCATTGGCCTCAGTGGAATTTGTCCCAGAGGCTTAAAACCTGATGAGGTGACTCTGTGTTACAGTTTTAAATGACCATATACTACATACACAGCCCTAATTCTACCTGGTTAAAGCATCCGGTTGCTTGAGTCAATTTACAACAAGAACTGTAACCCCACACAGGAAGAATAGGCCAGTGGCTGGGAGGCGAGGGCTGAGTTGTTGCCCTGTTTTGACATAGACTTTGTTGGTGACCTTAGTTCAGTAATTCCTTCTGGCTTGGCAGGACATAGTGGGTGTGTTTACATGAGATCTTTACTGTGGAACTGCCTAATTAGCTTTATGGTAAAGTCTCCATGTCTACTCATGCAGCCCTATTAGGTCACAGTAAACTAATAAACACCACTGTAGTTTAGTACTTGTAAATACACAATTACTAACTTATGGCAACGTTATTTACTATGCAGCAATGTACATGTAGATGATGATGGGCCTGTCTGCCGCATGAGGGTGCTTCAGTGCAGGGGCTGCCTGCTGGCTAGTACTGCACTGAAGCACCCTCCTGCCCAGGCAGCCCCTCTGCAGCATGTTGAGCCGGGTTGGAGGAGCCCTGGGCTGGCAGGCTGCCCCCCAGGTCCCTTGCCAGCTTGTGCTGCTCTGACTCAGCTCAACATGCCATGGTCCCAGGGGCACATGCAAATGCAGTGCCCAGGAGCAATGACTTCCAGCATGATATATGCCCCAGAGATTATTGCTTCGTATTAATTACATGTGTAGATGCACCCAGTAGGATGTAATTTGAAAGAATTTGGTGAGGATACATCCATTAAGGCTTTGAAGAGGTCAGACCGAGTGAGCAAGCGAGCTTGTTGATAGGTACTGTGGAAGAAATCAAACTTTGCATTGTTGTTGAATCAGAACTGACAGAGCCAGCTTTTTTTTATTTAGGGCTATACTGTGATTACAGGGAGGATTTCATACAACAAGGGGAATCACCCACTTGTCTGTTTCAAAGGAATCCTCCTCCTCTCTAAGTTTTCAAGCATTTTTATACTTAAGACAGATAAAGAGAGAAAAAAAATAAGACCTTGGAGAAACTAAAACAGGTTTACTTAATTGGACATCTGTGCACAGGGTAATAAGACATGCATGTTTTGAGATAAGAAATCCTGCAACTGAAATAAGCAGTATCAGCACTTCTGGTCTCTGTCTGTTTTTTCTAGTCAAGTAGGCCAGAAGCCCGACTAAATTTACTCCTACAGTACTTAGACATAGAGGTAGGGTTTATTTTTTCCTGTTAGGCATTGGCTGTGAAAAACCCATCTTCCAGTGTTTTAGGAGCACATTTTTTTGGCTTTGCAAAAATGTCATATACATGGGTTTTTTGTTTGTTTTTTTTTCTCCTGGTTTGGTGATGGGTTCTGACATCTGCAATGATTACTTCATTGATGCATGGCTTTGTTATATGTATTAATGTTCTATCTCCCCTCCCCCACTTTGTTTTCAGGAATAAATATAGCAAAGGAGACATCTTGTTAGCCATATCCTTGTTTTATAGATGAATTCTAGCTAGTTTGTGGTGAACCTAATGCTAATGCTCTAATAATAAGAGATTCATATATGTTCTAACTTCAGCTCTGACTATACAGAAATAGTAACAAAATGCAACCAAGAACATACAGGTCTGCATTACTATCCAATAACAAGCTGTACCTCAGGAAAGCAAACAAATATAATGCAGAGTATTTTAAAGCTAGACAAAACAGTATTTTTACATGTTAATGGAATACTGTCTTATCCTGTAGATACTAGTACATAGTGCATATAATAGGAAGTGCTGCAAAACATTTTATTTTAAAATTACTAAAATTATCAAAATACTTTAGAGCATGTTTTCAGTTTTAGGTTTTCTGTTGTATAAAGGACCATGGTATAAAAGTAAAAGAGCCGTGAACAAATTTTAAAAGCTGTGAAGGTGCAAGATGACAGACATTTTCCAACCTTGCCTTGGAAAATATTTTAACACACAAGATAAGTAATTTTAAACACTTGAGAAGTGTGAGAATGTCTTAGAAATCTACTGATTGGACCACCTCCAGTCATGGCAGTCTCATTGGGGTATGACTGCAAATGCTTAGGACTGGGTGAAGAGCTTAGGTCAAATTTGGTGAATAGTTTCAGTCCGTTTGACGTTCTACTTTTTGACAAATTTTGTATTTGCTTAAAGAAAATCACTGAGCTATGTTCCTGGGCATAGTTGGTTTTTTGGGACTATATATTTAACAAGGTCCAGAAATGCTTGCAAATAGCCAAGATATTTTGCTTATAGAAAGTGAGTAATTTTCATTTTAGTCTTACAAATGTATTGATTTTTAAGGCCATGAGGGATCATTAGGTAGTTAGCCCCTTCTATAGCACTGGCCATAGAATTTCATTCAGTTACTCCATACTGGGCACGTCTACTCAAGATGCATAGTGTGCAGTAGCATCGCTGGGCATGAACCGTGATGTGACGCTACTATGTAGTAAGCATCAATAGGCTACTGTGCAGTAACGCCAATTACTGAGCAGTAGGGCTGTGTGAAGCTTCGGGTGGTGATTCAATTTGGAGGAGATTTGGCCTGATTTGGTGGCTGAATCTCCAAACTGGATTCGAATTACAGGACCAATTAGAAGGTCTGAATCGATTCAAAGCTCTCTGAATCTTTGGAAACAATTTGGAGAGCTTTGATGATTTGGGCAGTCCCTGGTGGCTGGGGATCTGCAGCCAGACTCTGAGCTGGTAAGTATTAGGGGTGGGGGAGACTGGGCAAAGGGGGGAGGGGACCATGGGGGGGGACCCCTGCCTGCTCCC
>NW_017728998.1:27642720-27643329 GCF_001723915.1 Gavialis gangeticus | reverse complement strand
CCTTTTAAGAAAAAAAAAAAAAGGAGAAAACTCCTGGGACTCACTGCCCCTGCAGTAGTCTTGTTGCTTTGGGGGGCTCGTGCAGAGCCCCCTACATAGTGCAGGGCAGTGGGAGGCAGAGGGGATCACCCTCTACTAGCAAGAGTGGTAAGTGTGGGGCTTGTCTTGGTTATTCTTTTTTCTTAAAGGGTTGGAGCTGGCCCGGGTGTGGCACCTGTGGGGGGGCTGCGGGAGTGAGGGGGGTATTGGGGGGGCTTGTGAAGATCCCCCCCATGCAGTGTGGGGCAGTGGGGGGACAGCAGAGATCATCCTTCACCCGGCAGCACCCAGTGAACTGGTTTTTTTTCTTTTCAGAGCCGGGACCATCCTGTCCACTATGGTCTCTAAAATTGTAATTATATACTGACTGACAAATGTTTGTTACAAATTTCTCTTGTTTCTGACAACCATTTTGTGGCTACAATTGAGGAGTCTGAACCATAATTTTTACCACTTTGGTTTCATAGTTTCATAGTTGGTAGGGTTGGAAGGGACCTGAGCAGATCATCAAGTCCGACCCCCTGCCATGACAGGAAAGAGTACTGGGGTCAAACGATCCCAGCAAGGTGT
>NW_017728998.1:27641917-27642174 GCF_001723915.1 Gavialis gangeticus | reverse complement strand
GATTCAATTTGGAGGAGATTTGGCCTGATTTGGTGGCTGAATCTCCAAACTGGATTCGAATTACAGGACCAATTAGAAGGTCTGAATCGATTCAAAGCTCTCTGAATCTTTGGAAACAATTTGGAGAGCTTTGATGATTTGGGCAGTCCCTGGTGGCTGGGGATCTGCAGCCAGACTCTGAGCTGGTAAGTATTAGGGGTGGGGGAGACTGGGCAAAGGGGGGAGGGGACCATGGGGGGGGACCCCTGCCTGCTCCC
>NW_017728998.1:27636240-27640605 GCF_001723915.1 Gavialis gangeticus | reverse complement strand
TCCCTGCTCAGGAAATGGAGGCAAAGAAGTTGTTAAATAGGTTAGCTTTGTCATCTGGTGTGATGACTAGATTTCCTAGTGTGTCTTGCAGGGGCCCCGCGTTACCTGGTACCTTCTTTTTGTCCCCTATGTTTTTAAAAAAGGACTTCTTGTTGTCCTTGATCTGGGTAGCTAGTCGCAGTTTGGGTCAACATGCACAAAAGAAGCATTTCACAGTAGGGTAACTAATGCACAGTTCTCGTGTGACCACACCTGAAGTATTGTGGGGATGGGGCACAAATTATCAGAAAGGCATCAACAAACTTCAAAGAAATGCAAAAAATTGGAGTTGGCAGAATCAGTTTACGAGGGGAAGTGGTCTTCAAGGTAACCAACCCAGCTGTCTTTTGAACAAGAGCCTAAAGCACTTGAGCTATCACAAAATTATAGGAAAAATCATTTTTAAACAGACAGTTCCAAAATTTTAACTGGGACAAAGGAAAACATATCTGTAAACAACAGCAGCCCCCCCAGCTGCATTCTTTTGCATCATTAGTAAATTTAATTTTGTTTTGTTTATGGTAAATGAGTAGGTATCATCATCGTTCAAAAGCATCTGTGTGAGCAATTTTCTCTCTCTCTCCAAGCAAGCTTTCTTCCTGACATAATGATGTCTGATGAATTATTTTGTTCTACATCTGCAGTAATCATGACTTCCTTTTTGTCAATCTTTGCTATTGACGATATTTTTTATATTCTTTCAAAGGTATGGCCAGCAGTCCTAATGGCACAGGAAGCCAGGGTGGCAGCAACTGCAGTGATGCCTATTCTTATTGCTGTCAGAGAAAATCTGTAATAGAGATGTAGCACTCAATACATGGTATATTATTACATGTATATTAATAAACTGCAGAGCTAATAGAATTAATGGGGTCTGTTTATCTTTTCTACTTTTATACAGAATTGACTTTTTTCAATCAATCCATATGGTTTGATTGCAAATGAAATGAAAACCTCATGGTTTGATTGTATTCACTTTAAATTGGAACATTTAGTTGAAAATCACCTGTCTACCACTTTGTCCATTACACTTATTTTCTCAAAATAAACTGACTGGAAATTCTGCTCTGAGTTAGGTTATGGCAATAGTATTGAAGTCAATCAAATTGCCATTTGTAATTTCTTGGGTGCATCCTTTCTTGATTCTTGACCTGAAGCAGGGGACATCCAGAGAAGAGACTGCCCACCAGATGACGCATGTCAGGTTATACACGTAGGAGGGGAACATTTGTGGAGTGGAAGGCTTATGCAATCATTAAATCCATCTTAAGGTCTAAATATAGGTTTTCTGTGGTATAATAGGTGTTGATGTGGTTTTATGCAGAGGTAACTTTCACACAGATACATATCCCTTTCTGTGGAGTCTGAGTGACCACATCAAATAGTAATGAACACATAGGCCACATCCAGACATGTGTGGACATATGGTTCCCCAGGGACAACTACAAGCAGCACACTTTGTGCCGCTGCTAGTTCTCTGGGGAATGCCTGTGCCACATGTGCTCTGGCTCATGGCAAGTTACCCTGGGTAGGGTTGGGAAGGCTGGGACCAGCACTGGGCTGGCCCCAGCAGTATCCTTACCTGGGGTCCTGGGGACCTCCCAGGGTTGCAGCAGCGGCAATTCTGCCGTGCAGAGCCTGCCACCAGCAGAGTGACTCCAGCTCGCCAGGCTTCGGCTTTGGGCAGCGTACGCTGCTGCTGTGTTCACCACTCTGCTTTTTTTATCTCACAGACTTAATATAGACATTGGACTTATGATACATTACAATCTGCCTGACATCTAACACACCAGGTAACCTGCCTGTTAGCTGATCACATGTTTCCCTTCATCCTTTCCCCTCCCTACCCCTTCTTTCCTATCTCTACCCATTGTCTTCCAAACTTTCACTCATTTGCATCTTCACAGACTTTTGGTTTACTTTAGCTTCTTTTCTACCTTGGAGAACTCATAACATCAGCAGTCTCCTGTTGCTTGAAAAAGGATGTTTGTGCCCGAAAGCTTGCAAAGAACTTTTTCCCAACTACTTAGTTGGTTTAATAAAAGATATCACATCTACCCAAAGAACCTTGCCTGACTACACAGTAGCTTCCTAAAAAAAGCTCATGGAAATGGTATTGCTTAAGACACTGACAATGAAACCTGGCAGAGCACTAGAAAATATCTGGTAGAGAATAACTGTGAATTAATAAAAAAAAGGAATGTATAAAATGAAAATATAGCAGTTGTTTTCTGAGTCAAATTCTTATGACTTCTGGAGGCCAGGCATATTGATCTGACTCACACTCACACTCACACTCACACTCACACTCACACTCACACTCACACTACCTTGGATGAAAGGAACAATGAGTTGGAGAATTCTGTGAAGAACCAGAATGTTTCATTAAAAATAATTGATTTTGACCTTTCGAGAGAATGGAATTATACAGGTTCACAAGAGTTTAATGGTGTTTCTTGGCTAAATTAAATTTATTTAAGTTTAATTTATTGTAAGTGGGTTGCCTGGTCTGCTGGTTTCTGCAGGCAGGTTTTGCCTCCCTAAGGAGCTCCTCGCCCACTCCTCCCAAATAAATCAGTCTCTGAGCAGCAAACCAAACAAAAAAACCCAAACTTTTCTGCCTTGTTCCTGGAACTGGGTAGGGATCCCTTGAGCTCTGACCCCAGCTCAGCACTAGCTCCTTGGTAGCTACCTTATTCTGTTCATAGCTTCCCTTCTGCTTACACACTATTTACTGTTTTTCTGCTCTCTCCTCTGGGGTTTTAAGCTCCCAGTTGGACACTCCCTCATTATCGGAATGCCCTGCAGTTGGTGCTCTTAATAGGGATGACTATTCCTTCTTAAATGGACAGACTGCCCTGTTACACTTAGGTTGACTTAAGTTTTGTAGAGCTGCAAAATAAATTCTGAAGGCAGATGAAAAGCTAGCCATGGGAAACATCAATTATTTCTACTAACCCATGTTAATTAACAATAACTACAGCTATCTGGAACTTTTGATCCACTGACCTGAAAGTGCTTTGTAAACAAATCAAGGAGACCAGTGTAGTAGATAAACATCATCTGCACTATACACAGGAGGAAACTGAGGCTTGAAGAGGTTTAAATGATTTACCCTTGGCAACAAACTTAGCCTGTGTCAGAGACAGGAAAAGTTCACAATATTTTCAGTTGTTTCCTGCTGCTGACCCTGGCCATACTTTCTTCAGTGTGTCTTTGTCCTATCTACGTTTGAATTTTTCCTTCTTCTCACTGGACAGATGTCATCTTGCTGCGTGCTTGTCCTATCTCTTCTTCTAAACATATTTGCTGTTAGTAAATTTCTTCAGTGTGCCAAAAATTCATTTTACATTTGGGGTAAAACCTGTTAATAAGATTAGTGAGTCATTTGACCCTTTTGATATTTTAAGGTTTTCTCAGAGCATGAGAGGGGAAGAGAGAGGACACTATTTTAAGGCAGCTTTACATTAAGCAGGACATGCTCACAAGTCGGTCATCAATTATATACTTAGAAAAGTGGTGGCTGGCTTCCCTTCTGGTTGAAAGTCAACATTAAGCAAACATGTTTGTTTTTTTCAGGAAGGAACTTCTGGGAAACAAAAGGTACACCTCTACCAGTTGGCTGTTGGATCACCACTGATAGAAAGAGAGATGACATTATAGACTATTGGCCTTTTTTTGCTTGTTTTAGCCACATGCCCAGAGTGCCATTGGAGAGCGTGGCGTTCCCTGTACCCTATTGCCGGCCCACAGCCACTGCAAATGACAGGCCTTGGGGAGCAGCAGGAGGAAGAGGGAGGAGGGGTTTGGGTTTGGGAATGCCATGCCGAGCCCCAGATTTTAGGCCTGTGCTTCAATTGTGCTTTTCACCTCAACAGATGGCAAGACGTGATGGGCCCAAGAAGCCATTGGACCAGTGCCCAGGCCCTGAAGCTAAAAGTTGCATGGTTGGGTTTGGCATGCTGAAACCCAAAGGGATTTGGCATGCCCAGGGAAACCCAAAAGGATTTGGCATGCTCAGCCCCAGATTTTAGGCCCATGCTTCAATCGAAGGACTGGGAGTGCTTTTGAGGAAGGGGAAGTTGGTATGGCCAAAATGTATTCTTTTTTCTTTTTCAATTCTGGAGCAGCCGAGACCGTTGAGGCCCTAGCAGTGAGGAAGCCAGCAGCCCTGGACGCTTGTGTTGTATCTCTGGGCCTGAGCATCCTGCTGGCAGGGACAAAGGGGATGTTTGTGGCTGCCTGTGGCCTCTTCTTGTGGGGCACAGGGCTGCCCCTTGGAGGATTGTGTGTGTGTGTGTGTGTGTGTGTGTGTGTGTGTGTGTG
>NW_017728998.1:27618049-27636204 GCF_001723915.1 Gavialis gangeticus | reverse complement strand
TGTGTGTGTGTGTGTGTGTGTGTGTGTGTGTGTGTGCCTGTGGCCTCTTCTTGTGGGGCACAGGGCTGTCCCTTGGAGGATTTTGTGTGTGTGTGTGTGTGTGGTAGTAGCCTAGGCAGGAGCGTGAGAAGGCGGGGGTTGTAGGTCTGGATGTCTGACTCAGTGGTTTGTATGCTGAGCTTCTACTAGGAAGGTTGTGAGCTCAGGTCTGGGTATGGCCTTCAAGCCTCAGCCTTGACATGTGTCCTCATTGGATACGAGGATTTATTTTTTCTTACCTCAAAACATGGCAAGATGCCATGGGCCCAAGCAGCTATCGGACTAATGCCTAGACTCCAGGGCTAAAAGTTCCATACTTTCATAGATGTTAGGAGCTAGAAGGGACCATTGGGTCCAGCCCCTCTGCACTTGGGCAGGAAAGACTGCTGGGATCAAGTGACCCCAGCAAGATGATGGGCGTCAAGACATTTTTTGAAGCTCGCCAAGGTGGATGACTGTACCACCTCTGGGGGAAGCCTGTTCCAAACCCTTGGCACTTGACTTGTAAATCAGTTGTTCCTTATGTTTAACCTGAAGCAATCTTCAGTCAGTTTGTGCCCATTATTTCTTGTCCTCTCCTGGGGAGCCTTGGTGAATAGATGCTCCCCCAAGACCTGATGCTCCCCCAAGACCTGACATCCCTAATATACTTATAGGCTGCCACCAAGTCCCCCCTGGGTCTTCTCTTCTCCAGTCTGAACAATCCCAAGTCCCTCAGCCTCTCCTGATACATCTTGGTCTCCAGGCCTCTAACCATGTGCGTGGCCCTTTTTTGGACTCTCTCGAGCTTCTCTACATCCTTCTTGAAGTGCAGTGCCCAGAACTGGACACATTACTCCAGTTGCAGTCTCACCAAGGCCATGCAGAGCGGGAGGATGACATCCTTTGCCTTGCTCGAGATGCCTGGGTGGATGCATGCAAGTGTTTGGTTAGCTCTGCCAGTTACGGCATTGCATTGGTGGCTTATGTTCATTTTGTTGTCAGTCATGACACCCAGGTCTCATGCAGTTGTGGTGCTGGCAAGCATAGCACTGCCAAGCCTGTAAGTATGTTGTGGATTATTTCTCCCCATATGGAGCACTTTACATTTCTCTGTATTAAATGACATCAGGTTGAGGTCTGTCCACTTCACAAGCTTGTCTAGGTCAGTCTGTATTGCCAGCCTGTCTTCAATCATGACAACGCTCCCCCATAGTTTGGTGTTGTCAGTGAACTCTGCCAGATTGCTTAAAATACCTGAATCCAAATTGTTAACAAACATGTTGAAGAGTACTGGTCTGAGTACTGAACACTGAGAGATGCCACTGGCCACCTTTTGCCATGATGACTCAGTTCCATCAATCAATACCCTTTGGGTCCTATCATGGAGCCAGTTACCTAGCCACCAGACAGTAAAGTAGTCAAGGCCATTTTCCCAATTTGATTAGGAGGACATCATGGGAGACCAGGCCAAAGGCCTCTTTGAAGTCCAAGTATATGACATCAACCTAATTTCCCCTATCCAGGTGGCGAGTAACCTGATTGTAGAAGGAAATGAGGTTAGTTTGGCACAACCTGCTGGTAACAAAGCCATGTTGGCTATTCTTCAGAATACTGCCTTCCGTTAGCCTGTGTGTGATGGATTATTTGATAATTTTTTCCAGGATTTTACCAGGGATTGAGGTCAAACTGATTGGCTTTTAGTTTCCCGGGTCCTTCCTCCCCACTTTCTTAAAGATAGGTACCACAACGGCTTTTTTCAGTTTTCTGGGACCTCTCCTGAGTGCCACAAGTCTTCAAATAATTTTGCCATTGATCACGGGATGATGTTGGCCAGTTCTTTTAGCCCTCTCAGTTGTAGTTCACCTGGTCTTGCTGACTTATAAATATTTAGTCTTTGTAGGCGCTCCCCAACAAGACCTATGCCAACGCTGCGCTGCGCTGCTTCGTGCACTGGGCCGGAACTTCTCAGAGGACACCTACATCTACTCCTTCCCGTACCGGGTGGCTGAGCGGGCCACCCTGAAGAGCTGGCAAAACTGGCTCACCAGGACTGGGATGGATGACACCCTGCAGCTCTTCCGCCTGCTGGTATGGGCCTGCCTCTCGCTTGCATTCGAGCACGTGGTCCTCTGGCATACAGTGTCCACCTTTGAGGAACACTGGGCCATCGAGGGGGCACTGTGCCGAGTTGAGGCAGGATGCCTACTCCTTGCCCTGTGATGCCACAAGCTGCTCAAGGTGCAGAGGCGCATCCAGTGAGCTGGGACCTCAGGCTTTGTCCATGCGGGCTGACCCCTGATGCCCTGAGGCCCCCCTGGGCGTCCCCACTGGCAAGAACTGTATATATGTAAATATTTCTTTTGTTCTTTGTATTTTTTTGTTATTCTTGTCTAGAGTGTGCAGGCAGGCCTTGCAGGCCATGATCCCATGCCTTGTCCTCAAGGCCTAGATCTTTGGGCCAACCTGTACATGATCTCTACTGCCCCCCATTTGTCACCCTCCCCGGAATAAATGTCTCTTAAAGGTCAAAAGTCTTTCTTTCTGCTTGGCACCCTTGAGGCTTTTGGCTTTGGGACTCTTTTCATCACGGCGATCTGGGTCCTGTACCATGATGTCTCCAGCCTACTCAAGGTGAACGGCATGCTGCTCCCCATTCTGCGTGTGTCGCGGCATACACCAGGGCTGCCCCCTCTTGGGCTTGCTGTATGCCCTGGCCATCGAACCACTGCTGCACACTCTGCGATGTTGCTTGACTGGCTTAGCCCTGCCACTGGCACTGGGCCTGAACACCGGCACCCTGATCTGGCTGATGGTGTACACGGACAATGTGACAGTCTTCCTGGGCAGCCAGGAGGATGTTGAGGCCCTGGTGGACTGCCAACGTACCTACGAGCTCGCTGTGTCAGCCCGCATCAACTGGGGCAAGAATGACACACTCCTGCTCGGGACGTGGGCCGGCAAACCACCTCCAGACCTGCTGGGAGGTTTCTTAAAAGTCAAAAGTCTTTCTTAAAGTGTGCTGGTGGTGCACACATTTATGTATGTGTGTGTAGTAGTGGCCTAGGTAGGGAGGTTGGGAAGGGGTTGTTGCTCCTCTTGTTGTTTGGCTCAGGGTTCTGCACATTGAGTTATTGGTGGGAATGTTGTGAGCTCAAGTGTGAGTATGGATCCAGAGACTCAGCCAGGAAACGTGTCCCCTGTGGGCATGAGGAAATTCTTTTTTCACCCTGACACATGGGTAGTTGCGATGGGCCTGAGAATGTACGAGATCAGTGCCCAGGCTCCAGGGTTAAAAGCTTTAGGGCTTGGTATGGGATGCCAAAACTCTTCACCCCTTCTGGAACTGCTTCTGCCTAAAGTTAACAACCCCAATTATGGCATACAATGAAGCAGCCTTCCTGACTTGGAGAAGCTGTCAGCGGCTACACTGGTGGGAATAAAAGGAGGCTGGTTGGTCTCTGTGGGCACAACCATGCATTGTCCTACAGTGATGTTGTTACAGTACCATGCTTTAGTGTTTTGTTTTGCCAGTACTAAAGCACGGCACAGTAACCACCTGTAGTGTGCTGCGTGCACAGTGCATCATTATTTTTAGCCACCACTTCACCGTAGTGGCTCTCTAGAATGAAGGAGTGCACCACTACAGTGAAGTAGGTGCCAATCATATGTAGATCCATGTGGTTGCTATGTTGCTGTAGTGAATTGGACAGAAATTCTCACAGCAGGTGGCACTGCTTGACTACTTCTGTAGCCAGGGATTCCATTTTTAAGCTGCTCATATGGCACTTAGAAAATTTTAAGAATTCAAAATAATCCTTTTGATCCAAAGGTGTCAGTTGATGTAAATGTCTAGTTGGCCCCACCTGCTGATGGCTAGAAAATGCTATTTAGAGGTCTGCTTTCGGAAACTGGCTTGTAGGTAAAGTAGATATTGCATTAGAATAATCATCCAGGTGTGCGTCGAGTTAATTGTTTTCTAAAAACCTGTTTGTGACAAAGTTTCCTTCAAGCCCACCGTGTTTGAAGCCAGCAAACTGACAGACTGGGAAATTGAAGGCATGTAGCACACTGTTTCATAACATGAGATAAGGTGGCTTTAGGTCACAGTGCCAAACTACAAAGTCCTTGGGATTTCCGGTTTTGGTAAACAGGCAAAATTAGGAGGCCTGGTACATAACCAAATTAATGGTGTGCGTGTGATGGATTTGTTGGAAATAAAGGAATATGCTGACCAGACAGAATGTGGATGGTAAGATGACCACAGAGAAACCAATCAATGATACCCAGGAATGAGGAGTCATTGGAGGAGGAAAAGGATACAAAAAGAAGGATTGCAGAGAAGAAAGGGTCCCCAAGAGGAGAACCTGATGTCACTATGGATGGAGGGAATACCACCAGCCAACTTGGGGAGGGTGGGCCTTGGCCTTTGACCTCCAGGCTGCTGACATCTGACATTCAAGAAAGAACCTCAGGGTGAAACTGGTGTACTGGCCAGACTTACCTTCCCTCTGTGACAACTCTAGGACTGGTAGATATAGAATTGTTTGCATTAATCTTATCTGCTATCAATAAAATCAATATGTATCAATAAAATTTGCCTATAATTGAATGGAGAGGTTGTGGTTGGTCTGAAGGTTTGGGTCTGCCTGGAAGAAGGTATTTGGGTCATAAATCCAGTGGTGTTTATATATGAAAAATTATGAGGCAAATTCCTGATGCAATTTTGATTATCTAGTCCAATTTTGATTATTGACAAGCTTCCCTGGAACTGGTGAAGAAACAGCCAGATTGTCTAAACACATTCACGGTTAGGGCCTGGTTTAAATTGCGATTTTGCATTTTTTTTTTATGATTCCCATGAAAAATGTGATTTGCAATGAAATGTCACAATATGGTTGCTTCCTGAGGAGTTTCCCAGCAAGTGGACATATCCATGGCATTTCACTACAATAGTTGCAGCAGCAGTGGTGCAGCATCAGGCAGGGCCAGGCAGGCAGTGGGAGGGTAGTGCTCAGTGCTGCCCCAGTGGTGATCCTGCTTGCGAGCAGAGCTGAGGGCAGTGGTGGTAGCAGCAGTAGGTGAGGCTGAGAGGCAGTGGTCCCCCACAGGTAAGCAATGCTGCCTGTGCTCCAGCCCTCGCCTACCACCTCAAATCCCTTTATCTAATGCCCCACATGCCCCCCCTCCCCTGTGCTGGACACTCCTGATCCCTGCCCCCAGCCTGGCACTGGGAGCTGGGATCAGGTAGTCAGATGGCCCTAAATCTGCCTCCTAAGCCAATCAGCAGGTGGGGTAGAGGGGGGCAGGGGATGAAAATGGCAGCCCCCACTATGATCAGGCCCCAATATTTGCAAGTTGGGTCTGCGATTTAAACCAGGCCGTATTCATGATGTGCTGTGCCACCCTATCTCTATCAGTTAAGCTGCTTGCTCATCCATACATATGTGTGCTGGTGGGGTACTCCCTTGAGGGGTTTGGAAGTGCTGGAGGCAGACCCTGATGCTCCCAGAGAGGGGAACTGGGACCCTGATGCTGCCACAAACTTATAGAGGAAGCAGATCAGAGCGGAGAAAGAGCCGCATGAGCTCGTTGTGTTGGCTCTTCAGGTGGCTTTCGATTAAGCTGGGCGGCGGCCAGCTGATTACATTGGCTAAGGCTGCCACTGTGGGAGATTAAAAAACCCCAACAGAAGCTGGATGTGAGGAGGAAGCCAGCTGGCAAGATGCTGGGCTGACTGAGGCCCAGAATGCCAGTACGAACGAGCCCTCTGGCTCTGCCCTGTGGTAAATGAGTGAGGGCAGCCGTCAGAAGCTGGCCGGGGCATTGCAAACTAGGGTCCTATAGCAAGAGAGGCTCACGGCCGGTGATTCTTCATAGGAGATGTGACTGGCCATATCCACCCTGGCCCTGAAGGACCCATCTGAGGCCCCAGGGCCGGCTCAGGGATTGGGGTGGACCCAAGAGGAAGAGGGGCGGGCAGGCTGAATTCCCAAGCCTGTGCCCCATCCACATTTTCATAGATTTCATAGACATTAGGGCTGGAAGGGACCTCAGAGATAATCAAGTCCAGCCCCCTGCCCCAGGGACAGGAAGTCAGCTAGGGTCAAAGGAGCCCAGCAAGATAAGCATCCAAACGTTTCTTGAATAAGTCCAGAGTAGGTGCATGCACCACTTCTGGAGGGAGTCTATTCCAGGTCCTGGGGGCTCAAGAAATTTTTATTTATGTCCAGCTTAAAATAGTCTTGGAGTAGTTTATGACTGTTGGTCCTTGTTATTCCTTGGGGTGCTCTGGTGAACAGATGGTCTCCCAGATCCAGATTTGTACCCCTTATGTACTTATAAGCAGCCACCAGGTCCCCCCTGAGCCTGCACTTTTCCAGGCTGAAGAGTCCCATGGCTCTCTTCATAAGGCTTGTTCTCTTGCCATCTGATTATGTGTGTGGCTCTCCTCTGGACTCTATCAAGGTTCTTGACATCCTTCTTGAATTGTGGAGCCCAGAATTGGATGCAGTACTCCAGCTATGGCCTCACCAAGGCCAAGTACAGCAGGAGGATGACATTCTGAGTTTTATTTGAGAAGCATCTATGGATGCAAGCCAGAGTTTTGTTTGCTTTACCAGCTGTGACATTGCATTGGTGGCTCATGTACATCTTGTGATCAATCATGACCCCCAAGTCCCTCTTGGCTGTGGTGCTAGCAAGTGTAGCACTGCCAAGCCTGTAAGTACACTGCGAGTTCCCCCCCCACCCCGAGGTGGAGTACCTTACATTCATCGGTATTGAATATCATGAGGTTTGTATCTGCCCACTTACTAAGTGTATCCAAGTCAGCCTGGATCATTAGCCTGTCCTCAGGTGTGGGTGCTATTGCCCAAAGTTTAGGGTCATCTGCAAACTTACACAGTGTGCTTCTGACACCAATGTCCACATCATTGATAAAGTTGTTAAAGAGAACTGGTCCAAGGACAGAGCCTTGAGGGACACCACTGGTCACGGAGTGCCATAACGATCTGCTACCATCGACCACTGCTCTCTGGGTCTGACCTCGGAGCCAATTTCCCAGCCATCGGACTGTGGTGTAGCCAAGGCCACAGTTGGCCAATTTTTCCACGAGGAGGTCATGGGACACCAGATCAAAAGCTTTTTTAAAGTCCAGATATATGACGTCAATCTCTTCTCCCTTGTCCAGGTGATATGTCACCTGGTCATAGAAGGAGATGAGACTGCAGGTAGGTCTTGCCTGACCAACAAACACATGCTGGCTATCCCTCAGGACGTTGCCCTCAGCCAGCTGATCCAGAAGGGTTGCCTTGATAATTTTCTCCAGAATCTTACCAGGGATTGAGGTCAACCTGATTCACCTGTAATTCCCAGGATCTACTTTCTGCCCTTTCTTGAAGATGGGTACCACGTTGGCCTTCTTCCAGTCTTCAGGTACTTCACCTGAGTGCCATGAGATTTGAATATATTTGCCAATGGTTGGGCTATAACACCTGCCAGGTCCTTGAGTACTCTGGGGTGTAATCTGTCAGGACCAGATGAGTTGAAGGTGTCCAGCCTCTCAAGGTGGTCCTTTACTAGATCAACACTGATGCTGGGTATAAATATGCCCTCACCCTGGCCATCCCACATTTTGCTAGGCAGGGCGGTCCCATTGGACTGATGAAAGGCCAACATGAAGTACCCATTAAACAGATTGGCCTTTTCCTGGGTGTCAGTTATCAGCTGTCCTGTTTGGTTCAGCGGGGACCCAATGTTACCCTTGCTTTTTTCCCCCAACTTCCTACATATCTGAAAAAGGAATTTTTGTTATCCTTGATATGTGAAGCCCGGTAGAGCTCGGTTGCAGCCTTGGCTTTCCTGATCTGCTCCCTGCAGGTATGGACCAGTGCTGATGACTACTCCTTGGTGGTAATTCCAGCCTTCCATCCTTTATAAGTCTCTCTTTTGAGGTGTAGGAAGTCCTCAAGTTCCCTGTTGAGCCAAGGGGGTTGCTGTGCCCTTTTGCTACCCTTCCTCCGAGATGGGATGGCCATCCTTTGTGCTGTAAGGATTGCTCCCTTGAGAAGAAACCACTCCTCTTGGACCCCTCTTCTTGTGGTCATGGTCCCTTAGGGCCTTGACAATGAGCCTCCTGAGCTTGTCAAAGATGGCTCTCCTGAAGTTGAGGACTTCTTTATTGCTGACTGACTTGCCAGCTTTGCAATGGGTAGTAAAGGTGATCAGCTCGTGGTCACTATCACCCAGGTTTCTATCGATTCTTAGTTCACTGACTAGGTCATCCCCTTAGGCCAGTACCGGTCCAGCAGCGCTTTGTCTTGTTGGCCCATAGACTTCTTGAGTCAGGAAGAGCTCCTCCATGCATGTAAGGAAGTTTTGCAACCGATCGGATTTGGTCAAGTGCTCTTCCCATGAGATGTCCGGGTAGTTAAAGACTCCCATGACAACCATGCACCAAGAGCATGAAGCCTCAGCCAGTTCCCTGATGAATTCCTGGTCCAGCTCTTGTTTCTGGTTAGGATGTCTGTAGTAGACTCCTACCATGATGTCCCCTGTGCCACGTTCCCCACATATTTTAACCCAGAGAGACTCCAATTGTCCTTCCTGGGTGCCAATGTCAATTTTTAGGGATGTGTAGCTGTCCATGACATAGAGAGCTACACCCTGTCACGTATTGCTGTCCCTTGTAGACCTGTAGGGCGTCGTCTGCAGCTCGACTAGGGTGTTATAGGTTCTAATTGATGATCTACAAGCCCATGTTTCGCCTGCCATGACTTGATGTTAACGGAGTTGGTTAATGTACCTGCACGTGTATTCCAATTAGTAGTCTCACTGACGTCCCGCGGGGTCCCGCGTTCCTGAGGGCTCCGCCACCCCTACACCCTCGCCCGTCCACCGGGTGCTGGCCAGCCAGTTGGTCCTGCCACGTGTCCTCTTTTTCAATCCAACGATCAACAAAAGACCAAAAAGAAAACAGAGAAGTCTCTCCTGGCCTGTGTCACTGCTCCTGCTGTTTGCAGCCACTATCTAAACCAAAATTGACCTTCGTGTGGTCAGTCCCTCTTTGTTAGCTCTCTCTCTTTCTCTGAGAGCCTCTTGTGGAGATTGCCACCATTTCTTTTAGCATCTTGAGTCCATCTTATTGGCTTGTGCCACTATTACATGCATTATGGCACCACAAAAGTCAATAGTGCCCCTCTATTAGGGTTATTACGGTACTATTCTCACTGCTGGGCTCCGCCAGCTCCCGGCATGTAAACAAACAGTTCTACTCCCCACAGGGTCCAGTAGACTTGGGTCTAAACCCCCCTGCTGGGGTTTTTACTCTCTTCCAGAGTCTTCTACCAGCACTCCATGTCACTTTCAGAGTTCCCTGCAGCGTGTGCCGGCTCGCTCTACCTCCTCCTCCTCCTCTTTCTGGTTCTTCTCTCCTCCAGCTTTCCTGTCCCGGGCTCTTCTTTATACCGGTGCAGGAGTTCTCTGCCCCTCCCTTCCCGACACACCTGGGTAAGGGAGATTTCTGCCGGGGTCCTAGGGGCTGTGGACCTGGGGCCGCTGATCCTTTGATTAGCCCAGGAGCTTTGGAGCCTGGTGGCTCCTTCTCTCTCTCACACACCCCCACCCCTTTTATCTGCATGATCTCACCTGTACAGGGTATAGCCATCTCTACCTGTGGCCCAGTCCCACCAGGTATGTGTTATCCCTATGATGTCATAGTTATTCTTGTTTAGCAAGAGGACTGGTTTCTCCTGTTTATTCCCCAAGCTCCTGGCATTGGTGTACAGGCAGGCAAGTGTCCTACTGAGGGCCCCTGCCTTCCCTACAGATTGTTCCAAGGCTAGGGTAGGGGTGGGTTCCCTTAAGCGCCTTAGCCTGCTGGATTTACAAAGGTTGCCCAATGGGCTTGCAGTGATGGTAATCCTCCCAACCCCCAGTGGGCTTAGTTTAAAGCCCGGTTGAGCAGGTCAGCCAGTCTGGCTGAAAAGAGCCTCCTCCACAGTGGAGTGAGGTGGAGGCCATCTCTCCCTAGCAGACCACTGCCTCTCTCACCAAAGAGTGGACTGCAATTGTGGAAGCCAAAGCCTTCATGATGACACCAGCACCTCAGTCTCTGGTTGACTACCTCGACCTGTCTCTCCCTCAGCCTATCACCCACAACTGGGAGGAGTGAGGAAAAGACCACCTGTGCCCCTAACCCCCTGAGCCCCACTCCCAGAGCCCTGTAGTCTCTCATGACCCAGCTGGGATTCTCTGAGCTATATAATTTGTACCCACATGGATAAGGAGTATAGGGTAGTGGTCGGAGGGCTGGATAATTTTTGGGATCCTCTCTGCTATGTCTCAGATGTGGGCCCCTGGGAAGTAGCAGAACTTCCAGGCTAGAGATGGCAGATTGCCCCCTCAGTTCCCCTCGGGAGGGAGTCTCCCATGATGACCACTCTGCGTTTCTTCTTCAGGAGAGTAGGGGTGGGTGATCCGCCATTGCCTGCAGGAGCTGGCATCTTTGCAGGCTCTACTGGGGCTGTAAGAGGTTCATATCTGTTGCAAAGCCCCAGAGGGGAGGGGTCCTTGGTGCAGCGGGCCTTGGGGCCCTTGACCACCTTGGTTCAACCCCCTGTCTAGATAGTATGAGAGATCCCTTAGTCCTCCCTTGTCCCGGAAGGTGACATTGGTCTATTCTCCACCTCCTTTAAGGAGGAGGAGGAGGCCCCTCAGGGCAACATATGGGCCATAGCATGGTGTGACACCATGAAGATCCATGTGGTTGGCAAGTGGATGGGGTGTAGAGAAGGTGGAGCCCTGAGAACATTCAAGGCGAACCCATGAGTATCCATGTCTTCGGGTCAGGGGGAAGGAACACCACTGAACCTCTCCTTTTACCATTCCGTCAAGTCATGGCAGGTGAGTTGGGGGCCTGGATCATGGAGCAAGAGGATACTCACAAGCACCAGCCGGGGGCATCACAATATGGCACTCATTAACTCTGCTTGTCTTCTTTCATGCAACCCAGAGATTCATTTTACTAGCCCTTTAGATCAACTTTATTACTTCTACAGCCTTTCCTTCAACCTTGCTTTGGACTTCACAACCTATTCCCCTTTGGTGCTTCTTGGAGCAAGGCTGTATGGCCATTCACTATACCAAATCAGTATCCCCTGGGTGAGAAGGAAAGGAAGTGAAAAGGAGTCAATATGAAGTCTAAATGTATTCAATGCAGTGGCTTGGTATGAGTTGAAAAAGAGTTGGTGCTGAGGGAGGACTGAGCACAGTGAAAATGATAGATGCCTTCGTGGATGTAATTTATTAACCCTGATAAAGTAAATTATAGCTTATTTTTCAGTCAGGACCCCACTTGCATCCACAGTTCCTAAAGTAATCATACTCTCTTCTTTAACCTACACTATAATTTCAGCAGGATATATATAATTCCATCCCTTTTTCCCTTTCCACCCTTTGGGCTTACTGTGAAAATTTTTTCTTGTGGTGCTCACCCACCTTGACTGGTCTCTAAAACCTGCCACTATCTTTAAGATGCCAGCCCTGTGGAAGGGACTTCTTACCACAGGTCCTCCCCTCCTCTCCCTGGCCCCTTGCTGGGCAGAGGTACTTGCTTTGTTCTGTAGGTGGCCAGGTTGATACCCCCCTGCCAAATCCCCCTGAACAAAGTGATGCCCAGCTCCTGAGCCAAATCAGTGGGGTATAAAGTTGTAGGGTTTGGCCTCTCCTCTGCTGCTTGTGTGGGGTGGAGAGATCATATTATTGAAGCCAGGTGTGCCCCATCTTTGGCAAGAATCATTTGGCTTCTGTCTTTCTCTTTCTTCCCCACCTTCCTCTAAAACACAGAGAATGGCCACAGCTAGCAATAGAAGATTGGGTTCGATGTGATGGTGATCCTAGTGGTTCCAGGGAAACTGTTGGGTGTGTTCTGCTCACAAGATCAGGTTGTGAAGATTTGGGGTTGAGAATTTTTTGGCCTTCCTCTACATCCTGGGACATGGATTACTTCCAAGGATCATCTAGGCAGATTTTACCTTGTAAATTTCCTAGCGTGACAGGAGCCCAAAGCATTGGCAGTGACCTTGGGGTCTGCTGCTCCTTTCCTGTGGTACAATGTAATTTGAGTAATTTTGGTCTTTCAGTTTAAAGATCTCTACTTTGTGATATGGTGTGGGGGGTGTTTTGTCTTGTGGCTTGGAATGATCTTGTGAGTGTCTCTGGACTGTGATTTCAGAGAACTGAACTCAGTGATTCAAAGGATCCCTTCCTGTTCTGTGTTCCTATATATTTGTTTTGGAAATGAAAGTCTCAGTTCTTTTTTTGTGGGCCTAACTTGAACATTGTTGCCAAATCGTTTCTTGTTTTGCTTAATTTTCCATACAGTCTTGGATGCTATACAGCAAAGATGTATAGTTCCTTAGTCCATCTTTAAAACGTGCTAATATAAGCTTATCCATTAAATTCATCGATAAATTTTAAAAGTGCTGTAACAGGAAATGCAAGGTACTTATTATAGGAGTAAAATACAAGATGACCTGGAATATAAAATAACCCCCAATAATTAGATTCTACATATGGAAAAAAATCTATAAATTTCTTACAATTTTCTAGGTGGAAAATCTAATTATTGGGGTTTTGTTTTTTTTTTTTTACTTCATCCCCCTTCCCCTGCTACAGCAGGGAAAATAGTGTTGGGGGGGGGGGTCAGGTAGCTCCCTTGCCCTCTGCTCCCCCAACTTCTTCCCTCTGCAGGCTTCTGGTCTCTCATCCCCCACCCCATAGTTTCAGACCTTGCTCAGGTTCTGTTCCCTCCACGGGGCCAACGTGGAAGTTAGCTGCATATGATAGTAAGGGGGGTAGGAGTGGGGTGGGAAGAGATAGAGAGGAGAGTCAAAAGGCTCATGACTTATCATATGGTTCATTGGACTGGGCCTCAGCAGATTCAACAGCATTTCAAGCCATTGTTACCCCACAGCCCCACACTGCATAGTATGTGTATACTTCAGATACACACTAATTAGCTCCCCACTCATGACTGGAACTGGGTCTTAGTCTCACAAGTCCTGGGACCCTCCAAAATTTATATGCCGATGAGGCGCTTGGCTGTCTGATCCATCTCTACCCCATAGATGGTGAGGCCATACTAATTACATGTGACAGGTTGGGAGAGTGGGCAACAGAGCCTCTTAGCTATACAGAAAGTTTACTGATATTTGCCAGGGATCCTGGTTTTCTCTGTTAACAAAATACCAAAATTCTCTGATTTAAAAAAACCCCCAAATCCATGTTTTTCTGTGACTAAAATGAAACACCACTATATATATAGGTGTCAGTTGAACACAATGTTTTATTGATATATTTACAATTTTAAAGCAACTTGGAAAGCCTACCAATGCCTCAATCATTAAAATAAAATAAATTCTGAATACCTAGATATTTTATTTGATTTTGGTTTTTTAATCATGAAAAATGAGAGCTTCCCCTGCCCTCTTTGCTCATGAGGATGTGGGTCAAGCTGCAGCTGTCCCCCTCCACTGCTTTGTGGTGCCGCACAGCCCTGGTATGCCAGTGCCCTGCCCTTGCCCATGCCATTGCTCCTCACTCCCACCCCACAGCTCCTCACTCCCTGCATCCCTGCTGGTGCCCCTCACTCCTGACCCGCTGCCCCCACCCCCAATTAGAATGCTCCAGTAGACTTGATTAATTAGAATGTTAGAGCAGGAGTCGGGCACGTATATAGGTGCCCTTTAAGTCCATTGCCTAAATCAGGCTAGTCCTCCCTTAGGCTCATTAGTTCACTCACTGCCATCTGTGATAAAGTAGGAAGCCTCCTTTGTACTCCCTCCCCTGTTAGCTGTTCTGCTAATACATGAACAGAAAAGTTAGAATTTTTTTTAATCCACAGAATAATCAATGGCATGCTTCCGCTGCATATAGAGCAAAGAAATCTTATTTTCTATTTTATTTAGGCAATAGATATGCCACACTTCCCAACAAAGGCTCCAGGCCACTTGCAGTAAGGGAAACAGAGCAATGTAAAAGGGCAAATAGAATATACAAAACAAAATAAAGCAGAGACCCTCTAAACATCTTGTCCTAGCTTTGGTCTCTAAATGCCTGTCCAAATAGAAAGGTCTTGCCGTGCTGTCAAAAGGTATCTAGTCTTGGGCTCTGATAGGCCTGAAGAGGGAAGAAATTCCAGACTGGGGGGAGCAACTACAAAGAATAACATGAATCTTTTTAGTTTTGCCTCTAATCAGGCCTTCTTGACCATCAGACCAATTCACATGCCAATAAGTAACTTGTTTCCTTTAGTTTCCCTGCTTTATGCTGCCCGTACATAATAAAGTTTTATAACTTGGTAATACCACGAGATGGCACTTCTGAGCATACTTTAAGCCTTTTCTTTTCTTTTCTGAAAGTCAGTGTATGGTTGAATCCTGCTCTGAAAGATCACTCTGTTCTACCTTCTGCCTGATTTCAGACTAACATTGATTACCACCTCCCTCTGAAGATCTTTGGGAAGGTAGTTTTGTTTGTATTATTATTTATTAAATGGCTTTCTTTAACTCCTAAATAATAGAAATTAGAATTATTGTATATAGAATATATAGAATTATTATTCTTTATATTATTACATAGAATTACTACTTGTGTGATACATTGCTTATTCATGTCCAGATACCCTTCGTTTTCCTTAGGTTTATAGTAAATAATTTTTAATATTTAGTACTCCTAAAAGTTATATTAATCTTAATTAATGGGATTAGTTTTCTTAAAAAGTTCAATCTTATTTTTAAAACTAAAAAGCTATGTCAAATGAATATCGTAAAAAAAAAAAAAAAATTAACAGCACCCCCATATGTTAAGAATTCAGATACTTGATCCTACTGACAAACAAGGTGGAATAACCAGTTATCCAATAATTAAAAAAAAAAAAAAGAATCTAAGTGTAAATTGAAATAGCCAGGCTCTGATTTCTTGGACTCTGGCCAGTCTAGTTAAGGCACAGATATTTTTGTTAGTATTCCCTATTATTTGGAGGCAGACAGGAGATTTAAGGAGTTCAGACTGTACATTTTGTGTTCTCTCAATTTACAAAATCCATCCAGTTTCTCCGGCCTTGCTTCTTTCTTTTTCTAGTGTTCCCCTTGCTCTGACATAACTACTAGGAATATCTGAAGCCAATGGCTAGATTAGTAATTCTCAACCTTTTTAGGCTCAAGGAGCCCCTTGAAAAATTTCAGCTCTTAATCTTCATTCATGGTTTGACTACAGAAAAATAACAGAGCAATTCATCTTTAGTGAAGGACTCAGAAAAATCACAACAGGTTAGAATGTTTTTAATTCTATAAATTGGTATTTGAAATCTGCATTTATTTTTCGCATCATGTTTGCACATGTAACAGTGCTAACATTGCATGGCACCCTGCAGCACCTGTGAAAGTCTCTTAAGGCATCTCAGCCTTAATTACCGGTTGAGAATTACTGGGCTAGATTAAACTTCAGAACAACATGGATTCCTACAACTGTGATATCTCTTTTATTAGAGAACACACAGTGTTAGCACTTTCCACCCAAATTTTGTGAAGTAGAAGGATATTTCTAGCAAAAAGCCTCCCCTTCCTTGCTTCACAAAACAAGGGAGGAATTGACTGCTATAGGCATTGCAGAGGACTCAGTTTTCTTGCAGAAGACTCTAACCTTGCTTTGGATATGATGTAGGGCCATTATTGCTGCTCTGTGCTACTGAGAAATCTCTCATATGCCACAAATAAGAATAAAGCCGAAGACTGGAACAAAGAAGGCTGAACATAATGCAAAGCATAATAGTGCAGTGTATTTTTTACTAGCTGAAATACTGGGAGATTTTACTGCAGACTAAAATTATACTAGATGCTATGAAAACAGACATAATCAGACATTATTAAATCCATTCACTTTTCCTCCCTCTGAATTTTTACACATCCTATCATCCAAGCAGCTGCTTCTAACTGATTCTAAAAGTTTTTCCTTTCATGGAGGAGTAATAATAATAATTAGTATTATTATTTTAACTTGGATTCATTTATTTAATTTTCATGAAGATTAAGATGAAATTTTGTAAGAAAATGCTAAATTCTGTAAACCCAATCAGCTATCCCGCTTCCTGGAGAACACTCGCGAGCCTGGGGTAACACTGCCACCACCTGGGCACTGGTCTCTGTTAGGGCTCTGTGCTGCCCAGGGCACACAGAGCCTGCAATAAGCCTTGGGGATGCTTTGCCCACTAGTAATATTTCTGGGTGACTCTTTCAGCCTGAAGCATCCCAAGATAACTTCAGGTAGGACTGAGGGAACATAAACAGACAAGCTTTGTTGGCCAAGCTGGGAGCAAAAAGGCTTGCCTTTCACCCCTCCACAGCAAAGCAGTAAGGCACACTGTAACCTGGTTCCTTTATTGATCAGGGGAGGGGGGTAGAACAAAGAAGTCAGAATACACTTTGAGCAAACATAATCAATCAGAGTAAGTGACAGGGGTCTGGATAGTCCTGGGACTCAGAGGGTGGCACACGCACCAATTTGAGGCCTTAAGTACCTCTACACCAATGCTCATAGTATGGGGAATAAACAGGTGGAACTTGCCCTCTGGATAGCTAGTTCAAACCCGGACTTAGTAAGGCTTACAGAAACCTGGTGGGATTCTACTCACGACTGGGCGGTTAACATTAGGGGCTATAGACTATACAGGAGGGATAGAGCGGGGAGGAAAGGCGCTCTATGTCAAAGAGCAATACACATCCTAAACTAGCAGGATGGGGTCAGAGGAGGGGCAGGCTGAAGTGCTCTGGGTCAGAATACAGGGGGGTTGGGGAAAGGGACTTAACGGTGGGGGTCTACTACAGACCTTCCAACCAAGGGGAAGAGCTGGACAGTGAATTCTCTGGTCAGCTTGTGGAGGCACTTAAGGCAAAGGATGTAGTTGTCACGGGTGATCTAAATTACCCAGACATGTGCTGGGAGGAGTAGTTAGCCAGGTCGAAATGCTCACAAAGGTTTCTTGCTGAGATACAGGACCTCTGCTTAACCCAGAAGGTGCACAGTCCCACAAGGAGAAATGCCCTGATGGACATGCCCAGGTGACGACCTGGTGAGGGGACTCTAGGTTCTTGACCACCTGGGCGACAGTGATTGTCACCTGCTGGAATTCATCATTCAGCGCAGGGTGTCAAGGGCCTGCAGCAAGGTAGTAGCCCTTGACTTCAAGAGGTCCAACTCCAATGAGTTGAGATTGGTAGGAGAGGCACTGGGGTCCTGGAAAGTAGGGGAACTGGGTGCCCAAGATGAGCGGTCATTCTTTAAGGAGACGATACTCAGAGCCCAAGGGTTGACAATCCCAATGAGAATCAAAGGGGACAAGAGTGCTCAAAAGCCCCCTGGCTTACCAAGGGCATTTGGGAATGCCTGATTGCCAAAAAGGAGGTGTACACCCAGTGGAAGGGAAGGGCTATCACCAAAGAGGAGTATACCTCCATTGCTCGGGTCTGTAGGGGGACTAGGAAAGCTAAGGCAGATATGGAACTAGGGCTAGTATCAAGGATCAAGGACAACAAAAAGTCCTTTTTTAAATAGGGAGTATGAAGAAGGCACCGGGTAATGTGGGGCCCCTGCAGGATATGCTAGGCAATCTGGTGGTTGCACCGGAGGAAAAAGCAGACCTTTTTAACAATTTCTTTGCCTCCATTTTTTTGTGCAGGGAATGGAGCTCCCACACCAAGATTCGGGATGGACTCAGGAGAGACTCTGCTAGGCCTAGGGTCAGGGAGGACCGAGTTAGGGAACTTCTGGAGGGGCTGGACATGTTCAAATCAGCAGGTCCAGATGCTCTCCACCCCAGGGTGTTGAGTGAATTGGCAGGGGTTATCACAGGGCCCCTTGCACGGCTTCACGAACACTCAAGGTGCTCTGGCCAGGTGCCAGATGACTGGAAGAGGGCCAATGTGGTCCCCATCTTCAAAAAAGGGAGGAGGGAGGACCTGGGCAACTATAGGCCCGTTAGTCTTACTTCGATCCCAGGGAAGCTCTTTGAGAAGATTATCCAGGAGCACATCTGTGAAGGGCCAGCAGTGGGGATGATGCTCAGGGGCAACCAGCAT
>NW_017728998.1:27617387-27617882 GCF_001723915.1 Gavialis gangeticus | reverse complement strand
TGGGCAGTAAGAACCAGCAGCATACCTATAGGCTGGGGAACTCTCTTCTCAAAAGCACAGTGACAGAAAGAGATCTTGGAGTCAGTATGGATTCCAAGATGAACGTGGGCCGCCAATGTGAGGACACAGTCAGTAGGGCTAAACACACCTTGTCGTGCATCCACAGATGCATCACGAGCAGGTCCAAGGAGATGATCCTCCCCCTGTATGCGACACTGGGCAGGCTGCAGTTGGAGTACTGCATCAAGTTCTGGGTGCTGCATTTCAGATGGGATGTGGACAGCATTGAGAGGGTCCAAAGGAGGGCCACTCGCTTGATCTGGGGACAACAGGGCAGACCCTCCAAGGAGAGACTACGGGACCTGAACCTGTTCAGCCTTCACAAGAGAAGGCTGAGGGGGGACCTGGTGGCCGTCTATAAACTTACTAGGGAGGACCAGCAGGAATGGGAGAGACCTTGTTCCCCTGAGCGCCTCCTGGAGTAACAAGGAATAA
>NW_017728998.1:27615123-27617197 GCF_001723915.1 Gavialis gangeticus | reverse complement strand
ACTAGAAAATCTGCAAGGTCCCTTCCAACCCTATATCTATAAATCTATGATGAGTTATACGGTCTTGGGCATAAAAAACCTTTTAAAATGCATCTGCCTAGACATAAATCCTAACTCCTTTACTTGTGGCTTTTCAAAATGCATGCCTGAGGAAGAGCATGTAGGAGGACACTAGTAGTGCCTGCCACTTTAAGGACTGGGCCAGGGAGGGGCAGGTGCCTGTTGAGGGTGGTCATTATATGGCCCAGCTCCCTGAGCTGATGGCAGTTTATGATCAGCCAGCAGAGGAGAAACATCACTCTGCTGAGCTCTGCTAGGAACACCTTGGAGGTAAAGGGTGAGGCTATGGGGATGGCTTGGAGGCCGCAATGGTCCTGAGCATGACCTAAAACTGCATCCTGGAAGGCCTGGTGGAGCTGCTGGTGGTGCATCACTCCCTATGTAAATTCCAGGAGGGATCACCTCCCTGGTTTAAGGTGGGTGGGGGCACCTTAACCTCAGCCCCCACCTTTAGGTGGGTTAGATAATGCTGGGAAGGCCAGGTAAGCTTCTTGAAGTGTGTTCCCCCCTCCTCTCAGGAATTTTCTGGCCAGGTCACCTGGTTGACCAGCCTGGTCCAAAAATAAAGCAAGGGGGGGCAGTTCTTCTGGAATGCCCCAAGGGAGGAGCAGAGAGAGGGGGATTTTTTCACATACACATCCATACGTTGTTAAGGAGGGGGTAAATATTGTTCCTGACTCCCATTGCATGAGGGTTCAGATGAAGATGTGTCAAAACATAGTGTCTTCAGTAACTGATGTGTGCTTGCCTCCCAGGCTTGGAGTGGTTTTCAGAATGGGAAGGGGGAAGAGTGGAGGGATTTCGGTCTGGGGTTTTTACAGCCACCAGTGGAGAGTGGGATGGGTGGATGGAGCCCCCCTCCCCCCCAAGGTGGCAGTCTGCATATGAATATCTGAAAGTCCACCCACCCCACCCTCCTGCCTGGTGGGAACCCCCAGAAAGAGTTCCCTTTGCTTCCTTCTCCCTGCCCCCCGATTCTGAAAACAGTGCTGGGTCTGGGAGGGGAAAGGGCTATTTCTGGGGGAAACCATCTACAGGCTTGCAGCCAGAAGCTGGATTCTCTAATCCCTGCTCCCCCCCCAGACCCAACAGTGAACTTCTGTTTGCTCCTGGGGATCATTGTACCCCAGAACACTTCCTGCAAAGCATTATGAGCAGGGATTCTGGCTTTCTCTGTTTAAAAATCCAAAATTCTCTGATTTAACACCCCCCCCAATCCATGTTTTTCCAGAATTAAAATGAAATGCTACTAATATATAGGTGTGGTGGACTTACTGATACAGTCCAGCATTCCTGGACTCAGCAAATCTTTGTTGTGATTGGCGGAGCACGTCCACCAATCAGGTAAGTGCTGGGGAGGTTTGGGGTGCCCCCCCATTGAGACTGAAGTTGTGGCTAAGGTTTATGTGCCTTATATTACATACACAGCGCCTTATGTTGTGATCACTGAATTTCTTGTTTATGAGTTAATTGTGATTGGAGAGTTCCTTATTAAGTGCTCCACCTAAGATTCTGGTTGGGATCCTTTTCTTTTATTATTTACCTGTACTTCACCTGTATCACAAGCGGTGGTATAGGATCATAGATATTGTCTTTAGGGTTTGTGTTTGTGCGCTTCTTTTATTATTTGTTTGTATTAATAAATTGTATGTAACCTGGGCGGTACTCCAAGAGGTGCCCCCTCTCTAATTGAAGGGATCAAAGCAGGTGCACAAGCGCTGTGGGAGGTGTAGGGACTTTCCTCTCCCTATAGAGCAGAGCCAGACCACCAATGGAGACTTAACCATATACCTTTTAATACTGGGAACATAACAGGCATAAATCAGAGGGTATAGTGGACACTACAGTGCCCCAAGGGGGCAGGATTCAACAAAGGTTAGACACTTACAATCATTTACAAAAAACAGGGTTAACAAAATATAAAACACAAACAGCAGAACAAACAATATGGGCTGGTGAAATATAAAAAGGCACAAAATGCAAAATGTCAAGGAAATATAGGGCCTTGGTACCT
>NW_017728998.1:27612128-27614890 GCF_001723915.1 Gavialis gangeticus | reverse complement strand
AATTGGGGCACGGGGGGGGGACTAATCTCTGGGGCCTGATTGGTGCGGAAAGGGAATCCCAAGTCCTCCAATCATCTTTTGCCCTTTCAAAACCCCTGGGCTAGGTCACTGCCAGCTAGCCCGTCACATGTATATAGTTAAGTTCAGACTGGTCTGGCCTGGCTGTGTAAGGAACAGAGGGAAACTGGCTTAGCTTGCTGTTCCCACTCACAGCACAGCTGCCTTGCTAACCATCCCTTTCAATTGGAGAAGGGAGTACATACCCGAGTACACCTGGGCTACATCAGGTGTCAGTTGAACAGTGTTTTATAGATATACTTACAATTATAAAGCAATTTGGAAGCCTACCAGTGCCTTAGTCATCATAATAAAATAAATTCCTATAAATTTTGGTGCCTGATTTTGGGTATTTTTATCATGGAAAATCAGAACTTCCCCTGCCTTCTGTGCTCACCAGGACACGGGTCCAGCTGTGGCTGTCCTCCCGTTGTTTTGTGATGCCAAACAACCCTGATATGCTAGTGCCCTGCCCCTGCCCATGCTGTTGCTCCTCATTCCCAAGCCACAGCCCCCCCCAGTCCTGCCAGTGCCTCTCACTCCTGAACCACAGCCTCATACCCTTCTAGCCTTGCTGTTGCCTCCTCACTCCTGACACGCAAGCCCCAGTGCAGTCCCTCACTCCTGACCCTGCTCCCCCCAGCTGCCAAGGCTACAGAACCTGGCACCTGCATCCTACTCATGTCTTGCCCCCTGGGTGCCAGCTGAAGCCAGCCAGCAGCACCTGAGCCCCAGCTGCTGTGCACAAGATGTGATGGTTGCTGTGGCTGCAACACGGAGCTGGGTCCCCTCCTCCCCTCCCTACTAATGACACAGCAGGAGCAGAGCTGAGCACAGCCCATGGAAGCTTTCATAGATTTCATGGACATTAGGGCTGGAAGGGACCTCGTAAAATCATCGTGTTCAGCCCCCTGCCCAAAGGGCAGAAAGTCAGCAGGGGTCAAATGATCCCAGCAAGATAGGCATCTAAGTGTTTTTTTAAAAGTATCTAGAGTAGGTGCTTGCACCGCCTCTGGGAGGAGTCTATTCCAGGCCCTGGGGACTCAGACAGTAAAGAAGTTTTTCCTTATGTCCAGCTTAAAACGGTCTTCCAGGAGTTTGTGACCATTGAACTTTGTTTTCCCATGGGGTGCCCTGATGAACAGTTGTTCTCCAAGTTCCTGTTGCACATCCCTTATGTACTTACAGGCTGCCATCAAGTCACCCCTGAATCTACGCTTTTCCATGCTGAAGGGTCCTATGTCTTGCAGCTTCTCCTGAAAAGGCCTGCTCTCTTGACTTGTAATCATTCGTGTGGCTCTCCTTTGGACTCTCTTAAGCTTCTCTACATCTTTTCTGAATTGTGAAGCCCAGAACAGGACACGGTATTCCAGCTGTGGTCTCACCAAGGCTGAGTAAAGTGGGAGGATGACTTCCTGGGTCTTGTTTGAGATGCATCAGTAGATGTGAGCCAGAGTTTTACTTGATTTGCCAGTTGCAGCATCACATTGGTGGCTCATGTTCATCTTGTGGTCAGTCATGACCCCCAAATCTCTTTTAGTCATGGTGGTAGCGAGAGTAGCACTGCCAAGTCTATAAGTATGGTCTGGGTTTTTTCTCCCAAGGTGGAACATCTTGCATTGCTCAGTGTTGAATGCCATCAAGTTTTGATCTGCACACCTTGCAGGCCTGTCGAGGTCGGCTTGGATTGCCAGCTATCCTCTAGGGTCATCACATTTCTCCATAGTTTGGTGTCGTCAGCAAACTTAGCCAGTCTGTTTCTGACACCAGAGTCCAAATTGTTTATAAACACACTGAACAGTAGAGGTCTGAGAATGGAGCCCTTGGAGATGCCACTGGTCACCATGCACCTGTTGATTTGGTTCCATCAATTATCACTCTCTGGGTCTGTCCACGGAGCCAGTTCCTCAGCCATCGGACCATGAAATTGTCAAGGCCGCAATTCCTTGATTTTTTCATAAGGACATCATGGGACACCAGGTCAAAGTCTTTCTTGAAGTCCAAAAATATGATATCCAGCTCTTCTCCTTTGTCCAGGTGATGTCACCTGGTCATAGAAGAGCCTAACATTTTTCAGTCTTAAATAAGTTATTTGATAAGTGTCCCATGTTGATGTTAGGGCTGCTAGGGAAATCAGAAGTTCCAGCCCACGGAAAATTTTTCATTCCAAGATTTTGCATTTTAAATCAGTGCAAAAATGTTATAAATATGAGCTTGTCTGTAGGATCAGCATTTTCAAAGAATTATAGTTTAGAGAAACTGATCTCAATTTTATTTATTTATTTATTTTTGACAATGTTCAAGTTCAACTCTGGCTCCCACGTCATAGCTAGTGCTTCATTTATGAAGCCTCTCTGTGAGGAAAGGTGATGGTAGTATCTCCATCTTCCAGTTGTGCCAAAGCACAGAGGCGGGAGAATTTCTCAGACAATTCTAAGAACACACTGACATGGGAAAAGCACATTGTTTTACACTATCTCATTTACAGAAAGGACTGAGCCATTTCACATGAAGTTTAGAAGAAAAGCAGCCTGAAGGTTTCTTTATATGAGAAGAGTCTCTGCTGCTGTAACTAGTCTAGCTGACTTCCTGAACAAAGCCCTGTAGAAGAGACACAGTCTATGCCAGCTGAAGGAATATAGGTACCCCAGTTCTGTCAGGACTTTTCAGTTTCATAGTTTCATAGTTTCTAGGGTCGGAAGGGA
>NW_017728998.1:27610256-27612117 GCF_001723915.1 Gavialis gangeticus | reverse complement strand
CCTGGCGACAAATGTTTGTTCACCCAGCTCTGTTAACCATGGGGTGTGATTTTTTTTCTTCATTTTTTTAAACAAAACTTTGTAATGTAGATCTGATCTAAGGCAAATACCTGGCATGGAAACTTCTCAGTTAAAATTTGGCAGAATGGTAAGCAACTCATAGTAAGGTCCTCTAATGGAAAGTGCCAGACATCCTTGACTACAGGCACAATACCAGTTCCACTTATAATTCAATTAATAATAATGAAAGTGTCCAAGACACTATTCTGTAAATAATTTTGTAAGATAACTGAAACATTTCTTTACCTATACAAAGGGCGAACACAATGAAGGACATCCAGGGATTGTCCCTCTGTCACAGAAGGAGGCAGAACCTGGATGGGTCAGCTGCATACCAGACCTAGAGGCAGAATTTGGATGGGTCGGGTGGCTACTAGAAACAAGAACCTTCTTCTGATATTCAAGGTGCATCTACATGTGCATTTAAATGTGACTAAATTTAATGTTCATTAAGTGATTTTCGACATGTGCAGGGACTTGGCATTAAAGTTAGTCCCAAGTCCCTGCAGCCCTGCCATGTGCCCCTTTGGCCACTGGGGGGAGCTCCAGACCCCAGCCACATGGCTGCCATCATTTGGCAGCCATATTGAAGCCAGAGCCAGCTGCCAGCACCTGGAAGCCATCTGGGAAGCTCTGATTCCTGGCCAGCCCCTTCCCCGTCCACGATCTGCATGCCCAGTGCAGGGGCAGTACACAGCAACTCCCTTCTTGTCCACCCTACCTCCCCATGCCAGGGCAGCCCCTACCCTTGCCAAAGATGCCTAGTGCCTTGCTGCTTCAGCCTGGGCCCTGCTAGTGATGACCAGACCTCTGTGCTCCTGCTGGCCATGTTGCTGGCCTTAATGGCCCCAGCAGGCTGTCCCCTGTCCAGGCCCCAGGACAGCCACACACCTGCCAGCAGGGGCCAGGGCACTAGCTGAGGGAGGCCTTGTCTGATGCCCTCCTCCTGCACTCCAGCCCCGCTGCCCCACTGCCCACACCCCCCCCATCCCCTGCCCAATCCCAGCAACAGCCTCAGGACATGCACCATCCCTCTCCCCTCAACCAACAGAGCCCCTTCACCACCCTCCCCACCCACCAGAAATTAAAAATCCCTCTTACAAGTGGGAAAATATATACAATGGGAAAACTATATACAACATTTTGGGTCTTCAAGCCCAGAGTGGGGGGCTACGGGGCATAGGGGGCAGGGTCCTGGGGCAGGTGTCTAGCACCCCAGCTCCTGTATGTTCCCTGGGGCTGGGTTCAGGCTGCCTCTCTAGTGGCAGGGCAGACCCAGCACTAAAGTTAGTACCAGGTTGCGTCTACACATGCATTAATGTGCATTAACTAATCATGTCTAAATCTGAAACCTGCACTGGCAGGTATCAAATTTAGGCATGATTAGCCTAAGTTGATGCACATGTAGACATATGCCTGTACTGTGCATTAACTTAAGCTAATGTGCATTAACGTGTCTCATGTAGACATTCCCTCAAGGTCTTATGGAAAAAGAAGTAGAGCTGCTGTTCACTTTGAACAGGACTGTTTTGGAACAATAGACTAGAAATCCATTAGGCTGACCATAAGCTTACACATATACCTGAAGACCTATTGTCAAGGCAGCACTTTGGCGCAGAGGAGTTTGGCTTTATGGGTCATATGTTATATTCTTGAATCTCCCAGAGACTTTCTGCATGATCCTCTGTTCCTCATCTTCCCTGCTGGAAAAATGGGAAGAATAATATTTCCCTGAGTTGTGGGTGGGGATGGAGGGGTGGGGGGTTAGTCACCTTTGTGGTGTGGGTGGGTATATGTGGAG
>NW_017728998.1:27605921-27610073 GCF_001723915.1 Gavialis gangeticus | reverse complement strand
GTGTGTGTGTGTGTGTGTGTGCGCGCGGGCGCATAAGGAGGTGGGGAGTATGGAGTGCGCACATAAGGAGTGTGTGGATAGTCACCTTGGTGGCGGTATGTGTCTGTGTGTGTATGTAATGAGAGGGAGTTAGATATCTTGGGTTGTGGAAGAGAGGGTGGGTGTGTTGCGTGTGGTGGGAGTGTGGGATTAGTCACATAGGGGTTGTGCTGTGTGTGTATATGTGTGTGTGTAAGGAGATGGAGTTAGTTACCTTGGTGTTCTGGGTTGGAGGGTGGGTGTGTTGTGTGTGTGGAGGGGTGTGGGGTTAGTCATCTTGGCACTGTGACCTGACCTCCTTACTCTTTGTGAAGCCAGTGGAGGCTTCATATTTTTCCTGGGCCTGGTTGTCCTGGGCTTTGACTTGCATCAAAACAGGCATAAGATGCCCTCCTCCCCACCCCCACCCTGAACCCAGGAGAGCCAGGGAAGTATTCTTCTCCCCATTTTTCAAGCAGGGAAGATGAGAAACAGAGGAGCAGGCAAGAACTCTATGGGAGATTCCCTCTCCCCTTCCACCCAGGGGAAAAGAAGTTGAATCAGCCCCAATCTTCCCCCCCGGGAAAGAGTGATACGGGTGACTTCCCCAGGGCTTGAGGCAGAGCCTGGGGCTTTCCCTTGGGGGACCAGTTGGATGCTTGCTCGCAGCCTCAGAGGAAAAAGCCACATGGCTAGGAGCAGGAGGTGAAACGAAGGCCCCTGGCTTGGGCTGCCCTGGCAAGGCAGGCAGGGTGGGTCAGGCTGAGGGGCCTGCCTGTGGGAAGGGGTGATGGGATTTGATTCCTGGAACAAATGTTCCCCGCAATTCCCCCCACCTAGCCCAGCAGGTGGAGGCAGTGCTGCCAGCTCCCCTCTGCCAGGTGATGACAATCCTCAGCCTCTTCTTGCAGGGTTATTTTTGGCTGGTGCCACTGCCATTCGAGGCTTGGCTAAGCCACTGCTGGCCCTGTTGGGGCATTGTGCAGGCTCACATGTCTGCAGCGTGGGGCATGGCTGTATATGAAGGGTGGTGTGCAGGTGAGTGGGTGGTGTGGGGCACAGGGGGGAGCCCTGTCCTGGTCCTGACAGTGCCGATGGTGCCCTATGAGGAGGAGCCTGTGGTGGCCCACAGGGCTCTTGGAGGGGCAGCGCAACTACCTGCCCAACTTTGTGCAGAGCCTACTGTCCTCCATCGGCCTGCATGACCACCAGCATGCACTATTGTGGTGGGCAACAATGGCAGGTACTTCAGCCATGCCACCATCAACATTATCATGCACATGTCCATGGCCAACAGGGTAAGTGGTACCTCCCTGGCCCTGGGGTGCTGCCCCCAATGCCTTTCGCTCCTCATCTGTTTTCTTTCCTCTCAGCCGCTCCTTCTCCCACGGGCTGCTTTCACCCCTGTTTTCCTTCCTCTGCCCATTCCCCTCAGGGGTGCTCAGGACTCCAGACAGCCCTGGTTGGACTCAGGTCACCCTGTGAGGGTACCAGAGAGCAGTCACAGGTTGCCACATGCAGTAACAAAGGGACCGTTACTGGCTCCTGCTGTTGCTTCTGCAGCTACTGCCACTGCTGTGCTACTGTTGTGCACACAACTCGGGCCTGAGCACTGGGGCTGCCATGGAGATGTTTGGCTGTGTGTGGGTGAGGTAAGGCATCACACAAGGGACCTTCTGCTCCACTAAGCACCTTGCAAAAAAGTGGCTTCTCTCTGGTGGCTGCAGGAGCTCGGCTGTGCAGGGCCTGCCAGCACTGAGGCAGCAGAGTGCTCTGGGGCTCCAAACACACCCCACGCTGGTGTCCATGTGAGGGTTGGACGGGCTGCATGAGGAGTGGGGCTGCAGGTAGAAGTCAGGGGCAAGGGGACAATGTGCATGGGAATAAGACGGTCACCTTCTTCCTCATTGAAGGCCAGAACAGGAAGGAGATGTGTGTATGTGTGGTATAAATGCAAAACAAGCAAACAAAGATTTATTTAGGTCAGTAGTTTAAAATGTCTTGTGCTATTACTAAACAGTTGGTTTAGTAATTGGTGATTGGTTATCAGATCAGTATCGGCCCCTATGGGACATATTTAATTATTGTCTAGGAAGCTTGCAATTTTGCATCAAATCTTTAGCTGGCATAAGCACACCTAACCTAATTGAAAATCAATGGACACCTGCTGATTTAGAGAGGCTCTGGCTCACTCCCTCTAAATGAGTTACCCTGACGACACTTCTAGGTGCAGTGGTAAGGTGTTTTTATATCCACATTTGCCACAATATTGCTGCCATTAATGCTAGTGTAACTCCAAAGAAATAATTCATTTCTCTATCGAAACAATATGAGCCTGATTCCTCACTGCATTTCTCCTGTTTTTGCTTTCAGTAGAAATGTTAATTATCATTGGTGATTCTTAAACTGTATCTGCCCTATTCCTGGGAACAAATTCACAGGACAAAATCTCTTCTTCCAGATGCATGTTTAGCTAACTAAAGAATGAACTTGCCATGAGATAAAGGGCTTGCTTGAGATTTCAGTGACTTCATTCTAGATTGCAATAGTAGTACTTTCCCCCTTTCTTCAAAATCTTTTAGCCTGGCAGATGCAACTGAACAAATACCATGTAGGACTAAAGATATAAGTATGAGATTTACCAAAGTAAGGGTGTGTCTACAAGTGATGCTACATCACTGTAGCAATGTGCTACGGTGACGTAGCATCCACAGGCATGTACACATGACAAACAGCTACGTCACTGTAGCAATGCACTCCCCCGGTATAGTGCACTGCTGTGGCAAAGTAGCTGTTAAAAATAACCATGTGTCGTGTGTGGTTCCCAAAGGAAGTACTAAATCACAGTGCAGTAACAATGTTGACATAGTGGTAGGTGTAGACATGCCCTAAGTGACCCAAGAACATGAGTTTTATAGACTTGCATCTGTTTAGTAGAAGAAACTAATTCTGTGAGGACGTGCAACCTATTGATCAGTGGGCGTGTCTACATGAGACAATTAACTACACAGTAGCATAGTTTACTGAGCAGAAAGCATCTGTGTCTACACGTGCACATGCTTACTGCACAGTAAAAATCCCATTGTGAGTAAACTTGATACCTGCAAATGCAGGTATCAAATTTACTCATGATTAATTAGTGCACAGTAAGATGTGTGTAGATGCAAATTTGCTCCCAGCTCAGACCTGCCACTAGGGGGCTTGCCTGAGGCTAGCCCCAGGAATCTGGGCTTGGAGCCTCTCCTGTCACATGGCTAGGCTGCCTCTATGGCAGTCCCTGCCTCAGGCCCTTAAAAGACTGTAGGCATCTTGAGGCCTGCAGCACACGAGCAGGGAGCCTGAGACCACTCCAGGCCCCTGTATCTTGCTAGGCAGGCCGCAGGCCAGCTTCCCCAGCCTGTCTGCAGTGCTGTGCATCTTCCAGGCCTGAACTGTCCAGGCCTGTAGGGTGTTGCAAGCTGCTGCAGGCTCCAGACAGGTCTGCTAGCACCCAGGCCCAGCTACAGGCAGCTTCTGGCTATTGGGACCAGCTCCAGCTGCCAGCAGCCTGCCTCCAGCAGCCTGCTCTGAGCTTGCAGGTACTGTAGGGCATTGCCTGAACTGCGTGGCTGTTGGTCCTATGCTGAGCCCCTGTGCTGGGCACTGAAGGCAGCTACCTAGGCCTGGCAGCACTGGGTCAGCCACATGGAGGCCTAGAGAGCTGATGCTGGAGCCCCAGTGGCACCGTCTTTGCTGACGCCCATGCCCACACCTGTGCCCTCCACCCGGGGCCCCAACTGGTCACAGAAGGAGACTGGCTACCTTGTGGCGCTGTGGGGTGAGGTGGAGGCGCAGTGCCAGTTTGAGATGGACATTCTTGTGCTCTGGGACCCAGGCCACAACCAGGCTGTGTATGGCAGCACAGGTGGTCTGCCAGAGCCCCCCCACCCTAGCCTGGCACCCATGATGACACAGACCCCTCGGGCCTGCAGCTGTCCATCCTGCCAAGCTCCTAGGCTGCAATCTCCACCAGCAGCTTGGGGAGCCGAGGCCAGTGCCCGCCATGCCAGCTTTGCAGCTTCAGCCCCCAGCATGAGGCATGGCTAGCCATGACACTACTGGCTGCCAGTAGTGCCAGCTTCTCTCTGGGGGGGG
>NW_017728998.1:27600832-27605758 GCF_001723915.1 Gavialis gangeticus | reverse complement strand
GAAGTGGGAGGTTGGGGGACACTGGGTGGGTTCCTACTTGCTACACCCTGCTGCTTGAGGACACCACCTGGAGTCTCACACTATTGCCAACAGCTGTGACTGTGCAGAGGCACCAGCCATGCCAGCCCCAGCCACATGGTAAACCTCACACTGGGGAGGGGCCCTCCCAGACCCAGACCAGGACCCTGCCGCGTCCCCCTCCCCCTCCCCACCTGGACCACCTGCACTTCTCTGGCCTTGGGTCCCCCCCCCACTGCACACAGAGAGGCAGGAGACAGTGCAAAACTTTATCGAGCAGCCCGTGCCCCCACAGCTGCTGCCTAGCCTCTAACCCTAGCCCTACCTGCTCCCTGGCAGCCCCTCTGCCCAGCAGCAGGCTCTCACCTGGTCCTGCACCGTCTCCAGCAGCCAGGAGCCCCTGGCCAAGCCGCCACCCTAGGTCCACCACCATCCAGCCCCCATGCCTGGGCACAGCCTTGCTGCTTGCCATGCCTTTACATGGGTGCAGAGCTGGAGCTGCCTGCAATGGGGGAGCCACTTGCATCAGCGGAGCACCCACCGCTGCCCCTGAGTAAACTCCCTGCCCACTGGACTTGCTGTGTGGAGGGTCCCCCCCCACACCCATGGGGGAATGGCCAGAGGTTGGGGTGTTGGCCACCTGTCCCCAAGCTCTGCCCTTAGGTGCCTCCACCCCATGACCTTTCACCCATGACAGCACACGAAAGACACTATACAGTGTTCATGGGGAAGAAGGTGTTTCATTGTTGGTGGGTGGGGTGGGTGGTGGAGGGGCTCCATTATTTGTGGAGGGAAGGGAAAGGAGGCTGTGTTTGATGTGAGGGGAATAAAAACTTGTTCTTGTGAGATGTGTCTGTAGTGAGCATGGTAATGGGGGTGAGTGAGGGGGGGACTAGAATGGGGCGTGCTGGAGGAAGTGGTTGGCCAGCACCTCCCACACCCAGTGCCCCGGCACCCACTGGTGGGTGTGCAGCTCTTCTGGGGCCTCGATGGGGGGTGGCCACCACTGTTGCTGCCACAGCAGGTGGTGCTTCTGTTGCTAGGTGTCCTCTGCTTGTTGTGCCGCCTGTGTCCAGGCCTCATGGAAGAGCTCCCCCTGGGCCTCACAGATGTTACGCAGCATGCAGGCTGTGATGATGATCTGGGGGAGGTTTTTCTTGGCAAACTCAAGGTGCGCAGTGAAGGTGCGTCAGTGGTCTTTGAGGCCAAAGCCGCACTCCACGAAGGTGCAGGTCTGGTCCAGGCATCAGTTACAGTGGACTTGGTTGGGGTCCAGCTGGCTGTATGAGCCAGAGCAGGAGCAGGTAGGTGGGGTCCCTGACGAGGAGGGGTGGGACCACCACAGTGCCCAACTGCAGGTCTGGCACCCCCTGTGCAAAGAGCCCATTCTCCACCAGGTCTGGCAGGGAGGAGTTCCTGAAGATGTGGGCATTGTGGGCACTGCCTGCCCAGCCAGCTCTCATGTGCGTGAAGGCCCTTTGGTGGTCCATGATGACCTGGAGAACTATGTAGTGAAATCCCCTACAGATGTAATATGGGTAGTCTCCTTGGGGCAGGCAGGTGATGGGGATACGGGTCCCATCCAGGGCCTCAATGTACTAGGGGAATCCCAGGGTACAGAACCCTGACACCACCTCCAGGGGATCATGCACACGGAGCCTGGTGGCCCCCAGCATGTCCTGGAAGGCACTGCACACCTCCAGGATGGCATCCCTGGTGGTGGCCTTGCCCATGCCAAACAGGTGGCTGATGTACCGCAGCCTGGCAGGCATTGCCAGCTTGAGCAGCGTGAGGGCCAGTTGGGTGTCTGCAGTGAGGGGTGGCCACATATTGGTGTCCTGCCACTCCAGGTGTGACCGGAGCTGCTCCAGAAAATCCTGGAAGGCAGCCCAGGTCATGTAGAATACCTCCAGCCACTGCTCATTATCCCATGAGTGCTAGATGATGTGCAGACACCAGTCCTGGATGGCCTGCCAGGCCCAGAGGTGGTGGGGCTGGAGGCCTAGGAGACCAACGGTGGCCCCAGCGGTGGTATCCTGGAGCCTGTCATCAATGTCCCTACTGGAGTCTGGCCAAGTGGATGGGGTCAAGGTGTCAGGTGCACAGTGGCGGCCCTGGGATGGCGCATGGCAGGCAGGCAGGTGGTCACTGTGTGTGGGTGAGCTGGGAGGGGTGAGATGGCCGTGGGCCAGCTGGTGGTTGGTGTGGCAGGCCGGCAGAGCCAGCGTGGCAGCCAGCAGGAGCGCAGGGCACTGGTCATCACTGCTAGGAGTAGGGGCTGGAGCAGCTATGGCATGGGGAGGCACTGTGAGGAGAGTGCTGCCACATGCTGTCCCTGTGCTGTGCATGCTGCTACTGGCCAGGGATGTGCCTGGCCAGGGAGCACAGACAACTGGTGGGGGGGGCATGGTGGGGTATGTGCTCCCCCTGAGATTGGCCCCTGACTTGGCACTGCTCAGGAAGGGACAGTTTTTTTGCTGCACAGGCCGGTGGTGTGTTGCAGGGGGAGGGGGGTGCCACAGCATAGAAATATAGGAGTGGATATGGGGTTTTTGGCCCAACCCAAGGCCTGCCTACAAATTGTCTCTCACCAAACTCAGGAGGCACCAGTCACCCCTGCCAGGGAGCAGCTAGTGGGCCTGGCTTTTGAAGAGGGCTTTCATCTGCTGGCAGCTGCTGCTGAAGCTTGGACTTCCCATAGTGGCGGCAGGGGCCCAGTGCAGGGCCCAGGGAAGCAAATCTGTTTCCATGTTCCTGCATGTGTAGATGCATGCCTGGGATTGTTTACTCGTGAATAATTTACTTGCAAATAAACTGGTGCCGCATCAATTGCACATGTAGATGTGCCCAGTGTGTGTTATGCATCTCCATCTACACCCAACCCACTGAGGATGTGAGTCTCTTACAGCTCTCTGGGACTCTTCAGTTCAAGTCTTAAAGAGTTTAGCCTTTTGCTCTGGAAGTAACAGGTTAACTCACTGCAATGCATGCCAAGATGAAGATCATCACATTAACTTCCTAGCCCTGTAGAAGAGCAGAGGTGCAAGCTAGTACGAATGGTTATTGGATCAATGGCAGTGGGTGATTCGAATTTTTCTGCTAGAACAGACTTGACTTTTAATGTTTCTTTCAAAATTTTTATTATTTTAGATTCTGCTTTTTTTCCTTTGATGCTGCCTTTTCCTTTGATGCTGCCTTGGTATTGTCTGTCTCTCTATATTTGATATTCTTGCCCCACTTTCTGGTTGATTTTGTCTTTCCATTCTTATGAATAAACCTTCCTCATATCAGTTTTACTTCCATTCTTCCCTTCTTTCTTCTTTTCTAAATATAGCCTTCTTCTCATTTCTATTTTTTGATTATCTTCATTTTGTTCTCCACTGTATAGCTCTTTTACTCCATTTCTACACTTTCTAGTTCTCTTTCTCATTTTCTCAGTAGTCCCAGCTCCATTTCCCCCTCTCATTCTGTGTTCAACCCATGAATACAATTTTGCTCAGTGTGCACTGTGGAGATTGAGTTCAAAACACTTATTTATTCAGTAAACCTTCCTTCTCATGAGAGACATTATTATAAGTGAAACAGGAGACTAGTGTCTAATGCTGCATTTCAATGCAGTGGATTTATAGTAAAGAAATTATGTGAATAACTGTTTTTGTTTAAACATGAGAAATGTTGCTTCAGATCTAACACCAAGCTCAGAAGCGATTTATTATTATAAAGGGATAGATAAGGTATCAAATACTAATTGTTTAAAGATTTATCATCTATTCACAGACACTCATATTTTGCAAATATAGTTCCTTCTAAAGGCTGATATTTGTGAGATCTTTCCAACTATTTAGCTGGTCCAATAAAAGATATCACATTTACCTTAAGAAGATTGTTTGCTGATCTTTCTGAGAAACAGTTGCTAGAAAGACTATATTCTGTCCTGTTGATTTTGGCATATGCCAGTTATGTCTCTAAGGACAAAATTTGGCTTTCTGTGGGAACATCTACATGTGCTATTGATGTGCTTTAAGCTTACTGCACCATAAAATAAGGCACATAAAATAAGCTTTCTGTGGGAGTGAATCTACATGTGTGCCCACTGAGAGCAAATTTGCTCCCAATAGGAGCAGTTCTGTGCAGGGCTGTTTCTGCCCTGCTCTGCTCCACCTACAGCAGCCAGGGGGAGCTCCAGGCTCCCCTGGGTGTCAGCCCTGGGCTGGCAGGGAGCACTGGGAACAGGCCTCCAGGCAGCGGCCTCCCAGCCCTGCACCCTGATTGGCATGGGTGGGGGCTGGGAAACAGTCCCCTGCCCTAGGCAGCTGCCTCCAAGCCCCATGCCCTGATCTGCCAAATGGGGTGCGGGGCTGGGAGGCAGGCAGCTGACCAGAGGGAGGGGACAGTTCCCCAGCCCCTGCTGCCTGTTCCCTGGTATCTACAGGTACTAGTCAAACACACGGTACACTAATTTACTGTGTGATGCTTTATTGCACACTAGGTTAGTCTATGTGTAGACAGTAGTAAAGTGTCTCATGCAGATACACCCTGTGTGTTTTAATATCCTACCCTGTTACAAGTATGTCTACACAAAGCAAGGAAACCAGTGCAGAGAGATAGTGTTATGCATTTGTTCTAAGCTTTTGAAGTTTGAATAGAGCCCAGCTCCATCTTGAGGTCTATAGGTTCACTCTCAAGGTACAGACCCTCCCATCTAGCATCTCCTCCTGGGAGCTGGAATTTGCAGGCCAACATTCTCTTTTAGGTACCAGTCCTGACACCTCAGACTCCTAATCCCACCCTCTCCCAGAATCCTACTAAAAATATGGGCATTTGGATATAGTTTCATTTTTCAGGAGGCCCATGACACAGATGCACATTTAAACAGAATTTCCGATACTTTTATTGCTTTGCTTAAAG
>NW_017728998.1:27593927-27595832 GCF_001723915.1 Gavialis gangeticus | reverse complement strand
CCCACCCTCTCCCAGAATCCTACTAAAAATATGGGCATTTGGATATAGTTTCATTTTTCAGGAGGCCCATGACACAGATGCACATTTAAACAGAATTTCCGATACTTTTATTGCTTTGCTTAAAGACAAAATGCCAGAGTTTACCAATCATTAGAAAGACCACAACATTCCTAAATACAAGGTCCTTCTAGTTTTCCCTTGTCTTTGGAGTCTCTGGGAGTCAACCTCATTTCAAGAAGGCATGGTTTCCCCGCCTGTTCCCCCCCTGTTTCTTTATATTCCCAGTCTAGGTATAATCTCTCTCTGCTTGAAAAAAAAAAGTGGTCTGTCTTATCTTTTTCTGGGGTAGAGGTTTGATACACAAACCCACTCATGCTGCTTTGGCAGAATCTTTCTGGAACATCCATACACAGCATAACTGTGGCTGAACCAATGCACTTTGAGATCTTGAAGCACTCATCTCATAGTACTGGGAACAGAAGAATCAGGGAAATTTAAAAACCTGGGGCTATAAGATAGGCAGGAGACAGGAAAAAATCTGGACAGTTGCAGCTGCAAAATTTGGGTTTCTTTCTATGAAGGGGAGAAACCACAGTACATTTTACTGGTTGAGCTGAAAACAATCTGACTTTGTCTTAGATATAGCAACTGACTGAAAAAAACTAGACTTATTAGACTTACCAAGTGTCTGTGACATGGGCAAAGAGAGGTAGATAGCTGTGTTAGTCTGAAGTCAGGCAGAAGGCAGGGTAACCATTATCATCTGTTCTCACCGCTAGTGTAGCAGAAGTCAAAGAATTTCATGCAGTGATTACTGCATTGAACCCAGTAACTCGTTTGACTAAAGTCTTGAAGTGCCAGGCCTTGTAGTGAAGACTTTAGGAAAGTGAAGATCCACTGTCTGCCTTGGTAGTTTGTTGCAATGGCATAGTCATTTCTCCATAAATGGGAAATGACTTGATTCTCCAACTCAGGGTGTGATTGAGGAATTAATTTCCTGCTGTCTGCACCATTGAGCCTGGACAGTGACTCATGGAACAGTTTACTTCTCTAGGAGGAGAAACTGCTGACTTGGAAAAGCTTCAGAAAAAAATGAGAGGATTTTACATTCACATTTTATAACAACAGGGAAAACAGCAAAGTGTGAGAACATTTAATAAAGAGGAAATGTAGAAACCAGGGAAGTTTTATCCAGAATGGATAATTGATAATGGGGGAATTCATAGATTTCATAGACATTTGGGTTGGAAGGGACCCCGGAGGATCATTGAGTCCAGCCCCCTGCCCCAGGGGCAGGAAGTCAGCAGGGATCACAGGATCCCAGCAAGATAAGCATCCAAATGTGTTTTGAAGGCGGTCAAAGTGGGCGCTTGAACCGCCTCAGGTAGCAGTCTGTTCCAAACCTTGGGGGCTCAGACAGTGAAGAAGTTCTTTCTTATGTCCAGCCTAAACCGGTCACCATGAAGTTTGTGACCGTTTGATCTTGTCATCCCGTGGGGGGCTGTGGTGAACAGTCATTCCCCCAGATCCTGATGAATACCCCTGATAAACTTAAAGGTGGCCACCAGATCACCCCTGAGCCTGTGCTTTTCCAGGCTGAATAGCCCTATTGCTCTCAGCCTCTCATCATAAGGTCTGTTTTCCTGACCTCTGATAATGCACATGGCTCTCCCCTGCACCCTCTCAAGCTTCACCACATCCTTTTTGAATTGTGGAGCCCAAAACTGGACGCAGTACTCCAGCTTCAGCCTCACCGAGGCCAAGTACAGCAGGAGAATGACGTCCCGGGATCTGCTTGAGAAGCATCTATTCGCTTGGGATTCAATCGATTCAGGGGAAATTTATTTGAGTCAGTGATTCAAATTACTGTCCTGAATCGATTCAGCCTAATCTGATTCAGAGATT
>NW_017728998.1:27592416-27593706 GCF_001723915.1 Gavialis gangeticus | reverse complement strand
CCTCTGCACCCTCTCAAGCTTCTCCACATCCTTGGATATATTTCTGTCAATATTAGATAAGGTGCCAAATCTATATTTAAGAATATAGACAAAATAGGGGTAATATCTGAAACCTTTATTAATATCAGATAATAAGAGAGAAAATTCAAAATCTGAATGGATATTAAATCAAGGATAGAGAATTAGAGAGAAATTTGAGTAAAATATTGGGGGTTCTATTTTAGTATTTTAAAATGGAGGAGAAAAACTGAGTATTCAATAATATCAAAAAGCAGCAACACCCGAGGGATTTTATATTATTGTTCAGTAAATAACTAACTGGTACTTATTCCCTCTGTGACCTGCCATTCATGCAGGCAACGGGGAACCCGATGTGATACCTCTCTCATGTGGGAATGAAGGAGGAGGAGGAAAATGGAAGGTACTATGGTAGTTGGGAAGAGATATCAGTGGGGGCTGGGCAATGGTATTTATGAGAGGAAAGAGTTGACACTGGACAAACTGGACAGGACAGTATGTGAAAAGAAGGTATGGCATGTATGTTGCAAAATCAAGATCATTGCAATTTTGCAATGGCTTTTGGCCAGTTTAGACAGGGCCTATCTAGTTTTAGACAGTTGATAAGCCTAACGATGTTATAGCTTGGGGCCATTGCCACACTGCAAAGCACGTTCTGTAGGTCAGTAATATCTTGTCACTTTTAGGATTTGGAACAGGATTAACCACTTCTGATGGCTCCAGAATGATCAGGCCTCAAAGAGGCTTTGCAGCAAAATGCAAGGTAAGTGCCATTTCAGATCAACAGAACCAAGGCAGCTGATCAAGATTCAATGCCCTTTGCAAGGCCACTCTTTGAAATGAATTTTGCTAAGCTTGTTTGAGCTTCCATGCCTTGATCCATGGAGGAACAGAGATTGGGGAATATTGCCAGCATGTGGCGTGTTTCCATAATCAAAGCACTGAGCCTCTAAGCAGTTCTAAGAGTGTAAAGCTCTTCTCCGCCCTGCAAGATGTTCCCAAGTGCCTCCACTTTTCAGTGCTATGTGATTAGCCAAATAAGAATTTCATTTTGAGATGAATGTCTAATTCAATTACTGTACAACATCTTCTTGAGTAGGAAAAATAATTTGTCTAATTCTAAAACTAAAAGAGGGCAGTGCGGTTAGTATGGCATATTTAATGTGCGTTTTGGTATAAATATGTTTCCTACTAGGAATGCAAATGGGTGTCTATTTCAAAGGACAGATTTGGGGTAGGAATCCCTATGTGGAAATGCTGCCATCAGGTGGG
>NW_017728998.1:27582969-27587416 GCF_001723915.1 Gavialis gangeticus | reverse complement strand
TTTGCTAAGCTTGTTTGAGCTTCCATGCCTTGATCCATGGAGGAACAGAGATTGGGGAATATTGCCAGCATGTGGCGTGTTTCCATAATCAAAGCACTGAGCCTCTAAGCAGTTCTAAGAGTGTAAAGCTCTTCTCCGCCCTGCAAGATGTTCCCAAGTGCCTCCACTTTTCAGTGCTATGTGATTAGCCAAATAAGAATTTCATTTTGAGATGAATGTCTAATTCAATTACTGTACAACATCTTCTTGAGTAGGAAAAATAATTTGTCTAATTCTAAAACTAAAAGAGGGCAGTGCGGTTAGTATGGCATATTTAATGTGCGTTTTGGTATAAATATGTTTCCTACTAGGAATGCAAATGGGTGTCTATTTCAAAGGAAAGATTTGGGGTAGGAATCCCTATGTGGAAATGCTGCCATCAGGTGGGGTAAGCAATGTTACTTGCTTTTTCTGTTAATTTGATAATGCAAGTGCAAGCAGCTGTGTTAAGGAACATGTACTTGCAGTTTAGACTGAAAGCCTAGCTCCACTGAAGTTGCTAAGAATTTTACCATTAATCTCAATGGAGCCAGGATGTTACTCCTGAGCTCTCTGTTTTTTACTTCCTGGGGGCGAGGTTAACACATTTCTTTAATTTTTATTTTATTGGCAAATATGCAAAAAGCAAAATAATCTGAGTAAGGGCTTGGTGGCTATGGATGGCCTAGTGGGTTATAGCATATACATCACACTACAGAAAAGATACAGGGTCCAAACTATCATAGAATCATTAAAAACAAGGGTTGGAAGGGGCCTCAGGAGGTCCTTTAGTCCAGCCTCTTGCTCAAAACAAGACCATCCCCAACTAGATTATTATAGCCAGGGTTTTGTCCAGCTGGGCTTTAAAGAGCTCCAGAGATGGAAATTCCACCACGTCTCTAGCTATCCCGTTCCAGGGCTTCACCACCCTCCTAGTGAGAACGTTCTTCTTAATATCCAACTTAAATTTCCCTTGCTGCAACTTGAGTCCATTGCTCCTTGGGGCATCAATCTTCCCCTATTTTTTGCCTGGGCAGCCGTGTTGATTTTCGCTGACCTGCACCAGTATAAATGTGGCACAATGTAGAGAAGTATCAGGCTGTTCTCAATGTATAAGGGTTGTGCTCCTGCTGCATAATTAACAGACATTTTGAAAATAAACAACAGTACAGAAATACTGGATATTTTGCATTGCGGTCAGAAACATCAGACAGCCCCCTCGTGGACATTTCAATTAATGCAACCAAGCTGAGCAATGGCTTTGTGAATCCATGTCAAAATAGCCATTCTTTTCAACGACAAACAGATGGTTTGTCATCCTGATATTTTTATTTTAAATTGTTATACCGAGTAAATATTTGGAAAAGCTACCCACAAAAATAATGTATTTATTGTTAAAAGTATTTGGGTGTCCAGTTTGTCCTACTGCAATGTCTTTATTTAAAAACAATCCATGTATTGTTAGATTCTAAGGTTATAAACAAGTAGCATTATGTGTCTGCAGGGCCCCTTTGACATCAAGAACTCACGTTTAATATTCTTCACATGCTTACGTTTTTCCAGGGTTAGGACCTAATGCATGACATCCTAGCAGAATGTGCTAATTAATATTTATGTCATTACAATGTTATTTAAGACATTTAATTTAAATAGATAGTGCAGCCAAGCCGGCAATTTAATTGCAGCTTTGCTCTATTACTGAACTCAGTAAGACCATATATATGCTTAACTCTGCTTTCATATGTGTAAGTCTTCACAGGCCCAGGTCTTAATATAAATAAAGCAATATGTTTGGGAAGGAAAAACAAGACAAAAACCCAAACAGCAAAGCAAACAGACAAAACTGAAGACACAATAGTAGGAGGCAGTTGGATAACCAGGGCCACCTTTTCTATTTCTCTGTTGCTTGATTTGGTCTTTTCAGTGCAAGAAAATCTCCAGTGTTACGTTCTGATCTGGTAGCATGTCCACACTTGCATTGGTATAAAACCAAATGTCCTATCAGATCTTCAGACTCATACAGCTATTAGGTTGTTGCTCCAGAAGTTTGTTTTGACCCATTATTTTTAGTTTGCTTATTATTCATTTGAGATGTCTTCATTTATAGAAGGAGCTCTTCTGGGACTCCGGTCACAGAAGCAGCATGCGTGCTGGTTTGGAAAAGAATCTTGCAATTGTGGCTGTAGCCATTTCCAAATTGTTCTCTGAGCAAAAACTGTATCCAGAAATTGTGCTAGGGAAGGAGTTTTTTGTGCAGCCAGTGTTCTTTTTCTTCCACTGACACAAATCCCCCCTTTTCTCATTATTTTTGTGGCATTCAGTGCTGCATATGCCAGCAAGTAGCACATTTTGCTAGCATGAGACCCGCAAGGAAAAACTCACGTGCTTAACATGTTGGTGAATGCAGTAGGGTCACCAATTAGACCTAGAAGTGCAGGTAGCACCTTTTTTTGCATTTAATACAGTAAAGATGAGTGTCTTCTTAACACTTCTACAGCTGTGCTGGATTGACTCCCCTATTAGCATGAGTTATTGAATTCCAATCTACTTGTATTAAAAAAGGAATATTTCCCATTCTGGTTAGCTGTCCTGCGTTTGTCCTATATGAACTGATCTGACTAGTTGAGTTGGCTGTGACAAGTCACTTATGACAGATTAAATTAATTTTAAAATCTCCTGGTTGAGTACTTTGCTATCTTTAGCTGCTTTCTGGAACCACTCTCAAGGGATGACTACTACTCAGTTAGATATATAAAAAATGCAAGGGCTGTTCTGTAATTGGAATGGCAGCATGTTAATAAGAAACAGAACTTTTCAAGCAAATTGCTTAATCCCTTCGTAGACAGGCATGCATCCAGCGACCTAAATATTGAAATCTGAGTGTTGTGCATTGCAATATTTGAATAAATATTGAAAATAAGTTCTATACGATAGGACAGTGGTTGTCAGCTGGGGGTACATATACCCCTAGGGGTAGTTAAAAAGGTTCTAGGGGGTACTCAGACCTAATGGTGCTGATAAATGTCGCACGTGCGTGCACAGCTGCAGCACATCATGCATCCAGGACAGCATCCGAGTCCAGCTGGTAAGTATGTTGTGAGGGGTGTGTGCAACGGCAGGAGCCACCCCCCCTCCCTGGGCCCCCTGAACAAGCTGCTTGTGGCTCTGTCTCACACACTACCCTGGCTGTGCAGCCCCAGCCCCACTCCCTCCCTCACCGTGGGGGGCCTCGGTTCCTTCCCCCTGCTCAAAAATGAGAAAAAATATAAAGGGGTACCTGAGCTGGAACTTTGAGAGGGAAGGGGTATGATTGTTAAAATCGGTTGAAAACTCCTGTGATAGGAAAACAGGTGATTTATACACACCCATCAGGGGAAGAGAAAACAAAAAAACTTGGGCTGAAGTTATGTCACCTGAACTAAAGCAATGTTCCTCAGCCATTATTTCCCCAGGAAGAATGTGACCTTTCTTAGGGAGTGACAGGGCCGTCCCTGGGGGGGAAGAGGGGGCGAATTGGGGTGACCATCCTGGGTCCCGTGCTTTGGGGGGCCCCATGGAGCCAGGTGGAGTGGCCACGGCAACTCCATGCTGTCGTCAGCTTCACGTCCAGCTGCTCAGCACCACCACTGAATCCGCCGCTGAATCCGGTGTGTCCGGCCGCTTGGCACCCGGCCCCCCCTCGCTGCCAAATCCACTGCCAGGGATGGGGCCTCACACTCTGCTTGGGTTGTCTCTGGGGGCTGAATGTAGGGAAAAAGGAGGAAAAAAACACCATTCCCTTTTTTGGTTGAAGGCCAGTACTGATATTAGGTATGCAGGAGATGGTGTCAGCCTTCCTAAATCCCGCGTGGAAATTACCTGCTGTGAAAGTCAAATAAATTAGTTGCTCATGACCAAATTATATCCATTTTTAAAATAATAAAATTTGGTCGTGTATATATACGCACCACCAGGTGTTATTATCTTTATATGTAATAAAACAACATACATTTCATTCATATAAAATATCATAAATCATATTATGTTACAGCAATACACACATTTCACATAACATATAAAGTAATAATAATAATATTTGGTCACACACATATTAAATATCTCTATCTAGATATAGATAAACGTGTACGTGTATGGGTATACGTGTGCACACGGAGGGCGGCGGTGAGGACACGTTTCCCAGCTGACAACTCCTCTCCTTGTCTCAACGTTCTACGGCGTTCCCTGCCCTTTGCCGATTGGCTTCCTCAGGGCCCGCGACCAATCAGAATGCTCCCTGGCGCTGACGTCAGGGGAGGATTGTCGGCCGCGAAAGTTTGAAATCCCCGAGCTTCGGCGCGGCGGGAGCGGCCCGGGCCATGGCGGAGGGCGAGCGCGAGCAGGGGCTGGCGGAGGAGGCGGCGGCGAGCGGCAGCGCCGAGCCCGGGGAGCA
>NW_017728998.1:27577326-27582777 GCF_001723915.1 Gavialis gangeticus | reverse complement strand
CCCTGCCTGCCGGTGCGGGCGCAGCGCGATCCGGACCGGCCTGAGAGCCGGGGCGCGGGGCTGGGTCCCTGGGGCAGCCCCTGAGCCGCGGGCGCTGCCACTGATCCAGACGGGCTCCGCCCGAGGCCCATAGGTGGGGTCGTGCAGCCTGAAGGGCCAGAGCTGGTCCTCAGGCCGTGTGTCTGACGCCTCTGCCTTAGATACACTGCCACAAAGCCTTTCTAGCAGGCCCTAGTCAAAGTGTCCAACTATTTGAGTTGGCCTAATAAAAGAGATCGGACTTACCCGGAGAACTTTGTCTGCCTCTGTCCCGAGACCAACACGGCTACAGCCTACAGCCCTGTACCCTAGCAATGCTGCTTGTCAACCCAGGTGATCATGCCCGTGTCTTCAGAGCGAGTGCAGCTGCATTAGGCTCTTCAGAAGGAAGTCGGCCTGGTTTCCATTCAGACGGGCTTGACAGCATGGATCTGGCTCATCAGGTTGCTCAGAATTGCTTGTGGTGAGTCAGGTCGCAGGGACCGGACCTCGGGAGGTCGCTTGCTCCAGCCCCCTGCTCAAGGCAGGAACGTGCCCCACTAAACCATCCCTGCCCAGTGTCTGACGTGCTCCTGCAACTCGGCTTGACTCTTACAAAGCTCTGCTATTTACTGTCTTGGGAGGAAAATATCTGCTGCCAGAGGGAGGAAGGAGGTTTTGTTTGTTTCTCTTTTATTTATTTTTTTAAGGAAGTTTCAAAAGCCCCTCTTGCTTTTCTGAGAGGTGAGTCGGACTTGGGTGCTCTGTGGCTAGTAAAGTCCTGCTTTCTACTGCACGGGCCAGTTCTACGGTAGGCCGGTGCTGCCGGGATTTAGCAAAGCTTAGTATTTTTTGTTAACGAAGTTAATTTCATGCCTCACTGTTTAAACACTGTAAAACCAAAGGCATAGAAATGGAGTATGCTACTCAAAAAGTAGGTTGACTGACTCAGCTTTGCTAGCTGGGGAGAGAACCAGAACGATTCATGTGGTAGCTGTCTGCAAAGGATGGGGTAAGAACTTGTGTTCCCTCTTCCTTTTATGAAACAAGGCTTGAAAGGATTTTGCCTCTGCTATAGGCTTATCTGTGCTACAGGAATTCATGAGGATCTGTTTGGTCTGCACAGAATATCTCGCTGTGTTTGGGTGTGTGGAGGCAGCTGGTTTGCTTGTAGTCTAAGAGCCTGTTGGTATCACATTAGCATCTAGATGAGATCAGCTTTGTTATACCAGGCATTGTAAAAACCCAAGATAAAACATAATCTAAATGGCAAGACAGACAAAGTGTGTGGGGGGAGAGGCATGAAGATAGTGACTTACACCAGGTGATGTGGAAGGTCAGCAGCCAATTTGGGAATGCAACCCAGCTCTCCCAGCTCCAAGTCCAGTGCCCAGTCACTGCCCCTCTCTTTCTCCCACATGCTTAGTGTAGTCTTATCTTGACCATGGTTCAGGTAGGCCACCTGCTACCATCCCACAGACCTCTTGTAGCATCTGGGATCGGGCATTGCTGCTGAAATGACATAGAGCAGTGGAAAGTAGGCAAAACTGTGCTGGTTTTGAACACAAATCAGCCTTGCAGCTTCATAGCTGGGCTATTGAAGGGAAGAGGCTTTAGGGAAATCTTTTTGTCGGTCTTCACCTACCTCATTGTCAGTGCCTACGAACATTTTTTGGGGGAAGAGGGAGGGTGACTTCTTTGAGTACTCTGCCCCTCATATTAAGTGTAATGGCATGCAGGCCCCTAGCTGCCTCCAGCAAAATCCTGGAATTGCCGACTCACCGTTTCTAATATTTTTAATATAAAGTATGTGTGGTGTTGACAGAGGCTTTTAGAGCTATACATATTTTTGCTTTGTTCTGTACTGCTTGCGATCTTAATTTAAAAACATGCTGTTAGTGTCTGCATGCAGTGCTTAGGGAATAGCTTTGTTTGGGTGGTGTACATGTTGCTGCAGAAGGGAGTGTGGTATCGGGAGGCATGCAATGGATTCTACACTGGCTCCTTGAAACAGGCATGAAAGAATGAATTGTACTTAAGTGAACTGTGCCTTTTTCCCTTTAGGCTCCTGCCAGGAAGAGGATGACAGCTGCAGTGATTATGGGAGTCATGACAAACTAGGCACCGTTTTAGGAAGGTTTGTGCCAAATGGGAATGTGCTTTTCCCAGACACCTTCGAAACAAATCACCTTTTGTTTTATGAGAGATTTAAAGCGTATCAAGATTACATCTTGGGTGAGTGACATTGTTGCTATTGAGATTCCTGGTCACAGTGTCTGTAGTGACTGACTTTTCCGGGTGATTCAGTTCATATCCATAGATATATAGCCTTCTTTTTAATAACTTAGTTCTCCAGAGCATGCCGAGTAGAGAGGATCCGGTTTAGTATCAGAGGTGAAGGAAAGATCAGTTGATGAGCAAGTTGAGCTGTAAACGGGTCCTAGGCTTTTAATGGCCTCCCATGAAAAATACTATGCCATAATTAAGATTTTGGGCTGGAGAACTAGAAAACTAATGATCTTATTTTCAACTGTTCAGGTTTCACTGTCTTGTAACATAAGATCATTTTAAGAAGACTAGTTAAAACAGTATAGTTTTTTTCAGCACCCATTTAACACCACCAGCCTACCTGAAGGATGGAGGCTGTGTTGTGAAAGAATGGGTGCTCTGCTCTTCTCAGTTGAGGTATGAGACAGCATCCTTTTCAGGTCTTCAGTCCTTCAGAGAAACAAAGCAATCTGCTCTCACGTCTCCAGACAGAGAACATGAATTAGCATCAGCAGAATGAAGTTGAAGGCAGCTTTGGACATCCATAGAGGAGCATTAAAACTTGCGCTCAGTTTCATTATTTACTTGTCCTTTTTGTGGATAAATACCCAATTTAAGTGTTGCTAACTTCCTTGTAGCTGACTGCAAGGCCTCTGAGGTAAAAGAATTCACAGCTGAGTACTTGGAGAAGGTCCTTGAACCATCTGGATGGCAAGCAATCTGGCGCACTAATGTGTTTGAGGTGCTGGTTGAGGTAAACGTAATTCAGTTTTTCAGACATTTGTCTTCCATTAACATGGCTTTACCTCACTGCTAACTGGCAAATCACTTATTTTTAATTGAAGTTTGAGCTGATAGAAAACAGCATATTTGTCACGTCTCATTGTCACTGGGGAATGGAGTGCTAGGGGTGTCTTTCAGAGCGAACTGAACTATTTAACTGCTTGCAGTGGCTTGAGCACCAGGGTGCCCTGATGTGAGACAGCAGAATACCGACCTCTGGTGTGTAGAGGCACAAGCCAGCCATTCATATGCGATGCAGCTAATTGTTAGCTCTTTAAGTTTGAATGCGTATTGAGTATATTGTAAATTCTCTGAGACCAGGAGTGTGTGAGTGTGTTCTTTGTCTAATGCAGTGCGGGGCCAGCCTTTTAGATCGGCATACCCCAAGCTAAGCCCTGCCATTCCAATCCCTTTTCCCTGCCCCAGTGGTGCTCGGCTTTTTAATCCTTGTCATTTCAGCCCCTGTTCTCCCTGCTCCCACTCTGATTTGCCATGTGTCACACACATGCTCCCTGCGCTACTTGTGGCATATGCACTACAGGTTGGCCAACCCTGGCCCAATACAATAGACCCTACATGGATTGCTAAAACATAGTAAATAACTGTTCATATGATTGGGCAGCAAAAGAGGTACTCTTAGGTTGCATATATGACTAGTATTCAGGTAACGCATGGCATGTTAGTTGGTGTAGCCCATGTATTTTACTGGCTGAGCCTTTCCTTAAGCAGTTTGCACATCAGACACACCCGTCACCTTGCTCTGTTCATTAGCTGAGCAAAAGCTGTTCAACCAACAAAAGCAAAGACGCAAGTAGATTTTTTTTCTCCTGGATAATTCCATTGTCCTCTGTCGTACCCCAGAAGGTAAGGTGCCATAGACTGCATCTGTCTGCTTTGGGATGAAATTATCAGCTTTTCACTTGTCAGTTGGGGCCTTCTGGATGTTTGAACCACTGAGGAATGCAGAGTGAGTGGTGGAAAAATGTATTCATAAAGTTCTTTGCCTTTATATAACCCCTTCTTTTCACTTCTGTTTAACTTCTCACGACTGCACACATGCACATCCACGCTGCTGTCTGTATGAGGGGTGCCCAGTTTTGCTGGGCTTCCTGAGGTCTGTCTTGTCCCTGGAGCACTCCCTCAGAAAAGGAAGCCCTGCACCCCTCCAGCTTCAGGCACTTGCTTGTACTCTATATCTTCTAAATAAGAAGTAGAAACATGTGAGAAGATTGCTGGGTTTGTGTAGACAGAGACAAAAGGTTTGTGTGTGTTCCCAGCAGCAGAGATCTTTATTTAAATTATTTGACTCTACTAAACAAAGAGAGAAAGTAAAGATGCTTTAGAACTACTTTTCTCACCTTGCAAAGCTGTGCCGTAAGTGCGACTAATAATAGGGTTAGTACGCAGGAGCTTCTGGGTTTTTATTTCTGGCTTGCCATTGACTTATTGTGTGAGCTGCTGCAAATCTCTGGAGGGTGCTTTGAAAGATGGGGCGCCAACTCCTGGGAGCTGCCAGGTATTCAGCTGCTAAGGGTGCAGCTTGGTTTGGGGTTGTCACTTCAAATCCTGACCTTTCAAAACACCTATGCAGTGTTTGGAAACACTCATGCTTACAGAGCTGCTAATTACTTTATGCAGTAAGGTTTGTTGTACTGTGTGTTGGCTTAGAAATGGTATTTAAAGGTTTGTTTTTAGGAATTGGCTTATAGGTATATGTATATGCATTAGAATGGTTTAGGATGGGCAGCAGAGGTTAATTGATTTCTAAAAAGCTTGGGTCTCACATGCACAGTTTCACACAGCCTTCGAAGCAGCCAGGTTGTCTAACCTAACAAGGCCAACAGATATACACAGCCTGCGAAACTGGGGGCATGTACCATACTGTTCCATAACATGAGATAAGGGCGGCACCAGCTAACAAGGCCCCAGAGTGGGGGGGCCTGAGTCCTGGTTTTTGGGGAACAGACAAATTAGGAGAAGGCCTGGAAAGACCAAATTAGTATGTATGCATGTGATGAGCTTACGTGGATGTATGACAGCCACACAGAGACCAACCAGCGATAGCCACAGATGAAGTCATCAAGAGCCTTCAGAAGGGAAGGAGAATACAAAAGCAGACTTGAGAGTAACAAAGGGCCTTCCTCCCTGCCCTCCGCCCAGATCCTGCTCTGCCTCCCCATCCCTCCTCGTCCTCCTCCCCGAGAGGGGTCCCCATCCCCTCGAAAGGGTCCCTATGGACACCATCGACAGAGGGCACACCACCAGCCCATCTTATCCACCCGCTGGAGTGGGGTGTGGGCGTTCGGCATACCACCTCTAGGATGCTGAAATACCTAAGAGAGAGAGCCTCAGAGTGAAGACTGCATCCTGGCCAGATGTACT
>NW_017728998.1:27571485-27577315 GCF_001723915.1 Gavialis gangeticus | reverse complement strand
TGGTTCAGGATGGGCAGCAGGGGTTAATTGATTTCTAAAAATCTGGGTCACACAGTTGTACAATTTCACACAGTGGTGGAAGGAGATGGGCTGTCTAACACAACAAGGCCAACAAGGACACACAGTCTGGAAAACAGAGGAAGCATGTACCACACTCTTCCATAACACAAAATAAGGTGGCACCAGCTAACAAGGCCCCATAGTAGGGTGGGGTCTGAGTCCCAGTTTTGGGGGAATAGACCAAATTAAGAGAAAGGCCTGGAAAGACCAAATTAGTATGTGTGCATGTGATCAGCTATGTGGACATATGACAACCAACCAATGATAGCCATATATCAAGAGTCATCAGGAGTCATCAGGAGGGAAGAAGAATACAAAAGCGAAGACTTGAGAGTAACAAAAGGTCCCTCCTTCCTCCCTGTTCCTCTTTGTCCTCTTGCCCATTTCCTCTTCGTCCTCCCCAAGAGGGGTTCCCATCCCCCAAGAAGGGTCCCCAAGGCCACCATGGAAAGAGGGCACATCACCAGCCCATCTCATCCACCCCACTAGAGGGAGGTGTAGGTCTCAGCATCCCAGATCCAGGCTGCTGACATCTGGCACCTAAGAGAAAGCCTCAGAGTGAAGACTGCATCCTGGCCAGATGTACTTTGACTCTGATGACAGCTCTAGGATTTGGTAGATATATAGAATTGCTTGATTATTTGTATTGTTTCTTTTCTGTTATCACTGTGTATCAATACATTTCCTTATTATTGAACAGAAAGGTTGTGGTCTATCTGAGCCTGCCCCCCCCCCGAACAAGGCCTCTAGGTCCTAAATCCAGAGCCAATACTGTGCATGTTCTTTAGCCTCTTTAATTGCATGAGGTTTTGTAGCTAAAGTGCCCCTCAAAGCTGTTTCTCACATCAGGTGGAAGATGTGGAGTACTCGGCTCTGAAGGCGGTGGTGCGACTTGGGGAGCCTTTCCTGTGTGAATCCTCCACTAGCACCTTTACCCTGGAGTGTATGCAGGAGCTCTTGAAGCTGAAAGAACATCGGGTACCGTTGCTGGAGCTGTGGATGGTGTATGACAAATCGGGGGAGTTTGATCAGACAGCACTGGCCATTGAGCATGTTAGGTAGGAGTGTGTGTCCTCTAAACTGCTCTGTTACTTTTATTTTAAAGGGAAGAGAGAGAGTTTATAGCAGTTTTACTGTAGGACAGATGTGACGCCTACTATATACAGGCCTCATGTATGTGTATAAACTTACATATGCTGTTAGTGTCTGGCATTATATTGCCTAGTTTTGTGACCAAGGCTTCAGAAGGAAATCTAGTGCTTGCTAGCCCTAGAGCTAAATGGGTTGTCCAAGCGGAAGATGCTTGCATTTCCCCATGCTCTTGCACACGTGCTGGATTTCATTGTAGCTCACTTCCAACTTTCCACTAAAGTTAAAGAGCCAGTTCTGTTCCTTGCTTTTACTGGACCGTTTTGTCCTCTTCGCTTTATGGCAGTCCTTCTTTCTTCCCACTATTCACCATGGTGTTTCCTTCCCTCCATTCTTTCCAGTGTCTTTGCTCCTTCCTCTCTTCCTTCACCTCACACTTCCTTTCCCACGTTGTGAGCTCAGTCTCCTCCCCTACGCTTATTATTTTTCCCATATTTTTTTCTGTTCCCACACTACTTATTTTCCACCTTTCCTCTTAAGCTCTGCCTTGTATCTCTTCATGCACTACAAAGAGCTTGAAAAAAGCCCCAGATGCTACCTGATAGGGCTGGACCTGAGGACATAATATAGACCATGCCCAGCAAGAAGCATATGCCATCTATGACAGCTGTCAGGTGAAGGTTGCTTGGGTTCTTATCTAGATGCTCTTTTTTAGATCCTGCTTTTCTAGTTCCTGGCTAGTAGGTGTCTAACCTTGAAGCCCTAAGGGAGGTGTACTTGAAAGGTGAGAGCGATTTAACCTTTTTGTACGATGTGAGAGGAAGTCAGTGGAGGGACCTGAAATGGAGAGACATGGGGCCACATTTTTAAAAATGCCTCCATAACTTACAAGCGTGAGTCCCATTTCAAAATGGCTTGGTTATTTAGCGTAGGTTTCATTGAAAGTCAGTGGAAGCCAGTTGTGAATGTGGATTTAAGAGTGTATCCTGTATACACTCCCCTTTGCTTTCTTTCAAAAGGTTTTTCTACCAGTACATCTGGAGGAGTTGGGATGAGGAAGATGACGACGATTTTGATTATTTTGTCAGATGTGTTGAACCTCGATTGAGACTGTAAGTGTGACTTGGTTTAACTTTTGACATAAAAGCAGAAGAAGGGGAAGCAGGGGTAATGAAATTCAGACAAAATGGTGCTCAAATCAAAGCAAGCCTGTTTCGGCTTCAGAAACAGAAATCTGAAATCTTTTGCTTCAGATAGAGGTATAGAGAGAGCCTGGTATGGTGGGGGGGAGGGGGTTATGTTAACCACTGGAGGGTGGGGGAGGAGGAGTCCTATCTGCTGGGGTTGTCCTCACTTGAGTGGCAGGTGCTACTACTGTGGCATCATGGACTTGGGCTGTGGCTACCGAGGTTCGGGCAGCAGTGGGGAGTGTGGGCTCCCCGGTGCCCTCTTTGTTCCCTCCATCCCTGGGGCAGGGCTGTGTCTCCAGTAGAAAAGCTTCTCAGGGGAAAGTGTGTAGGGGAGCATCATTCCAACTGCCCTTGAGGCATTGGTTTGCACCTGCCTGGCTCTTATGGCTGAGCTGCATCTGCTGTGGCAGAGACTTCTGCGAGGAAGGGACCACACTGGCACCCCCTCTAAGTCAGTGTCCAGGGCTGCCAACTTGCTTGTCATACCCTAGTTATGGTACTGGCTTTAGGAATAGAAATCCAGAGACGTTGCACAACTACATTGCCTAATTTCTTAGTCTTTTTTCATGCCTTTAACCTGCCATTAGATGGTGCTCCAGATCCAGGCATAGCCTGTTTTAGATGTAAGCCTTGTTTGACTTTTAACTCTGAAATATGTGATCCTAATTAAGACTGGTGTGTTGCGCTCAGATACCTCTGGGTATAGAATAAGAACCCAAATGGTGCAGAATCTAGAGGAAAACTTGAAGAATGGGTGATGCTGGAGGAGGAATGTGTATTTCTTTCCCTGGGGGGATTACTTTACATTAGGTTTTCTGAAGGTGGGTTTTTAATACCATGCAGCCATATGGAACTTAAGCAGTATGCAAGGGCACAATCTGGTTATATTTTTGAGGGTGCAAAATCACTGAAGTGCATCTTAAAATGTATCCAAATGAATCATTGAAAAGTGGCTTTCCCCCAAGGTCTGAGGATGCATCATTCACTGCTTTTCAAGCAAGGTCTTCGCCTAGTCTTTCTTCTGCGTATTATAATTTAGAGTTTAATTTTAGGAGTGCATGTTGCATGCAAATTCAGTTTGTCAGGATGATGCCAAAGTGCTGTGTTTCCCCCGATAGTAATAAGCAAAACTTGGTGTGTATATAGATCAGTATAGTTATCCACACTTTACATCTAGGAAACTGAGGCCCAGGGAGAGTGATTGGCTTAAGGGTTCCCAGGAGGTCGGTGCCAGAGCCAAGTCTCCCAGGCCAGTGTTCTTTCCATGAAGTTGCACTGCCTCCCTTTCAAACGGGTTGCATGATGCCTGTTCAGTGTCACATTATAGCTGGGTCATGCTGTGCTTATGCACATGAAAGGGAAAAGTTACATGTGGAGATGACACACATTTTTCGTATGTTTTTGCCTTTTCTATGTTACCAGCAGATGGGGAAGCAGAAGGGAAAGTGCTGTTAATTTTTGGCTTGGAGGGACTTTGCACAGATGAAATTAAAATGTAATTGCATGCAAACAGACCTTTTTTTAAAGGTAGCTAATGGTCTCAGATGGGATTAGAAACAACGTTAAAGAGAATTCAGGAGGGAACTGTAATGTGCTTCAGCTTTGTTTTGCAATGAAAAATAAATATTTTCCTCATTCCCGCCACCATGCTTGTAGCAAAGCCTGTACTCCAAGCCATGCTGATGTTTATATGCTCTTCTGCTTTGATATCAGCCTTAATGTGTCAGTGGAGAAGTTAATAGTTAATCCCCTTATGTATTTAGACATGTGATGCTTCACATTGATTCAGAAGGTCTCCAGTGAGCACAGATTAGTCAAAATAGAAAATTCTTATGCTCCAAGTTTTAGCTTTAATCCCACTTGCTCTAAATGTCTGTTCTGGTCTTTTAAGACAAGAAAAGTTATGTAAAGTATTTTGGCAGAGCTTGATAAAATCATTTAGTTCTATGCATCTTCAGACTGGCTAGCTCTAAAATTGATAGTATATATTTTAGGGCCAGTTTAGGTAGTTTTAATGGTTTCTTTCTGGTATTTTGTCTTTATATATTTTATTAAAAACATTAATTCTCTTTGGCTCTTAATCAAATCTGATGAAAATTTCCCTTGTTTCTATATCTAAGAAATTGTCACGTATTTGTTTTTTAGCTGTGGTTTGTTTTTGTTTTCTGAACAGTCTAATAAAACCAAGCAGACATTGCTCACTCCTACTCTTGTGTCTGATTTCTGAGAGTGTCCTTCAGTGACTCTCTGAATGAATGCAAGTCAACCCAAGGAATTGTGTGGGTGCTTCCCTGAGACTTCCTGAGTGACTCAGTATGGAGAGATGTTCACTTACCTCTTTCAAGTGTACAAAGACAGAGGTGTCTACTCTGGTTGTTCTCTTGAGTAAACACGAGAGAGATGATCACTCGAGACTTCCCATCACACTATGTTCTAGCTGGCAGGTGTCACTTTGTCTGGCTTTAAGGAAGCAACTTTAGAAGTGAGAGATGTTTCCTGGTTTATAATCTCTTCCATTCTTTTGGGTCATAGTACATAACATCCTGTCACTCAGGCCTACGTGTTGTCTTTCTCATTTACCCCAGTGTGTGTTTGACCTTTGTTGGTCAAGGTTTTGCTTTTACTATTTGACAAAAAACATAGCATATTCTTGTTTCTGCTGCTGCAGCCAACTTCTTGTGTTTTCTGTGGGTCCCAATCTAGTCCATTTCAAACGAAAGGAATTCAACGTAGTAATAGGGAATACACATGTCCCTAAAGTCTGCTGATAGTTCTTGTGATCTTACAGGTGCATTCTCATCTTGACTAAACATGTTGCCTTCTCTCCTTTGCCTCTTATTTCTCTTGTTCCTAGCTTTGGTTTTTAGCAATGTGGAGGGAAGAGGGGGGCAACAAATATTTAAAAATGTGGTACATGTGTTATAGCAGAGACAAAGATTATATTATATTATATTATATTATATTATATTATATTATCGGACCAACTGCATGGTTGGGATAAAGTTAGGTGAGCTTTTGAAAGCAAAATATTTTTCATCATGTGATTGTTAGTGATCTTCCCAACAATCACTATCATCAGTGCAGGCAGCTTAGAATCTCTGACTTGAGTCCTGACCCAAAGCCCATCTATGTCAATAAAAATATTTCCAGTGATCGTGCTGTGGAAATCAGAGAAACATTAACTCTCCTGTCCTTTGAACTGCAGATATTATGACATCCTTGAACATCGTGTCCCTTCTGGGCTTGTTGCTGATTATCACAACCTGTTGTCTCAATGTGAGGAGCTCTACAAGAAGTTCCTAAACCTGAGGAATAGTATATCTAGCAGTGATTCTGACTCAGAGGCAGAAAATGTCTCCATGGTGGAAGGGCTAAAACTGTACAATGAGGTGGAACATCTGAAGCAAAAGCTAAAACTCATTGAGAATCCTCTGCTGAGGTACAGTGTGTGTGTGTGTGTGTGTGTGTGTGTGTGTGTGTGTGTGTGTGTG
>NW_017728998.1:27560079-27566485 GCF_001723915.1 Gavialis gangeticus | reverse complement strand
TGTGTGTGTGTGTGTGTGTGTGTGTGTGTGTGTGTGTGTGTGTGTGTAGCTTGCTTTTCTCCCCCTCTCGTCTCAGGAAAGACATGATGGCTTTATTGTTTTTTCAGGTATGTGTTTGGTTATGAAAAGCACACTGGCCTCCAAGCCAAGGGCACACGTCCAACAGGTACCAAGATCACTCACGTTGTGTCCTCTACCATGATGTCAAGTCTGCTGCACTCCCTGCTCAGGGACAAGCTTTATCCTGAGCCCCCTGATGAAGAACTAGAAATACAGGTAAAATAGCAGGGGGTCCCCTTTTATCTTTGAAGCATGTTCTCTGTCTTTATCAATTAACCTATTTGTCTGCGATGTTTACTTCTGTATATATAAGGACTTCCGTTGAGGGGACTTAATCTTGGCCATGAACAGTAGATACCATATACTATAAGCAGTCAATAGTAAGGTCGGAAGGCACAATGAATGTATTTGATTATCATTTGTTTGTTAAATTCTCTTTTACAAGCTGTTTCTCTCTGAGACAGGAATGGGAAACTGCCCTGCATTGTTACCCTGTAACATTATAAATAAAACTGAGGAAGGCATGCTACTTTACATTGAGTTTCAAGGTACCTGGGCACATTTTATTTAAATGCATTACTTTTTACTTGATCAGGTTCTGGTTCTGTTCTGTTCACGTTTCAGTTGTCCGTCTCTTAATTCACTAGCAGTTGTGATTTGTTGCTTTGCTTCATTAGTGGTCTGGATTCTGTTCTGTGTGTAAATGGAATTGTTTACTTGCTTTAGTCGCACATGAGTTATAGCTGGGTGAATCACAACAGCTATTTGGGTGCTCAGATATTAGTGTGTCTAAATATGGCTTTAGGAATATAACTTACTGGTGATATAAGGAAAAAAACCTTGATTGATTGTCAGATTGTTAGTGGGTTTTCTGGGCTGATACTTGGAAAACTATCTTAACACACATTCACACAAATGTGTGATCAATCTAGAAATTGCTGAGATGAAGTTGACCTGTACTAATCCTTTTCTGCCATTCACCAGAGTAGAATCCCACTGTCACAGCTGATGCTAGCCTGCCCATACTGGTGGCTTTGAACACATGACATGTGGCAGGGTGGGTCCTGCATTGCTATGGCACTGTCTGGGCATGTCCCCACGAGCATGCATGTGCAGTTTGTGGTTCTGCAAATCTGCCTGCGGCTCTGCAAAGCACATGTGCCAAACATACAGGCATTTGCAGTGCTGCTAACTGGCAGTGCCGTGGGTTTTTTTTGACACTGGAAGATCCCAGTGTCAAAAAAAAAATGCGCCAAAAAAAATTGGGGTGGTGCATGTGGCAGCAGAGTATGCCTCCTGAAACTGGAGCCTGTCTGGCCAGAGCCACGCTCCAGTTGCTAGCCAGGCTCTGTGTGCCTGGATTGCTGCTGCTGCAGCCCCAGGAGGGCCCTAGGATCCCAGGTAAGGCTGCTGGGACCATCTCAGGTGCTGACCTCAGCCTCCCCTAGCCCACCTAAGGCAATTGTCGCACATCAGAGTGTGCGTGCAGGGGTGTGCCTGGCAACAACTAGAAGTGGCACAAGTATATGCTGCTGCTTGTTGTCCCTGGGGAAATGCATGTTCCTGGGAGCTCTTGGGGATGCACCCTCTGAGTCCTGTTTTGGAGGCACCAGGTCCAGGAGTGAGAGGGCATTTGTGTGTGTTTAGTTTCTTCTCTGCCATATATGCTCTTTCTACTTCAGGCAAGTTGCTCAAGATACAGACAAACAGGCTTGCCTGCATGCCTGTAGACTTTTTCCAAGTCTGATATTCTTCACTTCCTTCCCTATCTGCAAATGGGGTTGGTACAAACCTCACAGGGCTGTTTTGAGGTTAAATTGCTGTTCGTGAAGCTCGTTGTTATGCTTCAACGCAAAGCCCTGTTTGAACACAAAGGAGTGACTGTACACTGTAGGTGCCATTGAATGGGTTTCCTCTAGGCAGTGGCTAGAGTGTTTTCACTACCCAGCAGCATTTAAACTAAAAGGAAATACGGATGTTATAAACTCAAGCCAGTGTTGCTGCTTTTTCAGTAGCTGATTGTGTTGTTTGTCTCTTTCTAGTTCCATAGTGATCTGTTGACAGCTGTGAATGCCTGCTATGAAGGGGACACGGTCATAATCTGCCCTGGTCATTACATTGTAGATGGCATGTTCTGCATTGCTGACTCCATTGAACTGGAAGGTAGGAGGTTCTTTTAGTGTGGAAGAGCCTGAAACTAATATGCCTTGGTAGGTTTTACAGAAGTCAAGTGAACTGCTCAAAGGACTCGCGAACTGCAGGGAGTGGGTTGGCTGGAGTGTGCCAGCCTTTTTGCCTGCCTTGCCATTCCTGAGAGGTCCTGCTTCCAGGACCCAGAACGTTGCAACTTTCAAATGTCTGGACTGGTTTCAGCTGTTACCAGTGCCCAGGAAGGATGAGAGTATAATAGCTACAGCTGCAAATTAGCCTGGATGATACTTCAGAAGAAGAAATCTATTCCAAGTTTTTAGGATTTTTTTCATGCCGTGTGTTTAGATGAACTTATTCAATCGCTTTCTAATTATTTGGCTGGCAAAAAACTGGCAGGAGCATACAATGAAGCCTGGATTTAGTTTTCCAAGTACAAGGGTAGCTTCTATGCTTAAATTGCAGTGCACTGACTATAAAAGCTGAAGGTAAACAATCCTCAGTTACTGAAATCTAAAAGTTAAAGATCCCTCAGGGTGTGTGTGTGTTTTTGTGTGTGTGTGCACGTGCGCATGGAGGACAAGTTCACTGACTGGCTGGTTAAGAAGACTTGTCCCACTCTAGTCAAATTTTTGTGAGCCATTAAGGGAGCTCATTTTCCTTCCTCCCCATTGAGAGAGAGCACTGTAAAATGTACTCCTTTTCATGTGGTATAACATTGCTTATTGACAATGTTATACCACAAAGTTATTGCTTATGTTATGAGCATTTGTTAGCATGCTAGTAAATATTTAATATCTTTATGATATGGCTTTTGCCAGTTAGTGGTAATGGAGCCTTGTGGATTAAGTACTAGACCGCAATGTAGAAGTACTTGAACTCTATTCTTGGCTTTGCCCCCGACTTCTTGTGTGTCCTGTGCCAAGGTATTATTTTTTTTTTTACTTTACTTTCCTCATCTGAAAAGTATGGCCTCAGTCTGTGAGAGGGACATTCTGAGAGTCTGCAAGTAGTACAGCACTTGCAATGGGCATACCTAACAGAGTAAGAGACAAGCTAAGAACTTTGCTTATAGGAGTTCGATACTGAACATGATCTGTGTGTATATACATATTTACTTGAACAGAAGATGACCCTGATTAAGACTACTCCCCCAAGAATTAGGTTCTATATATGAAACATTTATAGATTTGTTATACTTTTCCAGGTATCGAATCTAATTATTGGAGGTTTACCTTGAATTTGTCCCTCTCCCACTGCTACAGTAGGAAAAATAAATCTGGGGGGGGTCAGGTAGCCCTTTGCTTTCTGTTTCCCCACAACTTTTTCCCCTGGCAGCCCCTTCCCCTTCCTCGCTCCCCTTACTGCCAGACCCTGCTCTCCCTGAGCATGTGGAAGTTAAGAGCAGATTTGAAAACAGTAACCTTGACATTTTAGACATTACTGTAGCAATTTACATATAGTTCCCATAGATTTAGTTCCTACACAAAACTAATGTAGCTCACCCATAAAAAGGACAAAGATTAGTATAGCGACAAAAAATTCACTTAGTTGACTCCATGTGTATGGGTGTATTCGAGCTGTCTGAATACATATTTTCCCCCAGATTCATGATAACCTTTCTGTACAGTGCCAATGTCTTAAGTCCTATATGGGGAAAAATGCGTAATGGAACATGATGGAGATAGCAGCTGGATTGGCAGCTATTAGTACCAGCTTAGTGACATTTTCAGAACTTAAAATGTTCGCATTTGAAATTTTTACTACTTAACTCTCAATGAGAACATTTTGTTAACTGGCCACAACTTTATCTGGGATCTTCCGTTTTAGCACTAGAAACTAACATGTTTGCTTTAGGTTCCACGGTGTAGTCTTCACTCCCTGAGGCCCTCTATAGAAGTGCCATAGAGCAAGTGGAATAGCTTTATCTGCTTTCTTCTCCCCAACCCTATTCTTAGGGATACTGTTTCGGGGATGAGTGTAAAGCAGGTTGACTACAATTAGTGATAATCCCAAAGCTCTTATCTTTGGATAGTAATTCTCCTTTCTGTTTCTCAAGTGTTGAGTAGTTCGGCTGGGAAAATATCTCATTTGCTGTCCGAAGTTGTGCACTTTGAACCTACTGCCACTATTCTTCCCAGAAGCACCCTTACATGAGGGGAATGGCAATTTCTGAATCTCTTACTGTCTCTGTTGAAACCTAATTTTATTTTGTATTTGGCTCTTCAAAACTAGCTGCTAAGTTTTCCAAATACTGCTTTTAATTTTTTTCTGTACATCAAGGTATTTACATACTCAGTACAACTGGTGTCACACTCTGACACTTAACTGGAGCTTCTGCACAGTTGTTTTTTGGGAAGTGATAGGATTGAAGCAGTTTTAATAGTAGCCACATTATCACTTTCCTTATCTTAATTCTTGCCTATGACAAGCAATACATGCTTTACCTGCTCATAATTTTTTCTGTAAGTATTTGAATGCTGACGGCTCTGGATGGCTTAGTAAATCAGTGGTGCCATATGCTTCAGAAAATTATTTTTATCATTAATTCAGCTGAAACCCTCTGTTTGTCAAATGATGTTCAGGTTTTGACCTGTTTTATTTAAATACAGAAGTCAGTAGTGCAGTCATTGAAACTCATTCCCTCTACGTCAAGGGGAGTTATGTTCGGATGAAGCAGCCATTTGGAGCCTCAGCCTTCTCTGTGTGCTGTAGGGCTGTGGTTTTCAAATTTCTTTTTCATTTGTGGACCCCTAAAACAGTTCAATTGCTGATGTGCACCCCTTTGGAAATTTTGAATAGAGGTGTAAACCCCTTTGAATTGTAAGTATGGGTATTTGCATACTTTTGATCATAAACATCTTTCGTGGAGCTCTTAGACATAGTCTGTGGACCTCCAGGTGTCTGCCGACCACAGGTTGAAAACCACTGTTTTAAGGGTACCCATTATGTCATCTTAGAGCAAGTTGATATCAAAAGGAGGATTGTGGGTAGCCTAAGTGATTGAGGGGAGGGGGAATTTAGGATGATAGAACTCAGGTGGTAGGCCTCTAACTCCAATTTCACAGTTGTGGTAGGTATTGAGCTCTTAAGTTCAGCTGTGAACTACAGTAGCATGTTTGCACATGAATTTTATCCTAATCTAACCTCTTCTTTTAAGGTTATGGTCTGCCAGATGATATTGTCATAGAAAAACAAGGGAAAGGAGACAGTTTTGTTGACTGTTCAGGGGCCAATGTAAGAATCTCTAATTTGAAGTTTGTTCAGCATGATGCAGTGGAGGGAGTCTTAAGTAAGTATTGATTATCCTTGTGTCTATTTTTTCTGCTTTGACAACTGATGGAATTATACCTTTGTTAATTTAATTAGGATCAAACATTCAAGCCTACTGGTTTCTCAGAAATTAGTATTAAATGTCCCTTATTGGTATAAATATTATACCTTCATTTTTTCCCCAGTTATGAATAATCTGGAAATTAGTGTCATTTCTAGCCATTGTCCTGCCTGCCAATGACTCTTATCTTCATTCTTAAGTTAGCAGATAAAACTGTTTTATCTGCTAAGTGTACCTTTCTGAGGGTATTTGTACACATGCATGTGCTGCAGGATCAAGCGCTGCAGCGCATGCATTCACATAAACAGCAAAATGCACATCAGTGCTGAGAAAATGGTGGCAGTGCGCTTTTGAACTAAAACTCATCAAAGGTGTTTTAGTTCAAAAGTGCACCATTGCCATTTTCTGCATGCTTACACGCATTTCACCATTTATACAAGTGGACGTGATGCAGCGCTGGGCGCTTCAACTCACGTGCTCTGCAGACTCGATTAATTGAGTCTGCTCTTGCACACTAGATTTTTAGCTTGTAGCATCAAACAAAGTATGTGTATAAATGCCCTGAATTGTTGAATGTTTTTGGTCCTGTTTGGAGAATGACACATCTCTGGCAAAGAATTGCCTTGGAAATAACTTACTATATCTGAACCAGCCTCTCCTTTTCCCATAGACCAGACACTAGGGGTGTGCAAAGCTTTGGTCGCCAGTTCAATTCGGAGAAGATTCAGCTCTATTTGGATTGAATAGGGAAAACAAAAAACCCTCCAAATCAATTAGGAAAAAGATTTGGGGATTTGGAAGGCAGTATTTCAGGGCACCAGAAACTGAGAAGAGGGAGGAGGAGTGGGGGGGGGAGGAGGGGGG
>NW_017728998.1:27554189-27560069 GCF_001723915.1 Gavialis gangeticus | reverse complement strand
GGGGAGGAGGGGGGAAGACTGACATCTGTAGCTGGCCAGTGACTGTGATCTTTCTCTGAGTGCCCCTCCAATCACAGTGCTCTGGGGGAGGGATGTAGAAACAGCACACAAGCCTCTGTCTACAGCTTTTCTGTCCCTTTTGTGAGCTGCTTCTGCCTGAGTACTGGGAAGGCCCCCTGTTTCAGGCTACCATCCCTGCTGGTTTCATCCTGCTGTGCCTTAACACACACAGTCACACATGTCGAGAGTTTTGCTTGTCATCAACATGAGGTGCAGTTTCTCAGAAACCCCTGCACCTATCTCTTTGAAACGTGGCAGGGCAGGCTTCATGCCCTCAGAAGGGGCTACTGTTCCTGCTGTCTTCATCCAAATCTGCCAAAAAATGACCAAGTTATAGGTATTTCAGTGATTTTTCCCATTATGGTTTATGGCCAAATCACAAAATCTCCCTGAATCAGTGCCAAATCTTCTGAAGCCATTTCGGACGAATCGATTTCAGGACGGATCTGAATCGAATCGCTGTCCTCTGAATTGGCTGAATCCGAATCAAATACTTCCCTATTTGCGCAGGCCTACCAGGCACCCTCTGTTTTCTGACGGACAAACTTCCAAACTGAAGCTCAGCCACAGGGTTGCTCCTCAAAACAGCTCTCTAATTTTCTTTCCTACAGCATTATTTATATGACAGTCAATGAAGTCCATTTGTACTGTTCTAGCTGGCAGCCTGGTTCTGTTGTTCTTCTTTGGCTTGTTGTCCTCTGTTGGGCAAGTTGATGCTGCTGTGTTTGATGTCATGCCTCCCCCATTGTCTTTGTCCAGTAGGCAAATGAAAACCTGAGTGTTTTACATGCCTGAAGATATGGTTGCTTTTCCTAGGCTCAAGGCAATATTATTTGTCTCAATCTCAGCTCTTCATTTAAGGAACTCCAATTGTAAAGAAAATTATGCCAAGCTAAATGCCATTATTTCCTTTAGATCTCTAAATCTGTTCATGGTACAGACAGCTTTTTTGATCCTCTAAGGAAAAATTAATCCTGGTGGCATTTGTTGGTAAGTCTGTTGACTATGGCCTTCTGTCTTTTGGAGAAGGTGCTAATTAGTACTTTGCCAAATAGAAATTTATTTTTGGAATGTCATGGTAAAATGTTTAGCACCTTGATACAAACATTCCAGATTTCACTGGCTTAGGTAAAACTTCACGAAATTTGTGTCCCCCATTTCAATAATATCTGAGTCGCACTACTAATATCAGTGTCATGTGTGCTGTATTAACATTAAAGCTCACCTTCCCCCTCCTTTCTGCTGCTATGTGGTGTGGAGCTGGTGTCCATGTGTTGCAACATAGAAGTTGTGAGGTGGATCAGACTTAAATGGGGCTGCAAGGTTAGACGCATGAATGAAAATCTGCATAGCAGTGGTATCCTGACCCTAACACTTCACTCTAGTTAAGCACCTTTCCCCAATTGAAACAGATAGCCATAAAAGAATATTCAGTTGAATATTGGTCTTGGGAGGTTCACTTGTACACTGCCTCGATCCTCTCTGGTTTGGGCCCTGGATTAATGTGCTGATGTGTGGCAACATAGCTGCAGTACACCCAGAGTCCTTGGAATAGTAATAGAGACTGTGTGTTAACTTATCTTGGTCTGGTACCCAGAAATGGATTTAAAAAAAATGCTGAATGCTACTGGGTCTGCCTTCTGGGATTCACTGAAACCTTACTGCAAGCAGTTGAGTTGGGCTTGATGGACAGAAATTTCTCTTTCTTTTTACTCATTTTATGCTTTTTTTAATTTTTTTTTTAAATGACTTCTAATGTTAACAATGCACGTTTGAGTGCAGGTGTCCACCATGGGAAAACTACCCTGGAGAACACTGTATTACAGTGTGAGACTACAGGTGTTACAGTGCGAACATCAGCTGAGCTGTTAATGAAAAATTCTGATCTGTATGGTGCCAAGGTATGAATTAATTCTTCAGTCTTCATGCAGCTGTAGCTTGTATCCTAAAATAAAATGAAGCCTTCTGCTGCTGAATAGGGAAATGTCCTCTTTCTTGATTGCAACTTCCTTAATCCTTTAAAAAAAACCTTTAATACATTTGGCTTAATTGTCTTGGTTTTCAGAAATTGGTCACAACATTCTTTTAATCTCATGAAGTATGTACCTGTTGAAGGAGACAAATGAATGTTGACTTGCATGGAACACTGTGAAAAAGAAAAACTAAAAAAAGTCCATCTATGAATGAAATAAACTTTGATGCTTTTTTGGAGCTGATCCATGTGGATATAGCCGTCTTCAAATTGAGCCTCGTTTTTTCTGTCCTCACATATTTTTCTTCCTCATTAAGCTTCACTTCAGTTGAATTCTCGTTTTGACCAACTTGCCTGTTGATTCTTACAAGGAGATGGTCAGAAATCTAGCGCTTGTTATAATGTGGCAAGTGAATTGGCATTGGGGTTGGGGTGCTAAAGAGCAAATAGAAACTTACGCATGTGTTGCTCAATTACTCTTCAGCAGGCTTTCTTAGAGTATGACAGTAGCAGTGTCTGTGGGCCTCTGCTGCTTGAGCTAGTTAGCTAAGTCTGTAGCTGGAGGTAGTAGCAGATTCCTGTGTTGTCTAACTGCTGGATTGGAAAGGGGATGTGCACTAGGATACACTTGGAAAAAGTCTGAAATGGAAACTTTTCAGGAATTAACTCTTTACTTCACTGTACAGGGTGCTGGTGTTGAGATATATCCAGGTAGCACATGTACCTTGATAGGCAATGGCATACACCACTGCAGGGAAGGAATCCTTATAAAGGTGAGTTCCAGGTAGATCATGTTCAAATATCTCTGTAAGATTCATACCAATAATTGTTGTTTAGGCATCTTGTGAAGTTACTGCTTTTAAATGTTTAGTACCGTTTGAAAGACAAGGAATGATAGTGGAGTCAGTCGATTTGGAATTTGGTCTGTTGTAGTAAAATGTCCCCTTTATTCAACAACTTTAGGAAAGGAAATGTTGTTAACTATGTCCCTGAATTACACAGAGATTTAGTTTTTCTGTATTAGATGTGCTCTCTTTGTAAAATAAACAAAGACAAGTTCAAATTCCTGGAATTCGCTAGCTATAACTTGTTTTTACATTTGTCTCTCTGGTAGGACTTCTTAGATGACCATTATGACTTACCCAAGATAACTATGGTGAATAATGTGATCCATAACAATGAAGGGTATGGATTTGTTCTGGTAAAACCAACAATTCCTTCTGATGTGAAAGACAATCCTGCAGAAAGATTAGAAGGTATTTTTTTCTTGCAACCTTCATTTTTTTTTTAATAGAGGTCTGATATGGTGATTATATCTAGTGTGTTTCTGTATATTCTTCATATTACTCAGTTTACCAGAAAAAAACTCTCTAAAAAGGCTGAAAATACTTTGGATGAGTCTAGGTTCCATTATAATTATGAGAATACTGGAATGTCCTAGATTACTGCAGAGAAACATTTCAGGAATATGTGCAGATTATGCAGGTGTGTAATAACTTTGGAATTCATTCTTTTGTCCATGGGTATAAAAGCATTTTATAAACTGTCACTTGATGTTTGTGCAGTCTTAGCTGGGGCACTTCGAGCATGGTGATTTTGAGGAGATCCTGACAAAGAAAAAACACCATGCAACAAAAGAGGATTTAAGATGGGTCTTATGGTTGTCACATTTGAATTCTGCGCTCAAAATGTGCTCAGATCAGTGTGTTTTGAATCAGTCCTAAAATTGTAGAGTTGCTCTTCTATTTGCTTTCCAGTCGATTCTTTCCTATCTACCCAACCCATGTGCTTTGCCATACAAGTCCTGCTGAACTGAAGGGACCACACAGGTCACACACAGACAAAATAGGGTGTGGAAACAGAAACTGGTTGTGCTCCTCACAGAGTCCTTTTTGGCAGAAATTAATCCTCTGCTCTCCTGTTCCACCACGTGGCCAGGTTGAGACTTGTAAGCGTGTGAGTATTGTTTCCTGAAGAAAATAAAATGTAGTAATTTCATACATTAAAAATGATTAAATATTTAAAGCCTACATAGTTGTTTTCTGTAAAATACATAGCAGTCCCTTGGTCACATAAGAGTTTCAAGATTCAAGAAATGTTCCTCTCAAGCCTCACATGGCTGTATTCGGTATATATGGCTTATCATTAAACCTGTCACCTAGAAAGTTGGGGATTTTGCTTCCTTCAGATCATTAACATAACATTTGCTGTCCTTTCCTTTTTCCAGAAGCGGTTTCCTTAAAATCTTACTTTTGTATATTTACTAATTTTGGAGCATCTGTCTGAGCAAAAGCATCCCAGCTGCAAGCTGGCTGCCTTAACTTGTTCTGTTCTTTGTTTCTATTGTACTTTTGTCTATGCATTGGAGTTTTAGGTCCTTGCAGACGAGAGCTGATACAGCTAACCTGATATACTTGAAATAATAGTAATACTGCAATATAAAACACATTTCCATGAAGATTGAAGAAAACTAAATTCCACACTATTAAAAATCTGACTTTCTAAGTAGTTCAGCTCCTTTCTGGCATCTGCATAGTCAGTAATAACCTTTCTTGTTGTTTTCTGACTTAGAAAATATACAAAATACCCAGTCAGATGGTGAAATGGACAACGTCAGAGGCTTGGGACCTGAAAAGCTGTGCGAATGTGCATCCAATGAAATGGAGCTTTATGAGAGAACTGAGATTTCTGGACAAACCGAAGGCAATTATGAAATTGCGAACGAACTTGGTGCTACCTCTGCAAAGAAAAGCCAGATGCACAAGAAAAGGCTGAGTGAACTGGGAATCACAGAGGCTGATGACAACTTAATGTCTCAGGAAATGTTTGTTTCTATTGTGGGCAATCAGTTCAAACACAATGGGAAAGGAAGTTTTGGCATATTCCTTTTCTGACTCCCTCCCTTGGAATGCCATTGCAGTATCTGATTTGCACAAGCTATTATGTTCACTCTTGCTTTCACAGGTTTTAATATGACTCATCTGCCTTCCATGATGTCTATCGAATGTGATTAATTCAGGCGTATTTATTTTTTTAAACAATGTTCATATTACACATCATGAAATGGCTATGTTGTCCGAACTTGGACAACGCAGTGGGTGAATATAACTCCAGTCTGGAAGCCTAGTGTGGAGAGGGCAAATTGAAAAGCTTCCCTTTTACTAGCAATGTACCCCATTTTTACCATAATATTTATTTAACTTTAAATGTAAAGCGCTTTAAAAAATGTAGGCACCAGAAATTAGAGTGGACAGTCAGTGCAAAAGCTGAGTGTATAGCTCTGTCCATGATGTTTCTTACACACAAGTTCATTTGATTTTTTTTTTCCATATAACACTGCCAGTGCTTCATTCTTGTAAATAAAAACTTTTTTTTTACAATTAGGAAATTTGCACACTTATTTAGTAGGAAACCTACACTTGTGATATACTGTTTACAAGATTGATTAGGAAACCTATGAAACATCTGGAAAGATGGTATTTTTCCATGCTAGATGTAAATTTTCACAGCAACTTTGTAGTCCCTACTGCTGGTGGTGTCTGTAGAGCTTTTCTTAAGCCATAGTGTGCTCTAAATGAATTGTAGTGAGTTCCAAAAGAGAAGAATGCAAAGTACATGCTTGTATCTTTCTCTGCAATAGTCTTGTTGTATCTTGAGATGGTTTTCACACATGCCATGTGTTGACAATAGACCAATTTTTGGTACATCATAGAAAACAGAATCTCTCCAAACCATAGAAATACTTATCAGCATAACAAAGGCAAAGCACATCAGGTCTGATCTTGTAAGACTTGAAGTTTTCTTAATATTCCATAAGGTGAATAGTTATAGGATCAGACCTGGGGTTA
>NW_017728998.1:27536186-27549189 GCF_001723915.1 Gavialis gangeticus | reverse complement strand
GTACATCATAGAAAACAGAATCTCTCCAAACCATAGAAATACTTATCAGCATAACAAAGGCAAAGCACATCAGGTCTGATCTTGTAAGACTTGAAGTTTTCTTAATATTCCATAAGGTGAATAGTTATAGGATCAGACCTGGGTTATATTGTTCTTATTTGAGGGGAAAATTGCATTGACTGCCCTCCAAGTGAGGATTTGGCCCTGTAATTGTTAAAATGCCCTCCTGCTTATGTTACTTAATCAGAATGATCCCTTATCCCCATTCTTTATGCGGTCTTTGCCCTTTGAGATACGTAGATTGTTTTGGCACTTCTATTTGAGAGTGGGTATAAGAATGGTTGCTAGTCAGTGAGGGTTGGTATATTCCAGGAGGTAGAAAAATGCACACCTTGGTGTGCTCTAGAAAAAATTCTGAAATAAATAAATTTTTGGTTGACTTACATTATTAATAACCTATGTTATTTATAAATTCTTGTGAACTTGACTCTGTAGTACCTTTTACCCCAGCCTTGTTCGAATTGGGGTGGGAATCAAAAGCCCCTCAATGCATTTTGTGTGTGATACAATTCATTGTTGATGCCGAGGATAAATGGACACTTACGAATTTGTCTCAGGATTTTGTTTCACTTTCTGCAGTTTTGACTGTTGAAACTGCAGAGAACGTATTGTTGCTCCTAAATCTTATAAGCCATTTTTTGCAGGCTTTGCCACTTTAGATGCTCAAATTAAATATTTATCTCCATTGATTGATTGATGCTGAGAATTGAATACTGAGCAGATATCACTTCCACTGCAATTATCTTAATTAAGCACAGAACCATGCACTTCTGCTAATGAACAACAATACAGCAGTTTTTTCATGATCTAAGCTTTGTAAATGTGGCTTGAATATTTTAACCATAGGATTCTCAGTAGTCTTATCTTTAAACCAGGGGTGACCGAGATTTGGTCTGCAGGGAACACCATGGGTCTGGAAACTTGGTGGCGGGGGAACAATGGCAGCATTTGGTTGCTTCAGCTTCTAGAGCTGTGGCAACCAAGGCTGCTGCTTCTTACCAGCTGCCAGATTTTCTGGACTCATGGAAAGCCCATGGGATTAGGTGGGATGGGGCACCACTGCTCTAAACCATTCTTTATGTCAGAAAGGATTTTACCATTCATAAAATGTTATGCACATAGTACTGTTATCTGTATGTTCTGATTTGCTTATTTGTGATTCTTATTTTAAAAAACAGAGACAAACCTGTAGTTACCCATGGTTCTTTTTCTGCCCCTCTTTTTTCAAACCTGTGACCATGACATCTTGTGCAATATAAATATCATAAAGCACTACTCCCTTTTTTCCACAGGAAAAGGAACCTGAATTTAAGGGCCTTATCAATAAATCACTTCCCTCTGTTGTATACAGGTTTCTTTTCAGTAAGCAGCTTGTACATTGGTAGAAAGAGAGAAGAGAAATGGGTGGAGATGATCATGAGGCATACAGATGGCAATATTCTTGCCATACACATGGAATTCCTGAGCCCGCAGTAGAATGACATCTTCTGCATCTCAGTCTGGGGAAAAAAATACATTAAAATAATTATGATTATCACGACACTTTCATTAGTTGTGCAGCTTGGTAGGTAGATGATCTTTTATTAGAACACAAAGAATTTTGACTTGAAATTTTGGATTTGGAATGCTGGATTTTGGAGCTTTTTTTAAAGCGAATCCAATCACAGCCTATAACAAACCATATTGATGCAAAATAGACCCCTGCCTTTCTTTTTAGGGTCAATATAAAACACAGCAGGTGCAAATGAAGGATTCTGTTAAAATCCAGTGTACTTTATTAAAGGTCAGCTAATGGTATTTTATTTACATCTAGCTTTTAGGCAATATTGGCTTATGACAGCTTTTTTTTCCTACCACGTTTTCTTGGCATTGGACCACTTCACTTTTTAACAATGTAAACGAAAGATCCTTCAATTAATCTCCGTGTGTACTGGGCTTAGTACCTTTTTAGGATACTGCCTCAGCTGTAACACAGGGAATTTGACTCTGGTCAAATAAAAATTAAGAGTATTTCAAAAACAGTTTATAGACTTAATCATCTTATTGCTATGTTGGCACAACCAAAATACATTTAAAATCTGCTTGTCATAGGTAGCCAACTGGAATCCAGCAAGAAAAAAATATCCCTAGTTTTGTTTTTATGTCTTAATACAATTGCCAGTGAAACAAATCCTGTTTTGAGATGCAAAAAGTAAATTAGCATTTTTGCTTTTCATCACAGTAGGTGTATTAAATTTGCAGTGCACATTTCCCTTAACCTTCTAAACTCGTTAGAGGGGAAGAGCTAACAATGAATTGTTACCAGATCTCAGCATCTAGGATAATACACACTTCAAAAGAGGCTTTTTACCTAAATCCAATTGTCACCTCTCCTTTTTGAATGATTTCTTTGTTTAAAATAGACACAGTAATTCAGTATTATGCAGATTCTCCCTTAATGCAAAGCACTCTGTCAACACCTGTAATTCTCCTAATAGATATAAAATGTACCTGTCTAAAACTGTGAATGAGTATTTTGTAGTTGATGGGGGATGAGTCTGCATCACCACACATTAAACCAAGAAAGAAAAGATGGTGCTCTAGTGAGTAATGCAGCCTAAAAAGCTCTCTGGAGGGGAAGCTGATATGAATTGATAGAAGTGTGTGGGCCATATACTTAACAACGGAAATGTGAAGGGGAAGAGAGTCATTTGGGGAAGAGGCTAGGGACTAATGCTAGCCAAGGAATCTGCAGAACATGTTTATTAGTTGTAGTATTTAAAGCTACTAGCTGCCTTGTTGCTCAGAAAAATTAAACACAAAACCCCTTTCTAAAGATTTCCTTCCTTAGTCTTTCCCATCCCTGGGCTTATAAGTTACTTCTAGAATCACAGTTTCTAGAGGTAACGACGTCCTTCCTATTGGTGGATGTTCTCATATAGGCAGCTAGTACCTGACCATTGAGTTTATCAAGATAAACTCATTGTTTCCTTATGTTCCTTATTTGTCTGCCTGTTTCTGTCCCTTGGCTCTTGTCTTACACTTACAATGGAAGCTCCTCAGGGCCCAGATGGTCTCTGCTCTTTGTAAGCCCCAAGCAAGTTAGGCGCAAATGCAATGCAAGAAATTACAGTCCTCCCAGGTGTCTGGAATTAGACTTCTCGTTTTAACCATGTACTCCTCACCTCTACATGGTTCTTCTGTATAATATATGTAAAACCTATTAGGAATGGTAACATTGATTCAGAGTACCACCTATCAGGATCCTGCTCAGGTCTTCTGAAACCCTGACTAAACAGCCTGTGAGCTAAGGGTGTTGTTGCATATTACAATTTGCACACGCTAAATTGAAATATTAGGTGGTATTAAAGTCAGTAGGAGGTATGAGCAGTCACTTGTAGTATGAGGTGTAATGTTCACAGTAAGCTCTGATGATCTCTGCCTTATGCAGCTCTTACTTGCTACTAGGGGGCCAGTGTCCGAGCAGTTGTGCTGAGAGCAGCTGTCCCTCCTGCTCTCTCTGGTCATTGGCCAGTCTGGGCTCTCAGTCAGGGGACCCCAGCTTGAACCTATCCACCTTGCCCCTTCTCTCCCCAGTTATATTATCTTCAGCTCCCTACCCCCAAGCCCAGTATCTGGGTAGCTAATTGAGCCCCACAGACATGGGGAGTGCTTGGCAGAGCAGACTAGGAAGGAGGAGCGCACAGGCTAGTGGTGCTGGCACTCTGCAGCCCTGTCCACCTGTCTTGCCAGCTGGCCCTGCAAAGGCTGCTGGCATGTGCATTTGTTTGCTAAGGACCTTGCATTGGGTGCCCAGGCTGGAGGAGGGGAGTGAGTAACGGGGCTGGTACAACAGTGGAGGCTTTGGGGCCAGGAGGTTTCTCTACCTAACAGGCAGCCCCAGGATGCAGGCTGTGCTCATCCCCTCCCCCATTTCTCCACTAGGACCCAGACATGCACCTCCTGAGAGAGGGTACCAAGGTGATGCACAGCCCCACCTCTGGGACGCTGCATCCCCTGCCTTCCTTGTGCTGGTCCTCACTGCTCTTGCCTGGTGCTCTGGACATACAACTCCAGCTGCCTGGGCCAGCGCATGCCCTGTGCTGCACCTCCATGGTGTGTGCGCTATCTGTTGTCCCAGCCTGCCACCCGACAGGGCTTCAAAGCAGCCCAGAATGGTGTAAAAATCCCTCTGAGTCCACCTGTCTTGAAGCAGCAGCAAAAGGAAGAGGTCTTCCCCTGGGGTGGGTGGGAGTGTCAGTTTAGGGCCAGTATCATCCTGCTGGGCAGTAGAGTGCTAGAAGTTCATTTGTGGGAGTGGGGAGGGAGGTTGGGGGAGCTTGGGTTGTACCTTAGGATACTGGAGGACTGGAAATTGCTCATATTACCTCTGGGGTAGTCAGATGATAACAACGCAGCTTACTTAATGCAGTCTGGAGATGCTCCTTGTGCAATAAGGTGCAACTTTATGATGGTACAAGTGCAATTGGCATGTTTTCCTTTTTGAATGCTTGGAAGCTAATGTTTTAACTGCCTTTTACACATGCCAGGTATAACATGTAAGAAGGCCCTAAGGCAGGTTGCTCATTGTGAACCATTTCATGTGCTGAACTGAATCTCATTGACTTTTGAAGCAATGGGTCTCCACAGGTGCAGGTGTGGCCATCATGTAGGTGGAATTGGGGCTTGCGGGATGATTTTCATTATGGTTATTTGAAGTGAACGTTTGTCTGTTCATTGAACAGAGACTAACATCATTCAGGAGTTTTCATAGGGAATTAGGCTTGCTGTGCAAGAACGTAGCACTTCCTCCTTTTCCCTGCTTATACCTGAACCATGGCCAATATTGCATGATGAATCGTCTTAATCTCTTTTTCCTGACAGCAGATGGATCTATATTCTTGTTTTCTGCAAGTCCTTTCATCCCAAAGGATTTCTTACCAACACAGCCACTCATAATTAAGCACTGATATTTACATGTCTTCATCTAGGTCAATAAAAGTGACACGTAAAAATCTTCTGTTTTGAACAACTCTAGCTGTGTGCCTAGGGCTTATGAAAAGCCTTTTGAGCTAAATCAATAGTGCTGGAGCTTCTGTTTTAAAACTCAGTAAATGATTAATAAGGCAAGTTAAGAGGAATCAATAACTTGGTATATATCACTTTGCAGGTTGGACAATATTTTTAAAAGAATTCACTTATCTTTTCATTATAACAAAGCAGATGAGAAGTGCAGCCAAATTGATATAGGCTTTGTTATAACCCATAGTTCAACACTAACCTCCTTTTTTCATAAAACATTCATTAGCTACCTTAAAGGGCAAGGCAACAGCTGATACAGTGTAAATGACTATTATAACAGCAAAAATCTTATTATTTTAAGGGAATTGGTGCCAAGTTTTGGAGTTTTGCCAGTTTTCAGTAGCTGAGGATTAAGCATAAAATGTTTCTTAACTAACTCAGGACTTTCTCTGCTTCAAGTCATGTAACTGTTACAGGCCCCATTTCAGATCTATGAAATGGATGTAATGTCTATCTGAGACGGCACTATAATAAATGAGAGATGAAGGCTGTTGGCAAAGAAATTATAGTGTATTATGGCTACAGCATCGCTCCAACACTGTCATAGCATACTATGGGACTTTTCTCTTAATTGTTGCTTTTGTTTCCTTTTAACAGTTGCTACAGCTATTTTCACCTGTGGCTTTCAGACTATGATATAAGTACCAAATAGGGGTACTTATATTGTCTTTAATCCAAAGAACTCAATATACAATTACAGATATCTCAGCGGTAACAAGTATTATCCCCATATCACAGAAATGGAATTGAGGCTTGGGAGCATTTACATGAGTTCCATAAGCTCCCAGAACAAAACTTTGGTAGGGCCCGGGATAAAACCTGATTGGCTCCTGTTCTAACTAGGCAATATTTGCTCCCCTTGAGAAGATTGGATCAGATAGGGCAAGCCCCCCCCCTCCCCCCCAGTTTTGAAAACCATTCTTCATGATCTGGTACAGAAGTTCTATAGTCTAATTGGTCTAACCTAAACTGATTAAGTCTGATGCATCATCCTTCCAGGTCTATCTCAGACCAGGTTCTGCTACTTTTAAACCAGTCTATTTGCACTGAACTGTTCTGTTACAGGTTTAGACTGGTGTCCAATCATGTATGTGTAATGTCCAATCAGTTTATGTGTAATGTCTTCACCTGGCCCACAAGATTAATAGGGGCATCGTCACATTAAAGACTTTGGGAGGCTGCAAACCCTTTGTTTCTCTCGCATTATTTTTTCTGGTTCCTTTCTAATCACTCTGGGTTAATGCGGAAATATTTGGTTCAGGGTTACTTCCAGCTAATATTATGGCTGACTTAAACCTCTGGCTGAACAGGAGGAAGAAGTCATGGAAAATCTTGCAAGTGTTTTCCAGAAGTTCTGTTTTCCAGAACTTTTGCATAGCATCATTCATTATTATTACTGGTGAAAAAATCTTGCCCCCAGTGGCATTCGACTTTAGAGTGTGCCTTTAGCAACACCTGTGCCAATCATTGTATCAGAGCTAGTACAGATGCAACTTGACTGGCTCTGAGTCAGAATGCTGATGATCTCCACAAGGAATAGAAACCAGCTCACTGAGTAACAGTGCAGGAGAGCTTAACTGTTGTTTTGGAAGAGAACTGACTTAAGCACATGCTTCCTTAAGTCCAGATGAATGAGGAGGCAATGCAGTAATTTTTCAGAGTAGAGCCACCCTTTCAATGATACATTTGTCCTTTACCTCTAAATAACTAGCACATAGTTTCATAGTTGGTAGGGTTGGAAGGGACCTGAGCAGATCATCAAGCCTGACCCCCTGCCATGGCAGGAAAGAGTACTGGGGTCAAACGTACTCAGCTGAAGAGACCAGATGCTTCCCATTCCACTTACTCATCTTTAATAGTACCTGGTTTACTGGGCATTCTCATTGAAGCCAATTGGAGCATTAGCTGAATAAGGTAATATTCAGAAAGGGGGTGAGTAGGGGGCAAAGGAGGATTTTAAGTAAACTGGTTCTTTAGTTTGTTACAAAATTGTTTCTTCCCAAAAGAATAAATAGGCTGTTGTCAGTATGTCTCTTTCTCCATATACCCTATAGGTAACGAAGCTGTCTTCTGAGAATTCTAGATAAAATCACCTTATGTTGGTTTCATGTGTTTTAACTTGTAGGTTTTGGTTGGTATGGGAACTTCTAAAGCCATGCACCATCTAGAACATTTTATAATTTTGCTTGCATTGAAGGAATGCTTTGAACTACCACCAAATAGGGGACTGTGCACTTTTCAGCTTGTAGTATCCTTAATACTAAAGAACCTATGAGTCTCCAGGTCCTTCACCTGCACAGTGGGATTTTTGTTTCCAGGTTTCTCTCTTACACCATATTTTTCTTGTGCATAATATAGCAATGAAATCATGAGCATACCATTTTATAGCATAACAAGCTAGAATATAAAACAAAAGCACAGTTGCATATCAAGTTACATTTTGGAAAAAAGGTTAAAAGTTTCATAATCAAATAGGTCTTAAAAGTCATGTTTTATGGAGCTTAGGAAAATCAACAAAATACAATTACTTTTTGGCTGATTCCCCATTTTATTGTTAATGGATAAAATATCTCCCTAGGCTTGAAAGGACAGTTGGCATTTTATTACATATGATGTGTATATGTCACAGTGTAATGCATACAGAGCAGACAGTGCTTCTCAGTAACTAAGACTAAGGCATTGAAAAGTGACTATTATTTTGTATGCCCCAATTTTGGGGTGTGTAACTCAATTTAAAGAGGCAGTGCTTTAAAGATTTTCTGATGGGGCACCTGGGAAAACTGAGTCACCCCAAACTATTAGCCACTTTTGAAAATCCCAGCCCAGTTGCTCAATGGAGTTGCATGAGAAGCAGCTTCTTCATCCTTTGAGAATTTTTGAGATTTCAACATTTTTTCCATGCCAAACTGGGACAGTTCAGAGACCTTTTGAAATGTTTTCCATGGGGGTGGGGGTCAATTTCCTGTTCCTGTGAAAATGTTATTTATGCAAAGTGGAAAAGCTGACAAGAAGGACTGGGAGAATCTGGAAGAGCCAACAGCTTGTGGGTGTCAGGATACATGCCTGGGAAGTGAGAGGAGGAAGTTAATTCCCCGATCTGAAGGAGACAAAGCAAAGCCTTGCAGCTCAGTCTTCCACCTCCAGTGGGAGAGTCCTGAGCCTTTGGCTCTTCTGGGGCTTCACACTCTAGTTTTGATCACAAATTTCATCTTAGAGCGGAACTTTTCCTTGAAAGTGTTGTCAGAAATAGTATGTCAAAACTGAACTTTTTCAGCAAAACAAGATATTTTCTGACAGAAACTTTTTTTATCTGAAAACTACCAATCAGCTTTTGTGCTCAGCGCCTTTCGAAATCAGTCCATAATTGAACAACCCCTGTCTAAATTAACCAAAACAGAGTCTGGAATTTATTTAGTAATGAAGCTTGGCTCTAATTAATCATTGGTTGAATTAAGTTGACAGCGCTGTGAGGTATTTTTCCCTGTCTAAATACTTTGTACCTGCCCTTAAAGTTTCTGTCACATTATTTTCAAGATTATCCTGATCTAGGATTATTTCCTGTCAAAATGGTAAGAGAAGAAACTCTGGCCAAGTCTTATTGGATCAGACTATTCATACATCTACTCCTGTATCCTGTCCCTGAAGAAGCCAGTGGAGATTTTCTAGTAACTAAGATGAGCTGGAATAACTTCTTGATCACAGAAACATGTTACCACAAGAATGGGCCTAATTAGAGTAGCAGTCAACACTTTTTACGGTGCCCCTTTTTCTATTCCCAGCTAAAAGAGGGAACAAATAAAGTAACCCTTTGTCCTTTATTATGTGAAATTAAATAATATGCCATCTATGTATCTTGTCAGAAGTGATAATTAAGTATTCTCCCACAGCAGGCTTGCCAGAAGCAGCATGTTATCATGTGTCAGAAAAGATTTTTTCCAGTGCAAAGGAGTTCTGCCAGCTGGCTGGAGTGTTTTGATGGAAAATTCTGCCTCATATTCTGCTCCTAACTAATTAGTGTGGGTTTTTTGTTGCAAATGCAGGGTTTATTGGTAATATGCAGGAGACCTGAGGTTATAACATATTAACTCACCTGAAACTGACAGATTTTTATAAACCAGACCTGGCTACTATACTTCTCCGATGTGTACTCTCAGGGAATGTCTTGTGGATTATTCTGTTTAAAATCCATTTTTACTCATACTTTTGAATGAACTGAATGCATCATTTTCAAATCTTTTGGGACAAATGTATTGATTTTTCAAAATTTCATATTTTAAAACTATATCCCAGCATATAATATATAGCACACATGAAATATTGTATTAAACATAATAAATGCCTCAGTTAAGAACCCTGTATTAATAACATTCCTGTCTGATTCACTGGAGACCAGCTCCTCTTACTGTGGCTAAAGCCAGTCCAAATGCACTAGGCCATTGTAGATTATGTCCTATTGATCTGGGTGTGGAGATTAAATTGCCCTTATGCAGAAAAAAGGCCAAGTTATGATAAGAAAGCTATTATCCAGGGTGGAGCTTGCTGATAAGAATACATCTGACCTGTTTTTTTTAGCTTTGCAGATCTCTGGACTGGAGCTGTAGGGCAGGGATGGAGGGCAAGAAAGTGATTACCATTCAAAATGCTGTTGCACACTAAGATTCATATGCACCTGGGGATGTCTAGTCATTATAAATCATATTTAATCAACTGTTTTATAAGCTGGTTTCTAGTGGAAGATCTATTTTACTGTTGAGGGCAGGCAATATCCATTTCTTTTGGTCTAGCAAGGAGGGTTATCTGTGTATTTTACACTGATATTTGGGATGGTTAAGGCTGCAGATGAGTATTTGTGGACATAGTTGGAAGACAGTGACTGATATCCCTAAGTGTAAGGTGGTGAGAAAGAAAAGAAACAGACAGGGCCTAGTTGCATGGAGCTCCCTCACAATGCATGCTGATGGTGTGAAAACGTGAGCCCTCTGCCCCTGCCCTTAGAGATGTGTTGGCCAGGGAGGATTCCCAATCCCACTTCCTGTTGCTAGTTCTCCTCTGGATAAAGGGGAGTGGTGATGGAGTAAGGAAGGGCTTTGTGCTGGACTCCTGCTGCAAGGACACAGTTGACTGAGAGTTTTTGTTCAGGGTTGGGGAACAAGTCTGGGGATTAGCCCATTGGAGTGGTTTTTGTTACTGTACATTGTATGGCATGTGAGAATCAGCCAAAGCCCAAATGGGAGAAAGTGACATGACTGACTACAGCTATGACTATACTCGCAGCCAAAATGTGACCAAAGCTCATGTAAACATATCTAATCTGGTTTTTAACTAGAAATTTTGGCTATGTCCAAATGAGTGTGGATGTTTGGCTCCTGGGGGACAAAAAGCAGTGGCACGCCTTGTTGCTGTTACTTTTCTCCACACAATGCCCATGCCATGAGCCCTCTGGTGCACAGCAGGTTAACCCAAGTGGATTAGGGGAGGCTGGGGATGGCAACTGTGCTGGCTCCAGCAGCCTTACTTGAGGTCCTGGGGGCTGGGAGGCTGCAGCCATGGTGCTCCTGCAGCTTGGAGCCTGGCCAGTAGCTGGAGCATGGCTCCGGAGTGCCAGGCTCTGGTTTTGGGCAGTGCGCGCTGCAGCTGAGTGTGTTGCCCTGCTTTTCTTCCTTGCAGGTTTTTTTGACCCTGGGATCTCTCGGGGTCAACCCCTCCTCCCCCCATGCTGACAGGTAGAAACTTGGGAAACACCTGAATATGTGGTGGGTGGCACCACACATGGGTCTGCGGCACCGCATACTGCACAGCCACACTTGTCTGGACGCAGCCTGTGGGTACCAGTATTAACCTTGCCATGGCAGCAAGGAGCTCAGAGAGGACCAGCTGCCCAAGTGCATGCCTGGCTTCTTAGACAGATTTTGCAGCCCATGCTCAACTATGAGATTCTGTGGTTACATTGCTATGGTACCTGAGCTCGCTGGTTTAAAACTAGCTTTAGTGTGTCTGCATGAGCTGAAGTGACACCTTGACATACCCTAAGGGATGAACATTGCGGTGATAAAAGTAACTTGCTGATAAAAATGTGGACATGACTTTTGGATGAATTCCTGTCTGCCTGAAGGTTGTAACAGGGTTCCTCACCTGAAAGGTTTGGAACTAACTGTTTGCAAGAGAGTGCAGTACCTAGCACAGTTGAATGTGTTTGTTAAGGTGATGGTGCCGCTTATAGGGGGAAAATATATAAACAATTTCAAGTGAACTGTAAGGCTCATAGCTGCTTACTCCTGGCTTGTTCTTGTTTCCAGTGGAAATGGGGCCACCAGCTTACAAGGGAGCAAAACCAGGATTGGAAAATACAGTTTTTGCAAAAGATATTTTGGTTCAGTATCTCCTTAGCACTTAGCACAGTGCCCCTTGTACTCCAGCTTTCCCTTAATATTAAAAATCCTGCCCAGTGAGGATAACTGCTCTCTCAATTCCAGATTTTTGTAATAAAAAGCTAAAGTTTCAGCTAGACCCACAGATAAAATGTGATTTGGAGATGTGATTGTTCTGGCCCAGTTCATGGGGGAAAAACAGATTAAATTGTCTGAGTGAACAATCTCATTTTAGATACTGCCTAACTGTTGGACTTGAAAGTTTTACTTTTTATTAAAAAGCAAGATACAGAAGGCTAGTAAGTCTCATGGTTTAGAGGCTTTAAATAAGTGTCAGGAAAATAGGATATAAATTAGCTTTGTACTAACTTGCTGGTGAAAAAATTCAGGTGGAATGGAGAAAAGATGCATTTAAAATTAATATACATTTTTGATACATAATATAGATCCTGGGATCATAGTATGATTTGTTTTAAAAATATATCTATATCGATAGGAGGATTTTGAATTTGGGGAGCTCAAACACCATTATAAAGCATGATTAGATGTTGACTTGGGAATTGAGGGTGATGAACATGCAGTGTAGATTAAATGTGGGTGAGGCTGAAACCTGTGAGGCATTTCAGGGCACAGTGATAGATGATTACGTTTTTCAGAAAGGTACCTCCATCCACTCAAGAGGCCACATTTCCTCATTTTAGGTTCTGACAGAGAAGGAGATTTCATAGTGTATTCAATGATTTGATCGGTTCCCTGGCTGTTTGCCATGTAGTACAGGTATTCCCCTCTCCTCTCACTCAGGATCACATAGCACCTATCTTCCTCTTCACAATTGCATTAGTCTATAAGGCTTACTTAGAAAAAAAGTATCAGGAGAGCATTCAAGCTAATTTGAACGCCTTAGTTCTCTTGATTTCCAGCTGCTACCAGTTTACTAACAACTCTGAAGATGACCAGCATGTGGTTCATAGCCCAACAACTATAGTCTGAGCCTTTAATCCAGTATAACACACTGTCAACTGGATGGAGTAGCCAATTGTAGGTGGCTTTAAACTGCCAAAACAAATTAAAAAATGAAAAGCAGCAACAGAACCAAGTTTCATATTTTCTGAGAGTCCTCACAGTACTTTGTAGATGTCCCTCTGAAAAGATTTTTTTAAACTTGCCCCTTTGTTTAAACCATGATCCGCTGCCTGGGAAATTGGCTCTGTGGTAGGACCCAGAGGGTGGTGGTTGATGGAAGTCAATCGCTGTGGTGTGCTGTGACCAGTGGGGTCCCTCAAGGCTCTGTCCTTGGGCCTAAACTATTCAAAATCTTCATTAATGATGTGGACATTGGCATCAGAAGCGGACTGGCCAAGTTTGCTGACGACACCAAACTCTGGCGTTCACACCTGAGGACAGGAGGGCGATCCAGGCTGACCTTGACAGGCTCAGGAAATGGGCGGACAAGAACCTGATGGTGTTTAACACCGAAAAATGCAAGGTTCTCCACCTTGGGAGGAAAAACCTGC
>NW_017728998.1:27518302-27531186 GCF_001723915.1 Gavialis gangeticus | reverse complement strand
ATGACAGGCTGAGAGCCATGGGGCTCTTTAGCCTGGAAAAGTGCAGGCTCAGGGGTGATCCGATGGCCACCTATAAGTTTATCAGGGGTGACCACCAGGTTCTGGGGGCACGTTTGTTCACCAGAGCGCCCCAAGGGATGACAAGGTCAAATGGTCACAAACTCCTTCGTGACCATTTCAGGCTGGACATAAGGAAGAATTTCTTTACTGTCTGAGCCCCCAAGGTTTGAAATTGAACCACCTCCAGTGCCAGGCTAGCACCTACTTTGAACGCCTTCAAGAGACATTTGGATGTTTATCTTGCTGGGATCCTATGACCCCTGCTGACTTCCTGCCCCTGCAGAAAGGGGCTGGACTCGATGATCTTCCGAGGTCCCTTCCAGCCCTAATGTCTATGAAATCTATGAAACACTTTGCTGCAGGTTTTGTTGTACTTGTTAAATAGCAACCAGCAAGTCTGTTACTTCATTACCTTCTTTTGCCTTCACGTAGTCACGCTTCTCTCTCTACAAGATGTGCCAGTCACTATTCTGCTTATGTGTCATTTGCTGCAGATCTGGGACAGAACTATTAGTGGTTGAAAGTGTGTGACTGGGAGAGTGTCTTCTGGAGATGGACTGGAGTAGAGTTCATTATTTGCAAAATTTCTGCCTCAACTTTTAAATTTTTTTGGGACAGAAGTGGGACCATTTCTTAACCACCTGGGCAGGAGCTTCCAATCCCTAGCCATTTGACTCTGTGCAGATCTAAAGCATCCTTTTTCATAGGATGAATATCTATCCCTTCTCAGCTACACAATGTTGTATACTTGGCTTTAATAGTTTCACTTCCTTCATCATCTTAAAGATGCCAATTATCAATGTTTGCTGGTGTCTACATTATGGTATAGTAAACACTTACCTTTGTTTTCATTTGGAAATGGAATCATGATACACACATTTCACAATCTAACAAGTTACTTTAAAGGGAAGCTTTAACTTCACTTGTGTTTCTAGTATGCATGAAGGCCCCAGGAGCTAGTGTTTTCATGTTTAATATTGGAGATCAGTCTAGAACTAAAGCTTGTGGACTTGATTCTTCAAAGACCCTTAGCATAAAACACAGACTCTGTCTTCTGCTAAGTTCAACAGAGTATTCTCAGTTTTGATCCATCTTCTATTTATGTGTCCTTACATATGCTTGCTTACCAGTGCATATTCTATTACAGATATAGATAGTGGAGTCATAATACATCTTCATCTTTCATCTCAATTCATAGTGTGCTTATAAGCAGACAAAGATGAGCTGAAGAGGTGGGTGATTTACCTAAATGCATGATGGTGATGTATAACTCACTTTCTGGTAAAGTTCTTTGAGAGGCATATTAACTTTTATATGTCTTTTTGATCATTCCTTTAAAACTATTCATAGGTCTATTGTTTACAAATTTGTGTTCATGTACCACTGAGTTTCATGACTGCTTGACAATTACAGCTTTTTACCATATTACTAAAGAAATTGAGAAGTTGGAGTTTCATGCCATCATTTAAAAATATGAGAAAATGAAAGGGCAAGAAATTCTGTCCTGTATCCTGACCCCCCAAATCAGAATATGTTACAAATAAATGGAAAAAAGATCATATTGTGCCATGAAATAAAACTCCTAAATCATGCATAACTCTGTCAGTTGTGTTGATATTTTCATTTAAAAGGTGGGATGTATGTAGAAGGGGTTAATAATAAGTGTTGTGGTTTTGCCCTCAAAGACAAATTCAGGAAATATAAGTGAATAAAAATTCATCTGTCTTCTAAATTCAAATTCATTTGAAAAGAAAAGAATTGTAAATGAAGTAAAAAAGAAATGTGCAAATGAACATGTACAAAAACTGGATAAGGGATGTGTGACAAATATAATTTTTATATTTTGAAAACAGCAGATACCAACCACCTAGGGGTTACCAAATACTAGCTCCCCCCATCTTTCTTTTTCCCTTCTCCCCTCAGTTGCTGTTGGGGTATTTGATATCTTAACACCCAGTGACACGAAAGCATCAGGTTAGCTATGTAGTGTAATACAAAAAGCATGAGGTTTGCTTCCTGTCATAAAAAATAAAGTCAGAGAATGATAGTTGACAGCCTTGTCCTGTTTCTTGTTTTTTTGGCAGACTCCATCAAAAGAGCTTTCATTGATTTCAACTGGAATTAGAGCTGACTAAGTCAGTGGGAGTTCAGCAGGCAGAGGTTTTGCAAGAGTAGTGTCAAATATTCAGGGTCCTTGATGAACTTATCCAGCCCCTTGGACAGATTATTGAATTGAGACTTTAGTAATCCTCATGATTGCAAAGAAATCCTTTCAAGAGTGACCTGGTCTAGTTCTGTGTTAGCCAGAAACACTTTGTAGCCCTATAAACTGTCCTTTCCACCCATTTATTTCAGCGGGATGTTAATGTTTATTTCTAATGTTGACACCTTGAGGGGCAGATTATTATGTTGTCTGCATTTCCCCTGATGAGATCAGAGAATGGTGTTACTGGAAAGAGAAATAGTCTGAACAGCTTGCTGTCAGACTCTCCAGCTGAACTCTCCACAGTGGGGAAGTTCTGAATTTGCTACAATGTTTGCATTTTATGTTAACATCTGGCAAATTTAAATCCTTAACGTTAGAAGCAGTCTATGTAAGATTTGACTGAACTGCATGGACTAAATGCATCCCATGTTAATGTGCTGCTGCGAGAAACCCAAAAATGTCCCAGTCATTTTCTGTGGAAAAACGACACCACTTATTCAGATGCAAGTGGCAATTGTCATGAATACGTGGGTACAGATTTCCAGTTCCTAGGGGTGCTCACAGTGAAAACCTTGTCTTCTGGCAAATAATAAGTGAAATGACTGCACTTCCACCGGTGGTAAGATACTTTGGATGTGTGCATGAGCTAGTACCCTCTTTGGGTGGCATAGATAGTTTTTAATGCAAATAGCTGATGCTGATATCATGCTGCTTTGTAATTGGGATGTTAGTGGTTCTTAGTTGAAGGACATTTGAATGATGCCATGGGGGATGATTATATCTTCCAGGTCCAGACTTTAATACCAAGCCAGAGAAGAGAGGACTGATACATAGTATGCAATTGTGTTGCCCATATGTAGTCCCATTCATTTATGAATTCAAAGCACATCTCTTAGAGATGTGGTTATATTTCTTCTATTTCGTATGTTTCTTCTGTTTTGTAGGACATAGAAAGCAATTTGCCCAAGGTCACCGAGTGAATTGGTGGCAGAAGTGGCGATAGAACCCCTCCTAGCTCCGTGGAGCTTGTCAAAAGGTGCCAGCTCCATTTGTGATGTTAGATTTTGAAATGTTACTTGTATTGCACAGTAGGAATGAAACCTTTTGAATATTTTCCTGAGGTAAATTGCTTTCCGCTTGGCTATTTTCATATTGAATAGCTCAGGCTTTTGAAGTGAAATGACAAGAGTCCTAGATTTCAAATTCTTCAGCAGCAAAAACCATCCTTGAAGCCTGTGGTGGGCCAGTAGGGGGTGCTCCTGTGTTGAGCCACTCACCTCACTGTGCCTGATCACCTTCCAGTCTCCAAGTGCCTCCCTGGGGGCGCCTCAGATCTGGCTGACCCCCTTCCTGGAGCACACCCACTAGCCTGGGGGTAGAGCTGCCACCACCCAGGAATGGGCTTCATTCTGGCTCTGTGCCCCCTGGGAAACACAGGCCTAGTAGCCCTCGAGGGTACTTGACTGACTTCAAGAACTTGGGTTGCTTCCCTCAGTGGAAGCACAAGTAGTGGTCTCCCTTAGTCGGCTGAACCAAGGGGACCCCAAGGCATAATCTAGACCCACTCCCAATAAAATCTCCCACATGAGGTACAAAGGAGAACTTTATTGGCTACAAGGAGTAGGGTTGGAATAGGGTACAGAGTTGAATAGTATCAGAGAAATCCTATAGAGCAAACAGGGTGGCTGGGGTAGCCCTTGATCACGCATCTGAGTTACTGCAAGCTATACATCTAGTTAGATCTCGGGTAGCTTACTCACAAGTATCATCCAGAGGCAGGTGGAGATTCCCTCTGGAGGCAGGCAGTTCCTGGATCATGAGTTTTGAGAGAGAGCAAGTTTCAGATGGTCCAGCTCCTCTCTCCCTCTGAGTTTGCCTCATGGCTGCTGCCCCTTTCTCCTGGGCAGCCCTTAACTTATATAGCCCTATTGACCTCATTTACCTGGTCCAATGGAGGCCAGCACCTGTTGGCTGTCAGCCAACCAATTTGAAATGCATCACTAGTTGCTGCGCAGACTGGCAGTTTCTAGCTCACCAGGGTGCCCAAGCCCCTCACCCAGGTATGTGATGCCAGTCACGTAGGCAGAGGAAGCAGGTTTCCCCCCCTCCCTCAGGAATGTATCCAGCTCAGGTTACCTAAAGAGATAGGGTAAGGTGTGTATCCTCTACAGGGCTTATACTAACCAAATTGTCACAGAGCAGTGCTTTTGCTGGGAACACCCAGGCCTGCCATTGCTTCTACACCTTTTTCTTTCAGATACCTCTTTAAAATACATCTCTCTTTCTCTCATTCATGGCAGTATCATGTCATGAAGGGAAAAGTGTGTTTCTTTTTTAGTATTGGAGAGGAGCATTGCATTGTAGGGGGATTGCCATGCTGCTGTCATCTGGAGACATTTTGCAGGCCTTTCAGCAAATGCAGGGTGGAATTCTATAGCCTGTGTTACTCACAAGGTCAGACAGAAGATTATATGGTCACTTTGGGCTATAAAATCTATTAATCCTACTTGTACTCCACTTGACCATTTCTAGCGGGTCAGATAACTTATATGAATGTCCATGGAACAATTCCGAAGTGAATTTTCTTTAAGACATCTTTCCTTTAGATAGTAGTTCACTTTTTCCTTTACTATTCTGTAGTCTGCAGGGCACGTGCAAATACAATCAAGGCCGAGTTTCAATTGGATGTAGAAGTAAATAGGCTAAAAATACAGATCCAAGATAGCTTTTGCTACTAGTAATCAGAGCATGTTCTGCTTCTGAAATAAACAGGTAGAATTTCTAAGTTGTCTGAGTGAGAAAAATAAAGGATTATATTTATATAAATAAAGATTATATTTAGAGAGGAAATGGCCAATGTACACTGAAGGTGCCAATGTGCATGATGTATCATTGCGGGGGTTAGCTACCTCGTATTTACCACAGGTTAAGATTATAACAGAGTAGCTGATGTGTTTGTCATTTCAAATCCTGGTTTAACACATGGTAACTTGTTGGTGTGGCTATAATCTACAAGCAGACTTCTTATTCTGCACCTCTGGGAAAATATCCAGAAGTGATCATTGCTGTTTTACTGAAAAATTACTATGGAAATTCTAGTTGCGTATGTCACCTGGTTTGCTGCAGAAGGCATTCTAGAGGCTTGTCTAAACTTTAGCATACATCTCAGCTACCAGACTGGATCTCTCAGTTCCTTGTTTTGAATTAGAAGCACAGTATGAATTCTGACTTGGAGTTAAAGGACTCATGGCAGAAATGTTCATCCCTGCAAGTGCCATTTTGAGGAAAGCAGCTGGTAATCTGAGCCAGTTGACTAGACAGCAAAATTGATTTTAGACGTATCTAACACTTTCCCTGGAGAACAAGTGACCTGTAACCATTAGATTCATCCCTGCAATTTGCAGACCTGGTGGAATGATGCCATTTATTCTGTATATTAGTGATTCTCAGTGAGGTAGCTGCTGCACCCTGGGGAGACTTGAGATCCTTTCAAAGGTGCCATGGGGTTTCACTCAATATTAGCACTATTAGGTGTGCAAACATAATTCACCAGGTAAACTCAGAGATTTTAAATGGGAATTCAGTGTTAAAGACATTTTGTCCTGTTGTGGTCTTACTGAATTCTTTGCAAATAAAAGAATGCTCCATTGTTTTCTGTAGACAAAAAATGAGGGAAAAGTAAGAGTTGGCATTTTCCAAGTGGTGCTTTGAGCTGAACAACAGGTACCTTGAGTCTAAAAAGGATGAAAACTATTGCTATATGAAGCTATGTAAAGTATGCAATATTTGATAGACATTCCATTCAGAATTTTTCAGTCCCGTGTTAGGATTGTGTTTCCAACTGCAGCCTACCCAAGTACCTCTCATAATAGTGAGTCCAACCAGTTAATGATGTGGTTTGGGTCAGGCAGAACTCCAAAGACATTAGCAACTTCTCCAGTCTGCTTTAAGATGATAACATATGGCTAAACCCTAGGGGATTGGTTCCTGATTTGTAGTTATCTCAGTGGAGGAGATTGTCATACCCATATGACATCCGAGTGCCTTAGCTTAGACTATTGCAATGACACAAGGGGCAAGGTAAGGAATGTAAGGTGACAATAAGGATTTGCAGGACTGGGTCTTGAATCACCTAGTAGCCAAAACAGTGAGTCAGTCCTTTGTTGCATCTCTAGGCTGATATTATTTAGTTCTGTCCAGATAATAGAAAACAGCTATTGTGGATCAGTTTTTGTTAGTTTTTTCAGTAACAACAAAGGGAACATTTCATTTTTAGACCTGTTTCGAATCAAAAGATTCAAAAGATTGCCTGCCTTACAATATATAGTAGGTACCTGCAGCATCCATTCATTTTTATTTTATTTTTGTTCCTTGTACCAGCTTAATTTGAGTTTAAACTATGGAAATAGTGTGGCACACACTGCAGTACATGTTACTTTCTCAAATATATATAGTGCTTTCATTTTTCAAGTGCTTTATTAACATTCATAGGGTGGGTTTTTTTCTTTTCTCTTTAAAAAAAAACACATTTTCATTCATTGAATGGTATTTTGTAAAGACATACTGCTTTGCAATTCTCCATCTCATTTGTATCTTCTATTGGATATAAAGAAACAAGTTAATAACTGGCTGATGCAGTTGTGGTGCTAGATTATTTTAATTAGAAGCCCTGTATTCAGTGAGAGCAGTTAAACTGTGATTTCAAATGTTTCCCTTTGCATGTCATCATTCCTGGGTTTGATTACTTAAGTTCATTTTTGTTCTGCCACTTTGAATACATCATCCAGGTTTATTCACACTGTTTGCTATACAGTAGCTAAGTGATGTGGTAAATGAAGCTGTTTTGACTTATTTTAATAACTGCATTTCCTTTCAAATCAATAATAAATTTCCAAAAAAACCCACAAAGAAAAATCCCAAAACAAAAACACATGAATAGTTGAACACCAATTTTCTTCATTAGGTGTATAAAACACTGGATTTCACCTCCAGTGGAAAATTTTGTTTTGAGACTACCTTTATGTTAATGCTATATGGAAATCAGAGTATAGAGGCAGAGAAGCTAATGCCAGTTAGTTTTGTTTCTCTCTTTGATTAAAGAGATACCAGTTCTCTGGTGGACTGTGGATAGACAGTATAATAGATGTGCAGTATATTGATATTCATATCAAAGCTCTTGGTTTATACAATGTGAAATTTCCCTAATCGTTATGATTCCAAAAATACTTACTGAGAGAGATTTCATTGTGATCCACTTATTCATCAAGTTGTGTTGAATGTTTGGACCCTTCTCAGCATATAATGTTATGGATTGGGTAGGCAAATTTTTTAAATGCAGTTTGCATGCTTTTAACATTTTGAATGCTTTTCCCAGATGGGTTGAATCCATTTCTAGCTTAGCATTTCAAAATATCAGTGCAGCCATATTGAGGAACGTTCCTTTGAGACATTACACAGCCACACATGAACTGAGACAGAGAGTAGAACTAGCAAAAGGATGTGTATGAGTATACACCAAAGTCTTTTATCTGATGGTCAGCCAGGCCAAAGTGCTAATCTGAGGCACTGAAAACATCTATCATCTGTTAAGTTTCTACAAACACTGGTGCCACAGAAAAGTGGTGTTCCTTTGCTTCAGGATTGCTTGCTTTTAGCATGGTTTGGAACAAGCAATGGAGACATGATTGCAGCTGGTGAACCTAGGAGCAGAGACCTCCTGAGTAATATATTTTTCTCAGGGGGTCTCCCTGAGGTCAAAATATGTTTTCCCAACCTTCTGTTCTTTGTAGAATAGCTTTAGCCAATCAGGAACTAAGATAATACCATGTGACTTGCACTGCCAAGAAGGCAAAGAACTTGCAAAATGTTCGTAATCATCTTAAAATACAAAATATTATTCCATAGCATTTCATCGATGTGTGTTAAACTGTCAGAGTTGTTTCAATTTTATAAGATTGTAGGAAATGTAAAGAAACACAATTGAATGAAAAATGAGTTGTCATACATTTCTAACCAGTGTTAGTAAGCAATAAGCCACTGGAATCATGCTAAATAGCAATCTGTTTCTGAACATCTGTTTCCTTTATCTTTCCTGCATTGGTATTTTCCAACTGGTTTAGTACTGTATTCTAAGGCAGCTTGAGTTTAAAGCTGTAAGCTCTTCTTCTTCTTTTTTTTTTTTTTTTTTAGAGAGCGAACATTACATTAATGCATTTTTGTGGGAAAAGAGCCACACAACAGTTTTTGAGAACATTCAAGTGTGGGTTTTTTTTTAAGTAAACATATTTATGTCTGGACAAGAACAGGTGAATACATTTGATTCACCAATCAAAAAACTATCAGAAACATCCCCCGATCATTTAATACAGATTTACATGAAAAAATAACTTTAAAGGTTTTTGCGTCTGCAGAAGCATAGTTTAATATAGTAGAAATCGCATCTTTTTTTTAAAACCATGTTCTACTTAGATTAGTTAAAGGAATTCCCCTTTCCAATAGGTTTAGAAAAATAGATATTAAGAGAGAACTAATTACAGCAAAGAATATCATTTCACTAAAGAGACAAACAAAGGAGTTAGACCAGAATGGCAAACAGCTGGAAAACATTTTAATCGGCAGAAAGCATCCTGCTTTGCCTCCTTAAAGAAGGGGATATTTAATCAGTGCATGTTGCTTTTGTTTATCAGTAGAAGTGAGAGATGATTTGGCTAATGAGATGGAGTGTAGGCTTGTGGACTGTGAAGCAATTTATGAGGCTGATAACTAAGATCAAGAGAACTTTTTGGCCTATGCGGCAATCTAAATGTAAAAATGCAATTAATGAAACAATGAGTGATTAAATCATTATCAGTAGGTGGGCCACTTAACTGGAAAAGTGATAGCGACTGGAAAAAAAATGCTAAAGCAAATGTAAAAGAACTAAGTTTATAATTGGGTATATGGGGAATTAAAATGAAGGGCTTTATGTTTGAAAGGAGAAATATTTGATAGGGGTCTGGTATAGATTTATGCTCTAATTGTTCGGTAATGCAGTGTTCCACGTATCTGTATGAGCTAAAAACATGACATAACAAGCCTAAAAGTGTCGTTCCTCTCTCTATGTATGTATTCTTCAGTATCTGAGTCTCAAGTGAAGGTAAATCACCTGTATATTCATTCAGACATATTGTTTTATATCCTTCATTTTTTCTCTGCAATGCGGCTTCATATTTTTTGGATGGAATTCCAAGATGCTTATATTACAGGAACATATACAGATTTAAATGAGAGCACAAAATGTAATTTAAGTCCATGTGTGTATATAGCATGCACTTGGGTATAAAATGGCTTGACAGTAGAACTTCACGTTAGGGGATTGTTTTTATTTTGTAATGTTTAGTGAACCTGCAGAATAGAAATTCAGGAGGATTGATTTCTGATTCCTTTTTTTAAATTGGGAATTACCTTGCAAAATAAAATTTGCAAAGCTGCTTATGTCTAAAACCTTGAATTTTTAACCTTTTACATAGCTTAAATTTATTTTTAATCATCAGTCAGGTTCTTGCTCTATCACTTAGTTCAATCCCACATAGTTCAATCCCACATTTTGCATTTTGCTACAATTTAGTTGAACTCACTATCTCACTCTGGACATATGTACTGACCTGAGGTAGGCCCTGTTGAAGAGCCTGAATCAGAACTCTGGGTCTAAGCTTCAACTTGATGCTTACAGCACTAATGTACAAAGGTAATGAGCTGAATTTCAATATACTAAAATTCTAGTGAAGTTCAGGTATCTTCTCCAAAAATGGGGGAGTGGTTTTGACATATTTTTTCTTGTGAGGGTTTCTGGATATGAAATTATGGGCCTGGCCTCTTTCGTGCTTTGACTCATGTGATTTACACTTGTGCATGTACTGCTCTTGTCCTGCAGTGAGGGCATCCCAAATTTCCCCCTGTCGTGTGCAGCACCCCTCTGCCCTGTTCCTGGGAGTCAAGGCAGGAAGCAGAAGTGGGGGGAGAAAGGGGGATCCTGGTCACTCTGGCCACCTAAGCTGTTGGTGGCAGTGGCAATGTGGTGGGAGCCTGGGGCATGCATGTTAAGTGCTTGGGGTGGCACGCAGCCTGCAGGCTGCCAGCTGGACGGCCCTGGTGTAGATCAAGCCTGCACAGGTGTGAGGTTGCAGTAGGTGTCTATTTAACGGTGCCTCTGCCCAAAAGCTTGCAAATAAAGAATATTTTTTTTGCAAATATCTAGTTGGTCTAATACAAGATATCACATCTGCCACAAGTTTTGATTCCTATTTAACAAGTCTTTACTTTCTCTGAAGTCTAGGATTATATAAGCATGTTTAGTACAAGCACTAAATGTACGGGATAAGCAAGCTTTAGCGATTCTTCTTTAGTGCCGGATGATAGTGCTGGAGTGACAGGCCTAAAGACCGAAATCCTGGTGCACTCCACGGAACAGAAGGAGCAGAGGGTGCTCACAAGTTTCTGTCTTTCACAATTCATGTTGGAAATGCAGTCTCTTGCTTTATTCATGCCAGATTCCTGCATTACATTTGTTCTGCCAGTGCTGAAAATAAAACGCGTGTCCCTTCTGTGCTACAGTGACTTCTTCTCAGTGCAGAGGAGCTCTGTCTGTGTAGAAAACATGATTACACAAATACTTCATGTTGCCTGCTTTTGATGTCTGCAGCAGTACTTGAGGCAGCTGGTTGCCGTAGCAACAGTGGAAGGGAGGCTCTTTCAAATGTGTTATTGGGGGGGGGGAAGCTTCACATTTCTTTGCATTTTGCCTCATGTGGGAAACATGCTGGTGTACCATTTCCACACACAAACAATTAAAATCTCATGTAAATCAGCCTACTGGGAAATGCAGCATGTTACACTCGATTGCAAATCACTTAGTGGAACAATTTTTTTTTTCTTTTGCTATAATGCTTCCTTGGTGCAGTCATTTGGTTTCTGTAAGTTGCCTCAGTCATTTTTTTGGAGATAATATCTTGCATGTTAGTACTTTGTTTTGCCCTTCGTCCCACCTGTCAGCTGTACTTAATTGATAAATAATCAAATCAAGGAGAAAACATCAAAGAAGAGTAAGCAGAAGGTGGAAGTGAAGGTGCCTGTCCATTTACACTGTTCACATGCTGAGCCACATACAGTCATTTCAGCTGAGGGGATAGAAGAAAAAAAATAGCCAAATACAGTATGGAACAAATGACATTTACTGGAAAAGGTATTTTTCCTGAAATAAATCTTGAAGTATAGGCAAAAGGTAAGTTCCAGTGGTACAATGTCAGATCTCAGACTACCACATAAACAAGAAGGGAATACAAATCCATGGCACAGGTTTCATGAAAGTCTTGTCCTTTATGGTTCTGCAACCAGGCCACTAAATGTTAGGGTTATCTGAATAATGTCAACCCTGGACAACGGGAAGATCTTTCAAATAGGATATTGTAACAGGGACCCCCTGCTCCTGTTACTGGTGAGGCTGGAGAGGGCAGGCAGTTAAGGGTAGCAGCGCAGGTGGGCTGAGCCTGGTGCTGGTGAAGGCAGGCAGGTAACGAGTGACTGGCTGCACTTGGCTGCTGAACAGAGCAGGCCTGCTCAGGTGAAGGGAAGGAGGCTGGATTAGGGGATTTAAACCCAGCCTGGGGCTATACAAAGGCAGAAGTTGGGAGAGGAGCTTAAAGAGTATGTGTATTTCTTCAGGATGGTAGGGGATGGATGTATGCATGTTTCCCTAGGAAACTGGGAGTGAAAGACTCCTAGGCAAGTAAGGCCTCTGGGCCACTTTTACCCAAGGAGGGAGACTTCTTGTTTCTTTTGTGAAGTGGATGGCTTGTTGTTTTTGGTTTGGTTTGGACTTGTGAACTGGAGGACCGGTTTGCAGCTACAAGGGCAGAGGCAGCCATGGACAAGGGGCACGGGTGCTCCCCTGTGTTTTGCTGTAAGGGCTAGGAGACAACCCCAAGCTGGGGTGCAGACCCTGCTACACTGAAACGGAGTCCCTAAAGGGGCAAGAGGGGTGGAGATGGCCATTGAGGCCCGACCTAAAACTCAGAAGCTGAGGCCTTTATCAATGGACCAAGGTGGATATAGCCAGAGAGAAAAAAGGGCCTAGGCTGAAGCCCTGACAAGCCCTCAGGAGCCCACACAGTCAGTCCTGTAAAAGAGGAGGTCTGCCTGTGTGTGTGTGGGCAAAAGGACTTCAGTGGGATGACTGGTCTGACTGAGCAGGCCAGGATACCTGTGGAGCTGCTATTGGTCCTAGCATGCATCCACTTCCCAATAACCAATCGCATCAAAATTGTGGCAGGCGAGGAACAGGAGGCAGAAAGAAAGTAGTAGCCGAGCAGTGCTCTCCCTATGTGTGTTACACTTGCTGCTCAAACAGTGGGACTGAGGGCAGCTAGCTAGAAGACTTTTTACATTCTAAACTAAAGACTGACCTGTAAAGTAAGGGAAGAGAGAGAACACAACTGGTTCTGTTGCAGGCACTAATGAAAAAAAATCGGAGCCATTACAATATTTGGCCTTGCAAGGGCATTCAAGTGAATTCCAGGTGAAATTGGATTCTTGGCTTTGGTCAGATAAGACACTTTTACACATGCTCTGGGGGTGGAGGAGC
>NW_017728998.1:27512517-27513302 GCF_001723915.1 Gavialis gangeticus | reverse complement strand
ACACAACTGGTTCTGTTGCAGGCACTAATGAAAAAAAATCGGAGCCATTACAATATTTGGCCTTGCAAGGGCATTCAAGTGAATTCCAGGTGAAATTGGATTCTTGGCTTTGGTCAGATAAGACACTTTTACACATGCTCCGGGGGTGGAGGAGCTCTATAATTAGAGTGGCTCCGAGAGTCACTCTAAAATGCCGCTGCCTCATTTCCTGTATCAGTGTTCTTGTGCTTAAAAATGGCGGTATTCCCCAATGCAGTGCGGGGATGCTGATCCACGAGACGCAGGAGGCTGCTGGAGCACGGCAATTGTCACACTTCAGCAGACACAATTAATCAAGGCTGCTCTGATGTGCTGGAATTCCAACGCGTCAGAGCAGCCTCGGCGCATGTGTATAAGCACCCATAGTCAGAAGTTTCTTCTGCATGATTCCAGTGTTGGCCTACCAGAGCCTGATGGGGAGGTGAGAAGAGAGCTTCACTCATGAAAAACTTGATTTCCTCGTGGTTAAAATGGCTGTTGCTTTTCTGCTTCTTCATGGTCTCCTCCCTGATCACCACCATTCCTTTCCTGATTACCACCATTGTATCAGAGGAGCCCTAAGAGACTAGATTGGAGTTCAGCCTATTATGCCTGAAAAGATGTCTTCCTATTTCTTGTTTTTCCAGGCTGCAATTATCACATTGCCTCTATTAGCCAGCTTAGCTTGTGAAAGGCAGATGTTGACACCATCTCCCACCCTATCCTCATGAAAAATTGGGCGACTGTGGCATTGATGCCTACACAGT
>NW_017728998.1:27511295-27512238 GCF_001723915.1 Gavialis gangeticus | reverse complement strand
ATCTATAAGGTCCCTTCTGACCCTACTTCTATGATTCTTTCCTTAGAATCCAGTAACATGTGTGGTTAGTGCCAAATATTTAGTCCTCACTAAGCTAAAGAATTTTGAGGGTCACAAGAAACTTCAAAGCCACCTGGCAGAGGGAGGTGCACAGTCACCACAACAGCAGAAGAAAGCCAGAGTTCACACACATGAATGACTCCAACACCTTTCTGGGTAATAAATTTCAGTGATGTTGACATCATTGTAAATGGGTCAATGCACCTTTTTGTTAAATATACACTGCTAATCTACTCCCATCTGTACTTACTGCTTGTGAATTCTAGATGTCCTACAGAGAGGCAATGTGAGCAACATCCCTCATACTTTTTTCTCTGACCCTCTCATGCAGGGGAGATGTATGAGCAGTGAAGTGTTTTGTTTTGGAATTATTTTTAGAACACTTGTGTATATTCTAACATTATACACAGATGCCCACATATTGCTATATCTATATAAGAGAAGGCAAAGGAAAAAAAGAGCCTTTTTCACTTTCAACAGGAAGTGATTAGGTTTGTGATGGTTCTTGGCTCCAGTGGGAATTAATTTTACAACCTTGGACTGAGAGAGTTCTGCTTCTTGCTTTATAGTAAAACCTACTCTGAGGAACACTTCTAATAAATAGCTCATTTTTAATGGTCACTGACCTTTCTTTAGAGGCTGCTGTGATAGGTCAGTCCCTTGGATAGTCATTCATGGTAGAAAGGAAAATTAAATCTAGGTTTTCTTTAAAACAAAGATGGACCATCACCGCTGTAAAATGCATTCCACAGAGGCTCCATTATACATCATATATTAAACCCAAAGAGATGCAAGTAGAGGACCTAGTGATGTACTTTAAAAAAAAGATAATTTAACAACAATCAGTTTAAAAACTATGAGTTAGTTGGAACACCCTATCAAA
>NW_017728998.1:27494896-27506295 GCF_001723915.1 Gavialis gangeticus | reverse complement strand
GTGATGGTTCTTGGCTCCAGTGGGAATTAATTTTACAACCTTGGACTGAGAGAGTTCTGCTTCTTGCTTTATAGTAAAACCTACTCTGAGGAACACTTCTAATAAATAGCTCATTTTTAATGGTCACTGACCTTTCTTTAGAGGCTGCTGTGATAGGTCAGTCCCTTGGATAGTCATTCATGGTAGAAAGGAAAATTAAATCTAGGTTTTCTTTAAAACAAAGATGGACCATCACCGCTGTAAAATGCATTCCACAGAGGCTCCATTATACATCATATATTAAACCCAAAGAGATGCAAGTAGAGGACCTAGTGATGTACTTTAAAAAAAAGATAATTTAACAACAATCAGTTTAAAAACTATGAGTTAGTTGGAACACCCTATCAAATCGAGATATGACCCAATATAAAGTTCAGAGGCTGGGAAAGTAGGTCGGGTATGAGGATCATAGAGGTGAAGAAAGGAAGAAAATGAAATGTCTGCATTGGGGAATAAAAACAGAAGAATTGAAATAATGTCTCTTGCTCTTTATTTGTATTGGGATTTATTGCCAGACAAAACAAGCAGAAAGAACACATTTATGTATAAATATAAAGTAATTACCCTTTCATGGCAATTCTGAAAGTTACTTATTTCGAGGGAAACTGCACCCGTTTTGTTCAATACAAACTTCTTTAAGCTGATATAGAAAGCATGTCTCTACTATAACTCTCTGCAGTCACAGTTTAATAAAAATTAGTATGTTAGAGCATATCGACAAATACTGCTAGGAATGATAATTCACTTGGCTAGTGTGTGAGCCAGATGTCTGACTGAAAAGCAGTTTATCTTTATTGTGCAATTATATATTTTTACACAATATAACAATATCAGATCCAGTCTGTGCTAATATCTTAGACCGGCTTTTTTCTCTTTCTTCCTATCTGCAACAAGTTCCCAATTTGTGATATAGCAGGGAACTTTATACCTTAAGCCTCCAAAATCCTCATGAATGTAGCTTCATTTCTTCCTTTATCTGGATGACATTTTAATGACAGCACGTGTCAGTTTATGACATAGTAGACATTTCCATGTCTATTCCAGATGATCTGTTTTTCCTTACCAAAAGCAAACAAAATATTAAGTTCTTTTCAAGATTATTGGTAAATGTATTGAGCAACACCTATTGTTAGTACAGAGCATGGAGGTATATCATTGATAAACTTCTGCCATGTTGGAAACTGACCATTTAGTCCTACTGTGTTTTCTGTCTCCTAGCCAGTTCTAATCTGAGCCATTATTTCACCCAAGTCCTTCCTTACGACTTAAAAGCCTCTTGCTGAGAGTCTTTGTCGAAGACTTTTTAAAAGTCTAGATATATCTTGTCAATTGGTTCTTATTTACTTACTGTTGATGTGATATCAGGGGAGCATGGTGAATTCTTTACAGAAAGCCTGGTAGTTTGTTTCGATCATAATTACATTCATCAGGAGCTTTTTAATTTTATTTTTAGAAGTGCAGCAAGTCTCACAGGTCTGTAGTTTCTAATGCCTTTTTACAAAGTAAAGACAGAATTTGCTGCCCTCCAGTCCTTTGCACTAGTAGTTCATTTTGGAGATAGACTGTACTTTTTGCTAGCAGCTCAGCCATGTCCTAAACTCTGTCAGTGCACCATCTGGTGCTGGTGACTTGGTGCTTTTTGAAAAATGAGTAAGTCGGCTTATACTTCATGAGCCCTCACCAGGTCTACATAGGAAGCTAGGGTGGTGTAACTAGTGTCCTGTAAATTCACATGATGCCTTACTGCCTCAAGGATGGTGATTTTTTGCCCCCCTTTCTTTTTATAAACATTGTATTTTTAATTATCCTTTCCAACATCTACTGTTGCAGTGCATTCCTCCCCAAAGAAAATTCAACTTTATTATGTAGTATTCACTCTTAAGTAGAGGCTCAGCTCTAGTTATTTGTTGAACTTTACCTTGGGTGTTGTTCAGCAGTTAGAAGAGCTTTACCATGGGGTAAGTACAGATATTCAAAAAACCCAAGGCTGAATTAATCCAATCTTTGCAGGTTAGTCTAAACTATGTAGACTGAACCGATAAGCAAGTGAACAGGCATTCACTTTTGATTCCAGAAATGCAGCCACCTGCCTGCAGTGGCTCTGGCTAGAAGCTGGGGGGCGCTAGAGCACACCTCCCTGCTCAGCTGGCGCAGACAGCTTGGGCCAAGGTTAAACTGCCTACCCTGTAAGGGGAGGCTCATGGGGGAGGTGCAAAGCAACCTGGGATGCTGGAGGACTGTGAATTAACTTGAATCTGGAGGGGATGTGGGACAGAAGTTCAATAAAACAATTTAACCTCATTCAGTTAAGTCTGATACTACATCCATCCAGGTTTCAGCCATTTTGAAAGTGGTTTATGTGCACTGAACTTGTCTTATGTTAAAGATTTGAACAGGTTTCTGATTGTTTATATCAGTTAATGTGTAATTTCTATCCCTAGCCCTAGTATGGTCTAGGAGTAGTTATTCTAAAGAGCTGGTATATCCTATTCATTGTAATTGTTTCGTGGCAGTGCCATGTCTCATTCTACAATGATGGAATCTGTGGTGATTGCACGGAGATAATATCTTACACTTGTTGGTCCTGAAAAATTTGTTCTGGTAACAGTCTGACTAACTATCTGTCTTAAACTTGTTCTTTATTATTGTTTAGCAGCAGAGGGACATCTCATTCTGCAGTGATGACAGCTTATCCACTGATATCTGCTAACACTGCAGTCCCCTTTGGTATAAGCTTCTGTGAAAGGTGTGAAGATGGGCTGACTTGTGAAGGATTGCTGGGTTCCTGTCTATCATATGGTTGCTTGGGACAGTCTAACAAAAGGAAAGGGGAAGTTGGTATGAGGTGAGGATCTCATGAGGGAGGACTGTGAGCTCTTCCTGTCCCTCCCAGCTGACTAGAGTTGAAATGGTCCCAGCTGGCTATTACCCTGAATTAATTTATTTTGAATTGAATTGATTTATTTTGCTTCAAAACCTGCTTTTTGAAAACAAAAAGACTAGAGAAAAGGAACAGGATGTGATCCAGAGCTGAGACTCGGCTATTTTCTTCAAACCACAGCCTCCTTTTCCTTTTTATAAGCCTTTTTGTAGGCAGGAGCCAGGTAACACCGTATGTACTAGGGCACCTTTGCACCTTGTCAGAGGCAATAGAACACTTAAACCTTTAATATTGGGGCACTTTCTTGGGTTACACTGGCTGCAGCAGTGAAGATCTGTTAATGAAAGAGAGTTTTTATTAGCAAGGCTTTTCACACATGATAAAAGAGGGCATGAATGATCAAACAGCAGTGTCTTAAAATGACAATTTGCTCCTCTCTTAAAAGGACAATGTACCGGTTATCTAGTACTGCGAATGGCAGCCTGTTCATTAGGATCTGCAGCAGGCTAAAATGTAGTCAGTTTAGTGGGATTTAGTCCTCGGGTATATGGGGAAAACTGAGCATGGCCCACACCATGAGAATGTGGTCCTGGGTTGAGCTGTTAGCAGCAACTAGTTAGTTTCCTGCCTATCATTTTCCTTTACCTGGACTATTCTGGGTAATTTGGAAATCCTGAAAATACCATATTCTCACATGCAAGATGTACCTTTTCCCCCAAGAAGCCAGCTCCTGGAAATCGAAGTGTACATTATATATGAGAAATATAGTAAGAGCTGGTTCTGCCCTTACTGGCTGAAATTGAAAGTAAAATTGCAGTGATTCATAGGGAATACGAGACTGAACAGGCTGAGTACCCTAGCTGCTGCTGCTACTCGGCTATTCAGGAAAAATCTTTTATTTCTTTGTTCTGCCTTTCAAAACCAAGGTACATATTATATGTGAGAAAATGTACTATATTGGGCTTCAGTCTTTATGGTCATTTAGCTGAAAATATCCTGGAGAGCCTAGAGTTGGGACAGCCCACTCATTACTTGACCTCACAAGCAGAAGTTCAGCTACAGATGTTCTACTGATAGTCTTAAAAATATAGGCCCTGACTATGCCAAACTTAAACACACCCACAACTTCCCTCGGGTAGTAAATGGTCATGTTAAAACTAATGGAATCACTTGTGTGAATTGCTGATTAAGCGTCCTTGTTTAACAGCAAATATCTTAGAAATGTGTGTACTTATTGAAGGCTAATGAGTTGTACCACAGGAGTGTGATAGAGGAATTCTGCGTTTCTCCAGTGATGGAGTTATCTGGTAAAATATGGTAAGCACTTGTTTTCGTCTAGCAAGGACTTGATTTCATGTTTGGCTTTGGCTATTGTCCATTGCAATGTTATCTTTCTGCAGCTAGGGAACTATAGCACAAAAGTAGTGCAATACCATTGGTTACAATAAAGTTTAAGACTCTGATTCTCTAGATTATTCTAGACAAGTGTAGCCTTCTATTTATCCAGATCTCCATTATGCTGCATTGGGATTGATCTGCATTAGAGCTGTGCGAAACAGCACTGTTTCATTTCGACTTCTGTTTCGAAGGGGCAGTGTTTCATTTCACTGTTCTGAAGCATTGTTCCATTTTGTTTAGTTGAAACTGTTTCGCTGTCTCAGTGCTGTTTTGACGTTTTGCCAATAAGATATAATGGGGAATCGTGAAAAAACCTATAACTGTGTCATTTCTTGCCTGATTTGGATGAAAATTGCAGGGACGGTAGCCCCTCTGAAGCCAAGTTTCAAGGAGATAGGTGCAGGGGTTTCTGGGAAACTGCACCTCAGACTGCTTAAAGCAAAACTCATATCAGTTGCCAGCTGTGGCACCCTGTTGTCATCCTGCATGCAGATCTGGGGGTCCGCACCCCCCAGGAGGGCTGCGGGGCTGTGCCAGACTCTTCCCAGGGGGCACAGGCTCCTGGATCTGTGCACAGGAAGACAGCAGGCTGCCACTGCTGACTGGGGCCAGTGCCAGCACTGGGTTCTTCCTCTGGCCCTAGAGAGGAGTCCGGCAGAGTCCCACAGCCCTCCCAGTGGGCACAGCCCCCAGATCTGCATGTGGGATGACAGCATGCTGCTGCTGCTGGCTGAGGCCAGTGACAGCACTGGGTTCTTCCTGGCAAACCCACTGCTGGCGCTGGCTCCAGGCAGTAGCAGCAGTATGCTGTCATCCCATGCGCAGATCCGGGGGGCCACGCCTCCCCCAGAGGAGTCTGGCACAGCCCCACAGCCCTCCCATGGGGCGCAGGCCCCCGGATCTGCACAAAGGGTTTCAGCAGGCTGCTGCTGCTGGCTGAGGAAATAGCCCAGAGTTGCCACCATTACTAGCTGGCAGCGGCAGCCTGCTGTCGTGCTGAATCATCCAGGGGCCCATGCCCCCCAGGAAGAGCTAGGGGAAGCAATCAGAGAGCTGGGGGTAAAGATCAGGGAGCTGGGGAATCCAACTGGGACCTCAGGGAATGTTCAGGTCCCTGAATATTCCCCCAACTCCTGGTTGGATTCCCCAGCCCCCTGATAGCTTCCCCCGGCTCTTCCCGGGGGGTGTGGGCCCCTGATATGCATGCTGAGAGGCAGCCTGCTGAAACCCCATATGCAGATCGGGGGCCAGTGCCCCCTTGGGAAGAGCTGGGGGAAGTGATCAGAGAACTAGATGTCAATATTAGAGCAGTCCTTCCACCTTCTTCCCCCTCCCTCTCCTTAGTTTCTGTTTAGCTGCAAGCCAAGCAAGCCCAGCTTCAAAACTCAAAACGTTTCAAAGCTTTCAAAATGTTTCAGGTGCCCTCATTTCGTTTTGAAGCTGTTTTGAAGCCTTTTGTTTTGTTTCAGTTTTGCTGTTTCAAGCTTGAAACACATCAAAACAGGTGCGAAATGAAACGCTCAGTGAAATTTCATCCAGCCTTGACCTGCATGGAGTCCTCTGCAAGGTTGGTGCTTTTTTAGTCAACAGTTGTAGCACTTTCTCCTTTGCCTACCTTGCAGTGTAGTAGGAGTTGCATTCACCAAGAAAGAGGTAAAACCAAGATCTCTCTTTTAGCTAAGTAAATCTTTGTGCCCTGAAAGGGAGAGGGTAAGTAGTGTTGCCCAGTCAGAGAGGGGCACAGTGTAAACAGCAGGAGGAGGAAGACGGACAGCTTTAGTTTTCAATCAGGACTCGGCAGGAGTTGCACTGAAGGAAACTCCATAGAAGGATATATTGGATTAACATACACCCTGAACTGGCCTTTCTCTGGTCACTTTTGGGACTTGTGCTGGGCTCGAACAGGCCTCCTAAATGGAGTAGAAGGTTGTCACCCTTCCTAAAGGGCTTTCAGATGAAGGTGCCCTGAGTCTGGTTTCTCCTTTCAAAACAAGGTTAAATCTAGTCCTTGGTTTTCAACCTGCAGCAAGCTTCAGTCCAAGTACACATGTACATCTCTGTAGAAAATGAGAAAACTGTCCTGGAAGTTTGCTATGCTCCTCGATTATGCTGTTAGTTAGCCTGCATAGATCAGTGCTAAAAGCTCTTATTTTTCTTGCTTCACTATTCTCATTTGAGCTCAGTGCCATGTCACCTTTTAATAGTTCTAACTGTTGAATTATAGCACAAGCTTTAGACAGTAAAGCTCTTTCAACATTTCACTCTCCATGTCATCTGCCCCAAGGAAAATGTCTCTCTCAGGGATGTCCTTCAGCTTCTTTCATGTATATAAGGCCAATAATTTATTCAGCCTTTAGCAATGTCAGCCGCATCTGTCACAATTACTGCAGTCGTGTCCCTTAATGACCTGCTTGACTTTTTCCTCTGACTGTTTGTATCTTTCTCATATTTATCTTTAAGCCATATATGTTTTTTGAACTTTTCTCATGACTGTTCCTGTGATCCCAGGGTAGCCAGTTAATGGATGCTGGGAATTGAATTACGAGCCACACTGCTGGACATAGGAAAGATCTCTTTCCTGAGCTCTCCCTCTGTCTTTTTCAGGGTTGTGGTAATATTTATCAAGATTGCCAATATGAAATTGCAGTCCACATCCCAAAGAGTTTACCTTCTTTGTCAGATATGTATATTTGGACTGTGCTATGCCTGTGAAATACCTGGGAAAGTGGGATGCTGTGAGAGGAATTGACTTGCTGGGGATTATATCAAGAGCCTGTGGTCAAGATGGCCACAAAACCTGTATCTTGAATCTGAAGCACAAGCCTAAGACCTATGAAACTAATGGCAAAATGGGTGCCCACTTTTTGCCATTACTTTCCCATTTGTTTGTCTGTGATGAAATGAGAAACGACACAGCAGTGGGGAATGGTGAGGCAGCATTGGCAAATACAACCATCATTTACAGCTATGTAGAGAAGTAAATGATCACTACACGCAGGAGGGTTTTATTTCAAAAGTGCCATTCATTTCTGAAAACCCTCATATAAGATCTTCCCTTCCCTTTCCTTCCCTTCCCAAAGGATATTTACCTGGTATCTCATCTGGAAATTTCTTTTCACGTTTTTGAAGTGACCTGTCCATAGTGGGCTTGCATTGTGTTTTGCAGGGAGTGTCAGAAGAAGCATCTCTTGCTGCCAGTGCTGTATCTATCACAGTAGACAACAACGCCCTGTCTGGCACATATTAAAGAAAGGCTGTCGTCTCTTCTCTCCCCTCTGTTTGTTTGATTTTTGTTGGATGGACGGAGTGAAGTGAAAAAATAACTCTGCAAAGTTGTTGATGTTTCAAAAATTTTGGAGAGCTTTGAATTTTTATGGCTATTCTGGGTTTTCTATATGGAGTGATTTAAAATCAATGGTTTTTTTTTTTTCTTAAGAAGAGTTTTACTTTGAAATGATATGGGTTCTGGGCTTTCACACTGCAGAGTGATTTAAGTTTATTGGATTTCTTTTCATTCTTTAAAAAAAACTTCAATCTTCCCGACTGATTTACTGTAAGAGTTAGACTGTGGCAATAAGGTGAAACTGTTCTACCCTGGAGCAGTCCAGACATAAGAATCTGGTTTCAATAAAATTAGTTTCAACTTAATAATTTTTTTTTTTTGAAGTATAATTTTGCAACTGGTTTTACAGCCACACAGGACCCACGTTGTAGTGAGGATTTAGTAAAGGGCTGAGAGAACAGAATTCGTATCTACAATAATGTCCAGATCTGGATCATTTTCAGTTCCCCCATCACAGGGAAGGGAGTAAAAAAGTTAATGCAGAGAAGCTGTGATTTAAATGTGCTTTTGGAACTGTAAGAGGAAGGCAGGGTTTGCTTGACACGTTGGGTATGGTGGTCTCTGCAGATTTTGGGGAGGCTTGTTAGCCTAATTGAAATATGTGAGGTGCAAATGGTTCTGTAGAGAAAAGAAACTTGTTTTGAAGAAGGAAATCCAGTAATAGCCAAGGTTAGGGAACAGGCCAAACTGAAATTTGTGATGGTGCTTGTAATAAATCCAGGCTTCCAGGAAGACGCTGAGTTTTTGATTCTTTGCAACATGTGGGCCTTGCTTTGGCATAGATTGAAAAAAACCAAAAACAAACAACCCCAGTTGTTCATAGCACTCCTCCCCCTGTTACCTTGTTAAACTAAAAAGGCCTAAATTTTACAGCTGGCCCCAATAGTCCATGAATGGTTGTCAGCTTCCCTCACCAGCTGCCCAGGGTACATTCTGGCAGTTTTAGCTGTGCACTTTCAAGATACAGCTCACGGTCCTTCCACGTCAGCAACAATCTGGTAAGTGTTAAATGGGAAAAGTAGTACAGTACCTATATGTGGTACAGGGCTTGGCTGAATTGTACCATGTGGTTTTTATTCTGGCCTGCTGCTGCTCCCAAGGATAAAGGAGTTATAAGAGTTACAGAAATTAGTGTTTTGGAAGGAGAAAATCACTTACTGCACTCAGAGATTTCTGTCTGATAAAGGATTAGCAGTGGGAAAGAGGGATTCGGAATAGATTTGTATTCCTTCTTTGTCACGAGTGCGGTGGGCACGATTTCTGGTGGAATGGTTTAAAAGCAGGGTGGAAGGGAAAGAGCTCTTGTGGGGGTGGGGTTGGAGGCTAGTTTTCTTACTTACATGAGACTAGCTTCCATACTTGATCTTCAGGCTCGTGTGATTAACAGCCAGCAAGTGTGGGCTCAGACTCCGTAGGATCTCTTAAAGATCTCTTGTTAACTTCTGGGATTTTTGTTCTCAATAGTGTGCTTGCTACAGTGATATTTGATAGTCTGGTACTGCTCAGTTCTGGGTGAAAAGCACAAAATAATCCATGTACAAAGTACACCTCAGGGTTTTTTTTGGTTTTGTTTTTTTTTGGTAAGCGTCTATAATACAAAATCTCTCCTTCTCTAGGAACTATTGTTGCTTTTCTATCCAGTGATTAAAATAAGAGCAGAAGAACTCTTTGCAGTTTGCAAAGACCTGTTGTTATCCTGTTTTGTATTTCAGATACCTTTTATTTCTCGTTTCTTTCTGGCTATGCCCTATGCCCACAATACTTGCTTGTTTTTTCTAGGAGATGTAGTTGGTGCTTTTACTTGAAGATAACAAACACTGGTACCGTGCAGGGTGTCATTAGGTGCAGATGTTAATAGATAAACCATCTGTTCCGTTGCTTTCTTTTTGTGCAAGTAACTTTTGCCTTTCCATTTCTAAGTATTTGATTAAGTGTTTGCATGACAGAAGGTCCCTAACAGCTTATCTATTTACTATGTAAGACAAAGGTGGGGAAAGTGGCAGAAAAGGCACAGAGAAGTGAAGTGTCTTGCCAAAGGTCACTCCATGGGCAAGTAGCAAACTTGCCAACAATTACCGTGATCTAGTGCTCTGTCCTCTAGCTCATATAAGCCATACCATGGTTTAAATAGAACAGGGATTCTGGTTTTCTCTGGTTTAAAAAACCAGACAAACATGTTTACTTTTTTTCCCTGCAATTAAAATGGAACACCACAATATACTATACTATAATATATATGTGTGTATTTAATATAATATGTAGCAGGCTCACCTTTCGGAGCTTGGGTTGAGTCCCAGGCTTGAGATCCTGCTGCTTTGATTGGTGGAGCCCATCCACCAGTTAGGAGGCAGCAGGAGAAATAAAGTCACACCCCTTTCCTGAGGGGATGGGGAGAAGACCTGTCCCGGAGCTGATTGAAGACTGTAAACTGTCAGGTCCAGAAGACTTCAGGGGCAGAGCCCTGGAGCATATAAAAGGAGCTATGTGCCCAGCACGAGGGGCAGATGCAGCAAGCAACTTGAGAAGAGCGGAGCCAAGAAAAGCTGGGGAGCTCTCCAGTGGGCAATAGGCCCTAGGCTCCTGAAGCTGCCACTGGAGGAGCAGCCTTGGGAGTGGTGCAAGACCGCTTGAGCTGTTGATGGTGCACAGGGATGGTGCGCAGAGACCCGGCCCTAGGAGCAGTGTGAGACTGCTCAGGCCTATCACAGTGCAAAGTTCAGTGCATGGAGCCCAGACTTCGGGAGCCGCAAGCAGTGGCTTGAGCCTGCAACCTTGGCAGGGCCTTGGGGCCCCCAGTGAAGCGGCTCCGGCCTCATCTCCCAGCAAGCAGCTAGGTCCCATGGTGCGCAGGGCGGTGCATGGGCCTGAGCCTTGGGAGCCAGGGAGCAGCAGAGGCTACTTGGGTTAGCCACCTGGCATAAGGATGGCTGGCCGGAGCCTGAAGGGCCCGGCCTGTGCTAGGAGAACCCTCAGTGCCAAGTCAGGGCATGGGGAAATGGTAGTGCTACAGCGTAAGGCTCAGCACCCAGAGGCCAGCAGCAGTGGTGCAGGAGCTGAGAGGAGCTGAGCCCTCGGTGCCCAGAGCAGGGCACAGGGTAAAGAGGAGCCCAGTGGTTCAGGAGAGGCCTGAGGTGCCTCCCATTGAGGAGACCCCATTGAGCTGTGCCCTGACCACCACCACCCTAGGGAGCGTGAGTCATTGGGTCTTTGGGTCCCGCAGCGGAAAGACATTTGGGGCAGGCAAACCCAGAGAAGGGGCTGGGTGAGCAGCACCCCCTCTCCTGCCTAGTCACGGCCCTAAGGGGTGGGGCCTGTAGTGCTTCTTGGACACCCCCCTCCTCCCCCAAGGGACCCCATTGGAAGGAGAACTATCTCTTGCCATGGGTCAAGGACTATATTAAGGAAATAGATGTTATTAAGATTGTTCAGGTTTGCGCCTTATATTTTGTGATTGAAATGTTGTATAGCGATGTTGTAAATAGTGTTATTTAGGGTTTGACCTTGGTTATTGGTTTATGTTCACTATATATGCATATGATATTTAGTTTTATGTTTATGTATATTATAACTACATAAATTGTATATAGTTAAGAATTTTGGACTTGGGCTAACTCTATAGAGGAAAGAGGGATCTGCTCAAAATTTTGGCATCCCTCTCACAGCACCCCCTCCTGCCTACCCATCCCATCCTATTGAGAATGGGGCACACCCTTGGGTCTACCTAGGTTACAAATATAA
>NW_017728998.1:27488956-27489896 GCF_001723915.1 Gavialis gangeticus | reverse complement strand
ATATGCATATGATATTTAGTTTTATGTTTATGTATATTATAACTACATAAATTGTATATAGTTAAGAATTTTGGACTTGGGCTAACTCTATAGAGGAAAGAGGGATCTGCTCAAAATTTTGGCATCCCTCTCACAGCACCCCCTCCTGCCTACCCATCCCATCCTATTGAGAATGGGGCACACCCTTGGGTCTACCTAGGTTACAAATATAACGTTTTGTTCAACTGAGCTATCAAAGAGTTCAATTGATATATCAGTTGAACAAAATGTTATATTGATATATTTACAGTTAAAACAGTTTGGAAGCCTACTAGTGCCTCAATTATTATAATAAAATAAATTCTAAATACTTGTATATTTTGGTGTTTTGGGTTTTTTTTTTTCATGGAGCTCCCCTTGCCCCACTCCTGCTTTGTGGCTTTGAGCAGCTTTGATATTCTGGTGCCATGCCCAGGTCCCTGCCCTGCCATTGCCCCTCGGTCACAAGCCACAATCCCCACCCCTCAAGCCCTGCTGGTTCCCCTCACTCCTGACCCACTGTCCCCCAGGCCCTCAGTATGTGAGAGAGGGTGTGGGTGTGTAGGTACGGGTGACATGTGGAGGTAATGGGGGGTGGGGGGCATGTGCTTCCTGAGACTTCTGCACTCACAGATTCCCAAAGCAAGTTTGGGAGTGGGGTGTGGGCCTACAGCCAGGCTGGATTAGCTCTAGGCAGGAACTGCCTCCATGGCCCAGCAGGCTGGACCTAGCATGGGAGTGAGCACCACCCTGCCAGGGCTGCCAAGGTGAGGCACTGTGGCAGCAGCGGAGTTTTGCCTTCCACTGTGGCTACGGGGGCAGAGGGTACCTCATCTTGGCGACCATGGCAGCACAGTGTGGCACTCCACCACTGGGTCTTGCCTGCTAGGTGGCTCCTGCTCAGGAGGCATGTGCTCCCCCC
>NW_017728998.1:27486747-27488866 GCF_001723915.1 Gavialis gangeticus | reverse complement strand
CCCCCCCCCATTGCATCGCCTGTGCCCCCCAGCCCCCTGATGCATTGCCTGTGGGGCCCTCCCCCCATCCTTATAGACTTACCTGGAGGGAGCTGCTGTCCACCATACTGTCTGGCTGCCATGTACATCTGTGCATGCACACATGTACATGGTGCCCCCTGTATTCCATTCCTCCCAGCTTCAAGCAGCCTCTTGCAAGCTAGAACTCTGCCAGCCTGCAAGGGGAAACCTATGGTTTCCCAGGTTTCCTTTTTAAAGGAGAAAATACATGTTTTTCTATGGCAAATGGAAAACTCAGATCCCTGAACATGAGATGGATGTTTTTGCTTGTTTCCATGTGATTCTTCCTGAGGAATAAATATCTTGGTGGAAACCATTTGGAGTTTGACAAATTCAGCGCTCTTGTTTCTGAGCTGAGTCTATTCTTTGGCAATCCTTTGCAGTCAAGGATGATTATCTTCCATAATTGTCTTATCTGTGTGTTTTTGAAGATGGCTGATGATGCCTATCAATCCTGGATAGGCGTCATCAGCCAACAGACTCTACTGCTACTTGGACATGTTTTTCCATGTGGGGTGGATGGTGGTGGATTCTTGATTTGGTCCTCAACACACTGTTTCTGCTGCTCCCACTTTTCCTTTCCTGTTGTTGTGCGGTTTCAAAGTACTGAGATCCCTGCAGCAGACTTTCTCCATTTGGAGTGGACCTGGGTGATGGTGTCCCATGAGTTGATGTTGCATTTTGTTTAAGTTGGCCTTAAGGACATCCCTGAAGTGCTTTTTTTGCCCTACTCTTGAGCATATGCCTTGGCTGAGCTGGGAGAATAAAATGTGCTTTGGGAGTCTGAGATCTGGCTGACAAGGCTAGTCCAATGACATTTATATTGGATGATTATTGCCTCAATACTCATGGTTTTTGCTTGCATGAGGATGCTAACTTTTGTGCATCTGTCTTCCCACTGGATTTGGAGGATCTTATGCAGGCAGTATTGAAGTACTTCAAGAACTTTAGATGTCTCCTGTATATTGTCCATGTCTCAGGTCTGTACACCAAGGTGGGGATCATGAGTACTTGATAAACCCTGAGCTTGGTTTTAGTTCTGATGTTGTGACCTTTGAACACCCATTTCTTCCAGCATCCCAAGTCTGCGCTTGTACATTTGAGGCGATGTTGGATTTGTTCATCTATGTCAGCCTTCTGTGAGAGATGGTTTCCGAGGTACAGGAAATACTCAAAGTTCTCCAAAGTCTCACCATGGATCTGGACTAATGGAGCTGGGGGCTGTTTTTTAGCAGCTTGTTGGTGGAGGACCTTAGTCTTCTGAATGCTAAGCATTTGTCCCATTTTATTGTATGCCTTGGTAAAGATGTCAATGATTGGCTGAAGGTCTGCTTCTGAGTGAGTACATACTACAGCATCATCGGCATGCTGGAGCTCAATGATTGAGGTCTTGGTTTTGGCTCGGAGTTGGGTGAGGTTAAACAGCTTACCATTTGGTAGTTTAGCTCCACTCTGGCTAGAAGTTTGTTGGTGGTCAGATGGATCATTGTGGCAAGGAATTTGAGAAGAGTATTGGAGTGATTGATGCAACCTTGTTTAACTCCTGTTTTAACCTCAAAGGGATCTGTGATAGATCTGCTACTGAGAACCACTGCTCATATATACCCTGACTCTTGATGCTGCTGGTAAAATTAAGGAGGAATTATACGCCAACATTAACCAAGTTTCTTCTGACATTCCAGAGGGAGACTGAGACTTATTCTTCTTGGTGATTTCAATGCCAGAGTTGGAAGGGACTGTAACCTCTGGAACTAAACAATCGGCAAGGAAGGAGTAGGAAAGATCAACTCCAAAGACATCCTCCTTTTGATCAAATGCATGGAACATGGACTCACCATTACCAACACCCTGTTCCACCCGAAAAACAGGTACAAGACATCAGGGCAACACCCATGATCTAAGCATTGGCACCTGATTGAATATGTCATTGTCCGTGCGTGGGATTGAAAAGTTGTCCTTATCAACTGAACTATGCTAGGAGCTGATGATTGCTGGACTGATCACTGACTCATCCGCTCAGTTGTCTCACTTAAACTGGCTCCCAAATGATAGCTTCAGC
>NW_017728998.1:27470956-27481747 GCF_001723915.1 Gavialis gangeticus | reverse complement strand
TACAAGACATCAGGGCAACACCCATGATCTAAGCATTGGCACCTGATTGAATATGTCATTGTCCGTGCGTGGGATTGAAAAGTTGTCCTTATCAACTGAACTATGCTAGGAGCTGATGATTGCTGGACTGATCACTGACTCATCCGCTCAGTTGTCTCACTTAAACTGGCTCCCAAATGATAGCTTCAGCAGAAACAATGCTGACAGAAGATCAATGCTGAAGGACTCAAGGACCTAAGCAAGGGAGACCTCTTCTACCAGTGCCTCAATGACAAACTGGTGCATTCCATTAAACAACAATAGGAAAATGTCAGTAGCATATGGGGGTGCCCTCAAGGCCATCGTCATCAGTACCTGTGACAAGATGCTTGGATTCTTTACAAGGAAACACCAAGACTAGTCTGATGAGAATGACCAGGAAATCCAAGAGTTGATTTATTGCAAGCACAAGGCCTTTTGAACTGTGTCTAGCTTTGGGGAGAGCAAAACTGAAGAATTATCTGTATTGCTAATAGATTCAGGGGTGGGGCAAGCAGAGGCAGGGTCTGCTACCAAATTCCTAGATTCAGATGCATATTGGATGTGGTGGGGAGGGCAGGGTGACTGACAGCTGTGTTAACGCCTGCTACTGCCATTACTGGGTCTGGATCTGGCCAGTGAGGGTCCTTGAAGTCTAGATCCATCCCAAGGGCATGCATGAGTATGACATCTTGGGATGAAGCATGTGATGCTTCTATAATAGCAAATCCCAAAAGATTATCTATTATGCTCCTTCTAAATATTTTAAACCAAAAGTGACGTATCTTGAAACAACTTGTTCTTTAAGAGGCATAGGTCTTGGCTCCAAACCTCTATATTTCACACTAGTCTATTGTATGTAAATAACTTGCAGAACTAGTGCTTGGCTTATTTCCATACAAATAGAAGTTTAAGTCTTTAATCTGGATAACAGAAACAAAAAGTCACACATCTATTTTCAGTAGCACGGATAATTTCTCTTCTTTTCAGAATAACTGCACTATCAAGTTTATGCTTCAGCGCCTGTTCAACTTGCTTCTATGGGAAACAGATGAATAGATTTTGAACTACTTCTGTGATATGCTTAGTGCTTTGTCAGTAAAATTTACCGTAATATCTCATGCCATCTGTCATATTTCCTTCCCGGAGCAGGAAACCTCTTTAGCTATAATGTTGTAAAGTTGAATTTAACTCTTTAAAACCATTGGCATTCAAGTTGCTGATCACTTTGTTTTGCCAAAGGGAAGGTGGAAGGAAGATGTGGATACAAGGTTTAGAAAAGGTTAATAAAGGCTCATCTAAAAATGCCAAACCATTTAATAACTATTGATGAGAGACAGTCTACTATTAAGTGCCAAGAATACATTTAATTCCAACTGAAGGATTCTGTTCTCAAGAGCTAATGCTGTTGGGCATTTATGCACATACTTTTTTGTTCTGCAACATGGCAGAGACCTGCTGCTTTGGAGGCAAACTGAGGCAAACTTTGCTGCACTGTGTGCAGTTGTATAAGCGGTGAAATGTTTATCAGTGTGCAGAAAATGGCAGCAGAGCACTTCTGATCTATTTTAGTTTATAAGCATGTCACCACCATTTTCTCAGTGCTGATGTGCATTTCGCTACTTATACAACTGCAAGCGTTGCAATGTTGGGTGCTTTTATGCATAAAAATGACTGTTAATTCCTGCATTGCTCAGTTTTTTTTCTTTGTGACTTACTGAAACATGCAAACACTATGCAAATGATCATCCTGTGATGGATTAAAGTTAAATAATGGTATTAGATGTGTGCAATGTATACCTATCCCTTGTCTTGTAAGAAATTGTATAAACGGGTTAGCAATTGTTGAAAAGAAGCTGGCATCCTGGCAGGTCACCGCATGCCACTTCTGCATGCTAAGTTACTATTCTGGAGGTGGTATGCAGTTCAATTGAACTGGTACAAGGAGGTACCCAGCAACGTGGCTGAGAACTTCACACAGAAGTGTTTCTTCAGAGAGGCTGCACTTAGATGAGATCACGTTTTACTTCCTGAAGGAAAAGGGTTGTGAACTCTGCTCTCCTGGACAAGTTCCAGTTTGAACTAATACTATTTAAATCCCTTCCTGTATAGGTATTTGGAAAAAAAAGTCCACTTCCTGTCCTAAATAAATCTATAATATTATTAATTATTGTTGTAATAGCTGCTGTAATCTAATTGCATAATTCATATCGTGCAAAGATTGTTTTGTGTGTATCTTCGTGTAGTCTTACCCCAGTGATGGCAGTATGACTACTGAGTATGTAAACTGAAGCAAGGACATGTCTATGTTTTTTGTTTTGTTTATTTTTTAAAAATTTTTTGCAGGATTAGGACAAAAGCTTAATTCTGTAAAGCATCTTGTTGCTTGTGAAACACAGAATAACTATAGCAAAATGTCACCTAAGTCTAGTGTTTTTAAATTGATTTTTAAAAACTGACCAAGGCTGAAGTCTTGTGGCTTAGAATAACAGAAAAGTGCAATGACTTAAATATTTTGGAGGTCAGCATCTTTCAGAGGGCTGAGCTAGAATTTCTCCGTAGAAATCAGTGTGTTGTGCTTGTGCAGGCTTATTGTCTTTATGGATGCATCAACAAGCATTGCCCTTTTTATCTTGCTTACATCTGCTATATTTTCAGTAACTGCATTGTCCTGGTTAAGAAGCAAAATTTGCTCATTTTCACTTAAATTTGACTTCATTCCGGCCTTGTTTTCTAGTGTGTGGGAGCATCTTTGGGTTTTTAAATAGCTGTAGTTTGTGTGCTTTAAGTCACTGGAGAAGAAATGGAGACCAGTAGCAGCATAAGCAACAGCAAATGAATACTTAATAAACTTGTAGATTTGTAACAGTGGGGGAAATAATTCCACAGGCATTTATTGTTCTGCTTTCATGAACTAATGAGATACTCATCAATATTCACTATGTATTCTGCAGGGGCTAATCACAATGCAGCAGGGTTACTGTTTATTTCACTAAAAGTGCCCTATGAATCACTTCTTTGCATCCATCTGCTTCTTATGTAAACATCTGGACTAGATAAGATCTTTAAATGCTGTAAACAGAGTTACAGGCATTCTGGAAATTCACACACTCATGTACCAAATCATCATTTCCTTGTCTAATGAAGACAAGAAACAGAGATAAACTCTTGCACAAAATCAGCTTGTGTCTATGTGAGTGTTCTTGTAAAGATACCTAAGCTATAGTATAAAGTCTGTTTGCATTCCTTATTACACAATTCTGCTTTACTTTTTCTGTGGATAAGAAGATATTCATATATCTGTATTTTTCAAGGAAGCTTATCTTCTATTGTGAGGCATTCTGTTGCAGCCAAACTTAATACCTCATGTCTGCTGTTTCATAAATTATCTGCAAAAACTTTGTTAAACAGATTAGGTCAAAGCCCTTCTTGAAGTCCGGATATATGATGTCCATGTCATCTCCCTTGTCCAGGGCACAAGTTACCTGGTCATAGAAGGAGATGAGGTTGGTCAGGCAAGACCTGCCAGTCACAAAGCCATATTGGCTGGCATTCAGAAACTTACCTTCTGTTAGTCTGGCATTGATGGAACCCTGGTCAATTTTCTCCATGATTTTTCCAGGGACAGATGTCAGACTGATTGGTTTGTTGTTCTCCAGGTTATCCCTCCTCCCTTTCTTGTAGATAGGGACCATGTTGGCTCTTTTCCAGTCATCCGGTCAATGCCTGAGCACCATCATTTTTCAAATGTTCCTGCCAAGGGGATATGTCTGCCAGCTCTTTCAGGACTCTCAGACGCTTTCTGTCTGGGCCCATGGACTTGTGAATGTCCAATTTCTCAAGGTGTTCTCTCACCTGATCTACATCGATTTTATTTTTGGACCTGTCTCCCACTTCCGGATTGGTTTGTGATGTTTCTGGTAGTGTGATCCTCCTGGAAGGGTGCAAAACTGATGCAAAAAAGTCATTTAGGAAGAAAAAGAAACCCACCAAACAACCCTTTCTAGGGTGTCGGATATCAGTGCCCTGTTGAATCTCTCAGGGCCCCAATACTATCCTGGTTCTTTTTCCAATTTTCCACATAACTGAAGAAGGACTTTTTGTTGTCCTTGATTCCCACTGCTTGCTTAAGTTCAATTAGTGCCTTGGCTTTTCTTGACCACTCTCTACAGGTGTGGGCGAGTGCAGAGTAATCCTCTTTGGTAATGCTTTCTGTTTTCCAGCTGATGTAGGCTACTCTTTTTTTAGCTTAATGAGGTCCAACAGTTCCTTATTCAGCCATGGGGGCTTCCTTGCCCGCTGACTGCATTTCTTGCTATATGGTATGGCTTTGCCCTGTGCTTCAAGGCTTATGTTTTTGAGAGATGACCATTCCTCATATACTCCCTCTTCTCAGGGAGCATGGCCTCTAATTACCTGACTGAACAATTTTCTCAGTTTGCAGAAGTCAGCATTCCCAAAGTTTAAGGACTTCTGTTTTACTGAGGGGTATGCCTGCTCTTTGGTGAACTGAGAAGGTGACCAATTCATGGTCGCTGTCACCAAGCTTCTCCTCGATCTCTGCAGATCACTCACCAGGTCCTCCCCTTTGGCCAGGATTTGATCAAACAATGCCTCTCCCCTAGTGGGCCCATAGATCTCCTGGGTTAGGTAGATGCATGTGAGAAAGCTACGCGACCTGTCAGATTTGGCCCTGTGCTCATCCAAGAGATGTCAAGGAAGTTGAAGTCCCCTATGATGATCATGCATCGGGAGCAGGCGGCTTCGACCAGTTCCCTATTGAATTCCCGATCTAGGTCTTCCTCTTGGTGGGGAGGTCTGTAGTAGACTCCTAGAAGTAAATCCTCCCGCCTCCCCATGTTGTCCTCTTATCTTGAGCCAGAGGGTCTCAAGATGCCCTTCCTGGTTTGGAAACTCAATCTGCTGGGAGGTGAGCTGATCCTTGACATGGAGAACAACACCCCTCTCTCCTCTTCTCCACATGGTTTCTCCTATACAAATCATGATTTAAATCACTGGCCAGGAAGCCTCAATTTAATCATTGTTTTCTACAGAAGTGCATTCTTTTGTTTGATATGACCTTCATTAAAATATTCCCAAACAGGGTCTCTCTTTATGGCTTGGCAAGCCTGCTGCCATGATAGGGTTTCCCTTTAAAACTTCTGGAATATTTTGCTTAAAATGTTTCTCTTTTGTTTCTACTGCCCCTCCCTCCTTGCATTTATCTCCAGACTCCTCCTCCTTGCTCAGATCTACTCCACCCCAAACAATCCTCTATTCATTTAATTTCTTGAAACTTTGCATTTTTAGAGGGAGGTAAGGGCTTTACTCTGTGTACACAAACTTGCAGAAAGACAATAGGGCTGATGGGTAGGTAATCAGGTCTGTTATCTTTCATTCATATACTGCTGTTAGCAAGGATGTTATCTCTGGAGAGACAAATCCATGGTTTGAGAACTGAAATTAAACACCATGGAGATGCTTAATGGGCTCTTTTAGACTTGAGCTCTGAGTTCCAGTGAGTACAGTGGTTTTTTTTCATCTTTACTAATCCATAGAGGAGCTTCTGGGAATCCCATAAGGCTGGGCCCCTAATATAGTCCATGGCCTGTTGTATCCTATTTTATAAAACTTTTCTCTAAAAAAATTACATTAATATATTGTCTCAAATGGTATATAATTAGAAGTTATAATCCCTATTTCATGATGATATCTCTGAGTTCTAACATATCTTAAAACTACCTTTATATAGGTTTTGTGTTTTTAAAAAGCATCTTAACAAAAAAAAGAAAAAGATTAAATGGTAGTGAGGGGCAACAGAATTGGCAGGGGCACAGCACCAGCATATCACTGCCCGCCCCTGCCCTTATTGTCATATACCCTCCCCCTTGTGACCAGTGTCCTCTTTTTTGGAACTGGAAATATGGTAACCCTTAAGAAGAGACTGTGCTGTTACACGCATGTACCAAAGGGCTGAGCCCAGGTTACAGTTAGTGGGAGGGCAGGGGGAATAGAAGAATGCAGATGTCCCAGCTTCAACTTTTCACTCCTGTAGTGATGACTTAATTAAATTTCAGGAAATGGTGTTGGCTTCATAGTTAAGAAGGTGGGCACTGAGTTTGAAGGGAGTATCATCCTGGCTAGTGAAGCAACTCCTGGGATATGATGACATAATTTTTCAACACTTCATTTAAGCATCTGCACCCTGCACCTCCAGCCTGAGACCTGGGACTCCTGGCATGGTTTGGTGGGTTTCTTTTGTGTTGGTGGTTGCAGGAAGGGAAGGAAACTGGAGATTCAGGACATTCGCTTCCAATGGACTCTTGGGCAGGGGACTGGATGGCCAAGAGGGTGCCTTTCAGCAGCAGAGTTGAATGAGGTTAAGAGCTAAAGACCTGAGGATGCATTTATCTAGACTTTGTGTTGGACTTGTTAAAGTTGGTCTGTGAGTTTTCTATGTGTGCATGGTGCACAATAGACTGACACTTTTCTAATTAAAAAAATTATCTATCTTTTGCTCTCATTAGTGTACAGTTTCAGACATGGTTACAAGGATAGTGATGAACCTCATAATGTAGCAATTGATATCTTTTAGTGGAACCAAACGTTTAAGAATTAATGTAAAGCATTAAATTAAATTAGGGAGAAGAGATTATTTTCCTAATGATCGCATTTCGGGGAAGAATAGAATGTCTTTAGTTGCTTACATTGTGTGCTCTTCAGAAATCAGTAACTTACTGTATGTTTAGAGCATTGTGGCAGTGCTCATAACACAAAGTTCAATACCATGACTGCTATTTTGGTGTTATCAGGAGAAATACAGTACAATAATATATTGTATTATACAGTGAATGCTACGAACATTTGGGTTTAGAATAAGCAAATTTAGCAGTGAGGAATCCACTTTCATTGTCCAATGAAAGTCTGTTCTTTCAGTCACTGATATTCTAATTCCAACTTGAAGAATCAAAGGTGAAAAGGTCTTATCTCTCAGCCCCTTTCCCTAGCTCTAGAATCTGTCTGAGAATGCAGTGAAGGAGGCTCTGACTTTCATTGTGCATGTACTTCTATCGAGAGATCCTACTCTGCTTCCCAGGCCCTTTTACTGTCATGCCCTTTACTAGTTCATCTCGAGTCTAGGACAAGTGCTGTTGTCATCAAAAGTGCTTACCTTCCTTGCTTAAAAACAGGCTAGAAGTGGAAGGTTGGATTTAAGGTGTGTGTGTGTGTGTGTGTGGCCATCTCTTGTGCAAAAATTGAAAAAAAGCCTTGGGTCAGGAGTATGAGATGTAGGAGCTGAAGTGGTTCAAATATTTAGGTGTGTTGGGCCTCCATTGATTTCAGTGGCAGCTGTTGCATGTCCATCATTCTTGGAGAGGAGACCATTTATTATTTTTGATCTTTTATTTATTTATTATTTTAGACCTTATTTTTAGGCTCTTATTGCAGGCATCTGAGCCGTAAAATACATTTTTGCCTTATAAAATTGTTCTCTGATACTGACCCAAAGCCATCTATTTTACAGCAGTGTTCTGAGCCATTAGTGACATGTATTTTGACACAAGCAAAGTAACTATCTTGGGTAAATGGCTTCCAATGCTTTTGTTATTTAACCAAGTCAATGTTTAATTGGAGTTTGTAGGAGTCAGTTAAGAATGCCCCATGGAGATGAGGTGAGTTGTGTTAATAATATATTGGAGAGGAATGTGCAGACTTCCTTAATCGTGTACTTTTTTTCACAGGGAATGTTTAAGAGGGCTCAGCAGGTTTCTGCACTCTGACTCATTACTGTTGACAAAGCATGAATTTATGTATTCAAAGCTGCATGTGGCAAACTATGTGCTCAGGTTTACGAAAATCTTCCATTACTTAGTTCATATTTTCCATCACCTTTAACATGTCACCTAGGGTAAATAATATGGGACAATATTCCTGATAGATCTCACCTGCTTTTGTTCTGTACCTAGTTCACTAATAAATCAGTAGCTCAGATTGCTTCATAACTTAAATGCAGTTATGCTGATTTAAGAAAAAGAACAAAACAACCCAAACTTGTTGTAATTCCAATTTCAAACCTAATTCAATTACTTTAGGTGTCATGCTATTAGAATTTAAACAACTTCACTTGTGTGCTGCTGAGATCCATCATCTGGAAAAGCTGAAATGAAGCGAACTTTAATTTACTCGTGTCTGATGAATTTCTCTCATTTTTTTGCTAATCACTACAGGCTCTTTTGTAAGCTAGACTGGCAGTGAAGAAGTAGAGATTGAGACTTCTTTACTAGTGCATGATGCAGGCAATCCATGTACATCACAGCAGTGGGGAACAGCAGTAGAAAGTTGTTGCTACAGATTCCACAGTGCTGCTACTTCCTTTCATGCTGAAGTACCCACGGGAGAAGCACTGGCAGGGTGCACCTTTTGGGGACCCCATGCAAAGTTAGTTTTGGGCCCCTAGTTTTTCCTGGACAATCATACTGGAACATTACTCCAGTGCATAGGAGTCCCTGAACAGCATTGCCCTAATGCCACCTTTGGGGGGGAATGTGTTCCAGAATAGATCTACTGAAGTTTGCTATGGTCCATAGACAAAGGTGGGGGATGTGATTATGACTTGAGGACCTGTCAGCATGGCCTCACTGCTACATCCTGGACACTGCCTGAAGCACTCCCCACACACTGCATTGTGCACATGGTAAATTCTAGAAATGAGGCAATATAGTTGGCTTAAAACAGCCCAAAGTGCATGCCAGTCCATCCACCTGAGAGAGAGCACATTAGTACTTCTAGGTGGAGTATCAAGGCTACTCTAGGGGAGCTTCATTGTCTCACTTCCAGGAGTACGCACAGCCCAGAGGTGCTGCAGGCATGTTGTAGGTCACAGAACAGTTCCTACACTGTCCTTGACTTAGGATCCTGGCACTATGATCTTACTGCCCTGAATTGCCTTCATTCCCCAAAAGAGGAGATCAGTGCATCCATGGGAGATGCAGTTTGGCTTCCATAGGAAAATAGGAGCCCAAGGTACTCTCATGAAGTGCTGTAGTGACTGAATCAAAATATTTTGATTTTTTTTGTTTACCTCCAAAAAGTTAGTTTTTTTTACAACAGATTTGAAAATAGAAGTATTTTTGAGACTGTTTCCATGGGGTGAGAAGCTAATTGTAGGATGGATCTATACAATTTTTCTGTAACTGGGCAAGGTAGTTCCTATAACTCATTTGCATGTACTGAGGCTTGTGGTGTTCCCCTATCCACGTGCCCAACAGGAGAGACTGTCAGGCTGCGGTCTTGAACCAGGGGTCTCCACCTGCCTTTCACTCTCCAGCTAACAATTCAGACTGGACAAGGCAGGCTGGAAGCTTCCATCAGGGCCTAGCCATCCATCCGCTCCGTCATTGTGAGGCTGGTCAAAGTCAGCTGACTCTGCACTTCCCTCCATATAAACCCCTGCACAGTAACGGGAAATCTCTGGGCAACAGGGCAAAACCTGAACCCAGACTGCTTTGCAGTTCTCTGTGGCCTGTACCTCTGCTTTTCCTTCCACTTCTGCTCTTCTTGATCTCTTGGTTTCTCATCTTGCCTTGCTCTGACTCTGCTCAGATGGTCTGAAACCGAACATGGGCAATCTGTGCTGAATAACTGCGTTCGCTAAATGCATATCACACATGGCCTAGTTGTATGCACTGCTGCTCTTTCTAATGTATAGAGCCCCATGTGCAAGACAGGCAGGCTCAGACCCAGTAGCTAGGCACACTACCTCATCAAACGAGGGTCTGGAGCATGTAGTATAAACTCTGCTGCAGGTGGTGTTTTTCTTGATGGGAAGAGAGCCCTACCACATTGCTGGCAGTGCTTAAACGATATTACTGTTCCAGGTTTTAGAGCAATAGCAGTCCCACTTATGACAATACAACAACATGCTGAGTGTAATTTGCATTGGTCCTTTTTGGCTATCTAGAAACCACCAAGCCTTATGTCATCATGCATGTGGTAAGAAACTAAATGTGTTCCAAGTACTGTTCTGTCCCTAAACAGCCTGGCTTCATTATTTGTGTGGATCTCATAGCACATTAACTCCATTAGCCTCTGATACCTTTTTAAATGCTGTAATTAGCCAATGTTTGGGCTCTAAAATTCTAGTTAGAGAGTTACTTAATTTTCTAGCTATTATAGATATATATTAATTTTGTTGTAGCTGAAACCTGTAATTGCTTCTGGGATGGAAGAGGACATTCAAGATGCCCACCTGCAGGAACTTGTCTTAGCTATGTTTTTCAGGTTGAAGAGTCTGCTGCTGTCACTAAAATGGTGGTAATTGTTGTTGCTTTTTTACAAGGAGAAAAAAAGAGGTTGTTACATGTTATATATTTTTAAAGAACTCTTAAAACTCAAGTCCCAACAGCAACAGGGATGAAAGAAATTCAAGTGCATGCTTTAATTATAAAAAGTGAGAGGCAGCATTTCAAGGAGAAGCACAATGAACAGGAGGCAGGGAAGAAAAAATATTTTTAATTAAAAGTAATTTTTTATATTTTGGGAAACATGGCTGATGGTTCATTACAGTGTGAAACAGTGAATTTGTTATAACAGCCATTAAATCCTTGGGTATTTCTTATATCCAGACATTTTGGAGGGGATTTTTTTGTTGTTGTTCCAGGGAGGTCTAGAACAGTGTTGTCCATCTGGTGGCCTGTGGCCTGCATGCAGCCCATGAGGGGTTAATCTGGCTCCCGGATTCCCCTTCCAGCTGCTGCTCCCCTTATTTCATAG
>NW_017728998.1:27470339-27470615 GCF_001723915.1 Gavialis gangeticus | reverse complement strand
AGAAGTAAGAATTAGAAATGCATACGTATGTGTGTTATCATATATAAGTAATAGTAAAGTTATGTTAGATGCCTCACTTGGACAGAGTGGGGACAGTTTTGTATCTTTTGTCTAAAAAAAGATAAGGGACTCCTTTAAAATGAGCTGTTGACCAGTTCTGAGACTACTAAATCGGGCACCTGCACCTAGCCTTTGGGTTAGAAAGCAAGGGCCTGATCTGGGATCCTCGTGAACCAGCAGACCTCCTTAGTTTATGACTTTGTGAAACAATAAAAG
>NW_017728998.1:27468448-27470328 GCF_001723915.1 Gavialis gangeticus | reverse complement strand
AGCAGGGGTCCAAAGTTGCCCTTGCTTTTCCTCCGGCTCCCCACATATCTGAAAAAGGACTTTTTTATTGTCCTTGATGCTCGAAGCTAGTTGGAGTTCAGTTGCAGCCTTGGCTTTCCTGGTTTGCTCCCTGCAGGACTGGACCAGTACAGAATATTCTTCCTTGGAGGTGAATCCTATCCTCCATCCTTTGTAGGCCTTTCTTTTTAGCCTCAGGAGGTCTGCTAGATCCCTGGAGACCTAGGGGGGCTGCTGTGCTCTGTTGCTCTGTCACCAGGTTCCTCCTCCTCCTTTGGCTTTTGCTTCCTGCTCCTTCCCCCCAGGGCTGGGCATGGCACAGCCTGTAATCCTGGAGGAGCCCATGGCAAAGTGCAGCAGGGGAGTCTTGAGCTGAGGATGTGAAGGGAGGCCTGTCCACATGCATGGTGTAGTGGTGGGGGTTTGGCCATCTGTGTGCATGGTGCAATGTGTGTGTGTGTATGGGGGGGTTGTGTTTGTGTGGGGTGTGTGTGATGGGGGGTGCCTCCACATGTGTGTGGTGCAGTGGTCAGAGGGAGGCTATCCCCCCACATAGTGCCAGGAAAGCTTGCAGTGAGGGGGGAGCTGGGGAGATGCTGAAGGGGCCACAGTGCACCCTTCATGCAGCCCCAGTGGGTGCAGCTTCTGACTGCTAAAAAGTTGGACTGCCCTGTTCTAGATGGTGGGTGTCTGTATGTAATGCCCATTTGCACATGCCCTTCTTAACCTTGGGGAAATCTGAATTTGCCTTTTGGCATAATCACTTCTTGATGAATGAGCTGTATGGTCGCTTTATAATACAGGTACTTGCCTAAATAGCCTTGCCAACTTTTTTGGATATAGTTGCCTAGTTGTATAAATATTATTCCAGTGGTGATAGTATTTTGCCAGTGCTCCTGCATTATTTTCCTGAATTACTGATATATTGTAAAGATCTGGGACATTATCTGTACATCATAAATTATGACTGAGCTGTCCCATTCCTTATTTACAACTGGAGATAAAAGTCCTTGATGTAGGCCCTTCCACCCATCCAAGGATGGCTTTGCTGGTGCAAGGAGGTATCCTTGTTTTTTCTGCTGGTGTGGTCTTGAGCTTACTGTGTTCATATTGCTGTTCGCACCAGGTTGTTGGGAGGATGCATCTGTTTTATCCCACCTGGGGATCTAAAGTGAGGAGCATTTCAGAACATGTTGCTTCTCAATCCTTTTATGCTATGTGCAGGCAGCAGGAAGTCTGAGGAATGTTTTGTTAAGATGCTACTACTCCCCACACTGTTGCTTCTCTGTGTCAGTGATGATGTGTCAAGTATTTTGCCACAAGAGCTGGAGCTTGGTTTACATTTAATGCAATAATGCTCTGGAACATTTATGTTCCAATTAATATTTACATGGAAAAAAAATTAAAATGGGATAAGGCATTCTTTTTTGTAGAAGTGGGGAGAAAATCTTACTGTTGGCAGCGATCCTCACTGCCCTCCCACTGCTCCGTGCTGCACAGGGGGAGCTCTGCCACAAGCACCTAGAGGCCCCAGTTGATGCTTCTGCAGCTGGTGAGCGTGGGACTTCTTTTTTAAAGTGCTGGGACGCTGGGCTGGGTGGGGGATGGGGCCAGGCAGGGCAGCCATGGGGGCTTCTCCTGTTTGGCTCCCCTGGCTGTGCCTGCCTCTGCCCCAGTGGGGGCAGCCACAGGTGCTCTGCACTGCTGCCACTTGCAAGCTGGCATGGGATGTGGGTGCGGCAGTGCTGGGAATGGGGGCTATGCCCTGCTGCCACTTGCCCCCTTCTGCCTGTAGTGAGCTGCACCCACATCCTGCACCCCACCCCCCAGCCCCAGCTGGGCAAGCGGCAGCAGGACAGAGC
>NW_017728998.1:27463211-27463448 GCF_001723915.1 Gavialis gangeticus | reverse complement strand
TGTTTGGCTCCCCTGGCTGTGCCTGCCTCTGCCCCAGTGGGGGCAGCCACAGGTGCTCTGCACTGCTGCCACTTGCAAGCTGGCATGGGATGTGGGTGCGGCAGTGCTGGGAATGGGGGCTATGCCCTGCTGCCACTTGCCCCCTTCTGCCTGTAGTGAGCTGCACCCACATCCTGCACCCCACCCCCCAGCCCCAGCTGGGCAAGCGGCAGCAGGACAGAGCCCCTGCTCCCAGCA
>NW_017728998.1:27445993-27463200 GCF_001723915.1 Gavialis gangeticus | reverse complement strand
CAGCTTGTCCCAATCCCTCCCTCCCCACTCACCAACAGACTTAGCAGCTGGAGGTAGCTGTCAACTGACTGTTTAGTCTATGCTGAATCTCCAAATTGGTTGAATCTTTTCCTAATCTTTTGCTGAATCTATTTGGATGCTTCGAATTGATTTGGAGCTTTTACTTGGTCACCCAGTTTGATTAGGATTTGGAGATTCGGTCCCCAAATCAGGCTGAATCTCTGGATAGAATCAGGTACTGAAGATTTGCACAGCCCTAGTAACTATCCTTTGCTTAGTTTTTCTCCATGGAGTTTTAAAAAGTTGCTATTCATGTACATACTTTAGTGTCTGAGCATTGCCTGTTTAAAATATTACACTGGCAATGAGCAGAAAGCTACAGTGCTTCAGGGCACAAAATCATTTCAGGTGAAAGCATGTGCTACAAAGACCACATGGGAAGTTGTTAGGAGTTATATAAATACTCGTGACATGTTGCCTCAGTTTATTCAAATAGCTGTGCTGTCCCTGAGGATACAGAACTGTCATTGTAAGGTATTATCAAGAGGATATGTACAATAAGAAAGAAAAACACTGCTAAAGATTTGACTAAAAATTGCAAATGTACAAAGTGGTTAAATCTACTCTTATGCTTTGCTGCCACATGTGCAGTGATTGGGCTTAACTGCGTTTAAAATCCACATAATGAAAGCACAGTTTTTTTGCTATCTTTTGGCATGTTAATTGATCTGTCTAAAAGGTTTCAAAGATCATTATAATTACAGTATGACCTACTCTTATTAACTGTATGGTTCCCATCACAGCATAACTGGATGCCATGCAGAAATTGAAATGATGCATCCAGAAATGTTTTGACCAAATGTTTTGGCAAATGTGTTAGCTCCCAGATGAGAGATGACATTGTAATATTCACTTTGCTGCAGTCAGTTCAAATTGCTGCTTACTGGAAGAGCACAGGTATCAAGTGTAAAGAAGGGGTGGGGTTAAAGTTGTTAGATCATATTGTCCAGCACCGTATCAACTTCAAAGTTACATGCTTGCAGCATATAGCTAAACATGATGTTGGCAATTCTTGGTGACATGACTGCTAAAATTTAACACAATGTTTCTTTTTCAGTAGATAATTTTGGCCTCTTAAGGTAGATTAAGGATTCTAAGTGCTGTCAGATGGAAGTTCAGGAGAGAAGGGTCCATCATTGATATTTACCTTGAAAAGTAAGCAGATATATTATAAATGTTGTTGTTTCTTTGTGACTTGGTGTTAGGCCAGTGTGTGAAGGCCCCTGCCAGGATCAGGGCCTTGTGCTAGATATTGTACATATACAAAGAAAAGATAGTCTCAACATGAAGTTGTTGAAAAGAAATGGCATTTTTCTGCATATTAACTTAATGTGAACTTCTAGAAAGTATCTTTTGGGGCAGCCTTGACCATGGTCCTTATTCAGTTTTATCAGGCTTGTGTGTAATGCATTGAAGACAAGGGTACTACTTGGGAACTGGCAGTTGAACAACAAGCGTTGATCAGTGTTGATCAGTTACTAACAGTTAAAATGCTTATGCTGCCTACTCAATTTAGAAAGATGAAGAATGAATCTAGAGGCTAGCAAATGTAGTCTGCAGAACTGTATGTGTTGTGGTCATAAGATCTTGTTATTGATTTCAGTTTCAGGCTGGAACCAACTCAAGGGGAAACCTCTAATGAACACTGATATGAACTCCTTGCAGTCAATGAAGTTATACCATGCATATGATTTAGAACGTTATTTTGGATCACTTTCAATTTGGTTTATTTTCCTGGCAATCCATCTTCATGGATCTGTGGGTTTGAGCCTAGAGGATCCTCCGTTCCCAGATACCTAATTGCTATAAAAGGTGCTCAGCATCTCACAAGGTTGAGATTACGAAATATTGATACTAACCTCCTGATCATTTTAGTTTGGTTTGAAAGCTTAATAAATTGAAATTAATGTTTCACTGAGTCTGCTCTAAGCCTTGGGCTTAGAATGGAACCCGAAACCAGATTAGTTTTAGATTTAAGAGATTCATTATGATGAATCTCAGTGATATAGCACTGAGACTTAAGAATAAGAGTTCTTATTTTCTGGCTTCACACTAAGCTTTTATATCACTTCTAGCAATGCTGCTAGCTGACACTAGCAGCCTAATCTTATTACTTGGCTTGTGGCTTCTTGAAGGTGCCTATGGAAATGCTTGCAGTGAAGATTTCTGTCATGCTTGGATTTCATTACCTCTGTTTCAGATTTGACATTTTGGACTGTAGAGGGAACAATATCTTAAAACCATTGGATGAAACAGCTCGGGGTAACATCTGGTGTCAGCCAATTGTTTTATGACCTCTGTGATATAATGGTTATTGATCCTTGGAGCCCTTCTGCTCTGTGAGAAATGTGTGAACTCTTGTAAAATATCCTGTTCCTTTTACATTACATCAATACTTGTTTGGTTTGTCTTAAAAGCCAAGACTAAATAAGACTCTTCTGTGGTTCTAGGTGCCCTGCTGTCAGGCAGTACATCACCTTGCCATGTACCCACACAACCCAATCAACTCAACCCTTTTATAGATTACAGGTGTCAGCAAAGCTGAAGAATAAATGCTGAAGTACCCATTCTTTCTCAAAGCTTAGCTCATTTGTTCTGTTTCCCCTGGCTCCCTTTTTTTCTCATGCCTGATAGAATAGACTGGGGGCTTAGCAAGGTAGCAGTGAAGGTGAATAGGATCTGGCTGTTTTGAAGATGAGAAGAGAATGTCAGAGTTAAAGGGCCCTCCTACACAATTCCCTGCTGCTAGTTTATACTCCCTTAAAAAAGAAGTTCCATCACAGTGTGGTGGTATAGGGTGGAAATGCATCTCAAGCAGGAAAGAGCTAGGCAATTTAAGGCACTGAAAGTCAAAACAAACCTCTCAGATTGTATAGACATACTAACCAGCAGTCACTGCAGTTTGTGGAGAATGAGGATGGTGTAGCATTGATGGGGAGACTGTTTGTTTATTCCTTTGATGTTATCCAATAAGAGCATTACAATATATACTACATGAGGTTACACATTTAATGCTATTCAGAAGTGCAAATTAGTACTGAGACCCCAGTTAGATGCACCTTACTCGTGCTCCCCTCTAAAACTTCCTTTAACTTCAGTGGTTTATGATCAAGCCATTAATGAACACTGAGGGCCAGATCTGGCTAGTTATTCTAGTTCTATTTGAGTCCCTCAGTACCTGACTTTTTCTTTAAAATGCCCGGAGGACAGGTTATTGAATATTTTATTTAAGTCAGTTTGTAGCACTCATGGTTGTGAAGAAAAAAAATCATAACTGTGTCTCTGAGTGCACCCTATTGGCTCAACCCAGAAGGGAAATAAAGGAACCCCAACTTTTTTTTTCTTTATAATACATCACAACTGTTTAAAACAAAACTCACAATTCCTTTGGGGCTGACTTAGTGTTAGCAGTCTCTTGGTTCAAATACCCTAACAGTGGGATCTTTCTTGCACATGTTCACATGGAATAGGGCAGAAATTACACATACACTGGTATAAGTAATCAGAAACTGGTTCACATGTTTAACACAACAGAAGTTCAGTGCACATACATCACTTTCAAACTGGCTGAAACTGGTTTATGGTAAGCCTGGGTGGATGTAACATCAGACTAAACTGATTTAGGTTAAATTGGTTTATTGAACGTCTGTCGGAAGTCCCCTCCTGATTCAAGCTGTCTGCTCCAGCTGAGCAAGGGGGTGTTCTCTAGTGACCCCCAGCGTTTGGCCTGAGCCACTGCAGGCAGGTGGCTGCATTTCTGTAATCAAAAGTGAATGTCTGTTCATTTGCTTATCAATTCAGTCCACGCAGCTTAGACTAACCTGCAAAGATTGAATTGATTCAGCCTCTGGCTTTTTGACCATCTATGCTTAGCCATGGGCAGCACCTTATCTCAAAGCCTATTTTGGAAAAGAGGGCATGTTCAGAGAGGAAATAAGGAGATGGGGGCCAGGAACATAACTGGGTGATGAGGGAGCAGTGTGGGGCACCCGCTCCAGGTGCTGACTTAAATGGGGTGCCAAAATTGCCTCTGGGTAGTCTTTGCTAAGCAGACATGGCCCTGCACCCCTTAGCCATAGAAGCCAGGCAGTCCTGTGCCTCGTAGTGTATAGAGGGTGGCAGAATAATGCCCTTCCCTTGGGACTTTTGCCATGGGAGGTGCAGCTTTGCTTTCTCCCTCCCCAGATATGTTATTGGGTGAGAACTGGGCACCGGGGGCTGCTGCAGCTGATGGGCAGGCTCACTGCTGCTGTCAGTGTAGAGAGAGCAGAGGCACATAAGACATCTTCCCTTTTCTGCCATCAACTCCAGTGGTCAGCACTCTGCCCAGGGCACAGCAGGAGCTTGCTATACCTCTGACCCATGGGGGGGGAGGAGGGTTCATGGCAGGGTGTCATGGCACATTCTAGTGCAATGTAGTGTGAACCAGCTATGACAGTAATAATCTATATGCTGCTGTTCTAACTTGATGGGATTGGGTGCTCATAGCGGTTACTTTTTTTCTTTTGACATTTAAGCAGAAAATTGTCTTGATGGGGTGGGGAGAAGCAACATGAATCCATTGTGAAAAATACTCTTATGCTACAGCACCTGCTGAATTGGGCATTATTGGGCTGGGTAAGAAGGGGGACAACTCCTGTGGCAGAGCTTTCTAGCTTCAGTTGAATCAAAGGAACTATTTTTCCATTGGCTCTGATGACCTTTAGATGTTGTCCTGAGTGGCTTGGTATGAGGGGGAAAGAGGGAAAATCCCCTCTTTACAGTATTGTTCCATAATGGAGAGGGCATCCCTTCCAACAATGCCACTCTGATTTTCAAATTTGCCATGATTTGCTAGGGGAAGCAACAATTTCCCCCCTCCTCCCTTGGGAAGAGAACCCCTTCCTGGAGCCACATCTCTGTTGCTGCTTTCACCTCACCTACACCAACAAAAATAGCTAATTGAATGTGTTATTTTGATTGACGTTTATATAGCATCTTTTAAAGATGAAAATAAGTTACCATTAAGCATGTTAAAATAACTACAAGTATTTTCTGCTGCATCTGGGGTGGAGATTATATAAACTATACAAATATTCTAAACAAAATATTTTCTTAATTTATTTCTGCCAAATTTTGGGTCCCATTTTAAGGAATTGCAGGGATTTTTCTTTAATAACTTTGAACTACAGTTGTTCTTCAGTAATATGAAATCACTTGTATTGCTTTGGATTGCCTACCATGAAGAAAGCACAGGTAAAGAATGCTGTGAGGCAGTTTGCTTGGCAAGCTTTGCTGGTTATATACATCATAGTCACTGCTGGGTCTTCATTACATGACCAAGTTTGTGAAACAATGTGTGACATGTCATGGGAGAGTTGGGTGCACTGCACTGAGGAGCTGCATTCCCTCTTGGTAGCGTGACGTTAATTACCAGAGACACGGCTGAATACTCGGTGTGTGCAGAGGACCATGAAAGCATGAATAAATAATGTCTCTAGTGATGAACTGTCAGAATGGCAAATATGTTGGTGTCTGTAGTAAGCAGATGGATCCTCTGCCAGTTGTGATCGCTTCTGCGGTAAGAGGGTCAAATGTGTGTTACACTATTTCCTTATCTAAAAATGTCTTTCTGCATCCCCGGAGTAAAACATAAAGAATAAACTGGTTGTGACACTGTCTTCTTTCTCCTTTGCTTCTGGGTTTTGGGAATTAGATGACATTTTTATTACTTTTAGGGGCTAGCAAAGGTAAATATTGGGAAGTCTCAGTTTTTCCACACATTGTGTGCTGGAGGAAAATGAGAAATCTTACATTCTGAAGACCTATTTGAATGGCAGTTTTGTGGCTTGTTACAGTGAAAAGTACCGCGTTCCTTTTCAGAAAAAGGAACCTGGAATGTATCTGTAGTACATTTGTATACTACGTGGCTGGTTCACATTTTTTAGTTTTTGGCTGCTGTTCTAGGTTATAAATTCTAACATTTGTCACTTTGGGGGGAGCTTCCTCTGGGAAAAGCCAGGCATGGCATTATTTGCTGATGTGGAAACCCACATGGCATTGTCAGTTAATTGCGACCTTTCTGATTTCAAAGGAGGGCAAACAGCAAAGTCAATATAACTGGGCTTCTTTTCCTGCCAATGCACTTTCCTGTTAAATTGCCCCAGATTTCTCCAGTCATTTGCTGCACTGTTCACTGGAGCTGAGCCACCATGGATGAGCACTTTTTAAAAGTTACCATAGCTTCCACCCTGCTGTGTATCATCCTAGGGGTCACTAGATACAGATTAATTTAATCAGTCACAAAGTCTTAAGGATTCTCGTTGATTCACAAAACCCCACCACACCCTAAGAAGAACTGTGACAATCTCAGATACAACAGAGCCCAAACTGCACATGATGTAGTAGACTGGAGAAACCTCAGTGATCCTACCATGGCTAAATGCTATGGAACAGCTTCTGTCTTGTGAAGAGGCCCCTGAATGCTGCTCTTCTACTGAAAAAAGGACTTAAATGTCTCTATTGTAGACCTTTAAGCTGATGTAGGATCTGTGGTACAATTAGTCTGTGCTTTACAAAGCCATGGAAGAATGTGTATATATATTGAGGGGTTGGATCTACACATTTCTGTACTTTCAATTTGTGGGCTGCTTCTGTAGAAGCATCGAATCTCTTGCCCAATATCTGATCTGGCTGCATTCATCTTTGTGTATATTTTTCTGCCTTTATTGATGTTCTATGTGTTCCCAAACTGGACAAATGCCAAATTTAAATCCACTTCCCTTCATAAGTGGAATGAATCTATGAAAATGTGTTGCAATGACCTGCTTAACCCAGTGTAGTTTAATCTGGATTCCAGGGTCTACCCTATTAGTGTGTTCTGCTCTGCTGTTTAATGCTGTTTGCATGAATGAATAAAAAAAAAAATAAAAAGCAATGTGGGCTTGGCTTTTTTTTTTTAATTGCTTGAAAATTCATAATAATGTTTATGGCTATTGCACCTATTTTAATTTTCAGCGTTGCTAACCTTCTCTACAGTGAATTGGTGTTCATGAGTTCCTTGGGAAACTTTAGTAGGCCAATCTCCTCTTGCAGTGTAAAAAAAAAAAAAAAAAAAAAAGCCTGCTTCTACAAAACCCTGACTTATGTGAGCACTTTTTTTTTTTTTCAGGAAAAGGAAAACACTGGGTTTCACAAACACAAAGGGAACGTTCTTCCTTAATGCTTTGCAGTTATGTTCCCATGTATTACTTTTGTAAAGCCCTGATTAGGACTAACAATGCTGTGTTTACATATAGTAGTGACTGCAAAGTACAAAGAAAAATGATGCAAAGTCTTGTGTAGAATATTATGTGCATGGCACTTAACAGAAAACATAAGGGGATGATGGAGGATTTTTTTCTTTGGCTTTCAGATGGATTAGGCCAGTAAAGTAGATTAATCTCATTTCTGGAAGCTTCAGATTATAGTATAAATAGCAGATTTTGGATGGGTAAGTGGGAGTTCTGGGCAATTTAAATTCCTATCTGAAAACTTTTGCAACCAGAACATTGCTAGCACATCTCTTTTTCCAAGAATGAATAATTCTTTTCAAGAAGGAGGAAACTAGAAATTGGAGTTTTGGAGGAATAATAAGGTTGCAAAGTGTGTGTGGTATGAGGGGAAAATGGAAGGCAGTATGGGTCAGTTACCATTTTTGCTTCCTAAGTTTATCTTGTGAGCTATAGTCTCGTTGCTTGATTTTGAAATATTTATCCTAATAGAAGAGAGGATGTTACTGAGAGCTGTTAAATTTGCAGTGGTACAATACCTGAGAGGATCCAACTAGCCCATAGAAATCCAAAGTCACTGAGACACAGAGGCCCAAATTCCTTCCTAGCTGAAATCCAGTGTCTCACTGAAATTACAGCAGGGGGTGCATTTGGCCCATTAGCTTTTTTTTTTTTCCTGTCATAAACTACCCTTAATGCTTCCTGAAGTGCCTTTTAACACATGCACTCACTTTGCCAGTGGAGGGAAGAGATTTGAAGAAGTTGAAATAAGGCAGGAATCTTGATGATGCATATTTAATTCAGAAGAAATGGAATGTCATTTTGTCGTTCTTTGACCACTCTTTGCTATAAGAAGCAGCAGCAAGGGAAACAGTAGCCATAGTGGAAGTTCTTTTGCCACAAGAACATAGCATAAAACTAGTACAGTTTACCACCTCCACTGATTCTGTTATCTAACTGCCTAATTATTAGTGACTGTTCTGTTCAAATGTGGACAAGGCCTTATTTTTCTCCTTTGGGAGTTTTCAGTGGCTAGGACAACTGCACCAGTACAGATTCCTGGTTTAGGTTGAAAACACTGGTATAAACTATGATTTGTTTGGCTGTAAGTTTACTTTTTGCTCAAAACTAGGCTACATAATCCTATAATCTGACAACTCTGTTTTTGTTCTTGTTCCCTTTAAGACTGGTGGCTGAAACCCAGGAAAAGGAAGGGTCTAACCAGTGGGAGCAGGCACTGTAGTTACATAGCACAAGTTCATTATTCAACTTTGATTCCAGGCTGATAGCCTGACCTCACTGCCAATGGCAAAACTCTAGTTGATTCCACTAGGGATTTTAACGCTGGGTGTTGAGGTGAGGGGTCTTAAGATTATGTATAGCAATTCATTTGATTTTTCTTTTATTGCTTTTAAAATTGTTATTATTATTATTATTACTATTACAAGTTAAATTCTCCCTGGGACTTTTCTATTTAAACTAGCTGAGGATTGGCCTTCTTTATAAAAGATAAAAACCATACCCACTTACATAATATGAATGATGAATGAATAGTGCTGATATTTTTGGAGGGAGTTGCTGTTTATCACTTTTGTTACTGGGAAAACAATGTAACTTGTGATTGGAATGGCTTAGATTCTGCAGTCCTTAGAAGAGCCCTGTCCATTGTTCTGAAGAGTTGGGAAAGAGGAGTCTTGAACTACATGGAGCTTCATGATGTGCTATTTCAGTTCCTCCTTTTCCTTGGATAAGCAGAATGATTCTGAGTGATCTGAAGGTTTGTTGTTTTATAGCTCCAGTGTTGATTTTTATATGTGGGTGTTGGTGACAGGGAGCATCAAGAAAGTACATCTACCTTCAGTGTAGGAAGGTATATCAAGAGCAGGTGGCCAGTGAGATGTAGAATATGAGTATCATTTAAAATTTAAGAGAAGTGAGGCATGACTGAGGGAAAACTCAGTATAGTTCTGTTGCCTCAGCCAGAGAAGAAGTTTCTGTTTAGCTTGGCTGTGTTACACTACTAATCTGGGTCTGCAGATAGTAAGTCACAGATGGGATGGTGTCTCCAGATGTTCACCTGTGGACTAACAGCTCTGCCAACTGTCTACTTCTGCTTGGTGTCTGGGCACAGACTGGCAGAAGTACTAGGAGGTGCAGAGAGAGATACCTGGACCACACAGAATTAATATTGTATCTGGGGACTGAGCAATGTAACTGGGAATAGACTTAGTTGGGAACGGGATTAGTTGCTATGAAGTACAAGAGATGATGGCGATATGGTGGTTCATATTGGTTCTTACTTTTTAAATGCTTTCTGCATTTCTTTGATGGTGTTTCATTTTACAGATGGCTGATGTTCATGACTGAGGTGTTTTTCAGTGACTGGTGGAAAGGCCTTGCCATTCCTCCCCCCCACCACCTATTTTTAAAAATGAATTTAATCATCCAGTAACATCTTGTTGCACTCTGTCCCTTGTAGGCATTTAGGTGTTTGCCAATTTGTGAGAATGCATCTCGGTGTGAGAATATATGTGCACATGATTTAGATCTCCAAGTATAGACATATTGTACCCGATAGCAACATTTTGTGGCAGAAGGCACAGCGTCAAGGGAAGACAAGAATGTAATTGTGGGGTGAACAACAGGAAGTGAAGTATTGCTCATTTTGTTGTACTGGACTATGCTGTTCTTTTGTTGCTTATCGTGTGCAGGTGGGCTGGCATTCTTTGTGCTCTGGGGTAAGGCAAGTGAGGTTTCGTGCATGGAATCTTTAACAGGACCTGTAGTTAATACATGCCTGTAGCAGGTTGTTACTCCCTCAGCCAGGCCCAGGATCCAGCCTTCCTCCTTTCTGACCTCAGACTAAACAGAATAGCAAAACAGCAACAGATCCCCTCCCTTGCCTTTCCTATCCAGGGGAAGGGCTCCACTGTAGTTCTTCAGTGCTGCCTTTATTCTCAGTTTCCCTTCTTCCCCAGCATCATCTCTCTGGGAGCTTTTAAGTTTCTCCAGGGCCAGCTAATCATTCCTGTCAGCTGGCCAGATCTCCTAGGCAGGCAGGCTAGTACTCTCTAAACCCCTGCAGCTGGGCTCCAGCCCCTGAGCCATATACCTTGTTACAGTGTGGATTACCACACTGGTATATAGATGTGAAAAAGCATGTTATGTGTCTGAGGGAGCATTTTCATGCACCTGTGTCCCAGAATTTGCTCCTAGACTGTTTGCTCTCCCAGTTAAGATTTTTGACCAACTCTCTGACTTACTGAATTTTTCCACTTTCCTAATTTTGAAATACCAGTAAAAGGTTTTGAAAAATTCCTGTAGCTATTTAATCTTTTGACCAGCTCCAGTAGAAATATTCAGTCTGTAAAACCATGTGTTTTTTTAAAAGCAGAAAGATAGATAAAAAATAAAATACTAACATAAGAAAGATAATGATTTGCAGTAGAAGAAAAGAACTGCTGGCCCCTTTCTATGGACAGTGTTTTAGCAATATTTTGGGTAGCAATCTGTGGGTATTCTCCGTGGTAACTGTATTGATAGTAGTTATTGACTAATACAGGAGCAGGCAATTATTTTGGGTGGAGGGCTGCTTAATGAGGTTTGATGAGCTTTGGAGGGCTGGATGGATAGCCCTGCCCTTGGCAGTTGCCCTGCCCCCTGGTTTCCTTCTTGGGATCAGAAGTCCCATCCCTAACCCCTGACCTTTGCCATCTGAAGTCCCTACCCTTGCCTCCCAGAAATGCTCCTTTTGGGAGGGGAGGGGGGGTGATGCCATCTTGCAACCAGAAAAGAAACCAAATCATACATTAAAAGTCAAACACCTACTATAACATATTTTAATTTTATTACAAAAAGTATTTTTGCCATGATTTGTGTTTGCACAGTGTATATAGAGTGCATAACTCAAAAATAAATTCTTAGTCGTGTATATTGTGTGTGTGTGTGTGTGGGGGGGGATTGTAAGGGAGTGTGGCTGTTTGTGCAGAGGGCATAGGGTATTTTGGGTGTGTGTGGAGTTTGTGGGGTATGGAGGGGGTTGGTTGTGATACATGCCAAGTGCAGGGACTGATGCCCAGCAGCGCATAGCTCTGGCCAGTGCTGCACATCACAGTGAGGTGCACAGCCCCTGCCAGGCTGTCTCTATTGCTGGTGCTTCCTGCCATGCATGTGCAGCCCTGTGCTCATGCGGCATGGGAGGAAATCCCTGTGTGCTGGAGCTGGGTGCCTTTTCTGCCCCTGGACCTGCAGGGAGGGGCACAGGTAGTTGAATCCAGTATGCAGGGCTTTCCTTCCATGCTGTGTGAGTGTGGGGGCTGTATGTGTGTGAGAGAGAATACTGGCAATAGAGACTGTCCTGAGGAGACTGCGCCCTCACTGCGATGTGCAATGCTGTCCAGAACTGCGTGCTGCTCTGCACAAGTGCCCCTATGCACCCCTGCCTGCTGCTGCTGCTGCCTGCCAGGGCTGTGCACCATGGGGGGAGTCGAGGGGGGTACCCCCCCACACACCCACATGCTGCCCAGCCAAGCTCCACACTGCCACCCCCCAGCCGAGCATAGGCTCTAGGCTGCTGCCAGCCCAAGCCCCATGCTCCTGCCCAGCTGCAGCTCTGTCCCCATCACTGCTGCTTCCCTACCTGCTGCCCAGACCAAGCCATATGCTGGGTAAGCTGAGCAGGTCCCTGTCAGCAGTGGCAGCAGCAGCCCAGTCCTGAAGCTTTGTGCTGGCTGGGTGGGGCCCCTTTCACCCATGAGGGTGGGAGTGAGGTGCAATAGGGTATGTTGGGGGGTGTGTGTGTATGCATGGGTGCCTCACTTTCACCCTCACAGGCACAAGGTCTAGGTGGGGTACAATTCATTGGGGGGTGCTGCAGGCTGGATGAAAATGCTGCTGGGCTGGATCCAGCCTGCAGGCCATATTTTTGCTTGCCCCTGGACTAATATATTTTAAAAATAATCTTATTAATATTTGGAATAGCAAATGACACAAAACATGAAAATAACATGTGAATTGGATTAAGAAGATGCCTGCATTAATTCCTGCAGAAAGCTGTGAGCTTAAGATCCTCTTCTGTGGTGCTGTATTCTAATAGTCTTGATACCTACCGAAACACTATATTAATAAAGGCTGGATTGCCCATAAAGAGTTACATTGACATAAGGTCAAATTGGCAAAAACTTTTATTAATTAAAGAAAACTGAAGTCAGACTAATCCCAAACTTTAGCTAACTGGGTCATGTATTGGTAGTTCTTGGAGGTATAGTTTAACTGAAGAACAGTACCTTTGGCTACTCTTGTGGCAAATAGAAGAGTTGGCTATGACAGAGAAATGAAGATAGTGTAAATATTGGGTAGGAAAAAGGGTTCTGTTGCTGTTAAAGCAACTAACAGCAGGCCTTAAAACCAGAGGTAAAAAACATTGCTGTAACATGATGGCTAGAAAATGATATTTAGAAGTTTGCTTTTGGAAATTGTCTTGTAGGTAAAGTAGACATTGCATTAGAACAACAGTCCAGGGGAATGGTAAAGGTTAATTATTTTGTAAAAGTCTGTTTGTGACACAGTTTCCTTCAAGGCCTGCTGTGTCTGAAGCCAGCAGACAGACAGGCTGGGAAAGTGAAGACATGTACAGTTTACCCAAATAGAGATAAGGGACTCTGCAGCGTTGGCACCAGGTTACAGTGCCCAACTGTAGAACCCTTGGGATTCCCATTTTGGTAAACAGACCAAATTAGGAGGCTCAGTAAATAACCAAATTAAGATGTGTGCATGTGATGGGTTTGTGAAACAAAGGAATACAATGACAGGACAGAACATGGACAATATGATGACCACAGGGAGACCAATCAATGATGCCCAGAGATGAAGAGCCATCAGAGGGGAACAAGGATACAAAAAGAAGGCTTTCAGAGCAGCAAAGGGTCCCTGAGAGGGGAACCCATGGCTACCATGGACATAAAGCATACCATAAAGCACCAACCTGTCTCACCCACCCCACTGTGGGGGAGTGGGCCTTGGCCTGTGATCTCCTGGCTGCTGACATCTGATGTTCAAGAAAGAACCTCAGGGTGAAGCTCATGTACTGGCCAGATGTGCCTTCTGTTTTGACAATTCTAGGTTTGGTAGATATAGAATTGTTTGCATTTTTATTGTCTGCTATCACTGTATATGAATAAAATTTGCCTATTATTGAATGGAGAAGTTGTGGTCAGTCTGAGGGTTTGAGTCCACCCAGAACAAGGTATCTGGGTCCTAAATCCAGAGCCAACATAACAGATGCAGCAGGAATTATATATATGAATTACCTGGTCAGGGAGCATGAGTAGGTTGTAGAAATTATATATATATACACACACACAATTTCTACAACCTACTCATGCTCCCTGACCAGGTAATTCATATGTGTTTTGCACACCATTGACCCCAAGCCAGGTTATTAACACTTATAATCATTCTGTAAACTTGGACCTGACATGGCACTTACCCCACCATTTATTTTGCCATTCAATGTAACGATGCATCTTTCAAATGTATCACAATAGTTCCCCCATATTGATTTAGGCAAAACATATGTTTCATTCTGAGTAAAAATTTATGTGTGTTTTAAGGAAGTGCTTAGATGTTTTGCTGAGTCAGAGTCTATATGAAAGCAACCAAATCTGGATATTAATCCCTTGAGTTCATTAACTAAGTGGTACTGGCTTTTGAAGATTGCTTCTTTCAGAAGAATATACAACAGAAAATTTAGAGTTTCTCTTAATATTCCCCCCCACCCCACTCAAAAGACTGAAAAATTGAAATTTACTCAAGTAATTTAGAGAAGCAGACAAATATTCCAATCTCTATTTTAGTTGACCTAATACGGTGCATTTTGTAATGGTATAGAAAAGTAACACACACATCATTCTTAGTTTGTTTTTTCTGAAGGCTTAGAATTCATTTGTCTTGGCAAGGCTTTTTGCTGAAGTCAGCTTCCATTAATTTGAAACTCCTTTCCCTGGTTACATATTGTTTTTCTTTCCATAATTACAGTTGGTTTCTTATTTGTTGTTCTTTGAAATGCAGTATACAAGTTGGTTGGCTAATCTGAAATTAAAGGCAGGGAATCTGAGCCACCAGTTTGCATCCATGTGTACATGACATAAAAACCCCTTTAGAGCCCACCTTTTCTCCTGAATCTTATGAGCAGGAATCCTGGTTTTCTCTGATTAAAAAAAAAATCACAAATTCTCTAATACAACCCCCCAAATCTGTTATTAAAATGAAAAGCCTCCTGCAGCCTCCTCCCAGGCCTGCTGGTGTCCCTTGCTGCCTCCACAATAGTCCCACTACTCTACTTATACCTCTTGCCCCCCCACCAACAGCTCTTGCCCCCCAGCCCTGCCAGAGGAGGAGCCCCAGCCCTTACGGCTACGGGGCTGGGGACCTAAGTCTGCTGACCCCTGCCCCCAACAGCAGGCAGCGGCAGCAGAAGCAGCATGGAGTCGGCTCCCTCACTGCTGCTGCCTGCTTGGGCAGGGGCGGGGCTGGCTCCTGGCTCCCCCCCAGCCATGATCTGCAACCCCCCCAGACTTGTTGGAGCCCCCCCCCAAGCCTCCTGCAAGCCTTACTTACCTCTCAGACTCCAGGAGCAGAGAGAGACTGAGCTGAGCTGAGCCCAGCCTGACTGAGAGCCTCAGGCCCCGCCCTTGTCCCTCCTCCTTCGGGCAGGGCTGGAGGTTTCCAGCCCTGTTTGCAAACAGCTCTTGCAGACTGGAGCTAAACCAGCCTGCAGAGCTGTTTGTAAAAGTGGGGAATCTGTAGGTTTGTCCACTAAAAGGAGAAATGCATGTTTTCTCTGATAAAAAGGGGAAATCTGTGGTTTTTCTCCATTTTTCCATTGGAAACAGAAAACCCAGATCCCTGCTTATGAGTGTGCCAACCAATAGGTTACTGACTTATGATTTCTCTGTTCTGGGTTATTTTTGGTGATGTTGATAAAGGTCTTGGTTTCACCCAGATGTGGGAAACCTTTAGAAACAACAAAGAAGTTGGAATATGCTGAGGGAGGGGAGAGCAGAAAACATTTTCTACTTGGTTCCATATCATTTGGCTCTCTCACATGTCTTTCATCCTTCTGTCCTAGGAATGGTTCTAACATTCTAAACACTTAAGTATGACATCTTTTTTTCCTCCTTCTTCTTTCCTAATATAGAATAAGTCTCTGCTTAAAATAATATAGGCTTAGGATAAACAATATCCAATCTTGGGGCAGTGGCTTTTCTTCTGTATGTCATTTTATAAGAAACATTTACCAAGATGTTAAAGCAGATAAGAGTTTGCAGCCCTGCTGGATTTGGTCCATAATATCTGCAGACAGGAGTGTTTTCAGTTCTTGAAAACTTAGTAATGAAACCTTATCAAATGGCAGTGATCCAGGAGGATTCCTTGCACTCTGCCCTGGTATTTTTCTTATGTGGATGTGCATTTTTTGAATGGCTGCATAGTCTACAGGGAGAGAATATTATGGAGACTTTACCCACGGTGTATTGCCTTGCTTCCCTAAAATAATGCCATGCAGCTGATTTATTTTTCTCTTTGTTGCTATACCTGGTACAATGCCTTTTGTGTCTCACTGAAAGTACCGGGTAGCTAGTGAACTATTCAATGTTTTCTTTTGTTAAAATTTAGAAAGCCAACTGCATCTCTCTACTAATGAACTTCCCTTCCACCATCAGTCCACACTGGTAGGCAGCTCTGGCTTGTTCTCTGTAGACCATGGGCCTGGACTGAAACTGCTGCCTTGTGGTTTAATTCTTTTTTTTAACTAGCATGTATATTTTAGAAATTTGGTTCTTTACAACTTAAACTACTGGCATTTAGTATTTCAAAATAGTTTGTCAAAATTCTTTAACCCAAATCTGGCTTGTATTTTTTTTTTTTTTTTTTAACCAATGATACAGTATGGTTCAAATGCTGATTTTTTTTTTTCTCATATGGTGATGTAATTATGTAGTAACTGCCTTGAAGTGTGTCACTAAGCCTGGAATTTGGTCTTTTGACTTCCTTGGATAAATGAATATTTAACAGTGCTGTGTGAAATTTCGCTGGCCGTTTCATTTTGACACTGTTTTGACCAGTTTCAAGGTTGAAACAGCAAAATTGAAACAAAACAAGGGCCCTCAAAATAGCCTCAAAACAAAAAGAGACTGGTGTCCAAGAAGAGTGGTCACTCCTTAAGGAGATGATCCTCCAAGCCCAAAGGGAGGTAATCCCAACATGGATCAAAGGGGGCAGGAGGGCGCAAAAGCCCCCATGGCTCACCAAAAGCATCCAGGAGCGTCTCCTAGCTAAAAGGGAGGCGTACACCCAGTGGAAGGGTGGAACCATCACCAGGGAGGATTATACTGTGGTTGCTCGGGGATGCAGGGGGGCAGTCAGGAAGGCCAAGTTGGAGATGCAACTGGGACTAGCTACCCGGATCAAGGACAACAAGAAGTCCTTTTTTTAAATACATAGGGGGCAAAAAGAAGGTTCCGGGTAACGTGGGGCCCCTGCAGGACACACTAGGAAATTTGGTCGTCACACCAGACGACAAAGTTAACATATTTAACAATTTCTTTGCCTCCATTTTCCTAAGCAGGGACCGGAACAGCCACCCCTCCACTCTGGGCCCCCCTCAGACCCCGGGGGAGGTGCACCTAGGCCAAGGGTCAGTGAGGATCTAGTTAGGGAAATTCTGGAGGGAATGGATGTATTCAAATCAGCTGGTCTGGACAATCTCCACCCTAGAGTACTGAGGGAATTAGCTGAGGTCATTGTGGGACCCCTGGCATGGCTGTACAAGCACTCGTGGTGCTCTGGTGTGGTGCCGGAGGACTGGAAGAGGGCCAATGTGGTTCCCATCTTCAAAAA
>NW_017728998.1:27433763-27443448 GCF_001723915.1 Gavialis gangeticus | reverse complement strand
GAGGCAGCCCAGCTTCATGGGCTTTGTGCAGGTTTGCTCACGGGGTAAACTTTACCCAGACATAGAAATACAAGGAGTCAGTTCACACATGCAAGAACATTGCTTTTAACCAGTTGAAGTTTCTACATGGGGGTAATGTTAGAATTTTAAATAGGTTATAAAAATCTTGTTCAGAATATGTTCCTACAGGAAGAGGGGGACTAGAAGAGGCATCTTGGGTTATGGAGTTCAGCCTCTTGCTGTTTGTAGTAGCCATATCCTTTTTCCATTTGTTTTTCAAACTCCACATTCAAGTTAGTCTTAGGTTTTTATTGGAGGTGCACAAATATATTGGTCCAATATTGGATTGGTACTGATCTAAAGAAAACTGGCTGTATCGGATATTGGCCCAGTGGGGCCAATAATTTGGCTGATAAATGATTGTGCTGTGCGCAGCTGCAGCACAGCACTCAAGTAGCAGGAAGCAGAGCTGGCAGCATGGAGAAAGATCAACACCCCCCCGCAGTGAGGGAGGAGGCAGGGACAGACTCTGCCCAGGTGGGGTGGGGCGGTGGAGCCACAGCTCATGTTGGGGGGTGGCTCCTGTCATTGCTTGCATCCCGGGAGGCACGGTGGAATGTGCTTCCGGATCTGCTTGGGGCAGCGCAGGGTGGGCTGCAGCCAGGGCTGCATGGGACTCTTCTCAGAGGGGGCTGGGCTCGGAGCGGGTGCTGGCAGTGCTGGGAGGATGCTGCATCTACCCCAAATTTCACTGCTACTCTGCTCCCAGCATCACCACTACTCCCAGCATCACCACTGCCAGCCACCTGGCACAGCCTCAGCTCTTCCTGATGCATGGGTGCAGGCAGGGCATTGGGCTGAGACTGCACCAAGTAGCTGGTGGCTGCGGTGCTGAGAGTGGAGTGGTGGCAAACTTTGGGGTGGATGCAGCATCCTCCCAGCACTGCCGGTGCTCACTCTGAGCCCACCACCCACTGAGAAGAACCCCACGCAGATCCGGGGAGCACACGCCCCACCTGCTCCGTACCCTCTCGGGCTGCAAGCAGCAGCGGAAGCTGCCTCCCCCCCACCACCATGAGCCATGGCTCCGGCCTCCCCAGCCCCACCTAGGCAGTGCCTGCCTCTGCCCCCTCCTTCACCTTGGGGGGGCATTTGATCTGTCCCTCCATGCCCCTTCCCTCCCCACTCTTTCACTACACCAGACTTACCAGCTGGAGGCAGCTTTATTGGAAATGGAATTGGTATTGGCTGATATGCCTCCTTAAATATTGGTTATAGGCCCCAAAAATCTATTGGTGCGCCCCTAGTTTTTATCCTGTTGTTCATCATGGAAACTGTCCTAGAACTTCTGTCTTGCTGAGATACCTTCTTCTAATTTTCAGCCTAAATTTATTTACAAGCAGTTTATATCCATTCGTTTCGGTGCCAGTACCTTCTTTAAACTTATCCTGGGATGTATTTACAGGAAGTAATTGTATTCGCTTGTAACTGGCACTCTCTTGGTGGTGTGCTACCCAATACACTAATATTTTAATCTTTGCCCGCTGGGCTCATTTCACAGCGAATGTTGGTCTTACTGCCTACACCTGTCTGTTAGACCTCCCTTCTCACCTGCCACAACATTGATATTATCTACTTAGACCGGGAGGTTCCTACAGGTTAATATTAAGACTTTCAGGTGAGACTGGCTGTTTCCTCAGGGCTTCTACCAACCCTTTCACCCTGGCCTTCACCAACCAGATGTCACGTCATATTCTCTGTCTTTTTAGATGAATTTCATAATTGTTCAATTAACTTAATAAAGTCCTATTATAATTTATCAATGAAATTGTATTGAAGAACTAATGATTTGGTGTTTTCTTGTACATGTATTTATTTCTGATTATATGACCCCTTGGGTAATGCTGTGCTCCACATCCTGCTTCAGTGTCCCATCGTGCCAGTCCCTTCTCCAAGTGACTGGGCTTAGACTGCTCAGCGTCTGTCCCCTCTCTGAGGTAGACTACTTATGCCAGGCCAGTCTTGGTCCCTCTGCCAGCTACTTTCTTCTCTTTGATTTGTGGGCTCATGCTCGTTTTCCCTGGTGTCTCTCTGCTGCTGGTCTTCCCCAGCTTGCAGTCAAGGCTGGCTTTGCCGGTCTTACCCGGCAACCCTCTGCCGCTGGTCTTCCCTGGCTTTCCCAGCTGTTTGCTGGTTTTCTTTTAAAGCTGGCTGCTGACTTCCAGCCAAACTGGAAGCAGCTGACTGCCCTCTGTACAAGCATCCAGTACACGCTTTTAAAGCATGCTGGAGACAATGCTACTCTTCTGATGCCGCCAAGGCATTTCTCTGCTGGTGAGCAGCTCCTGTGGCCCTTTCCAGGCCATCTATTTTCTTCTTGGAGTCTGGCAGCTTTCTCACTGCCGGTCTCTGCTTGGGATTTTCCCTGAGCATGGAAGGTGCAGTGCCACATCCCTCTTACTCCTCATTTTATCAGACTAAAGCCAAATTTTCTTTTTTTAGTCTCCTCTGGTGTTATGGATTCTTTATTCCCTCATCCTGGTAGCTCACTGTGTCTGTGCTGGCATAAATTAATCTTTATTGAACTCCATGACAGAGCTCCTTACTATTTCAGATGAGTTCTGTTTGGGCCTTGTAAAATACTATTAATACTTGGTTTCTAATGGAAATGCTTTGCTCCACACATCCTAGAATTACATTTCCTTTTTCATCATCCTATGATATGAGTGGCTATTCTGGGATTAGTTCACACAATTCTTGTTCTGTTTCCAATTGATGGGCTTCCAGCTAATAGCAGACATTTCTTGTTGTTAGTACCCAGACACATGACTTTTACATTCTGTGGTGTTGATTTGATCCCATTTTTGTTGTTCCAGTCTTTAGTATATAGGGAGTACAGCTCAAGAACCTTATGCTACCTGTTTTACTATCCTTTGCAAGGCCTAACTCAGCTTGTGTTTTTTCCGGCAATTCCCACCTGCTTATCTTTTAGTGAGAGCTTTCTCACTGACTGGGGATTTTATATTTTCCTCTTTTCCTGATGGACTCTGTCCATCTGTGCTGATTCCCAATGTTCTTTTTTGAAGTGGTTACTCATCCAGTAAGGGCTGGAGTCTTTTCCTGCTAAATGCCTCCTTTCTCTCACTTTTTCTTGAGGCAGTAATTCAAGGCAGTCTTTGGACTTTTTGACACCAAGAAATTACAAGGCTCTTACATATTTAAGTCCCTGAACTCTTTGCTTGGTTGAATTGATTTTAATTATGATTGAAGTTTGTCCTTTTAAGATAGAGAAACTTAACTATAGGTCTCCTTTTGTTTCTCCATCTCTTTAATTACCGCGAACCAAGATTTCTTAGAACCTGAACAGATGGTTATGTTTCTAGACATCAGGGTTGTAAAGTTCAAAGATCAAAATCTAGAAAATGTATAAAAGAACCTAAATTCATGTATCACTTCTAAAATTTTGTGGTCTTTATGTCAGTCTTAAGATTACTGGAGCCTAATCTTGACTTTGATTTGTCAGGTTGGAATCACTTTGGTACCCACCACTATAGATGAGGTTTGAGCAACTACTTTTATCTACTTTTAAGGTGTCTCCAGCATGTTGACTCCAATGATGAGGTCAAAGAGCAAGTAGGACAGTGGTAAAATCACTCAGCAAAAATTCCAAATCCTTATGGAAGATGAAGCATGTTTGCATTTGTAGTTACACTATCCCCAAACAACAGTAGCAAGCACGGGAAGCTGTTTTTTTACTTTGCTACAATCTTTGGCAATACCCTTTTGTTCTTGCATCTGCTACTCATTATCAATATTCATTGTAAGTATGAAATATAAAATCAAGGTGTCAGATAGAAGTGGAGCCCAAGGATACATTATCAGCATATCTAGAAATTGAAAAAATGTGATGCCTCTTTATTGACATGAAATGTCTCCAAAAGGAAATGAACAAAATCCGTAAACATGGGGAAAATGTCTCTCTTTAGTTGATCCACATATGGTATAAATTATTAAGGGATTAGCATCTCTACATAATAGCCAAGAAAAGAACAATCTGTGGAAAATAATGAATCCCATGCAATCAATAGACTCTAAATTGAGGAACAGGAGTCTGCAGGAAGATTAAGAAGGTTACAGAAAAGAAACTTTTGAGTCCTGCAAACAGGGACCTTCTTGGGAACAGTAACTAATAACCAGAGCAGACTGAAAGAAATTCTGGTAAGCAAGGAAGACAAGAGAAGGGAGAGTAGTAACACTTTGCACTTTTTCTTTAAAGGTTTTACAGTGTCAGTGTTAACTTTTATATGTGGATGCTGTTGACAAGGAGTTAAAGTTCCTTCAAAAATATTAGGCTGCTTGCCAATGTTTTAAAAAGCAAAAACAAAACAGAAAAAATCTAGTACTTTACTTTTAAGTGCATGTGCTCCCATGCCAAGCCCAGCACTTGCCCAGAAGAGGCATTCATTAGACCTAGCTAAGCCAAGTCTGTATAGATCGGATGCTTTAGTGGGGCTTTTATGTAATAGCCAATTGAATCAGCTTTAGATAAAAGTGCCAAAAAGCCCTGCTGAAGCACCCAATATATACGGATACTGCAGAGCTGGGTCAAAATAATGTAATGTGCTACTGCTTACGATAAAGCGTGGTTTTTTTGTTTGCTTGGGTTTTTTTGGTTTTTTGGGTTTTTTTTAAACATCTACAAGCAGCCTTAGTTGCCAGTGCTCATTCCTTGAAAATCCATTGATCATTTTCCCATTGTACCAAGGGGAATTTGAAGCAGACAGTTGATGTTATTTGCTGGAAGCCAATGGACAGTTGGTTTTAGTTTAAAATGTGGAATATGACTATTCAGTAATTCACAGAAATGTGGCAGGGATGAGAACTTGGGAGGTTCTTCACTTCTGGCTCTGTGAAAAAGGCACAAGACTTCTGTCTCATGATTCTTCTGCACAATGCAGTAATAGAGCCAGAGCTGTATGTTGGCTAATGAGTCTCTTCCAACTTTGTCATACCTGGCAGTGTGGGAAATATGGACAGCCAAAGTAGGAGAGAAGTGGCTGCTTATTTCTCAGAAGCAGCATTGATTTTAAAGTTCTCATGTGTAGGAAAGTGCAGAATAAAAGGACTTGAAAAGAAGGGAGGTTTGACCTACACTGAGTGCCTAATGCCTGGACACTAGTTCCATGGGCCCAAGCCAGCTAGCATCCTTTGCTTTCAAAATGTGTGTGATGCTATTAGTAGGGAACGTTGTGAAGCTCTTTCATATAAGTCCAAATGGGGCTTTCTAGCAATAAGGAACAGCAGCTGGATGCTCTGTACCTCTGAACAGAAAAGGGATGTGGAGGATTAAAGTACTCAGGGGTGACCCTGAGTAGATCAAAAGTGACTATAGGGCTCTGGATGCAAGGGTGAAGGGGACAGGGGCTCAGAAGGTGTTTTTCTTAATCCTTCTGGTTAAGTGGATGGGCCTGGGCAGGAGTGGATGCATCCTGTAGATCAGGGGTTTTTAACCTTTTTTTAAGGAGTGTACCCCTTCTGGGGTGTGGCAGCAGCAGCACCACATGCGAGTTTCCCCCTCCCCCCCCCACACACCATGTCCAGCTGGCTGGGTGGTGCCTGTGCAGCCTGCAAAGGGGAGCTGCTGCCCTCGCCCCCCTGGCACTGCTTCTGGGAAGCAGCGGTGAAGGGTGGTGGGTGGCGGCACTCCTTCCCTGCCCACCTGCACATACCCCCATCCCCTTTCCATGTACCCCTGCTTTAGATCAGTGCATAGCTATGCAGATGGTGTTGCCAGCAGGGTTTTGGTTTCTTTGATCACAGGATATTGTTCCAAGAAGAACGATTGCTAGGCAGAGATGGGGCTCACCTGATGAAGAGAGGGAAGAGCAGCTTTGCAGACAGGTTTACTAATGTAGTAGTAGGGGTTTAAACTAGGTTTACCAGAGGATGGAGATCAAAGCTCTGAGGTAAATGGAGAAATGAGTGACCTGGAGGAAGTGCAAACAGGAGTGGGCAATAGGGAGGCCTTCTCATTCTTCCTGAGAAAGTAGGGGAATCAGCTAGTTACCTCAGATGTCTGTGCCTTCATGTACAGACAAGAGCCTAGGAAACGAGCAGGAAGAACTGGAATTTCTAATACAGTCATGAAACTGTGGAGCCATGGCATAACAGAGACTTGGTGGGATAGCTCACATGACTGGGGTAGTGTCGTGGATGGGTATAAACTGTTCAAGAAGGACAGGTAGGGGTAAAGAGCTTTATGTAAAAGAGCTGTATAATTGCTGAGAGCTCCAGTACAAAGCTGGAGACAGGCTATTGAAAGCCTCTGGGTTAGGATCAGTGGGGAGAGGAACAAGGGTGATGCCATGGTGGGTATATGCTATAGACCCCCAGACCAGGAGCATGTGGTGGCTGAGGCTTTCTTCAAACAGTTAGCTAAAGTTTCCCAATCGCAGGCCCTGTTTTTCATGGGGGACTTCAATCACCCTGATATCTGCTGGGAGAGCAATACAACAGTTCACAGGAAATCCAGGAAGTTTCTGGAGACAGTTGGGGACTACTTCCTGGTACAAGTGTTGGAGAAGCCAACTAGGGGCTCTGCTATTCTTGATCTGCTGCTTGCAGGCAGAAAAGAATTGCTGGGAAAAGTAGATGGAAACTTGAGCAGCAGCGACCATAAGATGGCTGAGTTCAGAAAAGCAGATTTCAACTCATTCAAGGAACTGATGGGCAGGATCCTCTGGGAGGCCAATCTGAAGGAGAAATGAGTCCAGGAGAGCTAATTGTATTTTAAAGAAACCTTACTGAGGGCACAGGAATGAACCATACCCATGAGCATGAAGCCTAGCAAGTGTGGCAGAAGACAAGCATGGGTTAGCAAGGAACTCCTCAGTGAACTGAAACACAGAAAGGAAGATAAGTTGCAACTTGGACAAACAACTTGGGAGGAATCTAAAAGTGTTGCTTGGGTATGCAGGGATGAAATCAGGAAAGCCAAACTGCAATTGGAATTGCAGCTAGCAAGGGATGTGAAGACAAACGAGAAGGGTTTCTATAAGTATGTTGGCAACAAGAGAAACGTTAAGGAAAGTGTAGGTCCCTTACCAGATGGGTGAGGCAACCTAGTGACAGTTGATGCAGAGAAAACTGAAGTACTCAATGCTTTTTTACCTCAGTCTTCAAAGGCAAGATCAACTCTCCGCCTACTACTCCTGCTAGCACAGTTTGGAGAGGAGGTAAGCAGCCAACAGTGGTGAAAGAACAGGTTAGGGACTGTTTAAAACAGCTGGACATGTCTAAGTCCATGGGGACAGGTGGGATGCACCCGAGGGTGCTGAGAGAGTTGGCCGATGTGATTTGCAGGGCCACTGGCCATTATCTTTGAAAACTAATGGCAGTTGGGAGAGGTCTCAGACAAGTGGCAAAGGGCAAATACAGTGCCTATCTTTAAGAAAGGGAAGAAGGAGGAGCCAGGGAACTACAGACTGCTCATCTCAGCCTTACCTCAGTCTCTGGAAAAATCATAAAGAAGGTCCTCAAGGAATGCATTGGAGGAGAAGAAGGTGATTAGGAACAGTCAGCTTGGATTCACCAAGGGCAAGTGATGCCTGACTAACCTGATTGCCTTTTTATGTGATAACTATCTCTGCGAATGTGGGGAGAGCAGTGACATGATATTTCTTGACTTTAGCAGGGTTTTTGATACTCCCACAACATTCTCACAAGCAAGCGAAAGAAATATGGGTTGGATGAATGGACTGTAAGGAAGCTTGTTGGATCATTGGGCTCATAGGGTAGTGATCAGTGACTCAATATCTAGTTGGCAGCTGGTATCAAATGGAGTACCCCTGGAGTCCATCCATTTTGTTCAATATGTTCACTGTTTTTTTTTCAATATCTTCATCTTTGACCTGGAAGATGGGATGAAGTGCACCCTCAACAAGTTTGCAGATGACACCAAGATGGGGGGCGTAGTAGATATGCAGGAGGGTAGGGCTGGGATTCAGAGAGACCTAGACAAATTGGAGTATTAGACCAAAAGAAAGCCCATGAGGTTCAATAAGAACAAGTGCAAAGCCCTGCACTTAAAACAGAACCATCCCATGCACCGGTGCAGGTTGGGGGCTGGCTGGCTGGGCAGCAGCTGTGCAGAAAAGGACCTGGGGGTTACAGTGGACAAGAAGCTGAATATGAGCCAACAAGCTCATAGTGTGCCTTTGTTGTAAAGAAGGCTAACAGTGTACTGGGCTGCATTAGTAGGAGTGTTGCCAGCAGTTCTAGGGAAGTGCTTACTCCCCTTTATTCTGCACTGGTGAAGCGACATCTGGAGTACTGTGTCCAGTTTTGGGCTCCCCACTACAGAAAGGATATGGACAAATTGGAGAAAGTCCAGCAAAGGGTGACAACAATGGTCTGATGGTCAGGGCACATGCTTTATGAGGAGAGGCTGAGGGAACTGGGATTATTTAGTCTGGAGCAGAGAAGACTGAGGGGGAATTTAATAGCAGCCTTCAACCACCTGAAGTGTAGTTCTAAAGAGGATGGAGCTAGACTGTTCTCAGTAGTTGCAGATGATAGACTATAAGGAGCGATGGTCTCAAGTTGCAGTAAGGGAAGTTTAGGTTACATATTAGCAAAAGGTTCTCACTCACTAGGAGGGTAATAAAACACAGGAACAGGTTCCCCAAGGAGGTTGTAGAATCTCTACCCTTGGAGGTTTTTAAGACCCGACTAGACAAAACCTTGGCTGAGATGATCTAGTTGGGGATGGTCCTGCTTTGAGCAGGGATTTGGACTAGACAACCTCCTAAGCTCCCTTCCAACTGTAATTTTCTCTGATTCTCCGAGTCTGATTATAGGTGAATCCTAGGGGTGTGCAAAGCGGGCCCTATTTGATTCGGATTTGGATTCTGCCTGAATTGGGGACAGTGATTCGATTTGTTGATTCAGATCACTGTCCCTGATTCGATTCAGCTGAATCCGAATCTGAAGATTCGATGCTGATTCAGAGAATCAGGGATTCGGCCATAGATACAGCTTTAAATGTTTTTTCTACATACCTCGAGGTACCAGTGTGACTTGTGAACACTGTGATGCTGGGGCGGATGGAGCTTCCCACAGAAGCATGGTGGTGGTGGTGGGGGGCCCACGTTCTCAGTGGCAAACCTGGAAGTGGATTGGAAGTACTTCTGGTCCACTTCTGAGTGCGCTGGGGGTCCCCCCGTACCTCCCTGGCTCAGGGACTGGCTGCAGGGAGACCCCGGCACCCCTTCAGACACAGGAGGCACCAGTCACTGAACCGGAGGGTGGGTGCAGGGTGGGAGGGTCTCCCAGCATACTCCCTGGCAGACCTGCTTCTGGTTCACTTCCAGATCTGCTGCGGAGCATTCTGGGGAGTCCCCCACACTCCTGTGAGACACTCCATGCTTCGCAGCATTCATCAGCCACCTGGTACCTTGAAGTATGTAGAAAAAACATTTAAATCTGTATCTAAGTCCAAATCACTGAATCTCTCCGAATTGAATTGCAACCCTCTGGAGAGATTAAAGGGTCCTCTGATTCAATTTGGATTCAGAGATTCAGCCACTGATTCAGGCCGAATCTCCACCAAATTGAATCGGGAATTGAAGCTTCGCACAGCCCTAATAAAGCCCTCCCTCTTTCCTTCCATGGGTAAGGCTAAGTA
>NW_017728998.1:27427223-27428763 GCF_001723915.1 Gavialis gangeticus | reverse complement strand
ACTGATTCAGGCCGAATCTCCACCAAATTGAATCGGGAATTGAAGCTTCGCACAGCCCTAATAAAGCCCTCCCTCTTTCCTTCCATGGGTAAGGCTAAGTACAGTCTTGCTATACTGGAATGGGTCCTGCAGCTGGTTTTTCCTTTTCTTTCTTGAGGTTCTCTAAATCAAGCTTGAAGCAAATCCTGTTTTAATCCTAGCAGTGGATCCTTCCCCCATCAAGATGCCTTTCTTTCAGGAGTGGTTTGTTCCATCATCATGTTCCATAACAGCCAAGAAAGCTTTACTCCCTTTCCAGTCTTTTTTCTTCATGGCTGAACATTTCTGTTTTATTGTTTTCCAAGTTTGATGTCATTGTGGTATTAGGTACATCCCTTGTCATGTTGTTTAATATGATGTGCTTGTATCAGTGGATTATCACTTGTATCTGCTTTATACATCAGACCCATACTGCTCAGAAGAGCAATGTTTGCTCAGCTGTCATTACTCAAGATGCGCATTAAACTCTTCCCCCTGACTGCCCCACATACCCTATTTTTCTGCAGGCAGAAAGTAATTCTTCTAGCAAGGCAATGAATCAAATCATTTTTAAGTATGCACAGCTGCAGTAAGTAACTATCTATACCTTGTCATGTTATATCTAAAGTAATTACTGGCAAAATCACCAAAGGGTTTAGAACTACTGAGCTGCTTATGTTCTTGCTAAAGAATAATGCAAATGTAGCCATATTCCAAGTATCTCAGCATGGGTAGATTCCTTGTTACTCACTGCAGTCAGGCATGCCTGTCTGCCTGTCCCTCCTCTTCTCTCCTCCCCAAGATATCATTATTCAGCCTCTGCTAAACAGGAGTGGAATTGCAGGCTGTGGCATGCTTGGGTTTAATTTATTAAAAATTGTTCAATATGGATCTTTTGGAATGGGATGAAGAAGGCAGAATGTAAATCATGTCAGGGGTAAAGAATACACTTTCAAACAGAGCAGCATTAGGAGAATTCAGGGAGGGGAGAGAGGGAGAAGTGGGCAGGAGAGAGGGAGTGGGGGAGGAAGAGGAAGAGTAATCTGGTTGCATGATCACAGCACAGTTGGAATTTCCTGAGCTGAATGTGGGTTATGTCCCGAGCCTTGGTATCAGAACTCAGATAGGACTTGCTTTGGGGATGATCAATTAGAGTCCACTGCCAGACTTCCCTACAGGGAGATCTTCTGTTGGGTCTCATTGCTTGCTGTGGGTTCTTTCCTTTTAACTTGAATAGCTCCATTATTGGGGGAGGCCTGCAGGACTGAGCAGGAGACTTGAATCTTCTAATTCTGGACCTGTGCTAATGAGTGCTCACACTCCTTAGAACTGGGTGTTGGATAATGTATCCATAGGCGCTGACTTATTTTTGTGGGGGACAGGGGGCTAAGATAATGGACATGTGGAAAGTTTTACATATTTCGGGTGACAGCCCTCTTCCTGAGGGGGGCCATGGCCCTCTGGCCCCCATGTACTTGGCACCTCTGGCCCCATTCCTCCCCTAGGAGGGCAGGGAAGACCA
>NW_017728998.1:27422444-27427212 GCF_001723915.1 Gavialis gangeticus | reverse complement strand
CAATAGAGGACAACCGGACTGTCCTCTATGATGGCTACCCTACACCCCACACAAACACCACTTATAATGAAGCTGTCCATTACACCATAGTATAGACCTTTGTATTGACAAACACAAAAGGAACCAAAACTCAACTGACTGTAATAGCAAATAAGATAGATCATGCTAGAGCTGTTCTGACTGTGTTTTCCATTTTCTTATTGGTTCAGTATGAGCCTCTGTTTTTAAATTTACTATAGAACTTCCTGTTTGATGCCACTTTTAACTACCAATACCAAGATACTTTGTTGCAGAATTTAAGTCCTTTCGCACAGCCCAAATTGCTATAAATTATAGCCCGGTAACTAATACACAATTTGTGATGGGTGGAGTCTCAGTGAAACTACAGATAAGGATGCCCATTGGTACCAATCATGAATCTTAGGATCTAAAGCCCAAGAGTGTGTTTCACACGGACTATTCAGCACCCAGCAATTGGTAAGAATTTTGGATCACTGCTGAGGACTGGATCCGAAACAGTAGCCAGAAAGAGATGGTTGTTTGCTAGAACTAAGCAGTTCCCATTTTTTATTCTTTTAAATGATCACACATTTAATTACAGTGCAATATTTATGAAATATTCATATTCCACATCCCAAACTAGAAATGATTGCTTGTTTTCACTTACGTACTATGGGAATTAGCACAGTATTTTGGATTTATATAAATAATAGAAAAATATCTATCCATATGCTGTGAGCATCCTCAACAGTAGTTAGATATATCAGAACAATACCCTAATGCCATGTTGCTGAAGCACAGATCAATATAATCCCTTAGCAGTGAGCCAAGCAACTGAAAAATCTCCCATCACACCCCCTTACTCATACAAACAAGTCATTAGGAAAAACAAGTCTGTTATAAATCACAGATATATAATAAGCAGCTCTGTCATTTGTTGCTTACACTTCAAATTGCCACAAACAATTGCTCCCTCAACTGCAAAGGCCTCTACAAAGGCCTCAATCCTGCAGTACTGTCTTATTTGTATACACCTGAGAGCTCAATTTGCACCGAAGTTAAACAACATGCAGGTACAGCCTTATGTAAATGGAATGCTCAGTCCTACGTTTGTTAAAACTAAATGTAAATTTTAAGTAGAGATGTGTCACTGTAGGAATATTATCATTGACCTGCACCACCACACACTGTCTCTTAGCAGGTGGTCTTCCCTGCCCTCCTTGGGGAGGGACCCCTGCAATGAGACCCCGCAGCAGATCTCCCTCTAGGGAACTCTGGCAGTGGACTTTTTCTCTTGAAGAGAAAAAGAGAGGACATCAAGGCATGGAGTTTTGTATCAATAGAGTCCAGAGGACAGAGTAGCAGAAAACCAAATGTCCTCTATGATGGCCACCCTAGCTGGGTGGGGGTGCAGAAGGAGGTCAAAGATTTTTGGCAACTGTTTAGAAGTCTTCCCTAGATTGCTGGCATCCAGGATGGCCTGGGAAGTAGCTGAGCATGTGTGCATAGACACATAAGTAGGATGTTTCTGTTAAAAGGATCACCAGTGAAATAGCTTAACATTTCAAATGTCAGTGTTCCTGGTTGGTTTTGGAGCTAATGCTTACTAAGACAAATCAGAACTGCTCTCACCTCTTACATGTATCACTTTGAGGCTACCTTGAACGGATTAAGTACCCACTTATGCATTATTTAAATTGTATTGTAGTGTATAAAGGATTCAACTAAGATGGGCTAGGTAGGCACCTTACAAATGATAGGCTAGCCCCCACCCCTTATCAGCTTGTGTGGTAAACTTGTGTGGACTGAGCTGCTGTGAAGAAACATGGTTTTTCAAAGCATGTATTCTGTAACTCCCTTGTGTGATAAAGGTAAATTCTGTGGCTGCAGAACATGCAGGGCCCCTGCTAGAGTACGAGGAGAGGCTACGGGACCTGAACCTGTTTGGCCTCCACAGGAGAAGGCTGAGGGGGGATCTAGTGGCCTGTTACAAACTAGTCAGAGGGGACCAGCAGGCACTGGGGGAGTCCCTGTTCCCCTGAGCACTGCCAGGAGTGACTAGGAATAACAGTCACAAGCTGGCAGAGGGTAGATTCAGGCTAGACATCAGGAGGCGCTACTTCGCTGTCAGGGCAGCTAGGATCTGGAACCAACTTCCAAGCAAAGTGGTGCTGGCTCCTACCCTGGGGGTCTTTAAGAGGAGGCTGGATGAACACCTTGCTGGGGTCGTTTGACCCCAGTACTCTTTCCTGCCATGGCAGGGGATCGGACTTGATGATCTGCTCAGGTCCCTTCCGACCCTACTAACTATGAAACTATAGAATACAAGATAGAAGGCACCTTTCTGTTTTGAATAATGGTCAAACTCTGTAAGGAAGTAATAAGGAGCCGGCTTCAGCTCCTTGGTTGCTTCAGCTTTTCTATCAATGGTGACGTGAGTAGATCAAACCATGCAACAGCTGAGTTTCTTATGGGCTGTGTGAGGACATTCTAGTGGGCCAAATGTGTCTGTCACTTTCTATCTTTCTCAAAGTCTGTATTTCTTTAACTTACTGTATTTTTTTGCCTTCCAACCAAGTAGATAAAATTATATTCCCAAAACGTTTTGGAACTTTATTTATGGTGTGCAATACAGTAAGCATGGAAAACAGGAAGTCGTCTTTCCTGGAGGTGGGCAGGGCTATAGTAACTGCAGCAACAATTTATTTCATAATCCAGCCAAAGGCTACAACATTTTTGAGGTGGGGATAGGGAGGTGGGGGAGTGGCCAAGTAATCTGTTTTAGGAATTCATGTGCTATTTAGGTTGAATTACTTTATTACTAGTAATGTAACTGCTGAAACAAAGTTCCCCAAGATTTTCTGTGATGGCTAACTTCTGTGATGCTAACGAACTATTAGAATTATGAGTAGATAATTAATAATTCATTTGAAGTCATCCCAGTGCTCAATTATCTACTATTTTTCTAAGGTTTCTAAGTTGTTTTTTAATTGCTGAAACTCAGTGACCTCTTTTTAACGAAAAATGAGGAGTGGGATGAAATGTGCAGATCAATTTAAACAGATAGCTCCTCTATAATCTTCTGCCTTTTCCTAGAACTTTTAGACTATAGGACTTGGTCCAAAGCCTGCTGAAGTCCATGGAAAGACTTTTTGCTAGTCTAGACCCCATGGCTGATGCACTGATTTATTGTAAAGTTTCTGCTATTCTGCCCCCCGCCCACTTGCATATCAGTACATGAACAGGCTTGCAATTTATGTGCCACTCATGCAGGCTTGTTTTTGTTTCTTGTGAGTATTTCTGATAGCAGAACCAAGGCCCTTTGCCTGTTAGATGGGCTTAATCAGACTTTTAAGGGCCAGATTATTAGACTTAACGGTGCTTGGGACATGTGAAAAACAGGTTGTAGAGACAATATGTGCACCTTCCAGTTTTAAGATTGGTTCTGAACTGGCTTTTAGTAACCATAATAGTTTACAGCCATAAAGAGCTTTTTTTCCCAGCTGTTTGAGTAGCTGAAGCATGTTCTTTTCCATTGCTGCATCCCCTCTGCTGAGGCTTGTGATAAGGAGCCAGCTGTGTCAGCCCACCCCAGGAAGGTGCGTCTGCCTACACCAACAGGCTTGGCAGCACAAAACTGATTAGCATCACAAATGAAAGGGACCTGGGAGTAATAATAGACCGCAGTATGAATATAAGCTGGCAGTGCGTTGTTGTAGCCAGTAGGGCAAATAATACTCTGGGCAGGCATCAATTGATGCATCTCCAGCAAAACCAAGGAGATGATTCTTTTGCTCTACTCAGCACTGGTGAGACCGCAGCTGGAGTACTGCATCCAGTTCTGGGTACCACACTTCAACAAGGACATGGACAAGCTTGAGAGAGTCCAAAGAAGAGCCAACCATGTGATCAGAGTCTTAAAAGGCAAGCCGTATGAGGAAAGGCTGGGGGATCTGGGACTCTTCAGCCTGAAGAAAAGAAGGCAGAGAGGGGACCTGGTAACAGCTTACTGCTACTCTAGGGGAGTACACCAAGGGCTTGGTGAGCAACTGTTCACCAGGGCACCCAAGGGGACAACCAGGAATAATGGCCCCAAACTCCAGGAAAATCAATCCAGGCTCCACATTAGGAAAAACTTCTTCACAGTCAGGGTGTCCAGACTGTGGAATAAGCTCCCTGTAGAGATGGTGCAATCACCTACCCTGGAAATCTTCAAGAGGAGACTGGACAGTCACCTAGCTGAGGTCACCTGACCCCCCCAGTTATCTTTTGTGCTTAGTGCAGGAGGCTGGATCCGATGATTTTCCCAGGTCCCTTCCGGCCTTACAATCTATGAATCTATAAATCTATGAAGCTTTGGGGATTTATTTTGCTGGATCAAGAAGCTAGAACAGGGGTGGGCAAAATACGGTGTACAGGTCAGATCTGGCCCGCCAGGCCATTCTATCTGGTCCATTGGGCCCCTAAAAAATTTAGTAAATTAATATTTATTCACTCCTGGCAGCCTGTCAAAGCTGACAGGAGACGGGGGCAGTAGGAACCAGAGGGAGCCCTCAGCAGGCTTGAGCAGCCCAGCCCTGCCCCACCACCAGCCAGTTCCCTGCTTTCCTGCCCCTGCCCTGCTCCAGCACCATGTGGCTCCTGGCTGTATCACTGGACCACGGAGCACAGGACTATGCTGGTAGTGTATGTGTGTGCAGGCTCAGGGACAGGGTGACTGCGTGTTCACAGGGTGAGTCTCACATGCACACCCCACCATACAACACTC
>NW_017728998.1:27415109-27417444 GCF_001723915.1 Gavialis gangeticus | reverse complement strand
GCACCATGTGGCTCCTGGCTGTATCACTGGACCACGGAGCACAGGACTATGCTGGTAGTGTATGTGTGTGCAGGCTCAGGGACAGGGTGACTGCGTGTTCACAGGGTGAGTCTCACATGCACACCCCACCATACAACACTCACAGTCTACAAATCCCGTACCCACCCACACCCCACATATCAACACTTACACCCACAGTTGCAATCTGTAGTAGTGTGAAATACCTTTGTGGTGGACCTACAGTTCTAAAGCATCTCTATACTCAGTGGTGATGCATAGGGGTGCATGCGGGTGCACATGCACCCCCTATGAAAAGGCACCACTGACACTGTCAGAGGTGCCTATGGGTGGTCACTGCTCACCACCCTTTCCTCCCCCACCCCTGACGCTGCTGGCAGCATTTGCGGGCAGTCAGCAATCACTGCTGGCCATGGCCGATACTGCTGGCAGCGTTTGCAGGTGGCTGCTGACTCCTGGTTGGCGCTTGCCCCTACCCCCACCACTGACACCATTGGCGGGGTCTGCAGGAGCTCCCTGCTCGCTGCTGCTGTGCTCCCGCCACTGCGCTTCTGTCATTGCCATGTACCCCCAGCCACCAGAGGCATGCGTTGTTTATGTCTATGCTTTGGCCATTTGAATTCAGAATCATATTAGTTGCTCTGTTACTAGAAGGACATATGGCTGAGATTAGCTATAAAACTCTGTTTGGAATAGCGAATAATATATGTACAGGGCATGTGCTGATATTGAAAAATGTAATGTTTCAAAGGGCCTAAACTGAGATCAAAAAAGTGTGCCATTAACTGAATGCTTCTAGTGTCTTAACTCACTGTACCACTAGTGTTTGCTGACCTACATTTATACAGTTAGACGAATATTTTGCCAAGGTTTAACCATACATATCCCCCCCCCCTTTTTTCTTTTTCAGGTTCCATTTATTAATGATCCTCTTACATGACTAAACTATAATTACAAATTAATTTACTTACAATAATTGTGTAATTCTGATGTGCAGCAGGCAATGACAATAGGATATCTCCCAGGTATTATGTGTTGATATTGCGTATTGGATAATTCTTTGGTAAATGTTAAGTTTACATTAGAAGCTCTAGGTTTATGTCTTGTTAACCACTAGAAGGCACTCTGGTATAAAACTTCCTTTGGCTTTACTAGTATACAAAACCCACACCTAAATAAGGACAAAACACAAATAAAGAAAACATCACTGGATTTAAGCAGGCTCCTTGCAAAGATAACTGTGTACACTTATGTGAAAATAACATTCTCATTATTCTAAAAACCTTCTATTTGTAAAGTATTCAGGTCTAGGACCTTATGCAAGTATGTTGCATATTGCATGTATGCTTTTCTTAGTATTTAACATAATTCAGTAGCACCCTCCACTGTTTAGATGTATAAAAAATGAGTTGTTGCCCCTGTGAGGTTACAGGGATTTTTCATTCTTGTAATTGTGGGCAAAGAACTAAGCTTTCCACTTCGCTTGAGTGGGAGCAGAATTAAACCATTAAACTGCATTAAACTACCTAAACTGTATTAATGACATGTTAAGACTTGGAGTTAAAACAAAAATAGAAGCCAGAAAGTATGAAAGTTAAAGTTTTTACAGCACCATAGACTACAGAGTAGTAGTTGTACTTAGTCTCTTCTGTTCTGAGAGATTGAGTCACTTTTCAAGGATAGGAAATATTTCTGGAATGGGTAAAGAGCTCTGAGACAGAAGACTCTTAAATATAATTGTTATTTGTGTTTCCCATTCTTGCTTTTTTTTCTTCTAAATACATAATGCATGGGAAAGTATTTAGCTCTTAAATACCACACAATATTAGACCTATGTAACACTAGTGACTTCGGCAGAGGACGGCAAATATCTTATTTAACTTTTGTGATTTGATTTGAGGATATTTTATAGTCTCTGGATTGTACCTATTTGCTAGTTTCTGTGAAATAGTGATTGGCTAGTTATATTGCCAGAGAGCCCAAATGCACTGTGCTCTACAGAGACCTATAGGATTACCTATTCCTACCCAGAAAAGTTGACTGTCTTGAAGAGCTGAATTCCAAACTTGTCTGCTTCAATGTAAGAAGCAACAACATATTCTAATACCTTTTAGGTCTGTGCAAAGTGGCAAGTATTTGATTTGGCTGATTTGGAGGGATAGTGATTCGATTCAGTGATTCAAGTCACTGTCCCGATTCAATTCGGCCAAACTGGATTCAAAGATTTGGCACTGATTCGGAGAATCTACCATAGACTAAACAAGCAGCAGCCCTCAACCATGCTGGACACAGCTGCCTCCAGCTGGTAAATCTGTTG
>NW_017728998.1:27406082-27415071 GCF_001723915.1 Gavialis gangeticus | reverse complement strand
AGGGGGGTGGGTGGGGGACAGATCGACACCCCCACAGCAAGGGAGGGATTGGGGCTGGGGCAAGCTGCCTAGCCAGAGCAGGGAGGTGTGGGACTTGGGAAGGGGGGATCCTGCCACTGTGTGCCACTGGTCCAGGAGGGCATGGGAACACTCTCTCACACACTCACGACTCCAGCAAGGCTTATACTGCAGAACTTGCAATCAGAGATTGAGTGTTGCTAAAAAATAGACTCAGTGGGCATGTCTACGTGAGATGATAACTGTGCAGTAGCCTAATAACACGGTGTAGGGCACAAACTGTGCTAATACACTACTGCACATTAGTATTAGGTTACTGCACAGCAAACATCACTAAATAGTTATGCGCTGGTGATACTGCACAGTAGCATGAGTTACTGCTCATTAATTTAGTACTTGGCTAAGCAAGTATTGAACTTTAATGTACAGTAACTATGGTGTATGAATAAACACTTCGATGTTCCCAGTCACTACTGCAAATGGCTTCATTCAGCCATGACTCTAGAAAACATTTTTTCCCTTTACCATGAACCTTGTTTTGGGAAGATGGGATATGTGAGAACATGTTAATGTATGTGCTGCGGTGTCTAGGGACAATGAAAAGTTTTTGTCAGTGATAGCTGAATTACGTTGTCTGAAACCTAAGTCAGCATGAACCTTCATCTGAAACTAAATGGACTAACTCTTGTGGACTTGAAGACATTTTGTCTAATATGGGAATGAAGTGTGTATAGTATTCTTTTTCTTGGGGGGGAGGTATGAATTGGTTTAAATATTTTGGCACTTCTTTATACCGTCTTGATTGCAGCCAGAACAGAGGAAAAGTGCTGGAATACTCCAAGAAAGGTTGTTTTAGCAACTTTTCCAGTCTACTGGGAATTACATGGGGAAACCTGACCTCCTGTTTTTTTCCAGACCAAATTCTCTGAAGCAAAAAGGATTCCAGTAACTTTAAATGAGGATCTGAACTTTTGGATTCCTGTTTGGACTGATACTGCTAGTGATGGGGAAACTCAAAGGGTTTGGAGTTTCTCAGTAGATGCAACCTAACTGCTGACAACCTGCATATAACACAATAAAAGTCCCTTTTACGTTTTGTGCTAATTTAGTTTCACAAGACTAACATCTTGTTTGGTAGGAACATATTGCATACAGAGAAAAACCAGGCTACTTATTTGCTTTCCTTATGGAAAAATAAGTGCACAGGAATAGCTTTCCAAAGGTATGTCATTAGGCTATCTTTTCTATAACTGAATCAACACTGACAGTTTTCTCTGTTTAGACATCTATTAATTAAACGTAATACTAGTTTACATAATCTCTTTCTGAACGTATTATCTTCAACTAACTCTGATGCTGTCACTTTCTTTTAATTCCTAGGGAACACTTAGCAAGATGGGATAAAGTTGAAATCATAGCTTTTGTGAAAGTGTAGGATTGTATGGAATGCACTGACGTCTAAAATTAAAACCTCACTGGAGATCCTTTTCAAAGCATTTGAAATGAAGAGTGTGGTTAACATAAAATGCAAATAATAAAATACTAGAGTGCTTGACAAGAAAATATACTTTAATGATAAACAGGGATCCTGGTTTTCTCTATTTAAAATCACAAATTCTCTGATAAAAACACAAATTCTCTAATTAACCCCCCCAAATCTGCATTTTGTCATGATTAAAATGAAACACCACTATATAGATAGGTATCAGTTGAACAAAATATTTTGTTGATATATTTACATTTTTAAAGCAATTTGGAAGCCTACCAGTGTGTCAATCACAATTCTAAACACCTATACATTTTGGCATTTAATTTTTGTGTTTATTATCATGGAAAATCAGAGCTCCCTATGCCCCTTTTGCTCACCAGGATGCAGGTCCAGCCATGGCCACCCAGTATCAGCAGCAGGCACAACTCTGCACTGCAACCCCTGCTGCTGCTGGGTGGGCAGGGGGCACTTCGGTATTGCAGTGCAGGGCTCGTGATGGCAAGGAGCTGCTCCACCCTGCTCTGATCTGCCATACCAGGTCCTGTCTGCTGGGCTGCGGAGGCTCTGTGGGGAGGGCAGCAGGGTGAGGAGCCCAAGCTCACAGCAGGCAGCCCACACTTACCCCAACCCCGTGCACAAATCTGGGTGGCATGTGCCCCCTCATATCCCTCTGGGAGTGCATGCAGCACTAGGGAGACAGCCCCCTCCTTCCTCCCTGTTGTCCCCTTCTATGACCAACCTGTGGGACCATCCCACTCCCTGACAGGGCCATGTAGCTGCGCATTTCAGCTCCAGGCCCCAAGCCCCATGCACCACCCCAGCTGGGCAGCAACCTCAGCCCTGCCCAACTCCTTTCCTCCCCAACTATGGGGGCCTCAATTTTCCCTCACCTGCAGGACCTGTTCTCCAGGCTGCCTGGCAGCTGTGTGCATGTGTGAGTGTGTACATGCACATGGCACCCCTAGCCTGACCACCCTCCTCCTGTTTCCCCCCCCCAGCCCCTTGCAGGCTGGAATGCTGCCAGCCTGCAAGGGAAAACCCACTGTTTCCCACATTTTTCTCCTTCAAAGTAGAAAATCCAGGTTTTTCTCCTCAAAATGAAAAAATTCAGGTTTTACCGCATTTTTCCGTGGCAAACAGAAAACCCAGATCCCTGAAAATAATGTATAGAATCACACTGGTGATATCCTTGGAAAGCTTCTCAATAGCTTGCTTTCTTGCGCTCTCTGTCTCTCTCTTTCTGACTTGACTCTGACTAGTGCTGCCTGCTGTCATTCCAATCTAGCTTTAAGCACCTGTTTATCTTCAAACACAAGCGTAGCCCTATTTACTTTAAAATATACCAAGTATTCCCTGAAAGTATACCAGTGTGTACTTAGGTGCTTTGTTGGATTAGGACTAGAGTACTCCTCACTTATCGAGATTGGACCACCTTTTAATGGATAACATTTTAACTTCACATTTATGTATGTAAATAAAAAGAAAATGTAGAAAAACAAAGGTTGCCTCTGGCTGTTGAGAATGGGATACTGCCGCAGCGGGGCTGAGCAGAAAGCATAGGGAGGTCAGACAGAATTCCTACAGGATTGACTCATGTTTTTAGGTGTAATTACTGTCCTGAGTATGGGTTATGGTTCAGGTTCCTTCCTCCAGCTAGGAGCTGTGGAAGTATGTGTTGTCTCTAGTTGATTAATAAATACCTGGTGCAAAAACTTCTAAGGGCTGCTCCTAAGCTTACTACCCTTCTTTGCCTGCCTTAGCCCACAGGCAGATGCCTCCAGTGGCCAGCAACTTTGGACAAGGGGGCATGCCATCCCTAAGGGAACTGCAGTGTACAATTAATTTAATTTAATTTCCTTAGCCACTTTCTGAAGGCTGAAGTAAATCTCTCAGAAAGAATGGTGCAAGCAGCAGCAGCAGAGAGAATGTCTGTTTTGATGAGATGGTTTGATGGTTGTAAGTCTTTATTTAGCTACTGGATTAAAGACCAATGGAAAACTATGGTCCCCTTTAAACCTGACGACAAGAAATAAAAAGCAGAAGGGTTCCTACTGCCTGTTAGTTCTGTGGATTCCTATTTATAATTGACGTTGGCATCCTGCACGGAGCCATCTCCAGTTCAGTTTGTCATTTGCATAAGTAGCTTATAAAAGTCCTGTGGCTTGAGCACGGTGGAGATGCTGTTTGCTTCAGGTTGTGAGGAAAAACAGTCTGTCTAGAAGAGGAAGAGTCAGGATAATAAAAAGCCTTTGTCAAGCAAGGCATTGTATTGTATCTTCATTTTAGAGGAGAGAATCTGTTGAAAAGTTGTGTCTTTAGATGATAAACCATCAGTTTAGTTCTTGACCTGGAACTACCAAATTGTTCTTCTGTCAAGTTGGGTTCTTGTAGGATAAATGATAGGCACGTTCTATTTCCTGCTGAGTTACAGTCTAATAGTCTGAGCTGTGTGTATTGAGCTCTTTTTTAAAGGCACCCCCTGCAGATTCCCCCCAAACTTTATGATAATCATAGAAAGAATAAAGTGGTTTAGCAGAAACATCTGATTACTTTTTGGGAGCCGCAGATGTCCTATCAGGCTATGCCTTTTGACAAAAATACAGAAGTGACTACAGCGATAGCAAAATACAGGTGAAAATCTGGACCCATTGAAGACCAAGGCAATATTACTGTTTATATCGTGGTGGCCAGGATGTGACCCGAACTCTTCAGGAATCCATGTTCTCTGTTCAACTAGAATAGCCAGGGCATCTTCTAGAAATAAATGGAAGCATTTTAACATGCCTCTTACTGCCCTCAAAACCTGTAAGTTCCCAGGAACTTGTTTCCCTGGAAGTATACCAGTTCTCTTTCCAGCTGAGGTCAGCATTAGCTGATGAATATTTGTTCTTGCTAAATGACTGCAGCCTCAATGTGTAATTGGAAGATTAGTTTCATGATGTCATACTAGCTAGAAATAAGGATGCAATTGCCTTGAAAGATAGGAGTAATCAACTTTGTTGGATGAAATCTGTGCCAAGGATGCTGACAAAAAGTGGTTTTCTTTTACAAATAGTTATAAAAATGTTTTTCTTTCACAAATAGTTATATTTGGAATAAGAAAATATAGTTATGTTTGGCAAAATAGGCAAATAGTAGAGGCATAATAGTTATATTTGGAATGAGGCAAGTCTGGATTTTTGCAAATAGGAATTGGGAAAGCAGTGGGGCCAAGAAAATTTCCCAGTAGATGTAACATTGGACAGCTGGCTTCAGTTGCCAGGAAAACCTAAAAGGTCTGGAACCTTTTCCTTTCTTACATTCACTTATTAGTTAAAGTTTATATTTGGATGCAAACAACATAGGTTCATTAGTTATTAGAAAGCTGTGATAACTGAGTTGGACTTTTCTTTGAACACAGGTTTGAAGTGTAGACTTAGCTGACGTCCTGGAAGGTAGAGTTGATTTCAAGTGGATGAAGGATCATCAGCATTAATGCTATAAATATGATTTCATAACATAAGCTGTTTAGGATATTTTTCAATTGTATAGATCTTTAGGTAAGTGGGTTTCTTTTTATAGGGATGCATTCATTTTTCAAACAGGTAATTACTACTGCTGGAGCATATAGACATCTGATATAATTATTTCATGGTCTTCCACTGCCCCCACCAGAAATAAACCAATGATCATGCACAAGTTTAAAGTCTTTGAAAAAACTTTCTGAAGTAATGGTGTTATGTTGGATAGCTTTCAGTGTTTGTGCATTGTTTGCTTAATTTTACCTAGTCTACACTTTTATTTGTTAGTAGCTAGGGCCTGGTAGACTTCTGAATTGTGGGAACTTCTGATGTAACAGATGTTATAATGTTACTTGCATGCTCATTTCTTAATTTCTCATTTTTGATTAGGCAAATTCACAGCCAATTCCAAAACATCCCTTTAAAATTGATTCAAAATAAGAGAACCGCTTTCTATTTTCTTGCTGTTTAAAGGACTGTATGTGTCAGGGATAAGAATGGTTTCCCTCTGTGTTTGTAGAACATCTTTGCTGAAAACTGAGTGACACTGAATGGCCTGAGTTGCTGACCTTGTGAGTGTGTACCCACAATTTATTAAAACCATTCAGGGATTCTGAGATGGATATTAGGGTATACCCACTGATAGCAGGTCAGCTGAGGGGGTAGGCCAACAGATGCAAATACAGTAAAAGCTGTGTTATCTGGCACTTTACCATCCAGAATGCTCTATTAACCAGCATCTGTCATAGACAGCATCTGTTTACGGCAGTGGACTGACGCAGCAAAAGCGAAACCGGAAGTCCCACTGGCATTTCTGGTTTCGCTGCTGTGAGCTGAGTCCTACTTCTTCCTTGAGACTATGGCCCAGGGCAAAGCAGCCTGCAAAGGGCCCCCCCCCTCCCTGTCCCCCAGCACACTGATGCCAGGCAAAGACATCTCCAACCCGCTTGGCTAGAGAGAAGCTCTCAGATAACTGGCATATTTGATTAACCGGCACCCCCCACTCCCCATGGACGCTGGATAACAGAGCTTTTGCTGTATTCATTCCATTAGCTCCATTAGCAGCTGGTTAAAGCTGTTGCATAAAACGAAGTAAGTTACCTTGCATTTAGGGACTCATCAGTAAGTTTTCTATTACTCTATGGATGACTTTGGAAAAACTCTGCTCTGGTGAAGATGGTGCTTTATCATCTTTCCTTTTCAAGTAGGGGGAGATCCATCCTCAGGCCATGCATAATCCAAATCCTTTCTTCCATTCTTTGATGCCCCAAACCCATAGCAAGTGTAATTTAAAAACATTTCTACCATATTCGGATGAGATTCCCATCCTGTGTTCATGTCATGCTGTTGAGTAGATGAGTGACTCTCAACGTATCCATCAAAAAGCATAATAATTTTGAGGAAATGCTGCCTTTTATAAAGAAGCCGGTTCAGCTAATTGATTCTTTCCTGCATGTCCCCTGGCCTTTAGGTATTTAGATGATTAATGCTTGTCAAAACCAGAGCACCAGGCAGGCCTTCTGTATGTGAACATATTTGAACCCTCCCTGCTCTCAGTTCCTTGCAAGTTCTGACCTAGCCAGCACATGCATGGAAATCTTTGACTGCACTGAACATTGAGGTACATATGTTGCTCTGTGCTCATGCAAGAGATTTTCAAACCTTTGATTAAATTCTATTAAAGTCCTACTGAACTCAGAATCACTAAGGTCAGAACCACTAAGGTTGATGAATGTAAAATTGAAAGGTCATTCCATTAATCTCTATGGGGTTTTATTAATAGCTAGAGTGTTATTTGCCCCAAAAGTTGTTTTTTTTAGTTTGTTGCTTATTTCAATAGTATTTAATAGAAAAATATATTTCTGGTATTCAAAATTTCAACATCCTTCTGAAAAAAAGATAAATATTTCATGTAATATGTACTGCTAGAAAATGGCTTGTAGTATTTGTTACGTTTTAGACTACTCTTTTTTTAAAATAGTTTTTATTTACAAAAAGAGCTCTGAAACAATCTAGTCTGTCTGCTTATATGACCCTACTCTAGTGTCTTATGCTTTGTGTTTCATTTATTACATAGTGACTATAAACCTCTCCCCTGTCTCTCCTTGTTGTTCATAAATTTAATTTTCTCGGTCCATCTGTTATTGGAAGCTATGTATCTTGTTTACCTTTTTGTCACTGTTGTCTAGTTCATTGGTGAGCTTCAGTACCTCCTCCTGTTGTCACTTTTGACGTTTTATAGTTTACAGTAACCAGAACAAACACAGATTTCACCGTCTTTTATTTCTTCACTGTTTATTTTTTCTTAGCTAGATTGTTCTGACATGTAATGGATTCTGGTCAGTTTCTCCAATTCCTTTCACGTTCTTTTGGTCTGCCACTTTCAGATATAATACTGGATGGCTTGTATATGCACTCATGTATATTACAAGTTTTCAGATTAGGTTCACTCAACCCTGGATGTTCAGCAGCTCTCAGGGAATTTTATAGAAATAAGTTTACACAGCAACCGTGTACTTGAAGAAGAAAGACAAAAAAAGGGTCCTGATGGGGGCTAGCCCTAGCTTAGCACCCTGTTACACTGAATTGTGCAGGGCTGACTGTATGATGTTGGGGCCCTCATGGTGCTTCCTTTCCCCCATCACATGCTGGGAAAATTGGTCAGAAGAGCTGCAGAAACAGCCAAAGCAGGGTCCTTCTGAACCTTTGGAGAACTTTGTTGTTTTGAATGGACTTCCTTACTTCTCCTCACAGTCTCTTCACCTCAGCTTCACTGCACAACTGCTTGTCTTAACCTCCTCACCCACTCTCCCTCCCTTCTTTCTTTCCTTTTAGACATTCCCTCTCTAAATTGATATGCCCCCACAACAGTTGTGGAGCTAAGTGACTATTTGCTGCTATTTCATTGCTCAATTTGCTCATGCATCTTATATATGCCCATTCTGTGCATCTGGTCTATTTAGAGTGTACATCTATCTAGTCTATTTCGAGTGTACATATGCTGATCAGGCCTGGGACAACCTACCACTCTGTGCAGAATTTCTAACACACTTGGAGCACTACTTTGTTGGTTGGGTTTTAGGCACTACTCTGATAGACATGGCTCATATCAAGCCATGCAACTACTAAGTGATTCTCATTCAAGTCCATATCAGGGTGTGGGTGCATGTGTGTGTGAGTACACATATTTTTCACCTTCTCATACTTTGGTAAACAACACCTCATATTGTAGCCCCATGGGTGCCTTAAATTGATTCCTTATAATCAGGGATCCTGGTTTTCTCCAATTTAACAAAATCCCCGATTTTCAGTTTAAAAAAAAAAAGTAACCCCAAATCCACATTTCTCCATAATTAAAATGAAACAACACTATATATGTATCTCTATATTAGTAGTGTTTCATTTAAATCATGGAAAAATATGGATTTAGGGTTACTTTTTAACCAAAAATTGTTTTGTTTTTTTAAACTGAAGAAAACCAGGATCCCTGCTTATAATCAATTTTTAACTGTTCATATCACCTCAGGATTCCTCAGCTGTTTCAGTTCTGCATATAACTTTTAGCCTGGGCAGCAGACTCCATATCAGTACTGCTACATTTATTCCTATACTAATTTCTGTGTAAACAATGCTGGTGAAAGGTGCTAGACTGATACCATGAGTCCACGATACTTCAGGATGCACTAAATTTGACCTAGAGATACAGACCAAAGACAGTTTCAGCCAAACTCTGTCCTTGAGTTTTTTGTTTAATCTCACTTTCAGGGGCTCCAGAAAGATGTCATTGTATAGGTATTTTTAAAGATATGTGGAAAAGAGTCTTTGCTTTAAGAATGTGATGATCATTCAGGTCAGATCAATGAGTGTTAAAGAAACTGATTAGAACACTTGGGAATGAATGACAAGTTCCCTTCACTCTGAATTCTTCAAAATGCTAACATATAGATGCTTGTAATCAAATGTGTGTTAAGTAACTGTTTGG
>NW_017728998.1:27398032-27401082 GCF_001723915.1 Gavialis gangeticus | reverse complement strand
CAGTTCACTATTAGATGTCTCGAATAGTTTGTTTATTCCCTTCCTTTGTGTCTAATTTTCTGCATAAGACCTGCAAAGATTTTCTGCATGGTACACTATTGCTCTCTGGGGCTCAAGTACTCCCTGCTATTAGTGTTTTTTCTTCCTTTCTCTGAATGCAGCAGCAGTAGTTAATACAAATATGCTGAATTTAAACAGCTTTAACATGAGCAGCTTGATGGCTCAGTGCTTCATTAATGGGATGGAACCTTCCAGCAGTGTAAATGTTGCGTAGCTTGGTAGCAGCTAACAGCCAATATGTGCCGACTTTTCAGCACCTATGTGAAATGAGTCAGTTGTCTCAGTCCACTTCCTTGCAAACTTGTGTCCATGGCAAAATATGTTAAGATATTTTCTTGGAAGCCTCAGAGACCAAGAGAGAGAGAGAGGAAGATAAAAGCAGAAACTGGCCTTCCATATGGGGAGAATCTCTCATCTCTAAAGTGACTGGGAAGAAGGACTTATTAGATGAGGCCCCTATAAAGGATACTGCCTGCCACTCCTGTGCCTTATGTTCATTTGGGCCTGGGCAAATTTGTAATAAGCATACAGAAAAGTGTGTGTGTGTATGTTGCAAGGAGTTGATAAAAAATATGGACTTAAAATTAGAAGTCATGAAGCTTTCTCAGAAGTATTCAGTGGACCCAAGAAATTTACTTTCTAAACTTCTTTTTAGAAAGAAGTTTTTTCTTTAAATAGGTGTGACCAAACTCTCTCCCACCCCTTCATATAAAATGTCCCTTTGTTACCAGGTCCATTATTGCATGCAGACAAATTGTCTAGGGACCAACTTAAATTGCGGTTTTGCGATTTTCACAGAAACTGCAAAAATGGTGGTTTCTTCCATCACAAAAGATGGTGTTTTCTGTGACTTTTTTTTTTTTTTGCATGGAATTCCCTCCCAAAATAAAAGCTTACCAGAATACAAAGAATGCAAAGGAAACCCTGCAGCCATAGAGTACATGGTTTGAGAGCTACTTGTGTTGTAGACTCAGTGCAGGCACCAGTCAGGAAAGCAAAAGGGATTTTGGTTCCATCTTTAAGAAGCCAGATGCAATGCTGCAGCAATGTTGCAGGCTGAAGATGATGAGTGAAAAGAAATCCAAGAAAGATTTTAGATCAGGATCATGTAGGAACCTTGCATGCAGATGGTGGTAAACTGTTTTGCTCATCATACAATGTGACTCTGGATGTGTTGCTGTTTTTTCTCATTGATCAGTGTTTAGAGTCCGAATTGCATATGAAGTGAAAAGCTGAGGCAGAGGCTGAAGGTCAGAGTAAGAAACAAACAGCTATGTCATCAATCTTTAAAAGAACCACCAAAATCAGTTTGACAAGGAGAGGCTACATTCACACTAGTGGAGGCATTCACAGTCACCAGCATGCCTTTGGAGAAAATTGATAACCCTAAATTAAGGGACAACTTGAACAAACGTGTAAAATGCTGGCAGTTTCCCAAATGCAAATAAAGCTTTCAGTCTGATCCATGTTCTGCCAGTGCAGATTTTGTAATTTTTATTTTAGTAGATGAAGCAACAAATGTCCAAGATAACTTTGTTCTGCATATTTTATTTGTACCTGGAAGCTGGACAGACCATGACCTGCCTGTTTTTCCAAGAGTCAGTTCGCCTTGCGTCTGTTCATTTTTGTGCTGTGGTAAAAGCTGTAGTGAAGGCTTTTGTAAACTACAGCTTAGGATTTAACAAGATTTCAGTGTTTCTGTCTGATAACACAATGTATATGTGCAAAGCTTTCTCTGATCTTTTTCTTCTTGTGTCTCTACACCACATTTGACCGTTTTGTTGCACATACTTGTGCTGTTTATTGTACTTTGTGTGATCTTTCATTGTGCATGTGCCTTCAAGCAGTAGGTATTGCAGCAGGTGTTGCATAGTCTGAGGCTCTGTATCACAGTCACAGGTGGTTGAACCACTGGTATAGTCCTATGACTATGAAGTCCTATGGACTTCTTTTTTAGTTCTTTGGAGCGTCCAACTCTGATGCGTACGTGTTGTGGCATTGCCACCTGTGCATGGTTTGTCAGCCCCTGGTGGTAAGGACTGGCCTCTGGAATGTCCATTTTTTTACTGTCAGGTATTTTTTTTCAGCCTCTCATTCCACATCTGTAGTTGTCTCCTTGGGTGTGGCATTGAGAGGTTGGGTGCTGGTGAGGAAGCTCCTGCATAATAAGTCATTTGCATTCTGCAGGATGGTCATACAGATGGTGTCTCACATCTTCAGTTTGTCTCGATTGTTCTGTCGAGCTTGCCACTGCTCTTCTGATGTCAGGTGGAACAATGCTAGCCAGCAGGCACACACTGTTTAGGCTGGTAGGTTTTAGACATCCTGTGATGCACCATCAGCTATAATTCAGAATGACGTCAAGGAACTTAGTATGTATGGGTCTCTCCCATATGGGGCATGCATACTCAGCAGAAGAGAAACTGAGTGCCACAGCAGGGGTTCAGATGATTGAGGGGCTAGTTTCCCATTTTGAGTTGGTGAGCTTATATAAACTGTTGTCATGGGTAGTCACTTTTGCCTTTGTCTTCATGAAGTGTTTTTAGTATGAGAGGGTTCGATCAAGGGTGACTCAACATCTGGTTGTCACGCCAGACGACAAGGCCAACATATTTAATAACTTCTTTGCCTCTGTCTTCCTCAGTAAGGACCAGAACTGCCACCTCCCTACTGGGCCCCCTTCGGGCCCCAGGGGAGGTTCACCTGGGCCTAGGGTGAGTGAGGATTTAATTAGGGAGCTTCTGGAGGGGCTGGATGTTTTTAAGTCAGCCGACCCGGATCATCTTCACCCTAGAGTCCTAAAGGAACTTGCTGGGGTCATTGCAAGTCCCCTGGCACGGCTTTATGAACACTCGTGGTGCTCTGGAGAGGTGCCGGAGGACTGGAAGAGGGCCAACGTGGTTCCCATCTTCAAAAAGGGGAGGAAAGAGGACCCGGGGAACTACAGGCCAGTCAGTCTTACCTCGATCCTGGGCAAGCTGTTCGAGAAA
>NW_017728998.1:27391563-27397175 GCF_001723915.1 Gavialis gangeticus | reverse complement strand
CGGACTAGAGGATCTGCTCAGGTCCCTTCCGACCCTAGAAACTATGAAACTATGAAACTATTACATGGGCCAGATTACCTTAGAACTGGCAGTTGGTCTCATGGTTTTTCAGATGGAAGGTTTTTTACTTGTATTTTCACTGGGTTGGTGTGTAATTGGTTTCCCATGTAGTATGAGCTTATGCCAGTTAGTACCTCACTCTAGGGATTTGTCAGCATGGTCAAAGCCAGTGTTTTGGGCTGTTATGCACAGGTCATCTGCATAGATGAAATGTTTATTTCCAGATCAATTGCCTGGTCATTTGTATAGATGTTATATAACAGCAGTGCTAGTACGCTTCCTTGGGGAGGCCATTTAAGCTTTCTCTGATGTGCTCCATGGAATGATGCTCAACGCAGCTCATGTCACCTTCAATGCATGCATCCTTTCTTCAGTAAGTGACATCTGGTGTGCACAGTTTCCTGATGTGGCTTAACCTGGTTTCCTCTCTTAAAAAAGCGTTCAAACACTGTCCAGGCCATAAGCTCCGATTTACATTGTCAATCAAAGCAGGGATCTGCATGAGACTGTGTCACTACCACCAGAGCCACTGCTTATAAGATGGAATTTGTTATTTATTTCAGTTTATTATGCAAAGGGCTACACGTGTATATGTCTACATGTCGCTGTATGGTGATGTTGCTACGGTACCGTGCTTTAGTACTTCATTTTGGAAGTACTAAAGCATGGTGCAGTATGGGCAGTTATTGTGCCATGCATGTGGTGCATGGTTAGATTTCACTGCTACATTGCTGTAGCAGCCTGCTATATCAGGGGAGGGTACCACTACGGGGATGTAGCTGGCGATCATGTGTAGACTCACATGATCACTATGTCACCATAGTATGCTGTAAGGCAATGTAGCACGTTGCTATGTCACCGTAGGGTGATGTGTAGATGCAGCCATAGAATATGAAGTACAACCTGAAATTTGTGTGTGAGGAGCTTGAAATTACACCCAGAACACAGTACATGCTTAAACTATGCAATGTCTGGGGCGACATTAAAGATCAAGTTAAGCTGGTGGCTGAAAATGCTATCTGGTTCATGAAGCTTCTAATGCAGTTTTGAAAGGCAGCAGGCTTTGATCCACCAAGCACACAACAAGCTGATGGATTGTTAAGTTGGGCTGAAGACATGGCATCGCAACAACTTTCAAATTGTCAACATGAAAAACAGCAGAGAAGAGAACTGTTGCAGGCAGTAGCTGTGAAGTTGAATCAGTATGATCAGTCACTACCACTGCAGTTTAAACAAGCAGCTGCCTCCTCTTTTTTTTTTTCCTTTTAGTGCTTTTCATATTTTTGACCCCAATCAGAGTGTGTTGTTTGAGTTTTGACCCTTGGCTACTAAAATCAATCTCTGAATGGCAGAAAGAGCATGACAAGGAACATGCTGCTTGCATGAACTTTGTCAAAGAGTGCTAGATGCCTTTGGCTGTGACTGTATTTTGGGAGTCTGTTTCTGATCAGTTTCCACATCTCTACCCCTTGGCAAAATGCTACCTTGCCATTCCATCCAATTCAGGGGACACAGAATGTGTCATCTCAGTGTACAGACACCATAGAAACAGAGGATGCCCACTGCAACTGCCAGTGGATGCTGGTGTTTAACAACTAGCATGAATTGTTTTTATTAGTGTTATTTAGTATTACTAAACTTTTTGTAGAAGGCTAATGATAAATTATGATACTATTAGTTACAATTTACATTGTATATAAATTTATATTCATTTCATAGACATTTGGGCTGGAAGGGACCCCAGAAGATCATCGAGTCCAGCCCCCTGCCCCAGGGGCAGGAAGTCAGCAGGGATCATAGGATCCCAGCAAGATAAGCATCCAAATGTGTCTTGAATGTGTTCAAAGTGGGTGGCAGTCGGGTGTGGATGCTTTACCCCAGAGTTTGGTGTCATTGGCAAACTTGGCCATTCCGCTTCTGACACCAATGTCCACATCATTGATGAAGATGTTAAATAGTATAAGCCCTATGACACAGCGTTGAGGGACCCCACTGGTGACTGGGCACCAAGACGATTGGCTCCTGTTGGCCACCACCCTCTGGATCCACCCAGTAGATTGTGGTGAGGTCAAGGCCACAGCCAGTTTAGCCAAGAGGTGATCGTGAGATACCAGATCAAAGGCTTTTTTAAAGTCAAGATATACAATGTTGATCTCTTCCCCCTTGTCCAGGTGATAAGTCACCTGGTCATAAAAGGAAAGGAAATTGGTCAAGCAAGACTTACCCGCAACAAACCCATGCTGGGCGTCCCTCAGGATATTGCCTTCAGCTAGTCTGTTAAGGATGGCCTCTTTGATAATCTTTTCCAAAACCTTCCCCAGGATAGAGGTCTGGCTGATGGGCCTGTAGTTTGCCAGATCTACTTTCCTCCCTTTCTTGAAGATAAGCACGACATTGGCCCTCTTCCAATCTTTGGGCACTTCACCAGAGCACCAAGCACTCTCAAAGATCCGTGCCAGGGGCTGAGCTATGATGCTTGTCAGCCCCCTGAGTACCCTTGTGTGTAACCCGTCAGGGGTTTCATAAAATATTTTAATTAAGAGTTAAACGTAATATGTACATATATAATAATGCGGTCATTTATATGATGTTTCTGCAGACTTTGCTATTTAATTATGCCATGGTCTTAGCCTCTCAGCCAACCAGCAGTGAGGGGCGGGGCCACCAGGGCCCCCTGGCCAATCAGCAGTGAGGGGGGCATGCTCTTCATGATCTTCAAGAAAGGGAGGAAAGACCACAGAATTGGCTCTGCACACTATGAGTGACCCATGAAAATCCCTTTGTCTCACCACAATTTAGTGAAGTTATCAATGTCCTCCCCCTTTTTGTAGTGCACATCAGTAGGGATAATCAGGAAAAATACATTTTGGACAGCAATCAATTCTTGTCAAAGAAACCAAGGGACTTTATTGATATAATACTGATGAATACATACAAACCTCTTTAAAATCTGCACTGATCTATGACAATAGAAAAGTGCTGTTAGTGGGGTGTTTGTGTGCTTATAGAACACTATATAGTACCAGGATGAATGCAAGCCCTTTAATAGCAAAGGGAACCAAACTATAGCTGGGCTTTTCTTCTGATTAACAGTGTGAGAGCCTGTGTATTTTATCTAACTATAGGGGTCCAAGTTGCCATGCTGATCCCTTATTGTCTGAACTTACAAGCTGTGTAATTTTTTTACTACAGACCTATAGAACCCCACTACAGAAAGGATGTGGACAAATTAGAGAGTCCAACAGAGGGAAGCAAAAATGGTGAGGGGGCTGGGGCACATGACTTATGAGGAAAGACTGAGGGAACTGGGTTTATTTAGTTTAGAGAAGACTGAAGGGGGATTTAATAGCAGCCTTCAACTATGCCCCCATTGGACTTTGAATAGGTGGTCATGGGCAGCCTTTGAGTGTTCTCCTGGCCCTGTCCGAGGGGTGTGTCCCCAGAACTTAGGCATTGGGTAACACTCCACCCTGACGGGAGCCCTAACAGTTGCCTGCTGTGGGTTGATTCTATATGTTCTTGGAGTGGGGTTCCTCCTGAGGTTTCTCACTACTCCTGGTATCCCTCACTGGAGGCATTCTTGGGGCTCCACCTCCCCTACACCCCAACCAAGAGCCAACCTTCTGGGCTGCTGGATGATGGGTCTTTGACTTGCTCCTTGGCTTGGCTACTCCTGACAATCATGGGGTGTAGAATTATCTTGCTTTTGCTCTTGCCCCTCCTCTGAGGCTCTTTCCCAAACTGGCTTTGATCTTTCTCCATGGCCCTGGACGGTCTTTCTGGGGGGGTGCCCTCCGTGTGCACTCCAAGATAGGATAGGTCAAGAACAACAACAACAAAAAAAAACAAAGAGAAAAAAATAACGAAAGGGTCTGGGTGTAGGCTCCTGCTCACCCCACTCACAGGGCCGCCATCTTAGACGGTCTCTGGTCCCCCAACATCGTCCCTCTCTTCTTGGCTGTCCTGCCAGTCAATGTGGTAGGCTACACCAGTGTGGGGAGAGCCCCTTTTAAGGGATCTCTGTCTCCCTGGAACGTTGGCTGGGGAGCACCTTCGCCCCTCAGCGTCCCAGTCACCTCTGCTGCTATTTCCTCACTGCTGGCTTTTAAATCCTCTGGGCGGCGGTTTTTTATGACATCATCTGCTGGCACTGCTACCAGCCGGCAATAAAAGCAGCTGATGAACCGCGCCGGTGTTTCTCCTCGGCGTGGCTCGCTCTCCCCTGCAGGAAGTAAGCGTTTCTTCTTTTCGGGGCTCCTTCCCCTGGGACAAACTATCTGAAGTGGGATTCAAAAAAGGATGGAGCTAGACTGTTCTCAGTGGTGGCAGATGACACAACAAGGAACAATAGTCTCAAGTCGCAGCAAGTGAACTTTAGGTTAGACATTAGGAAGAATTTTTCTCACTAGGAGGGTAGTAAAGCACTGGAACAGGTTACCCAGAGAGGTGGTAGATGCTCCCTTCTTGAATGTTTTCAAAACCCAGCTAGACAAAGCTTTGTCTATGATGATGTTGTTGGGGATGGTCCTGCTTTGGGCAGGGAGTCAGATTAGATGACCTCTTGAGGTCTCTTCCAACCCTAACTTTCTATGATTCTATGATACAGTTTAAGTTGAAATCCTCTCCTTAATGTGAATGAAATTTTGTTAGTACCAACTGCTTTATACCAGTATAACTTCTGGCCACGGAGGAAGGCGAATAGGTCATACTTATACAAAGCACTTTTGCATCAATAAAGATGCCTTCATATCAATAAAACTCCATCCATTTTATGACTTCTTTTTTTTTGCTATAACAAGAAAATCAAGTGCATAGCTGAATCTCACCAACACAGTGACAATAGTATAAAATATGTGGACTAGGCCTTATAAATGTCTTGGAAGTATGACAGAAAGCTACCAGATGGGTATCCATGCAACGTTATAAATGTGATATGGTATTTTGAATAACCAATCTATCCAAGTATACAAAATATAAAGTTGTTGTTTTGAATCTCTAGAAATGCAAATCTCATAAAGTCAACTAGAAAAACATAGAGCAAAACTTTTAGGTCCACATAGTGGCTTGGATTTATACCGAATTCCAATCTTACTCTGATATAATTGCTGTGACTGTAAAGGAGGTGCTCATGGGTTTTTTTTTGCCAGCATAAGTGACAGCAAAGAGCCTCTGTGCTAATTTTGCCCTGTGCTAATCTGAATACAGGAAGAATAGGTATAGCAAAACACTGTGTTTGTCTAATGTAGGAGAAAACAATAGGCTTGGACAAAAAAGTGCTTGCACTGTTTCATTGTAAAAATGGTTTTCAAAATACTTCTCTGTCTAATTTGTTAAAGCCTATTGCTGTATCTACTTGTATTATTTGAGGGCTGTATTCTTTTCATACTAGTGAGTTAGGATCAGCTCCAGTATTCAATATTATGGTGGGACGACTATAGCAGATACTGGAGGACCTGGGCCATTTCTATGCATAGGCTTCCACTATGGTTTGTTGATACTAATTGCTCTGTGTGTGTGTGTGTGTGTGTGTGTGTGTGTGTGTGTGTGTGTGT
>NW_017728998.1:27367955-27391201 GCF_001723915.1 Gavialis gangeticus | reverse complement strand
GTGTGTGTGTGTGTGCGCGCGCTGTATGCTTCTGTTGCCATTGCATACATGGAGTTGAATTAAGTGCGCCAGCGTAGTGTGGTCACAGTGATCAATCTCTTTTGGAAGCTCAACATCAGGCTTCTTAGGGCAGCAGCCAAACCTCCTTTTGATCATCCTCATCTCTAATTGCCAATAGTTATATACAACAGCTAACACAGACAAAGGCATCAACCTAGTTGATTAACTAAGATGCTGTTTCACAGACATATGATAGGTCCAACAGGTCTAATAGAGCTTATAATGAGGTTCAGAGGGACTCTAATGAGGCTATAATGGGCATCCAAGCAGAGCTATAGATGAGATGAGGTATTCTGAGGGACTATAAAGAGGCTATAATGAGGTCTTTCTTTTTTTTTTTTTTCTTCCTATTTTTTGGCAGGGCCAATCTTGTTACTACAGGTGGAAGATTGCTTTATATACTCATTGATCTCATTCCACAACCAACTCAAAGTCAAGCTCTGGTCCAGAGACTTATTAGAAGCTCAGCAATGGATGATGCAACTTGGAATCTCTTTCTCAATCTCTGTCTTTTTAATGCTTTTGGGTTGTCATAATCTAAGCAGTGGCACCCCAGTCCATGTTATGCTTCTACTTATGCTTGTGCTGAGCTGTATCCTTCCTCTTTCTTTCTTTTATTTTTCTCCATCACAGCATAATGACCATGTCCATGCCTACTCTGAGGGAACTTACCTTTTTTTATCATCTATATTAATGTGCTTCACCAACTTTGAAACTTTGTTGAATACAAAAGAATAGAGGAGGATGTGCTTAATTTGAGTCCTAAGAAGGTAGTAATGAAACTTCCTTTTTTTTTTTGGATGCAAGTGCAAAGTATTTAATGGAATTCTTAGTTCACATGAAAACACTGCAGTTAGTGTGGTGCATAAGATTAATATGAGAGAAAAATATACAATAAAGAAAGGAAAAAAATGAATAATCATGGTAAAATGGTATGAATAATCTAAACAGTAATAGTATTAGAGTTCCATTAGTTCTTAAATGATTTAGTTTCTCAGAGAGCTTTGACATACTGCAGTGCATGAGATGCTATTGTAGTAAATAATTAGCAAAGAGGGTACTGTTGCTACCTTGAATGTTATAGTGCTAAAGTCAAATGAAAGAAGTGCCATTTAGAATTAAGCTGAAATCTTACCATCATTAGCTCATAAGTCCTTTGCAAATTGGAGGAAAACATCCATTCATTGCCTAAAGAAAAGAAAATGGCTGGTTGGATCCCAGAATTGTCCCCTGAAAGCAGAGGCATAAAAAGGGGCATAATTCAGTACATGTAAAATTGTCTTGTGTGCCTTCCCTGTGTTACTCCAGTGTTTAATGGTGCTTTTGGTTTGTGATGCTGTGTGTGCTCTACTGCTGCATAGCTATCAAGTTAACCAACAAAACCGATTCCTACTGCTCCATCAATATCCCAAACTATAGGTATCAAAAATAAACAGATTTGGTTTGACTTGTGTCTGCTAACAAGTTACTGGCCTAGATTGTGACTGCCATTGGTTGGTGTATAGAGGAGATACTGCATGTACAGCCCTCTTCTGCCCTCTGCACAAAAGGAGTTATTTGCTTCCTATACTTTCTTAGAAGGAATCCTAGGCAACTTGGGGACTCCCTGGCCTGTGCTTTGTGGTGGTGGGGGAGAATTGGGGGTTCAGGGTTGGAACTGTAACCCTCACTGGCGTGCTAGGCCGGGTGATATGTCAGATTCTGGATCCTTAATGTGCCAGTAGCCCTGGGAACCCCTCAGGCAGGTCTGCTGACTAAGGTGTCCCTTGGAGAGGTGTGTCCCTCAACCTCACTGCCCAAGCATTTACTTTAAGTCCAATAAACAAATGGATTTCTTTTTATACACAACTATATACAGAAAAGAAATGATTAATCAAGAGAAGAAATATATATATGTGTGTGTGTGTATATATGTATGTATGTGTGTATATATATACACACACCAATAGTTAATAATAAAACCAACAATGTGAATAGGATTTACAACTGCAACAATAGTTGAATAATTCCACCACACTGGGTGGTCCCACTTGCATCAAACAACCTCAATAATTACATTCACCTGGTTATAACACTTTAAAACGGTTTGCCCCCCACAACCCAGGTTGATTTTCCTCTGGTCACACTCCCCTTCCCATGAAGCTGTATTGCCATTTATTGTTTACAGCACTAGGTGGCAGGGGCCAGGCTTCTGTTGCTCTGGGTAAAGTGGACTTTTTGCTCTTAGTAACTCAGCAAAAAAACAGCCACTGCAGGTAGTAGGCTTTTTTTTAGTTTCCTTCCAAAAAATACACTAGGGGTTAAGTGTCTCCTCATACACCCATTCAGATTTAGATTTTCACAGCCTGCTCCCTCTCTGGGCTGTCTCCCGCCCACAGCGCCTCCACATGCATATAAAGGATTCCCCCTGCAGGTCTTTCCAGCCCAAACAGAGGGATTCCCCCTGCAGATCCCTGACCAAGCAGCTGCTCTCAGCTCCCAGATAGCTTACCAACCCCTCCGCACTCTTTCCCTGGGTATCTGTGTCCCTGGTTGCACAGCTCTGACCCTGGGTGGGAAAGCAGCTTCTCCTGGGATGACACAGGCTCTCCTGTGTCCTGAAGTTTGCTCCCCTGCAAGCCTCAGCTCTGTCACCTCTGCCTGGGATGAAGAAGGGGCTGACTCCACCTCTCTCCAGCTGCTTTTCCCTCCCTCAGCATTTTATGGTGCATAGTAGCCAATCAGAGTCTGGGGGTTTGTGGGGGGTGGGGGAGGGAGGGGGCTCTGGCTGCAGTTCATACGCATCAGTAAAAATCATGCATTTTGCACAACCTCTGGAAAGCACACCCTCTGGAAAGCTACACACCCTGTGTAAACTTTTTGTCGCCCTTCTCTGCAAAGTCCTTAGGCACAACTCATCTACTCAGTTTGCAGCCAAGCAAAATGCTGCAGCTGTTACATAACAATTAGGCAGGATTTTGCTGCCTCCTTCTTCAAGCCTTCTCTCTTAAGTGGGAAGTTTTGCTATGGCCAGGGGATGCCTTGGGAGTGATAGAAGACATGATAGGAAGGATTGTAGCTGGTGAGGCCCTGCTTTGAGACAGACTCATCTCCAGCAACTCATAGAGGAGTTTTTACAGATTCCTGGGGATCTATGTAGCTTGGGTTCAGAAATATAAATTGTTTGGCAGCGTATGAAGAACATGCTAATGCAAAAGTAATTGGAGGACATCAGTTTATCTTCCTCTTGGCTCCTATGTGCAGATGAAGACTGGGAAGGAGAAGTCTTTGCCAGACTCCTCTCACAGACATCCTCCCCCCTCTCCCCCCCCCCAAGCCCTGCAGAAATGGTTGTAAGGTCCACTCCGAAACCTGAAAGATCTTTGGGTATCCATGGAGGAGCTTTTTGCTTGTAATGACCATAACTTTTTTGGGCACTTATGTAGGGGTTCTCTGTGATAAAAAATAGGGGTGGGGACTGCATTATCTTTCATCTAATTTTCATGCTATTTGGAGGCAGGCAGCCTGTATCCTTGTGTCCCATCCTTGTAGTCCAGCTCATCTGTTGTTCTAGACTTCCTAGAGTGTTAACTCTGGAATGTGTTGGAAGGCTTGTATAGCAGGAAGTGGTATGAGTTAGCTGCTTGTCTCTGCTGAAGCATGTGGATGATCTGCAGGGATCCTCATTTTCTCTGATTAAAAAATCACAAATTCGCTGATAAAACCCCCCAAATCTGTTATTAAAATTAAAAGCCCTGCAGCTCCCCCTAGCCCTTCTGGTGCTCCTCAATCACCCCCAATGCTTCCCCCAGCCCTATTCATGCCTCTTGCCCCCACCCACAGCTCCTGACCCCCAGCCCTGCTGGAGGGGGCCCCCAGCTGCCAGGGCTATGGGATGATGGACCCAAGTCTGCAGCTCCCTGCTCCCCAACAGCAGCCAGCTGCAGCAGAAGCAGCATGGAGCTGGCTCCCCCACTGCTGCTGCCTGCTTGGCCGGGGGCCAGGGCTGGTGCCGGGGCCAATGCCAGTGCCAGAGCTGGCTACTGGCTACCCCCAGCCCTGCCAGTGCCCCCCCAGCCATGACTTGCAACCTCCTAGCCGTGCCAGATGGGTCCCCAGCCCCCTACAAGCCCCATTTGCCTCAGACTCTGGGAGTGAAGTGTGAAGCTGAACTGAGTGGAGCCATGGCTGACAGAATTTCAGGCCCTGCCCTTCCCCCTCCCTCTCCGCCTTTGGGCAGGGCTGGGGGTTTCTGGCCCTGTTTACAAACAGCTTTTGCAGGCTGGAGCTCAACCAGCCTGTAGATCTCTTTGCAAAAGGAGGGAATCCCCAGGTTTCTCTGCTAAAAAGGGAAATTTGTGTTTTTCTGTTTTTCCGTGGGAAATGGAAAACCAGGGTCCCTGGTGATCTGTACCTGGAGGCAGTCAGGTGAGGATAAAAAACTATTTTTCTAGTTCTGATATTTCATTTGCAAAGATTTTTAGTAACACTCTGGAAATTCTCCCCTCTTGTATGCTTCAGTATTTCATAGCTGAGTATATCTCTAGTGAGGATCTTTGCTTGGACCTCTTGAAGTAATTACCAGGTCAAGTAACCTGTGAAAAGCAGGTTTTATTCTCTGTGGCTGCATCTACAAAAGACACTTTAAAAAGAAAGTAAATTTGTTGGAAGGGACTTCAGGAGGTCATCTAGTCCAACCCCCTGCCCAAAGCAGGACCATCCCTAACTACATCATCCCAGACAAATCTTTGTTTACCCAGGTCTTAAAAATCTAGAAGGATGGAGATTCTACCACTTCTCGGGGTAACCTATTCCAGTGTTTTACTACCCTCCTAGTGAGAAAATTCTTCCTAATATCTAAACTAAACTTCCCTTGCTGCAACTTGAGACCATTGTTTCTTGTTCTGTCATCTGCCACCACTGAAAAATCTAGTTCTGTCCTCTTTTGAATCCCCCTTCAGGTAGTTGAAGGTTGCTATTAAATCCCCTAAGTCTCCTCTTCTCTAGACTAAATAAGCCCAGTTTCCTCAGTCTTTTCTCATAAGTCATGTGCCCCAGCCCCCTCATCATTTTTGTTGTCCTCTGATGGACCCTCTCCAATTTGTCCACATGCATTCTGTAGTGGGGGGCCCAAAACTGAACAGAGTACTCCAGATGTGGCCTCACCAGTGCTGACTAGAGGGGAATAATCATTTCACTTGACCTACTACAAACACACAAACAAATGCAGCCCAGGAAGCTGTTAGCCTTCTTGGCAACAAGGACGCACTGCTGGCTCATATTCAGCTTATTGTCCACTGTAACCCCCAGGCCCTTTTGTGCAGAGCTGCTGCCCAGCCAGTCAGCCCCCAGACTGTACCAATGCATAGGATTGTTCCGTCTTAAGTGCAGGTCTTCGCACTTGTCCTTGTTGAACTTCATAAGATTTCTTTTGGTCCAATACTTCAATTTGTCTAGGTTCTTCTGAATCTTAGCCTTACTCTTCAGCATATTTACTACTCCCCCCACGTTGGTGTCATCTATAAACTTGCTGAGGGTGCACTTGACGCCATCTTTCAGGTCATTGATAAAGGCATTGAACAAAATTGGCCTCAGGACCAACCCCTGGTATGTTCCACTTGATGCTGACTGCCAACTAGACATCGAGGCATTGATTACTACCATCTGAGCCAAATGCTCCAGCCAGTTTTCTATCCACCTTATAGTCCATTCATCCAGCCTGTATGTCCTTAGGTTATGTGCGAGCATGCTGTGGGAGACTGTTTCAAAAGCCTTGCTAAAATCAAGGTATATCACATTCAATGGTCTCCCCACAGCTGCAAAGCCAGTCACCTCGCCATAGAAGGCAATCAGGTTGGTCAGGCATGGCATACCCTTGGTGAATTCATGCTGATTGCTCCTAATCACCTTCTACTCCTCCAAGTGCTTAGAAATGGATTCCTTCAAGATCTGCTTCATGATTTTTCCAGGGACTGAGGTGAGGCTGACTGATGTGTAATTTCCTGGATCCTCCTTTTCCCTTTCTTAAATATGGGCACTATGTTTGCTCTTTTCCAATCATCCAGGACCTCTCCTGATTGCCCTGAGTTCTCAGAGATGATGGCCTGTGCCTCTACAGGCTCATCAGCCAACTCCCTCAGCACCCTCGGGTGTATTCTATCTGGCCCCATGGACTTGTATATATCCAACTTTTGTAACGAGTCCCTAACCTGTTCTTTCATCACTGTTCATTACTCGCTTCCTCCCCAAACTGTGCTGCCCGGTGAAGTAGTCTGGGAGCTGACTTCGCCTGTGAATACTAAGGCAAAGAAGGCATTGAGCACTTCAGCCTTTCCATATCCTCTGTCACAAGTTTGCCTCCCCCATTCAGTAGGGGACCCACACTTTCCCTGATCCTCCTCTTGCTACCAACGTACTTGTAGAAAACCTTTTTGCTACCCTTCACATCCCTTGCCAGCCGGAACTTCATCCCTTCATGCCCAAGCAATGATCTTATACTCCTCCCTATTTATTTGTCCAAGTTTCAACTGTTTATAAGCTTCTTTTTTGTGACTTAGTTTACTGAAGAGTTCCCTGCTAAGACAAGCTAGTCACCTGCCATATTTGCTAGTCTTCCTGTGCATTGGGATGGTTTGTTCTTGCGCTCTCAATAATGCTTTTTTAAAGTATAGTCAGCTGACCTGGGCTTTTCTCTCCCTCAGACTGGCTTCCCAGGGGATCCTGCCCATGAGATCCTTGAGTGAGTTGAAGTCTAAACTGTGTAGTAGCTTATTTACTGTGCAGTAGCTTGTTACTACTTTGCAGTAGCATTGTGGGGAACAAACCAAGCTACTGTGCAGTCAGTGTCACCAAGAACCATGTGGGGATGCTACTGCGCAGTAATGCCAGTTACTGTTCAGTCATTTAGTACTTAGGTATGCAAGTACTAAATGATCATGTAGTAACAACTGCACAGTCAACATCTCATGTAGACACAGCCTTTTATGTGTAGGTATGTTTAAAAGTACTGGGCACATATCTCTAATTCATGCTTTACTGCCTGTTTAACAAATCAGATACAGAAGTGGTGTTAATGACACCTTGTTATGAACAGTGTACTAATGAGCAACAGGGGATGTAAATTATATTTGGAATAGGCTGCATTACTTCAGAGTTAAAAATTACAGGATGTCATCAGCGTTAATTTGGGTCTCTCTCATGGATGTCATTAACCTCCAAGAGGCATGTAAATATGAAAAGGTATTGTGGTCATTTCTGAAATATCCCATTTGTAAAATAAAAACATTATCACTGCAAAGCAATTTGTCACAGCTCCTGTAGCATGGCTGAAAAGGCAGTGTGCCCACCTGGCCTTGAGTATACGGTTGCGTGCTACCATAGCACGTGCGCCTGGTGTTGGGTGTTGTGTGGGGTCTTGTGACCTCTGGAGGGGTCCTTTGTTGTGCCAGTCCTAGCTCTGTACTCTGCCTGTGCTCCTGGAGCAGCTGATTCCTCCTGACCTGGTGTTTCTTTGTGGCCAGCCAGCCACCTGCTGTGGGTCTAAGGTGGCTCCTGCCTCAGAGTGGTGCCTGTACCCTGGCCACAGCAAAAGAAAAAAAGGAAAACCTAAAAGGAATGCCAATAATAATAAAAAAAAGGGACACAACCTCCCCGAGGGACTAGGCTAACAGCCTCTCCTCCCTCACAGCCCCCATGCCTGGGGCTCGAGCCGTCCCTCGATGCTGCTCCTGGTCCTCCCTCCTGCCAAGGACCTATCTTCTTCTCCTCGTGCCAGCTCTTCAACTGAGCTGTCTGCACTCGGCATGGAAAACACCTTCCTCGCTGGTTCTTTCCCCCGCTCTCCCTGTGCCTCTGCTTTTATTTTGGCTGGGCGGCGTTCCATGATGATGTCAGCTGCCTGAGCCAGCTCCAACCAGAAGTAAGCACAGCTTATAAATTGTGCGGGCAGCTTTTTCCAGTGTGGCTCATCCCATGCTTCCGAGTCTGAAATTGGTAAGTTTACTGTGGTTTCAGAGCTTTCTCTGTGGAGGTGGGTCACCCTCATCCCTGTCCTACGATGGGGAAGGTTTCCCCATCCCCCAGTGACAGTCTCCCTGAGACATAACCCCCCTTTAAGATGCCTTGGGGTGTCCCTCTCTTCCTGTCTTCCTCCCTTTTATTTCATGCCTCTTTATAGCTTGGTGGTCTGTGTTGCTGGTTCTAGCCTTGTCTCCGCACCTGTATAAAAAAGCTGCTACAATGTTATTTTCCCCCGGTCAGCACAGTATGTGAAATTTAAGCAGTTGTAAAGCGAGGGCTCACCTGGTGATTCGAGCATGGTTGGGTTTGGCTGTGCTCAACCATTTTAGAGGGGTGCGATCTGTCATGAGTTTAAACTCCCTCCCCATCAGATAATACCTAAAATGCCCCACCGCCCAGCGGATCGCTAAACATTCTCTTTCTACTGTGGTGTACCGTATCTCCGCTGGTAGTCATTTCCAACTTGCATAGGCAACGGACCTCTCCATCTCATCATCCTCCTGAGTCAAGACTACTCCAATGGCAGTTTCTGAGGCATCTGTCTGTAAAATAAAGGGTTTACAAAAGTCAGGTGCATGTATTATGACGTCCTCACATAAGGCCTTTTTCAGAAGTTTGAAATCGTGCATCATTTCTGCGGTCCATTTTATGGTTCTTGTACATTGACCTTTCAGGGCCTCTGTGAGGGGTGCCACTAGCTCAGAAAAATGGGGCACAAACTGTCGATAGTAGTTGGCTAACCCCAGAAATGACCGAAGCTGTTTGCTCTTCTGGGGTGTTGTGAGATTATGGATGGTCTCCACCTTTATCTGCCAGTGGCCTGATAGTGCCCCGCCCAACCAGAAAACCCAAGTATTTGTCTCTGGGCCAGGATGTATTTTCAGGGGTTTGCTGTCATCCCCGTCCTTTGTAATTCTGACAATATAGCCTGGAGGGCTCATTGTGCTGTGCCCATGTCTGCGAAAACACGACGGTGTCATCTATGCACACTGTGGCATACTCAGCGTGTGGAGCCAAGATCGGGTCCATCAGGCATTGGAATGTAATGGCCACCCCATGGAGCCCAAGTGGTGTACGTATAAACTTGTAAAGACCCCATGGTGTCCCAAAGGCTGTCTTTGCTCGGTCTTTCTTAGATACAGGGATTTGCCAATACCCTTTGGCAAGAGAAGTGGTTGTGATGTATTGAGTATTCCCAAAGCATTCCACTAGTTTAGTTACATGGGGCATAGGGAATGCATCAAAAACTGCCATCGCGTTCAAACACCGATAGTCAACGCACAACCACAAGGACCCATCTGGCTTGGGGATCGGGACCAAAGGGCTCCGCCATGGACTCCTGGACAGACCTATTACCCCTCGCTCAAGCATCTCCTCCACTTCCTTGTGGATTTCTTTAAGAGGTGGTAAGGCATTGGTCGCCACCTTTCTTGCACTATCACTCCAGGAGGTGTTTTTATTGAGTGATAGTTGTCCTGGACCCATCCCAGTTCCTCGTGAAATACATCCTTGAATTCCCACACCAGGGCCTGCATTTTGTGCTTCTGGGACACTGACAGTTCCTCTCCTATTTGGACTAATTCCTCCATCCTAGTATTAGTTTTCCCTTTAGTCACCCCCTGGGGTCCAAGTTCTTCCATGTCAGCTTCTGTAAATGCAGCCCACCCCTTGGGTTTACGCCATTCCCGTAGAAGGTTCATCTGATATATCTGCTTCTTCTGCTTGTGGTCTGGCTGATAGACTTCATAATTCATGGGCCCCAGTCTGCGAATTATCTCAAACAGACCCTGCCATTGGGTCAGTAACTTACTCGTGGATGTGGGCAAGAGCACCAATATCCGCTGACTGGGTTCAAATTCTCTCTCCTTAGCCCGGGCATCATTTTTTTCCTTCTGGTGGTGTTGGGCCTCATGCAGATTATCTTTGGCCAGACTCTGGGCTACCTGTATCCGCTGTTGGAACTCTTGTTCATAGGCAACTGGATCTCTTGTATCCCCTGCATTCTGTTTCCAGTCTTCTCTCAGTGTTTGCAGTAGGCCCCTAGGGCGGTGCCCCAGTATGAGTTCGAATGGGGAGTACTTCATTGACTCCTGTGGGGTGTCCTGAATTGCAAACAATACTAGGGGTAGGAGTAAATCCCATTTTCATGGGTCACCTTGTATGCATCATCGCATCATTCATTTTATTGTTCAGTTGAGGCATTCAGCAAGGCCATTGGTCTGTGGGTGATATACAGAGGTGCATAAATGGTTTATCTGGAGTGTGCAGCACATGAGTTGCAACACTCCGGACATAAAATTCCACCCCTAATCGGTGAGAACCTCTGTTGGTATTCCCATCCTCGATATACATTTAACAAGCCCTTCAGCTATCCATGGTGCTGTCAACCTAAAATGGGTTGGGGTACTGGGTGGCCTAATCCACGAACAGCAGTATATACTGGTGTCCTGTGTGGCTCTGGGGTAGAGGCCAAACCACGTCCATCACGACTCTTGAGAATGGGGCGTGGATGATGGGCAGAGTTTGGATTGGAGCCCGTGCTGGGCAGTCTTCCCTCATCTTCTGGCATTCAGGACATGCAGCACAATGGTGAGCAATTTCCTTCTGCAACCCTGGCCAGAAGAACCAACTAGTCACCCTAGCAGTAGTTTTGTCTTGGCCCAAATGTCCCCCTGTAGGGTTCTTGTGGGCTAGTCTCCATATTGCTGGACAGAATCAGGTGGGGACTAACAATTGTGTTCCCTCAAGGTCCCCTGACTTTCCCCTCTGTACCTGGTACAAGAGTTGGTTTCTCACCTCATAATGTGCAGTTCCCACTGGCGGTGGTGCTTGGCTGTCCCTGGCCTCAAGGGCTTGTGCCTTGAGTGCTTGTAGCTCCTGGTCCTCCTTTTGTGCTTCCCAGAACAGCGGGATGCGTGCCACATTGTGTAAGTCAACCTCATCCGTCTCATCCGTTGATTCTTCATCCTCGTACAGTTCCACGAGCCATTGTTCGTGGTCTCTGATCCTCGTCCATCCTACTTTGGCATCCCGACTCATTCTAGGGTGTCATAGAGTGCTGCCCAGTCACATCCAAGTAGCATGTCACATGCCAGTCAGGGTACCACTCCCACCAGGAGCTCTTCCTGATGCTGCATCACCTGGAGCTGGACCTTGATGGTCAGACTGTCTTGTTTCCCCATGAAGGCAGACCATCTTTACCGGGACTGCTCTGTGATCCCTTTAGGGTGTGATAGGGTCAGCCCTCATGAGCGATTGTGCGCACCTGGAATCCAATGTGGCCTGAACAGGACAGTTCTCCACCCAGCCCTTTATGACCGGATGCTCCCAGACGGTGCTGTCTCCCCTCAACGCATAGCTGTAGTTCATCGTCTTGCTACCTTCCAACTCCTTTTGTGCCTCAGCTTGTATCTTCAGGGAACTATCTGGGTGCCATTGTTCCATAGAGCCACTTGACCATTCTTGCAAAAGGTGTCCGGTCCTCCCACACCACAAGCAGACCACATCCCTCAAACCGCCCCTGTTGAAAGGCTGCCACCTATCTGGCTCCCAAGATAGTGGGGGCATTGGACTAGGGCTCCACTTCTCTTGGTTATACCCCGTCTCAGCCACTGCAAAGGCCTCTGCCAGCTTCAAAGCCTCCTTGCAAGTGCATGGCAACTGTTGTTGGACCCAGTGCTGGGTTCGCTCTACAGGGTCATTCTGGAACTGTTCCAGCAGTATCTGGTCTGCTAGAGCATCACAATCAAATGCTGCCAGATTCGCCCACTTGTTCAGAAGATCCCAAAGCAGTTGCAGCAGGATCCTGGGTTGCCTCTCATCTGGCCCCTTCTTCTCCTGGAACAGCTTTCAGTAGTGCTCCAGGTTTATCTCCAATCTGTATAAAGTATCTGCTTTCACCTGCTCATAGTCATGGGCTTCATCCATAGGGAGGGCCCGATAGGCTGCCTGGGCCTTGCCCACAATGAGTGCATCCAGCTGGCTGGCCTAATACTCTTTATCCAACCCTGTCATTATTGTGTGGCATTTGAAGGCCTTGATGTATGCCTCCAGATCATCTTCCTGGGTCATTTTTGGCATCTTGAATGCTGCTAGACTATGGTGCAGCCAGTCCTGCTGTTGATCTGCTGTTGGGTATCCAGGATCTGTGTAAGTTCCTTCAGGTTTTGGCTTAGCACATTCGGAGGGGTCATGGCTGCTGGTTGCACCTTGCTATACTCTGTGTCTGCCAGGTCTCTCTGAAGTTTCCTGGCCAATACACCACTTTGTGCCCACCTGGCCTTGAGGATATGTTTGTGTGCTGCCTCAGCACATGCGCATGGTGTTGGGCATTGCATAGGATCTTGTGACCTCTGGAGGGGTCCTTGATCAGCCTGAGGAAGGCCCAGAAACTCCCCTGCCATGAATTTGATCGAATCTTCAGTGGTGGGTTCCCCTTCTGAGGACTCTTTGAGGCGGGTCACATCTTCTGGTGGGTATCTGTGGGGCTCCGCCTCCCCTACACCCCTTCCATATGCCAGCTTCCAGGACAAGTCGGATGGTCTTCGTGTGGTATGCCCTCCAGTTGTGCCAGTCCTAGTTCTGCATGCTGCCTGTGCTTCCGGAGTAGCTGATTCACCCTGACTTCCTAGCATTTCTTCATGGCCAGCCGGCCACCTGCCATGGGTCTAAGGTGGCTCTTGCCTCTCGGAGCAGTGCCTATATCCCAGCCACAGCAAAAGAAAAAAAGGAAAACCCAAAAGGAATGCCAATAATAATAATAAAAAAGAGGAACACAAAGAAAAACCTGAGGGAATAGGCTAGCAGCCTCTCCTCCAATAGGAAGTAAGCGTGGCTTGTCCCACACTTCCTGTCCTGAAATTGATAAGTTTACCTTGGTTTCAGGGCTTTCTCTGTGGAGGTGGGTCACCCTCATCCCCTGTCCTACCACAGGGAGTGTTCCCTGTCCCATGGTGACCGTCTCCCTGGGACAGGCAGCTTGAGTGGGTTTGAAATTAAAAAACTTGTGATTGTCAAAAATTACTGCAGTAATCTCATAATCTGCAAACAGGCAGTTTATTTGTATTAAAATGTGTGGGGGGAGGGATAACAGCAATAATTAAAAATAATTTTAAAGAAATGCATTGATTTTTTTTTAACATAAAGATTCATAGAAAAAGCACACCAAGCATAGAAAAGAAATATTAGGATGGCCAAGAAGCAAAAGCACGTATTCAAATACCTTTGCCTTTGGACAAGTTCAGACCCTGCTTTTAAATTTTGTGAGTTCTTGCCTTATATTTGAAGCCTGATTCTAAAGCACAGTTATACTCATTTATCTGAAGGCATGAATTATGGCTATATTTTTGTGTATGGTCACATTTGCATTGATGTAAACCCAAATTATGCCCGCATAGTTTGCATCTGCTTTCTGACCACTGGCAAGCTAAACCTATCTAACTTGAATGTGAAATATCTTACATTATTAGACAGAAATATGGACCTCAAAAACTAAATGTATCCTGTGCTGCAGCTGGCCAAGGCTCCAAAACACCCTTGTTTTTTGTTGTTTGGGTCTGAGGTAGAACCTGTAATGTGTGCTCACCAACCAAGCTGGTCAAGAATGTTCCAATTAAATAGTTTCTCCTCAACAAATATTAATTTTTTCAAACAAAAAATTTTCATGAGTAAATCACAGGGCAAGTACTTAGTTAGTGGGCACATCTACACAAGATGCTTAGCTTTGCGTTAGCATAGTTTACTGTGAAGTAAGAATGTGCATCTACACATACACATGCTTACTGTGCAGTAAACCTCCCTAATACCAAGTAAATTTGTTACCTCCAAGTGGAAGTGGCAAATTTACTCAGTATTAGTAATGGCGCTGTATCATGTGTGTAGACACCTGACCAGGAGCAAAATCTGCTCCTGGTCAGCCATCTTACCCAACTCTGCGAGCACAGAGCTAAGGGGAGGAACAGGCTGGGGAGCCTGTTCCCCCCTCAGCTTCATGCTTATGGAGCTGGGTGAGGAACAAGCTCCCCAGCCCCCATCCTGCATGTCCAGGTGGGGACAATGTCACCCTCTCCCAGCAGCAGGGAGCTTCCAGCCCCTGCTCCCCAATCATGATCTTGATCATGGAGTGGGAGCTGCAATTTTATTCCCAGCCCCTACTCCGCAGTCGCAGAGCCGTAGGTGGGAACAGGTTGGGAGCTTGTTCCCAGCCCTTGCTCTGTGATCACGGAGTGGGAGCTTGGAATAAGCTCTTCAGCCTTCACTTGGCAATTTCAATTGCAATCAAAGCAGGGGCTGGGAGCTCCCTGCATGGGGACAGTTCCCTGCCCAGCCTGGAGATGGCTGGGACCTGGCCGTAACTGGGACAGTTCCCAGCCAGCCCCAGGCTGCGTTGGGAAGCACGTGCAGCCTGGAGGTGCCTGGGGACTGTCCTGTTTCAGGCAGTCTCCAGCCAGCTTCAGGTTGCACATGCACACTTCCCTTTGCAGCCTGGGGCTGGCCAGGAAATGTCCCGGTCAGAGGCAGGCCCCAGCCTTGTGCTCTGATTAGGTGATTGAGGCATGGGGCTTGGAAAGAGCTGCAAGAGAGGGGCAGATCCTAGCCCCCTGCCCTGATCCACCAGTGGGGCAGCTAGCAGTGAGCTAGCTGCCAGCTGCCCCACCAATGGATCTGGGTATAGGGCTGGGACCTGCTCTTCCCTTTCAGCTCTTTCCAAGCCCTGTGCCCCTGATCATGGAGCCAGGGCCAGGAGCTCCCTTTTGCAAGGGCAGGGGGGTATTGTCACCACCCTAGCAGCAGAAAATCCTCTGGGGCCAGGAGACAGCTGTGCTCCCTGCCAGCCCCTGGACAAGCACTCAGGGGGAACCTGGAGTTCCCCTCAGTGGTGGCAGGAGTTCATTACAGGGCTGCATGGAAGTGGATGCAAATCTTCTCCCTAATCCCCACATGTGTAGACACCTATCCAAAACCCCTTACTTTGCAGTATTTTACTGCACAGTAAATCTAAGCTGGAGTAAATGCACGTGTAGATGTACCTACTTTTTTTTACATGAGATGAATGTATTTTCTCACATAAAGTATACCCTGGAATATACTACATGCCTTTTGTGAAAGGCAGAATGGAGGAAAAAAGAGCAGTACTTGCAGTAACTGAGTAGCAGTGGCTAGGGAGCTGTGCCTGTTCATCCCCTAAATTGTGTGCCCCTAAATCTCAATCCCCTAAATTGTGTGCAGATTTTGTTTTCACTTTTGCCTGTTGCAGTATTTTTCACATACAATGTGCACTGCAATTTCCAGCAGCTGTTTTGGGAAAAAGAATGCTGTTGGATGGAAGAAAGTACATCATATTGCAACATGCTGATGCAAAATCATGACAAGAAAAAGACTACAGTATTGTGACATGAAGGTTTTAACAGAAAAACAAGTACTTGCTCATCTTGGTTTATACTAGAGAAAATAAGTTGATTCCCAATTTTAGATATGTAGATGTGTTTGTCAGGTTTACTCAGAAATAACATATTCTAACTCTTTGGCATTGATGGCACTTACAGGAATTGTATCAATTATTGTCATACTCTTTGTACTGATGTATAGTGCGCCTGTCTACATGTGTGCATTTACTGCACAATATGGACATGGATCTACACGTGCACACCTGTACTGCACAGTAAGTATGGAGATTTATGTCAACTTGAGTGTAAATTTGATACCTGCATCATACAGGTAATTTACGCTTGATTAGTTACTGCACAGTAAGGCATGTGTACATGCTTTACTGTGCAGTAACACTGACTTTAGTCCCAAGTCAGTCCACAAACAGTGTTAATGCACTTTAATGATTGTACGTGTAGACACTGGCCGATTGCCTCTTACTGCACAGTAATGTACTGTACAGTAAATTTAAACCAGCACAAATACATATGTAGACATGTTCAGTGGGTGGAAAACTCCATCATCTTTGTATTTGTGGATGTCAAACTAAACAAGGAATTAAAATACCCTCTTTTTGTATTGTTATGTTTGCAAGAGTTCTTTAGAAGAAAAAAAGAACAGCAATGCAAAGTCATTAAAATAATATATGATTTTTAGAGTCTTTCAAGTTGAACAGCATGCTTATTCTGGTCAAAAACTTGAAAGGATAAAGAATCTTCTACTGCCTCCCAAATATATTGCGTTGAGGGTTTTTTTCAACTAAATCTTAAAACAAATTAAGAAAAACAATTTAGCTTGGAGTGAACCATGATAAATCTAGAATGCTTCTTGCCAGCCAAATAACTTATTAGAGTTGAAACAGGGTTCTTGGTTAACCCATTTGGAATTAGATCTGTTGCTTGAACATCAGCTTGTATTCTTATTACTCAACCTGATGAACGAACCATTTAGAAATGGCATCTAACTCCTACCTCATAATGCATTTTGCCTTCTCAGGGAATTGCAGCAAATGACTGTGTGGGTATTCATCAGCATTATGAAAGGTGTTTTTTAGTGCTCTGTGTTATAGGTGCCTCCAGCCAAGTCACCTAGGCCATGTCCAGATGAGTGTGGCCATGCGGTATGTGGCACCGCAGACACGCCTGCAGTGCCACATACCTCACATTCAGCTGTTCACCACACCACAAGACAGCAGCACAGGGTAGGGGGTGGTTTTGACCCCTTGATATCCAGGGGCCAAAAAAATACCATGCAAAAAAACCCAGTGGAGCAGCTCATGTGGGGACAGTGTGCACCACTCAAAACTGGAGCCTAGCCAGTCAGAGCCACACTCCATATGCTGCCCAGGCTCTGAGTGACAGGTTTGCTGCTGTTGCAGCCCCAGGACCCTAGGTAAGGCAGCTGGGGCCAGTCCAGGCCCCAGCCTTCTCTGCCCACCTGGGGTAACCTGCTATGTGCCAGAGGGTTCATGGCATGGCTTTCCCCAGGGACAAATAGTGTCCTACTACTAACAAAGTGTCCTACTGTTAGTTGTCCCTGGGATAGCAAATGTCCATGCTCGTATGGATGCGACCCTACAGGGCAAAGTCAAGATTTTGACAAATAGAAGCAAGTAGCTCACATTATAGTGTTTTTATTTGGGAATGCTACCTAGGGCATATGTAGACAAAACTGGGGTTTACTTTGCTCTAAATTGAAGCGGTAGGTTTTTAAAAACACCAATTCAGTGTAGGGCAAAGCAAACCCCTGTGTCATGTATACCCGTGTCTTACCTGCCTTTCTGGTGGCGGGGAGGGGAGGGCAAGCTGCCGGCGGACACAGCAGTCTCTGGGCTGTGGGGGGAAGGGAAGATGGTGCTTCCCTCCATGGCAGTGGCAGCCCCCCCAGGTGGCACCCACCTGCAGGCACCCAGCTCGTGTGGTCCCAGGGGGCACTGGAGCCGTGGAGGGAAGGACCGGGTCCCCGCGCAGCTCATGCAGGCAGGCAGGCTCCAGGGCGAGGGGAGATCAGGCTCACTGCTTTTTTTTTTTCCTTCAGTGGAGCTGAGTTCTTGGGCTGCTGCCAGGCTGCCTACATGGGCTGCCTGCACAGGCCCTGAGCTACACAGAGCCCGGTGCTTTGCTCCACGGCTATAGGACAGCAAACTAAAACTCCTTGGAGGTGTTTTAGTTTGCTGCACCCCAAAGTCATATAAGGTGTATTATGCTCCTGAATGTGCTACAATGGCTGAAATTAATGTGCAATACATCGCTGATGTGTGCAAACACCAACACAGTTAAAGTGGTGCAAAAGCATTTAACTCGCTTTAAAGTGTTATGCATACATGCCCCTTGTTTCATCTACACATGCCCCTATATGCTAGATCTATGTGCTTCTAAGCTTCTCTGGATTTGAGTGGGCTTAACCCCTCATCTCTGACCTTTCAGGCAGACTTTGTGGGTGTGGAGTCTTCCTAGGACTTTTAGAGAATGACACTGATGGTCTAGCTGCCTTGAGTATGCATGAAGGACCATTGCTGCTTCCATTGCCCTATGCCTCACTTAAATGCTAAACTTATCTTAGAAAGAACTCCCTAGATCTCTATCCCTATAGTTTAACTGTTCAGGGATTTGTTACTGTTAACATCCATGTCTAGCCTCACAAGTGGCCTATTTCCCCCTCCTCCTCCCAAGTGCTGAATACTCCCTTATTTGGGGGTAAATACAGAAATGGTCTGGATCCCAATTTTGAAAATATGACCCAGAGACCTAAACCTGCAAGACCTGCAGTTTTGTGCTTAAATTATGAACTTTGGCTTTTTACTTTCCATAAACTAAAGAACATTTGAATTTGGGGTGAAATCTAGCTCTAGCTCTAAAGTAATTTTCAATATAAGACTTTGCTTTGCCATGCAGAAAGTCATCTTATTATCCTTTAATTTTATTTTTACCCCCTTTCTTTTCTCCCAGATCTTGCCAGATCTTGTGAAGGAGTTGTCCTGAAATCAATGTTACTTTTTCCTTTGGTGTTAATACATCTCCCTGGGGACACAGGGACTTTCTGATCACCATGTTATGTTCTGTTGTACATGCTGCATGGACAGTAGACTTGTTTTACTTGGGATTTTAATTTCAGGCCCCAAAAGGTGACTCCTCTCATTGTTAGAGCTCTGGATAGATGCTATATAAGTCCAAAGGTATTGTGTTTAAGGATAAAGTGACAATTCAGTTATGAGTCTTTCTTTTAGCTGTCATAATAGCCATGATATGCCATGAATTCTCTTCTGTGCTGAGCCAGGTGGAGATGTGAAGAGCATCAAAAAGGCTTTGTTGCTGTTGCTGTGAATGCAGATTCTCTTTTTCTCATTCATACCTTTCCTACTGTTCCCCCAAATAGGCTAAAAATGTGTGCTCTTCAGATGCTTTAGAGTGGTACTATGACATTTTGTAATGTTCAGTTATGAGAGAAAGGTACAAATCCATCATTATTATGTGTGCCATTGTAACCCACTAGTCTGGCTAAATAGTATGACACTTACCTCACTTTATTTGTTTGAAATAAATCTGAACCATGATGAATTTTTGACTCAAAGTGGGATGGTACACTCTCATACTATACTTTATTGGATACACCTCCTTATGTTTCAGTTAACAATAACATACATGCATTGCTTGAAAATTTAAATACTTTTTGTTTCAAGAATTCGGCAATGTAGCAGTGACTGTGTTTGTCAAACAAATGGATCTTTTGGTATAGTTTCTTGTTTCTGCACTAAGAAACCATAACAATGTGGGAATATTTCTGTCATTATTTGAATTTCTAAAAGATCCTTAGAACAATGCGACTAATATACAATCTTGAAACAGTTAATTGTCCTGGAACAATAATCTCATTGTTTTATGGCATTATCAGCATAGCACAATTACTTCATGCTTGAACAGGTTACTTGAGCACTGCTAACTTGTTTTCACTGGCTTCCATACCTCTGATAAGTAGATGATTGCTCACTTGATATAAACAGCAGTAGGGCTTGCATTTGCTGTTTTGGGCCAGTAGTGATTTTCCTAAACATGTGCTTTAAAAAAAAAAAAAGAAAGAAAAAGAAGTTTATATTTTCAGACATTACAGTGAGTATATCTTAGATATGGCTTGGAAAGCAATTCCAAAATCTCTGTTATAATAATCCTAGAATAAAACCTACATACCTTTCTAATAGTTGTTCTACTATATTTCTTGAGGGATAATAGCTGCCCTGTCTTTCTCATCAACCCCCCACCCCCCAAAGAAAAGGGCATGGGGGTGTGTGCCCCCAGATGTAAGCACAGGGCGAAGTTAGGCTGCTGCTGCAGGCTGGGGTCAGGGCTGCATGGGCTCTTCCTGGTGGGGGGCTGGGCCGGGCTGGGCTCAGGGCACGTGGTGGTAGTACTGGAAAGAGGGGTTGGGGGGCTGCAGCCACCCCAAAATTCTCTATAGCCTCCACTCCCAGTGCCACTGCCCCAGTCTGGATCCACAGCCCACCCTTGCCCTATGTGCAGATCTGGGTGCACATGCTCTCTGTGCCCTTCTGGGGTGCGTGCAATGGCATGAGTGCCCCTCCTCCCCCCTGTGCCCCCTGGACGAGCCTCAGCTCTGCCCAGTGCCCAGTGCCCTGCCCCACCCCAGCTGAACAGTGCCTGCCCCTGCCCCAGCGCTAGCACCAGCCTCACTCCTGTCAGTATTGGCTGATGTGGCTTGTTAAAAATCGGCTGTCGGTATTGGCCAAAAAAATCTGTTGGTGCACCCCTAATGGAGAGTAAGGCCCCAAGATTCTTGGCTTTGCTTCCCTGAGAAGCTGGGGTGTCTGAATATTGGTAGCCTTCTGGGTCCAATCAAGAGGTTTTGGCACCAAGGTGCACCTGAGACGCAGCCCATTTCCTTGGAAAACTGCCAGCCCAAGGAATGGCAGCGCCGAAGGAAAGTCCAGGGGGATTGTGGCTATAGTGCAGGGGTCTATTTGATGGCTTCCTGAATCCTGGGTTCAGGACCCATTTTCCTGGAAGGCTGCTAGCCCAAGAAAGTGCAGTGAAGGAGCTGACTTGTTCAACACTGACAAGTGCAAAGTGATGCACCTGGGGAGGAACAACCGGCACCATACCTACGGGTTGGGGAACTCCCTTCTTGTCAGTACAGAGGCAGAAAAGGATCTTGGACTCAGCATTGACTCCAAGATGAACATGGGCCAGCAGTGTGGGGATGCAGTCAAGAAGGCCAACCGTACCTTGTCATGCATCCACAGATACATCTTGAGCAGGTCCAAGGAGGTGATCCTCCCCTTCTATGCGGCACTGGTCAGGCTGCAGCTGGAGTACTGCGTCCAGTTCTGGGCACCACACTTCAAGAGGGATGTGGACAACATGGAGAGGGTCCAGAGGAGGGCCACTCGTATGATCAGGGGACAGCAGGACAGGCCTTATGAGGAGAGGCTATAAGACCTGAACCTGTTCAGCCTCCACAAGAGAAGGCTGAGGGGGGATCTAGCGGCCTGTTACAGACTAGTCGGGGGGATCAGCAGGCACTGGGGAAGTCCCTGTTTCCCCGAGCACTGCCAGGAGTGACCAGGAATAACGGTCACAAGCTGGTAGAGGGTAGATTTAGGGTAGATATCAGGAGGCACTACTTCATGGTCAGGGCGGCTAGGATCTGGAACCAACTTCCAAGAGAAGTGGTGCTGGCTCATACCCTGGGGGTCTTTAAGAGGAGGTTAGATGAACACCTTGCTGGGGTCATTTGACCCCAGTAATCTTTCCTGCCGTGGCAGGGGGCCGGACTAGATGATCTACTCGGGTCCCTTCCGACCCTAGAAACTATGAAACTATGAGCTAGCCTGGAAAAGGGGTCGTCTTTCATCTTAGTAGTGTCTGGTTTTTCTTTTTTGCTTCAGTGTCTTGGGGAATAGCATTTAAGGTGTCTGAGAGAGAAGGGTGGGCATCCTTGGTTCCCTGTCCTAGGGGTTTGGGATAGGGAGCCAGGCTCTGTGATTCTTGGCTTTGCTTCAGACTGAGAAGCTGGAGTGTCTCTATCTATTGGTGTCTGGATATAGCCAAAATATAGTCTAGTATCTGTGTGAAAGGCTCGGTCTGGCCAAAATGTTGTCATGACAACTTACACATATAACACTGCCAGTATGCCTCTCTTGACTTATAGGACACCTACCTGCCACAGTGTTTCTTTTTTGGGGGGATTGCCAGCTGGGTGGTACCTAAATTATGGGGTTAGCATCAGCCAGCAACAACATTCATAGATTAGCAGAATGGCTTGCATTTGCTAACTAGTGTCTGATTTCTATTTTTTTTCCTTACCAATCAGTAATTATTTTTCTTTCATGTTTTTGCCACTCTATGATTTCCCAGAAGAATTAGAACATTGTTTCATATTTTCAGGTGAAGGTGTAAATATGAAGAGCATATCTAAATCTCTGCTTCCTTTGGAGATGAAATGGCACTTAAACAGAGTTTAGTTTTTTCAGAAAAGATTTAGCTTGTATTAAAATTACATTGATTACATGTTAGGAAAGAGTAAACCCTTTCTAGCGATAAGGAAGATTCAGTGTCTGTGAGCTGGGATTTTGTTCTTGCTGCATTCTAGCTCTTTTTTTAAAGACAGTAATCTATACAGCGGGATAACCAGCATGGATAGTGAAAATGAGTATGTGTTTTTTTCTAATAAGGGGTCAAGTCCTGCTGAAGAAAAATTACCACATGCTGAGACATCTCATTGACCTCTACCCCCAACTGCAGTCCCCTGTACAGTTAATCTATTATGTTGATGGACAGTCATGGTTTCAAGTGGAATATTTCTAAGTTGCCTGTCATCTCTTGTGTTTCCTGGCAGAGAGAATGAATCATATTACTGGGATAATGAACCATTTAATGACTTGTGTGTTGATTTATCAGATGATGCTGGAGAGGCCAATTTAAAAATATAAAGCCATAAGTCACAGAATCGCTGTGTATGGGTAGTCAAGGCTTTTTGGCTCCCTTACGAATGATTGCTATGTTAATCAAGGTGTCATTAGGGCTGGCAAGCAGCAAAAGTGCTTATATGCAACACTTCTCATTCTGATGTGCCATTGATTCTAAATAACTATTCATTATTTTTCCCACTTTTACAGATAGATTAACCTAATAAAGTCAGTGTTGCTGTCTTTCATAATTAGGTTGTTTCAGTGTGAACCTTAGAAATTTATTTATAGTCAGCATGGAGATATTCTGAACAACCCAATGTTTAATTTGGGCAGCCAACAACAAACAGGGCGGAGGTTCTCATTGGTGGGACAGCAACATTGTATTCTGTCCTGAGGCTTGTACACAAGTATGTATTGCAGAATTCAGTCACTAGAAAATGTAGCCAGTATATCTGGGGAATGATTGCTGGAGATTCCTGAATAAGATGTGCTTAATGCCTGATTTTGTCTGTCTCTCTCTCAAATCCCAATTTTAGAAATGGTCTTGAACTGATCTCCAAAAAAGGTGGATTCTGAGTGAACCGTTCAACCCACCGTTACTGAAACTCAAGAGGCAAAAATGTGCACAGGCCAATGACCAGCTGGTGGTGATCTATAGCTTAAGATAGCGTGGGAGTAAGTGTTGTGTTGTGATATATGTTCTGTGAATGTCAACTTAAATCTGCAAATGTTTGTAGACTCAGACCACTGCTCAGACTGCTGCAGTTTATATAATCCTCTCCATCTTTTTTTTCCTCTGCCTCCCTGATTCCCCTCAGCCTGCTAACCTCCTCCTGGAGCT
>NW_017728998.1:27340811-27362955 GCF_001723915.1 Gavialis gangeticus | reverse complement strand
GTTTGTAGACTCAGACCACTGCTCAGACTGCTGCAGTTTATATAATCCTCTCCATCTTTTTTTTCCCTCTCCTCTCCAGTCTAGTTACCAAGACCAATCTGTCCATTTTTACTTTAATGTTTATTGTATTGTGGAGTAGGGACAGTGGCCAGACTGTAGCTCGCTGGGTTCCTTCTGGAACTGTTTTCTTCCTTCCTGTTCAAAGCATTTGGAGAGTATAATGTTTTGGAGAAGCTCCAGCTTTCTTTGAATGGGTCCTAAACATGTAGGATCAGAAGATGTTAGATTCTGCACAGCAGAATTGGCAGGAAAATGTTTCAAATACCTCTGTCCAATAGACTAAAGCTGTTTAGAATTTGAAGGGAACAGTGAGCAGGTCAAGCACAGAGATGAATTTTCTGTTTTACATAGCACACATTAAGAACAGACGGACAGCTATGGAAAATGTGCACTCCTTATGGTCCATTTTGATGGCTTTTTTGATACTTGTTTTAAATGGCTCAGTTTTCTGCAGTTCTCTCTTTAAATGACTGGGCCCCAAAATGCAGAGGCTTTTACTCCATCTGATTTTGGTGATACAGATTGTGTGTTCCCCCAGACTTGCAGTCATTTTTATTTTAATATTTGCTTCATTTGGGCACACAAATACAGTGTAGAGCATGCAGCCTGGCTTCTGGGTAAAGTTGAAACATGCATGCTCAGACCCGTATACATGAGTAGAAACTCTTTTTATAGAGTTCTTTGCTACATAATAAAGTTTAACAGAGCAGAAGCTGAGACTTCCTATTTTTAATTCATTTGTTACTGAGGTGACTCAGCTAAGGCATGGATGAGACTTGTCTGGGGACCTATTAGCCCTGCACTCACCCAGAGGTGATGCTGTTTTAGGCATGTGAGGGTCTGTCTCATGCCAGGCAGCAAAAGCAGCATTGCTCTTCAGAACAAGAGCCTAAGTATGTTCTTCTGTTCAGCAGGGAGCACTACTAAAACAGCTTAGGTGCTGGCTTTCCATTTTTAACTTTTGACAGCTGAGATGTCAGAATGCCCCTCTTTTATTTGTGCAAAAATTTAAGTTCATGTTTCTGTTAAGAGTGAACAGGCTTCAATCAAAGAAGTTCCCAAACCATATAATTCTGTCATTTTAGAATCGTGAGGATTCCAGATAAATTATTCCCTTTCTAAAATGCATGGGAATTACATTGCTGAAACCTTTTCGTAGCAATTTGAAAAGAACATGCACTTTAAATTTTACAATTGATCTGAAATGGAGTGATTTGAATTTCTAGTCCACAAACAACTCTGCAGCTCTATGTTCCATTTGTTATATCCCACAGAAAACAAATTATCTGGTGTGTTTTTTCTTTACTGCATACCTGGAAATCAGCTTCATGAAGGCTGGCAAATATAGACACATTCTTGGGTGCAAACAGGCATTGCCTTTTATCATGTATGCCCCTTGTCATGCCATACATTTCCAAAACTTGAAGGTGCAACAAATTTGGTATTAATTTGTGCTGCTGTTTAGCAGTGAACGTCTATTTGCTTTGTGGTGGGAGAGTGCAGGCAGCCTGGACTCCCCCAGACAGATGCTCTGTGGACTTGAGGGGTCCAATCCTGTGCAACCCTGGAATTTCTGTGCAGCATTGGCCCCTAAACCCCCCAGACAACCTGCCCAGCTTTCCCACTTAGAGAGGAATTTTGCATCATATTTTGATAAGTAAGAAAAGCTGGGGTTTTCCGCTTGCAGAGAGGTGCTTCTGGGATCTCCAGGGCATGTCTCCATAAGTGAGGAAACATGAACTTTCCACATTTATGGAAATGTGCCCCAAGTTCCCAGGGCTGCCTCTGCAAGCAGGAAACCCTGACTTTCTCTGCTTACAGAAATATGTCCTGAGATTCCCTGGGGAACTTCTCTATAACTGGGGAAAGCTGGGCAGCAGCACCATACCTAGACTCCTGGCAGCCTGAGGCCAACTTTTAGTATCGGGCCCCCCCTTCACCAGAGATGATGATGATAATAATAAAAAAATGGCTGTTTTTGAGCCTCCTTTCTGTCTGGGTCCTGGGCAGTTGCCTGGTTTGCCCATGCCTGTATCTGGCTCTGCTGGGCAGGCACTTCTGGGGTTTGAAGGACCTGAACTTGCATGGGAGTTCTGAGGGTGCACAGGCCTGGACCACTTGAGCCTCAGGAGAAAATATTTCCCATTGTCCTGTACCATCAAAAGGCAAGACAATGGGTGATGCGCTGTTAGCACTGGATTTATGACTCGGATACCTTTTTCCAGGCGAACCCAAACCCTCAGACTGACCATGACTTCTTCCATTCAATAATAGGCAAATTTTATTGGTACACAGTGATAGTAGAGTAGAGTAATGCAGGCAAGGCAAACAAAATAACCCCCCACTTCCCTTATCTACCAGTTCCAGTGTTCACAGTGGAAAGGAACATCTGGCCATTTTGTGAGCTTCACTCTGTGGTTCTTTCTTGAATGTCAGCAGTCTTGGAGGTTGAGGAGTGAGGCCCACTCCCCCTGCTGGGGTGGGTGAGACAGGATGGTGGTGCCCTTTGTTCATGGTGGCCTTAGGATTCCCCTGTGGGGACCTTTTGCTGCTCTGAAATACCTTCTTTTGTCCTCTTTGTCCTCTGACGACTCTTAATTTTTGGGTACCATTGATTGGTCTCCCTGTGGTTGTCATACTGTCCACGTTCTGCTCTGTCAGCATAATCCCTTGTTCCAACAAACCCACTACATACATACATCTTAATTTGGTTTGTCCACCAAAAGCAGAAATCCCAGGGGTCTTCCATCTGGGCACTCTATGACCTGGTGCCAAAACAACAAACCTGTCTTTTGTTATGGATTTTCAGGGAAAACTGTGTATATTTCAGTCTGTTTGTCCATTGGTTTCAGACATGGTGTCTGCTGTGAAGCCTGTGAAACTTTGTCACAAACAGGCTTTTAGAAACCAGTTAACCCTTGCCGTTCCCTTGGACAATTGTTCTACTGCAATATCTATTTTACCTACAAGTCAATTCCTAAAAGCAAATCTCTAAATATTATTTTCTAGTCATCAGCGTGTTTTGTCCAATAAAACAGATCAGCTGTTCCAGCTATAAAATCATATGTTATCATTGCATATAGCCTGGAAATCAGAAGTGGAAATGTGGTAGCAAGTAGATTGCCAACTCAGTCTTTCACCCTATCCTGCTCTGGGGACTGTTAACCACTACTGTATTAAGTGAGGATATGAGCACACTACTGTTTTTCACGTGAGTTACTTGAGCATCTTTGGATAAATTGATAGATAAAAGACAGGAAAGGGGAACCAAGTATCAACCCCAACTGTATTTTAAAACCTCAGAAACAAATGAAAACAGGGACTAGGGATAATCACCTGGACTTTTTCTTTCCCACCTTTCTTCACATGAAACATTTTCAAGAGAAGCCTTGGGATTAGAAGCTTCCAAAGAGCCTTCAAAGAAGCCGTGCCTGAAAAAATGTCTTGGTAACTGGCTTTCAAAATGTGGCAGCTTTGATATGTAAAAAAAAAAAAAAAAATTGGCCAAAAGTTAACATCTTAATTTTCCAATCACTCACTTCTCAGTATTTGTTTCATGATAATCGCTGTCATTTAAAACAGCAAGAATAAGTTAGCTGGCTGTCAATAAGGCATTTGCTAACTGGTGACCCAGCAGTTAGAAGCCCAAATTCAGGAGGTATTCAGCAGAATTTTGTAATGCTAGATCTTTTTTTGCATGTTTCAAACTAAAACCTATCAATCACAAGTAAAAGTTTTTAGAGACCCAATGATTATAGCACATCTGAATCCTCTCTTGATTTGGATCATGTGTGGGTTAAATCCAACAGCACAAAGAGAGTATTTAAAGACCCTGGAACCTGAAAATGGAACATGCATTTCAAAATCTCCCTTTTTTGCAAAAAACATCAAAACTAAAGAATTCATGTTGATATATTCATTGTCAGAGGACAAATAAAAAAAAAAGTCTGGTGCATGTGGCAGGATTTGTCTTGAAATTTGAAAGTGGTACTCTTGCAATTTATTCTATTTCTGTTGAAGGATCATTGCTTTTTAAATTAGACCCAAACAATTGAGTAGAAAAATAAATTGCTTCTTTTCAAATACAAATGCTAATCGAGACTTGGTATTTATTTTAAAGCTCTCAACATAATTTCTTTTCAGCTGCAGACATCCTTGAAGTTAATAGGATCAGTAGTGTAAACTGGGGCGGGTAAGCAGGGCACCAACTCTGGGTGCCAGCTTAGCTCCCCCATGGAGCTTATGAGTGGCAACAACAATAGCCCTGCAGTGTGTGGGCATGTGTGTGGTGGGGGTATACAGTGCATACATGTGTTTTAAAGTCAGCAATGAAAGGTTTTATTTTTACTTGTGAATTTGTGCATCAATACCTATAAACAAAGGTGAGTTTCAGTATGCATCAGTATCTCCACAGTAAGTGGCAGTGTGCCCTGTTTACCCTGTGCTAGATGAAAGCTTCTCTGTGGGACCTCACTCTCTCAGTGAAAGAAATACTTCTCCCTTACTTCAGAGTAACTTGTTTATGTGCTCATGCCCTCAGTAATCTAAAGATCTCCTCCCATACTAGGAATACATTTACATCTTCATTACAGTTAATCTGAAGCCAATTCCACTGCAACATCCTTAACATACAGAGTCTGACATAGTGGTGTTAATTGCTTTAACAGGAACCCCCCCCCCCCCCGATTTAAAGAACGATGGTTGCTTCATCCATGGAAATCTATTGCAAAATGGCCAGTAACTTTAACACCAAAATGGCCACCAACTTTAACCAAGAATAATTTCTTGGTTAAAGAATCTTCCATATGCTCCATGATTTGTGTCCACTTTACCATCTTTTTATAGTATCTACTTGTTGTATTATATGTAATAAATATAGCATGACAGCAATCGACTAATCTGATATCCTGCTCAAAAAGAAGATGAGAGAACTTCAGAGGCAGTTGTGTAACAGAGCAAATCTAGGAAATTATTTCCAAATTCTTAATCAGATCACCTGATTTATAGATATACTGTAACTGTGTTCAGTGCTGTTGGGTTGAAGAAAGAATTTCTGGCTGAAATGTATGGCCTGTGGTACATAGGATGTGAGACTGGATGATCATGAATCCGGCCTTAAAATCTTTGAATCTGCCATGAAAGATCCTCTGTGTGACCCTGGCTATAATTAAAGTGTTGTCCTTCTCCTCCCTAAACTGATACTGTTACCAGCCTTTCATTTAAGTCAAATACTTTCTTTGGTTCATCTGTCATCATGTAAGCAAGGATGTGAACTTTTTTGTGGTTTAGAGTTCTTAAATGTTAAGACTGTACTTAAGGGTGTTGAAAAGCATTTCCTTTTAGATGGAAAACTAAATAAAGCAGGACTATACTTTGGAAGCATTTATTGCTTTATTTTTTATATTTGTTTGCTTTTATTACATGGTTGTATTGTGTTGTCTCCTGCTGACGTGTATTCTTTGTCTGATCATAGATTTATCATGTGATCATAATTTCCCTTAACTTCTACTGTCAGATATACTTTCTGAATGTTTGGCCTCTTGTAGCTGCTGTAATGTGAGATGTAATTATCTATATAATTAATTTAGTGTATTCTGTGTAGTCCTACACATTAAGATTTATTTCCACACATATTAAGTTTTTATGTGTCTTTGTTTCTTCCTTCATCCCAAGACACTGTATTCTTTCCAGTATTAATTTTTTAAGAAATGCCTTTTGTTTGTTGCAGAATGCCAGGAATGGCCACTAGAGTTAAATAAAACAGCAGGAAGAACTGCATAAAACCTGTTGTTAAACAAATGTAGAGTACAAAGTAAAAAAAGATTTTGTTATTTCATCCTGACTTATAGGCTCTAGAGATCTATAGATGCACATTCTAGACACAACTAAACACAAAAAGCCCACACTTAAGTGGTTGAAAAAAAATCAATAGACAGAAGATGGAAATTACCATGTTTTTGTTACCAGAAAAAATGAATAATTAATACACACTCTAAAATAGCAGTGACTACAATTACATACTTTAAGTCAGAAAATAGAATTTTGGAGAAATTATTAGAGAGTGAACATGTTAGTGCTTGGTGCTGACTTTTCAGTGAAATGTTCATTTACAGTAATATTCAGTTTGCTTTTCTTTAGCTTAAAAATTGTATTAGGCAGACGTGCTGGACAAATCATGTTACCAGATTTTCATGTGCAGATCACAAGTTTTGAAATAATTTTCAGTATATGTAAATCCCTTTTTTCGGAGGAGGCAATACAGTCTGTTGATCTTGCCATTGTGCAGTAAATGTAGATTGATGCATATAAAGTATTATGAGAGTGAACAGGGGTTTTGTACTAATGTGCTCACCAGACCTTTTACACAAGAAGGCTTTGTGTTGCTGTCCAGAAGTATAAGAAATAACGTGTCAAATAGGGCCCTTTCCTTCTTCAGGTTGTGAGGGATGAGATGGAGTAGCACATCCCTAGCCAGGAGCTGACTAGAAGGCACCCAGGATAGGGGGTGGTCATAACAGGGGGTACAAATAGTATTTACCCCATGTCTTGCTAGTTGAGACCTCCCCTGCAACAAAACAGCAGCTGCCCCCCTTCTTGAACTACAGCCCCTTGGATCAGGGTAAGATTTTATTCCATGATCTATTTTGGACATTGTGATCATTGTCCTTTTTTCTTAGGGGCTGAGAGAGAATTTTTCCCTCGCTGCCATTCTGGGTCAGGGATCTGGTTGGATAGGTAGGGAGATCAGGTTCAAGTTGTTGCTACTTAGCAGGTGGCAGGTGTTCAATGCAGGTACACATTCCATAGGAGTCTGGTTCATTAATCAATTAGAAATACTAGTAGATTTTGGAAAAGCCTCCTAAGGAAGCAGGAAGGAGATTCAGGCTTCTAACGGCTGGCATGGCAAGGAGACTAACACCTTTCATGAGTACCTTTTCAACTCTTAGAAGAGGGGAGAATGGTAGAATTCCAGTATTGGGCTAGGATGATGTTGGAAAGAATGAAGGTGGATGGCTACCCTCCTGAAATATGTTGGATGTTTCATAGGAGGAGTGATGGCTTGCACTGTACAATTAAATAACCCATAGTATTCTCAAAAGAGTTAAAGTTCAGCTACTAAACTGCACCCTGTGAATCTTCTCTGTCTTCCCAGAGAAGCACAGTTGTATCATACTAAAACAGCAGAAATCAATAAGTGAATCATAGAATCATGAATATGAGGGATGGAAGGGACCTCAGGAGGTCATCTAGTCCAACTCCCTGCTCAAAGCAGGACCTCAACTAATTCATCTCAGACAAAGCTTTGTCTAGCCGGGTCTTGAAAACCTCCAAGAACAGAGAGTCCACCACTTCTCCGGGTAACCTGTTCCAGTGTTTTACTACCCTCCTAGTGAGAAAATTCTTTCTAATATCTAACCTAAACTTCCCTTGCTGCAACTTGAGGCTGTTGCTCCCTGTTCTGTCACCTGCCACCACTGAGAACAGTCTAGTTCTGTCCTCTTTTGAATCCTCCTTTAGATAGTTGAAGGCTGCTATTAAATCCCTCCCTCAGTCTTCTCTTCTCTAGACTAAATAAGCCAACTTTCCTCAGTCTTTCCTCATAAGTCATGTACCCCAGCCCCCTCATCATTTTTATTGCCCTCTGCTGGATTTTCTCCAATCTGTCAACATCCTGTCTGTAGTGGGAGCCCCAGAACTGAGCACGTTACTCCAGATATGGCTTCACCAGTGCTGAATAGAGGAGAATAATCACTTCCCTTGACCTACTGGCGACACAACGACCAATGCAGCCCAGTATACCATTAGCCTTCTTGGTAACAAGGGCACACTGCTGGTGCATATTCAGTTTATTATCCACTGTAACCCCCAGGTCCTCTTCTGCAGAGCTGCAGCCCAGCCAGTCAGCCCCCAGCTTGTAGTGGTGCATGGGATTGTTCTGTCCTAAGTGCAGGACTTTGCAATTGTCCTTGTAGAACCTCATGAATTTCCTTTTGGCCCAGTCGTCCAATTAGTCTAGGTCCCTCTGAACCCTAGCCATTCCCCCAAGTGTATCTACTACTCCCCCCAGCTTGGTGCCATTTGCAAACTTGCTGAGGGTACACTCTATGCCATCTTCCAGGTTGCCGATGAAGACGTTGAACAAAACTGGCCCAAGGACCAACTCCTGGGGCACTCCACTTCATACCAGCTGCCAACTAGACATTGAGCCATTGATTACTCCCCTCTGAGCCCAATGCTCCAGCTAGTTTTCTATCCACCTTACTGTCCATTCTTCCAGCCCGTACTTCCTTAGCTTGCCTGTGAGAATATTGTGGGAGTCTGTATCAAAAGCCTTCCTAAAATCAAGGTACACCACATTCACTGGTCTCCCCATATCCACAGAGCCAGTTGCCTTGTCATAGAAGGCAATCGGGTTTGTCAAGCATGACTTACCCTTGGTGAATCCATGCTGACTGCTCCTAATCACCCTCTTCTCCAAGTGCTTAGAAGTGGATTCCTTGAGGATCTGCTTCATGATTTTTCCAGGGACTGAGGTGAGGCTGACTGGTCTGTAGTTCCCTGGATCCTCCTCTTTTACCTTTCTTAAATATGGGCATTATGTTTGTCCTTTTCCAGTTGTCTAGGATCTCTCCTGATTGCCATGAGTTTTCAATGATAGCTAGTGGCCCTGCACTCACATCAGTCAACTCCTTCAACACTCTTGGGTGCATCCCATCCAGCCCCAGGAACTTGTTTATGTCCAGCTTTTCTAAGTAGTCCCTAACCTGTTCTTTTACCACTATTGGCTGCTCACCTCCTCCCCAAACTGTGCTGTCAGGTGCAGTAGTCTGAGAGCTGACCTTGACTTTGAAGACTGAGGTGAAAAAGGCATTGAGCACTTCAGACTTTTCTGCATCCTCTGTCACAATGTTGCCTCCTCCATTCAGTAAGGGACCCACACTTTCCCTGATCCTCCTCTTGCTACTGACAGACTTGTAGAAATCTTTCCTGTTACCCTTCACATCTCTTGCTAGCTGCAACTTCAATTGCACTATGGGCCTTCCTGACTTCATCCCTGCATGTCTGAGCAATGCTCTTATATTCTTCTCTAGTTGCTTGTTGATGTTTCCACTTTTAAACTCCCTTTTTGTCAGTAAGTTTACTGAAGAGTTACCTGCTAATCTAAGCTGGTCTTCTGCCATATTTGCTAGTCTTACTGTGCATCAGGATAGTTTGTTCCTGCAGTCTTAGTGAGGCTTCTTTAAAGTACAGCCAGCTCTCCTGGACTCATCTCCCCTTCAGTCTGGCTTCTCAGGGGATTCTGCCCATGAGTTCCCCTGAGTGAGTCAAAGTCTGCTTTTCTGAAGTCCAGCGTCCTTACTCTGCTGCTCTCCATCCTTCCTTTCCTCAGGATCCTGAACTCCTCTTGTGGTCAACTCATCTTGTGGTCACTTGTGGTCACGAGTTGCCATCTGCTACTACATTCCCTGCTAATTCTTCCCTGCTTGTAAGCAGCAGACCAAGAAGAGCATGGCCCCTAGCTGGCCACTCCAGCATTTGCACCAGGAAATTGTCCCCAATACTCTCCAAATACTTCCTGGATTGTCTGTGCACTGCTGCATTGCCCTCCCAGCAGATGTCAGGGCGATTTGAAGTCCCTCATGAGAACCAGGGCCGGTGATTGGAAAACTTCCGCTAGCTGTTTAAAGAAAGCCTCATCTAGCACTTCCTCCTGGTCTGGTGGTCTATAGCAGATACCCATCACAATATCACCTTTGGTGCCCTCCCCTCTGACCATAACCCAGAGACTCTCAACAGGCCTATCTGCAGTTTCATACTGGAGCTCTGAGCAATATGGCTCTTTTACATAAAGTGCAACTCTTCCTACTCTTTTCCCCTGCCTGTCCTTCCTGAACTGTTTATACCCAGCTATGAAAGTGCTTGTCATGTGAGCTCCCACCAAGTCTCTGTTATTCCAATTGCATCACAGTTCCGTGACTGCAAGGAACAGGCTTTTCTTCCTGCCTGTTTCCCAGGCTCCATACATTTGTGTACAGGCATCTGAGGTAACTAGTTGATTGCCCTGATTCCTTAGGAAGTAGGAGAGCAACTCCCATGTTGCCCCTCCTGCTTGATCTTCCTCGAGGTCTCTCGCTTCCCCACTTACCCCAGGACTTTGGTCCCCATCCCCCAGTGAAGCTAGTTTAAAGCCTCCTCACTAGGTTAGCAAGCCTGTCTGTGAAGGCATTCTTTTCTCTCTTTGCCAGTTGGATACCATCTCTTCTCAGCAATGCTTCTTCTTGAAAGAACATCCCATGGTTGAAGAAGCCAAAGCCCTGCTGGTGACACCACCGGTGCAGTCAGATGTTGATTTGCAGGATGCACCTGCAGCCAAGTTCTGTATGTTCTAGATGTCCTCTGGAGATCTCCCAGGGCACAGAGTCAATGCCGAACAAGGCTTTGTTTTCATGCGACTGTTTTCTGACCTTACCTAGACCTTTGCAAAAGTGAGATTTTGCATTACAGCATGAACGGCATTACAGCATGAACTCTGGAATTTCACAGTTTGCTTTCTAACTCGTTAGGGTTACTTAAGTTTGCTTAAATTATGGTGATGCAGTGTAAGTCAATGATGACTGAAAAGCGTTCTGTCTGAAACGTTGATGCCTGATGTTGTACATGGAATAAGAAGGTGAATTAAAGTCTAGTAACGAGAGAACGGGGTTTATATCACCAAACAACACCCAGAGTTGGCTGTAATTGGTATAAGAGGCATTACTAGTAGGTTTGTGCCCTGGTCAAACCCCTGCTGGAGTAGGGGAGGGAGGTGAGGTTACCTGTTCCAGGAACTCAGAGGCCCCGGCTGCTACTAGTGCAAAGTTGTCTGCTCAGCCCTGGTTGCTGATACTACAGCAATGGCATTGAGTCCCTACACCTGAAAGCTGGTGCAACAGTCCAGCGTGGGGCTGCTGCAGTAGTCCAGACTCTATGGGGAACCACTATTCTAAGAGGTCACTTGGGGCTTGTGCTCCAGTCTTTCATCCTTTATTACACTACTGCTTGGCATCCTTGTGCTTCTTCAAAGACTTGAAGTCGAGCTTAACTTTGTGTACTGAGTTGTTTTGTAGGCCTTGTTCTAGTTCCTTTTGTCTCTGTCTCTGCTGGCTTGAATCTGGCCACTTATCTCTTGCAGTATGTCTCTCTTATCTGTCTGGTATCATTCAATGCAAGATGGTTGAATTGGTTCCTCAGCTGCTGGTTGTGGAGAGGTGGAAACAAAAACAATACACGCTAGCTCTGGATAAAGAAATTCTAACTCGATGCATCTGATCTGTTGATGACCTCACGTTAGCAGAACCTTGGGATGGTTCCCCTGAGCAATCTCCAGCATGTCAGAGTATTACAGAACTGACCAGAAACCAAAAAGAAAATAACGTAGCATGGTACACATCTGAAGTATGTTTCCTTCAGCCAAAACCTTGTCCTTGCTCTTGTTTCTTGCCTAATAAGTTTTCAAAGATAAGGGAATTTAATTTGCCATCTTCAGTGATGTTTCACATGGAAATAATTTTTTATTACTGATGGTGGAGTAATTCCTACCATTTGGCAAGTATCCAGTACACTATTTGGTATAGTTATAACACCCAGAAGCAGTAATAATTGTTTTATAATGAAAAGGGCTCCTTTCATTTCCTGCTCTTCCCATCATTCTTTCTCTATTTAACAAAAGCTCTACAATGGGAAGACTAAACCTTAACACATTGTGACAAATTTGTTTAACAAATAAAATAAAATCAAGGGATTTAAAGTCCTAAATTACATTGTTCAGTACAATTGAGCATTAGAGGAAGTTGATTTTAATGGGATTATCAATAACAATAATTGTGCCTTTTCTTCTTGCTCCTCTGCTTGAATGCTTTTTTATGTTAGCCATGAATACAAGTTAGGCCAGAGAGTCCAGATTCCTCTGCCTACACTGGCTTTTTATGTCATCCGTTGCAATGCAATTCAGATTTATTTAGAAATAACAGGGAAATAAAATACGTGTGTGTGTGTGTGTGTGTGTGTGTTGCTTTGTCTCGGTCTCTTGTTTGATTTTTATAACAAACCAAACATCTTGGCTGTTTCCATGCATAATCCCTGTATTACATGTTTTAAACATATGAGCAAATAAGCATTTCTGTTTCCCTGTAAAGGCTTGTTTTACTAGTGTTGGAAGGACTAATGATGTTAGTGGGTACAGGTGTGTAACCTGTCCATTAATTTTTCTTTATGGAGAATTTGGGCTTCTCTTTATGGAGAAACTAGTTTACTGGGAGCTGATGGTTACAGGGTACTTTGCCCATTTGTTGTTTGTATTGTGAACTGCAGCCGAAAGCAGAACTGCAGAACTACAGCAGAAAGATCCTGTGACCCTGGCTATAATTCAAGCTTTGACCTTCTCCTCCCTAAATTGATACTGTTACCAGCTTTTCATGTAGGTTGAATACTTTCTTTGGTTCATCTGTCACCATATAAACAAGCATGTGACCTTTGTGGCTTAGAGCTCTCAAAGGTTAAGCCTGTGCTTAAGTGTATTGAAAAGTGTTTCCTTTTAGATGGAAAAGTAAATAAACCAGGAATATATTTTAGAAGCATGTATTGCTTTATTTTTATATTTATTTGCTTTTATTACATGGTTGTATTGTGCTGTCTCCTGCTGAGGTGTATTCTTTGTCTGATCATAGGTTTATCATGTGATCATCGTTACCCTTAACTTCTACTGTCAAATATACTTTCTGAATGTTGGGCCTGTTGTAGCTTGTAAGTAATTGTTTGTCTGTTTGCTGTCATGATGAAATCTTAGGGGTGTCTCTACATGTGCTCCAGGGTAGCATGGTGGGGTGTTAATTAAAGCATCTCTTGGACAGCCACTCTAATTAAAACATTGCAGTGTCATGTGTATTCAGTGTCCCACCTTTTAAAATAGTGGCGGGGCAATTTAACTAAAACTTTAACTGATAATTAATTAGTCTTGTGATCAGGCACTTTTAAAGCTCTCTGCAGCTGTGCACTTCTGTCAGGGCATGGCTGTACAGTGCTTTCAAAGGGCCAGTTGTGCGACAAACAACTTCTGTCTATGCCTTCAGTGCCTGCATGTGCATGTGTGCGCGCTCACTTATTTTCATAGCAACTAAGGTAAAAAGGAAGTAATCCATGAGCTATGGATGGTGAACACTATTCAGGCTAGCTGTTAAAATCAAGCTGCACAAGATCTCTCATCTGAGGTCAGATTAAAGGCATTAATAATGAACATCACCTGATTGCTGAGGATTTGTAGCAAACAGCTTTGAAATCAGATAGCATCAAGGGTACTACCTATGACAAACTGAAGATGTGCTCTGAATCCTAACATATTCCTCCACCAGAAACATTGTTGGAATTCTACTCAAGCAAGCATGCACACATACGCACTGACACAGGTTTGTAGCATCCAATCGATGCGAGAGGTACGACATACATATAACATCCTCCTGCTTGGAAGGTTTGAGATATTATAAACAGTAAAGATTGTCAGATCCAGTAAATTATGAGTTTTCAGCAACAGAATAACTCATTTTAATCATAGGACTGCCAGATTTTACAAGAACAGTGTGTTGTAGTGTTCTTGAAAGGTAGCTGGTAATCTAGCTAGAACATCTTCTATTTGGGCATTTAATACAGTGTGTTAATGGGATTTATTTTCCCAAACAAAATCAGGCTTGTTTGGGAAAATAAAACGCATCAGGTTACAGCAGATAGAGTATGAGGATTAATTAGGGTCTTGTTACACATTACACTTAGCACATGCTAATTTTAATTGGTGTTAAAATAAGCACGTGCTTTGAGCAGTTGCACATTAAAGGTTAATACCCCCTGCAATGTGCACTGCTCTGACCTGCCCTTGGAGAGTTGGTGAGTGGGGCATGGTTAGGAGACACCTTTGGCTCTGTGCCTGCTCATCTGACCTGTTCTCAGGGTAGGGTAGGTGGCCCAGATTGTGGGCAGCCCCTGACTACCCTAACTGGGTCCTCACTGCCCCTCTCATCCTCAGATCTAGCACCTGGTCCCTACCCCCATCCCCACCCTGTCGCTGGCTCAGATCTAGCAGACCACTATTCCCCCACCTCCTCTGTCCCTGAGGTTCCCTCCCTGCTCCCCAGCCCTCATGGCTCACCCCTGTCCCCCCACCTCCCCATGTCCCCTAGCTCACCTGCCTTGCCAGCACTGTCCCAGGGGAACAAGAAAGGAAGGGGAACCTGTTTGCCTGGCTACCATCACTGCTGGGCTGCTACTGTTCTCTGGGTCTGGAAAGAGCCCAGAGCGGGAGAGAAGTGGGGATTGTTACCTTTAGGTGCATTCCTGCTGTTACTGGGGACGAATATAGAGTGGCTGGGAGCAGTGCCTCCGGAGATGCTGGAGGACTGCTCCCAAATGGTTTTGGGCCTGTGGAGCAGTTGCACATGACTGCAACACAAGCTGCCTTAAACCAATTAGATAATCCTCAATGGAAGAGGATTATCTCTGAGCCACTGGGAGGGCCCTTAGCATATGGTTCTTGCTCCAGTGTGTGGACACTCCTGGTTTAACGGCCCTTAACATGTATTTAAGTTGATGTGTAACCACACCCTAAGAGAATATAGAAATTAACTGGGAACTAGAAACTACTAGGGAATTTTAGACATTTTTTAAATGATTATGATGTGAAATATTAAGCTGTTTCACTTTCTAATTGTTGCCAGGACTAATGGTAATAGTTCATTCAGCCTGTTGAAGTGACTGTTTTACTTTGGCAGAGGCAAGATCTGAAACTCAAACCTAAATCTCTTGCAGTATTATCCAGATCCTTGTGTAGTGTCAAGTTTTACGCTGTGTTTGGGGTTGGCTTTGTCAACAAAGAAACTGATAGCAATACGACTCATCCACTTCCAGGCTGGGTGGTGGTCAGAGTGGTACCTGCACCTTATCTTTCAGGATTAGCTGTATGACCAAGGGATGGGGTGGAAGGGTGATAAACATGGTGGTAGCGAGATACTGGCAGATATCTCATGATTCTTGCTAATGGCATAAGGACAGTTTTGAGGTTTCAGTTTTATCAAATCCAAAGCTCAGGCTAGAGCTCATTGGATCTGATCACCATTTTGTTCACTCATTGGTAGGTCTGTTTGAGGGAGAACAGAATAAACCCAGAACATAAATGTTTGTAGTATATTTTTATATTTGCTTTGAATGCGATACCCCTTGGGCATGGTGTACGTTCAGTTCTTTACATTCTGAACTTGGATGATTTCTTAAACATGCTGGAAGATGCTTGTGAGAAATATGGTAGGATGATACCCACTCATTAAGCAGGTGAATGCTAACAGGTTTATGTGAGTGAGGGGCTTGATACTCTAACCACTAAATCACACTTCTGCCTTATGCTGTACAAAATTCATATTTCTTGGAAACTGTAGCTGGATAGAAGGATAATTGAATTGTGTCTTAAAGGAACTGGTTGGATTCATTCAGTTCATACAATACTTAATAGAAAAATAAATTTGTGGGGGGAAATATCTTACTTGTTTGGAAATCTGTGCATCAATCCATTTGCTGCTCAGTCTTCCTATCTTATGCTTACACGCAGCAGGGGTAATAGCACTGAAGTGCTAAGAAGCTAGGCTCTTGCACTGACCTTGACATAGAGGATCATACTGCATTCATCCGTTTCAGTCCTGATTCCCATTTACCCTTCTGCCTCTCTGCTGTCTAAACCGAAATGGAATACTGCAGACAGAAAATCTATATTGCCAGCTGTATACAGAATTCCCTTTTGAATAGAAAATGTCCATCATTTAAAGGAAAAAAGACAAATAGAAAATGCAAAAATGCTATCACAAACTCATAGTGACTCTCATGTAAATAATCACTCAAAAAGCATTTCAGCCGGTGATCCTGTATCTATGAGAATTTGTAGTTGTGTGGTAAAAATTGGAGTGTGGTGTTCAGTATGTGAAGGCGGCTGCCCAGTGAGCTTCATGCTACCCTATACTACAGCTCAGAAAGCAGTTCCAAGAGCCTTCCCATTTCACAGCTGCTTTGCCCGAAACAATCACCAAGATCCGTATAATATCACTGCAGCAATAAAGCTGGCAATCAAAATAATGACAGGGCAGCTGAGTGAAATTCATTGATCATAGGAGTTGACTGTGCTATGCTTCCATTTTCCACAGTTCCATGCATCAGACAGTGTCTGTATTCTTATGTAACATGCTTGCACGAAGCCATAAAGCAAGTGCTATGTGGAGTGTGACAAAGGGTTGTTCAAAGCTGTGAATCTCCTTTATTATTACCAACAGTGGCTCAGCAGCCATAGATGATATTTGTGGCTCTGATCTGCTTGCATGAGAATGCTTTCCATTAGCACAATGAAGACTGTGAGTAAACTGCAAAAAAAATATTCAGCCAGTCATCCTAAGTAATAAACTTTTTAAAAGAAAGCTTTTCCTTCCAGGTTGAAAAGCTTCAACATGGGCTGGTTTAAACCTCTTCCTGTTGATTTCCAAATCCAAATGTATAGCTTGTTTGAAAAATAAATAAGCTACTCTACTTGTTCTCTGATCTTACATGGAAGAAATATAACCGGGTACTTCCATATGCATTTTGGCTTTTGCAAAGAACTTCACCTTCTCCATGAAGTCACTCTGAACATTGCAACTTGAATGCAAAAAGGAGTTTTTTTTCAGAGCAGTTAAAAACAATATCTCTGTTCATTTCGGATAATTTTTCCATTGTCATTGGTGTCCTCCCATACTACTTTTTTTTTCGTCCTTTCACAATGGCTAGGGTAGGCCAGGATTATCCAGCACAACTAGTAACTTAAGTTAGAAAAAAGGAAGTTCTTTTTTTGGAGACCTATCTAACTAAGACCTATATAGTAATCTAGATCTCACACAAATCTTTGACCCATGGGAAAAGGAAATGGTGCTCATCAGCAGCGTAACAGGCAAAGTTTGCACCTACCAGAAGGGGGTAGGGGTGTTTTAAGAGCTGGGGAAGGAGAGAGGGTGTATGGATCTTGCCCATGATGGAAACTCTAAAATAGTCCCTGGCTGCTACTGCCGCTACCACCATATCATGCTCTGCCCATCCTGACTCTTAAAGCAATGGCACCTGGGTGTTCATATAGTGGCACTGCTGTTACAAGAACAATGCTGAGGGGCTGCTCTTGCTGCTGGGGCATAGACTTCATGGGGGTGCAGAATGATTTGGGTACCTCTAAGTTGGCACTCAGGGCTTCTTGTCTACCCCTAGTTATACTAGGTCTCACAGCAGTTTTCTTGCGTACCCTATTCTTTAAAATGGTACCAGGAAAAGAAGCCGTCTCTGTTCTCAGAAGAGCCCTTTTGGTGAGAAGTACAGGGAGAAAAGAAAAAGGGACTGAACCTTGTTGTGCCTGTTGCCAGTCCTTGCTTTGTCCCTCTCCTGTGCATAGACCTTTATATTTCTTGTGGGGAACATAGAGCTATGTGGTGACCCTGTGTAGATTCACTGGTGATTTTCTTGGTTATACTAAACATGTAACAAGCTTCTTTAATTTTGTTATATAGTGCTTTATTTTTATTTTTTCATTTTAAAGGTGCAGTAGCATTATTTGCTGTTTTTGAAAGCTTCACTGAAATTGGATCAACTGTAACTAGCCAGTAATGAACGATTGACAGTGTATAGATTGCTGTTTTGTTAAGGTTGCTGTCTCAGTGTTAAACAACTGCAATCTTGGGTAATGGCAGAATCCAGCTTCCTGTACAGATTTGTAGATTGACCAGGAATAAATAGATTTTTTCAATGATTGATAGCATAATGCTGAGAGTTATCAAAGATACTCCTTTTATTAAAAGACCTTTTAGGCAAGTTTGAATAATTGAAAAGCATATGTGTTATTTTTTTTATTTGATAATTTCCATAATTCTGGGGACAAGTGACAGCTTTAAATTAAACTGTGTAGACTGGCAAACTGTTTTTGTCTTGGAAGCGGCAGCTGCTTGTGCATGCAAGCATGGCTTTTTAATACACATTGTGTTTTACTAGCTTATAAATATGAATACGCCTTTGACTGTAAAAGCGTAATTGTATTTGTGAGGGCATTTTAATTTTACAGCTTATTTTCACTGATGAGGTCACAATTACTTTCAGTGAACAATTGGTTCATTAATTTTTAAGCAAACAGCATTAAGAATTTCTATAAATAGCTCCTGTAATAAAACTTTGTTATGCTTCAATTTCTAGGTTCTTAATAGTTTGTAAACAAAGTTTGAAGAAACTTTTAAATACATAATCTGAGTTCTGCCAGGAAATGACAGCTATGACATTTTTGTAATGCTTGCTATTTCTGTTATTACTCATAAGAAATTTAAAAAAAATGTACCTTGCATTTCAGTTTCAAACATGACTTAGAGTATATTGACTTTTCTCATGTAGGTACTTTTCAAAATGTTACCCATAATGCAATACCACATGCTGGCTTTGTTCCTAGTTTCAAATCAAGTGATTACTCGTATTTGTAGAGGAACATGCGATAATGGAAATTTCATCAGCTATCTGTGACATCTTGCTCCCCCTTAAAAAGGGGATAACAACATTTAGAAAGGAAGAGGTCAGCATAGGCTAGGAATGCAGGGAAATTGAGGATCAAGTGGTGACTATTCCTACTGATCTGTGAGGTCACCATTTACTATCTTGGCATTATATGCACTTCTCTCCCATGAGGGTAGTTCACTGTTCACTACCTTTGTCATTTGAGTTGTTTACTTCTGTGAAACTAATGCTAGTCAGGCTAGTCTTAAAATCCAAGTCCATTCAATAAATAATAGGTGCCATATCCAAGATAATGTGCCATGTGCAGGAACTAGTTCCAAGTCCACCCCATTTCAGTCTGACTGTACAGATACCATTTTCATGGTACCACCAACAGGAAGGGACCATTAGAGGAAGATGCTATGTAACCATTGTTTTGCTTTTTACTTTCTAATCTGTTCCCTATCCTCTGTGTAAGGATGAAGGTACATGGCTAATGGTAAAAATGAGGCACTGAATCAATGCAACTGTTTGGAAACAGAACATCAGAGAAGGCACTACCTAACATAGAAACACAGTTCCTGATTCTGCAGCAGTCTACACTCATTTTACATCAGTGTTTAAGCTGCTGTAGTGGTGAAGATTTGGCCTTTTTGGCCACATCCAGGCAAGAGTGGCTGTGCAGTATGTGGGGCTGCAGACATGTCTGCAGCCCCACATACCCTACATTCAGGTGTTTTCCATGCTGCAGTTTGTATGTTGTTTTTTTTGACCTATGGATATCCAGGGGTCAAAAAAAATCCATGCAAAAAAACCCCCCAAAAACCAAAAAAACCAAAAAACCAAACAAACAAACTAAAAAAAGCAGAGCAGCGCACATGGGGTCAGCATACACTGCTCAAAACCAGAGCCTGGCTGGCTGGAGGCATGTTCTGGCTGCCAGCCAGGCTCTGAATGGCAGGATCGTCACTGCCGCAGCCCCAGGAGGCCCCCAGGACCCCAGGTAAGACTGCTGGGGCCAGCCCAGTGCTGGCCTTAGCCTCCCCCAACCCACCCAGGGTAACCTGCCACATGCCAGAGGGTGTGTTGTACAGGTGTTCCTTGGGGAAACTAGCAGTGGCACAAGGTGTCCCACTGCTAGTTGTCCCTGGGGAACAAAATGTCCATGCTTGTGTGGATGCAGCCTTTGTGTGTAAATGTTAGCAGTGGGTACTGCTGTTCCTGTTAAACCTTCTTTTTTTTGTTTCCTTTCATAGATTGCTATTGTGTATTCTTCATGTGATCTCCACGTATCTCCCTGAATTCCATGTGGGGAAGAGGTGACCATTGTGTGAGTACCTGGGATGGTACAGACCGTAGAGAAGTTTGCCCTTAGTTTGTAACATTATGTTTCTTAAAGGGTTTTAAGGTTCTTCTGGCATGAAAACAGCTTTCTGAATGTTATGTCTTTTGGAAATCCTCATCAGAGATATCACATTAGGATGGCTGACAGCAGAGAGGTAAATGCCGAAGGTTCTCAATTAGAAATTCATACCTGAAGTCACTGGGCCACATTCTGGCCTTGTTAACATGTAATTTGAAGGAGAATATTGGGCTTTAAGTCAGGTCAAAATTCAGCCCTGTGTGAATTAGAAGGATGTTGATTGCCAGGGACTGTAGAAAATACCCTTGCTAGGGATCATTGAACTGCCTCTAATTAATTTAGAAGATTGACACATTCTGGATAAAACAGCTGCCTCACTCAGCTGAGCAGCAGGAAGGGTAAAATTCAGATCTATAGTTGCTGATTCAGGTTTGAGAGAGCAGATGTTGACATGCAGGTAACACCTGTCGCTGTTGCCATTCAACGTTACTGTTTCAGAACCACAGAATTTTCAAGCCATTTCCCAGTTGTGTTACTAACTGTTGCTTTGAAGTTACAACCAAGGAAATGTAAAGGCAGTCAAAACATGCTACCAGGTAGGAGGACCATGAGGCAATAGAACGTCTGAATTCATAAATCCACGTACAGGAACCAAAATGCACTTTTTGGGTATAAAGTGGTTCATATGTACAAAAGATGCACGTGAATAACTCTGGAGTCTGCATACTTGCAGTGGGGTTCTTTCCATATAAATTGGGCAGATATTTCCATCCAAGTGTGGATGCATACACCCATTTTACTCATTTCTCCTCCAAATAAATGATACCTTTGAAATGTACTGGGGAAGTTACTTGGTTAATAGTGGAGTTATTGTCATTGAACTTTTGACTCTTTTATGGAGGCTGCAATCTCTTTTTGGAATTGGTAGTCTCTGATGCTTAGCTTGCGAACACAGACAAACATAGAAAAGGTATATAAGAGAGATGGAGAAGCCCTTTGAGTAACTTTGAAACAGTTTTATAGTTGACAAATGGGGGAACCAGATGTTGTTTAATAATAAAGGACGTGCTTATGTTCCCATGAAGATGGTTGGCAGATGCTGTTTAATAATAAAGGACACGCTTATGTTCCTATGAAGATGGTTGGTAAAGCCCCTGTTGATTTTTCTATGTAACTTACTTATAAATATTTGGTAGACATTAAATCAGCCATTCTCAATCTGGGTGCCACAGCATCCTGGGGTGCCATGAGATTCTTTTAAAGGTGCTGCTAAGTATCAGCACTGTTAGTTGTACAAACATGTACACGATTCACAGGAGAATCCCAGAGATTTCAAATAGGAATCCACAGTATCCAAAACATTCTGACCTGTTACTGTCTCTGACAACAGAGGAATTACTCTATTTTTCTACGGTCAAAAGAGAATAAAAGCTAAGACCTGGAATTTTCATAGGGGTGTCTTGAGTCTAAAAGGTTAAGAACCGCTGGATTAAATAGTTATAATTGTCGGGGGTCCCAATGTGTGATTTCCTCCCAGTTGCCTTGCCCATTAGGTGATCATTTCTTTTTAAGAGACTGTCAGAACAAAATGGTGACATGCCAGAGATTTTTTACTGTCACAAGTGGAATCAGAAATAGAGTTTGAATCCAAACTCATTTCCCTCTACTCTGGTGCTCAAAAGTTAAAACCTTCTTAAGCCAAACATTAGCATTTCACAAAAGGGAAGTCTATATGCTATTCCCATAATGGTTATTTAAAGAACACAGCCATATCTTTTGAACATGCCCAAAGATGGCAGCTATAATAGGAAAAAAGTGAGAAGCAGGAACCTTATGGCAGCATTAAACCTCTTAAATGACAAACCTATAATTGTAGAAGAAAAATGATTCCCTGGATACATGTTATATCTTCAAGTTCTAAACTGCAGAGTTCTTACAGAAATTGGTTTCTGCCCAGGAGGAGATAATGTCAGTCAAGATGCTTGTTTTTTTGATCAGCTCTTTACTCCTACAGATGGGGAAAAGCCTTCCCATTCACACAGCAGCACTTAGAGCATAGCTGAACATTAAAATACACTTTTATTTCCTTACTTAGGGTTTCATCAGCACTTAAATGGGAAAAATCCACTGTGCAGTTAAAAAAAAAAAAAAAAAAAAAAAAAAAAAAAG
>NW_017728998.1:27328439-27340757 GCF_001723915.1 Gavialis gangeticus | reverse complement strand
AAAAAAAAAAAAAAAAAAAAAAAAAAAGAGTTGAAAGTGCTGTTCTAATTTTAGTGTGACCTAGACATAGTATAAGTGTGTTCATAGACAGAGTTGGTGAAAATTTTTAATTTTTTTGACAAAGAATTGTTTTGGAAATTCTTTTGTCAAATCAGACTGTTTTGGGTAAACTCACCTTTTTCAACAATAACAAAAAATTGATCAGTTGGGCTTCACAAGTCCAGGATGAAGAAGAAATGGGAGAGAAAGAGCAAGAGAGAGAGAAACTCTCTCTGTGAAATGGGTTCAAGGTTTGCTTCAATCTGGGGTGCTCACCTGGTCTCTATATCATAAAAGCATATCCCAACCACCAAGCATTCTCTTTTTCCAAAAAACATTCCTTTCAACTATTTTCAATATTCTTTTGAGAGCGAGAGAGGTTGAGAGGAGGATACAGATGGTAGGAAGACAAGGTGAAGGAGATTCAATATCTCACTGACATCCACAGTTTTTTCAATGCCGCCAAAGCCATTTATGGTCTGAGCACTTGGGCACCAACACCTCTCGAGACCTAAAAATGGAAGAGACCTGATCAAGGAAAGGGGAAAGGAACATTTTGAAAATCTAATGGAAGGAGCATTTTGAAGATCTTCAGTTGAGACTGTTGTTGACAAGGGGGTTCTCAGGTCTATCCTGCAACACCCTTTCAGAGATATGATCTCAGAATCCCTCCAACCTTTATGAAGTGAGGAAATCCATTGAGCAGATGAAGAACGACAGTGAGGAAATCCCAGATGACATGAGGGATGCCATAATTGTGACAGTTTTCAAGAAAGTTCAAGTCTGATTGTGGGAATTACAGAGGGATCACCATTGTGAAAACCCTCCTGAACTGTCTCCTTCTACTTATTGAAGAGCTCCTTCTAGAATTTCAGTGTGGGTTTAGGGCATCAAAGAGTAACTGAAATTTTCAAATTTCCAGAAGGCATGGGGCCCTGGGTGACAGCCCAAGTGACCTGGAGCTGTCCGAAAGTGCACAGCTCTGCATTGCGCTGTGCTGAGCCAAGCCGGGCTGCATCCACGTGAAGTGGCAAAGGCAGCACTGGATGCTAGGCAGCTGGGGCTGAGCCATGCTGCCCTGTGCTGAGCAGGGGGGCTGTGCTAGAAGGCCCTAAGCACCCCAATGGCCACTGCTGCAGCTGGTGAGCTGTGGGAGGGTGGTGCTGGGGCCCTGGGGGGGGGCTGTAGCCCCTGTGGGGGAGCTCTGGCTCCTGTGGGGAGTCATGTGGGCCCTGAGGGGGGGGCTGTGGCCCTGTGGAGGGAGCTGTGGCTCCTGTGGGCAGGGGCAGTCCGTGAGCTGTGCGGGGAGGCTGTGGCCTGAAGGGGGCAGGGGACCCACCTCTCCTGAGCAGCCCCCCTCCCATATGGCTCCCCCACACCCACAGTCCCCCCACAATCCACCCACAAATCCCACACTGCTAAGACACACCTACAAATCCCTCACCCACATACCTGTCCCTGTTGGTCAGGAGTGAGGGGACTGGGGCGGTGGGGCAGGCTGTGGGTTGAGAATGAAGAACGAGGGCAGGGGCGGGGCACTGGCATATCAGTGCTGTTCAGTGCTGCACGTTTTGGTGAGCAAAGGGAATAGAGGACGCTCTTGTTTTTCTATGACAAAAAAGCCAAAAGTAAATGCCAAAGTGTATAGATATTTTGAACTCATTTTATTATGATGATAGAGGCACTGGTAGGCTTCCAAATTACTTAAAATTTGTAAATGTATCAATAAAACATTGCCCAGGTAATCTCTCTCTATATAGTGGCATTTCATTTTAATAGAGCAAGAACACTATTTGGGGTATTTTAATGAGAGAATTTGGGGTTCTTATCAGAGAATTTGCAACTTTTAAACATGGAACATCAGGATCTCTGCTGGTGAGACAAGTGGTGAGACCCAGGCAGAGGATCCTGTCCAGGGCCAGCACTAGGGACCCAGCTGGAGGGCAGATGAGGTGGCTGACCTCTTGGGCATTTGGGGCCAAGAGGGCATACTTGGACAGTTCAGCATGGGCCACTGCAAACAGCACATCTGGGTGATAGCTGCCCAGATGGCAGAGCGGGGGCACCCCATCCGGGTCAGGCGTGCAGCCATGGGGCCACAGTTCCAAGGGGGCGGGTGGGAGCAGGTCACAGCCAGGCAGCAGCCCCCACTACCAGACTGCTGCAGTGGGTAGAGGGTGCAGAGGCCACTCCATGTCAGAGCTGCTTCAGCAGTCCAGCTGGTGCAATGGGTAGTGTCCCCAGATACCACGTGGCTGGGTCTCAGAAGTTCCTGAGGGCAAGTAGTCCTGAGATGCTTGCCAAAGAAGGTTTTTATACTGTTGGGGCCAGCACAGGGCAGGCGTTTATACTGGTGGGGCCAGCACAGGCTCTAGCTCCTGCTGGCTGTAGATCCGGGAGGAGCTGAGCAGAGTTATTTTGCTCCAAGTGGCACAACTTGCCCCACACTAAAGTGTATGTCCGGGCACGTGCGCTGAAGCAAAAATCCCCAGCTCAAATTTGTGCTGCTCCTATTTGTGCTGCTGCAAGTGCATATGCCTGCAGGTGTGGATATGCCTGAGGAGGTCAGAGAAAGCTGTCTTGACATCCATAAGGCCAACTTGAAAAAATGCAACATTGACATCAGCTGGTAAGAAACTATCACCCAGAATCAAATGGAGGAAGAGCCTGCTCCAAGGATCTCAGTACTTTGAAATCTTATGATGACTACAGGAGATGGAAAAGTGGGAGGGGCAGAAACAGTGTGTCATGGACTGAATTGAGAATCTGGAGTCCTCCACCCTGCATGGAAACACATGGCTAAGTTGCAGCAGAACCTTTCAATCCCAGAGCAGCCTTATCAGCCATTTTCAGACCCACAGATAAGACTGCTGGTCTTGAACAGTCTCTTGGGGTTTTGCTGGTGCGTTACAAACTTGCTATGGCCAAATAGATGTTATTTTCTTAGATTTTAGAAAGGCCTTCGATTCCATATCTCATCCCATTTTCATAAATAAATTAAGTGTGTGTGACTTAGATGCTTACATGATCTGGTGGGTGGCAAATTGGCTTGGGGGGTTGCACTCAGAGAGTGGTAGTAGATGGGTCGGTATGGACTTGGAAGGATGTGGGTAGTGGGGTCCTGTGGGGCTCAGTCCTTGGACCTGTACTTTCCAATGTCTTCATCAGTGACTTGGATGTGGGCGGGAAGTGTACTTTGTCCAAGTTTGTGGATGATACTAAATTGTGGGGGGAAGTGAACACTCCAGAGGGTAGGAAACGACTGCAGGCAGACCTGGACAGGTTGGAAAAGTGGTCAGAACACAATAGGATGCAGTATAACAACGACGAATATAGAGTGCTGCAGCTAGGTTGTAAAAATATCCAGCACACCTACTGGCTGGGGAATGACCCTTTCATCGGCACAGAAGCAGAAAGGGATCTCAGAGTCATAGTGGACTCCAAGATGAACATGAGTCATCAGTGTGATGAAATCATCAGCAAAGCTAACCGCACTTTATCATGAATCGCCAGATGCATGACAAATAGAACCAAAGAGGTGATACTTCTCCTCTGTGTGGCATTGGTCAGACCTCAGTTGGAGTACTGCGTCCAGTTCTGGGCTCTGTTCTTTAAGAAGGATGTGGATAACCTCGAGAGGGTCGAGAGGAGAGCCACTCATATGGTTAAGGGCCAAGCCCTGTGAGGAGAGACTAAGGGACCTGGACCTCTTGAGCCTCCGCAAGAGAAGGCTGAGAGGTGATCGTGTGGTCGCCTACAAATTCATTAGCAGGGCACAGCAAGGAACCAGAGATGCTGTGTTCACCAGGGCACTTCTTGGGGTAACAAGGAACAGTAGTCACAAACTGACAGAGAGCAGATTTAGGCTGGATATCAGGAAAAACTTCTTCATGGTAAGGGTGGCCAAAATTTGGAATGGGCTTCCAAGGGAGGTGGTGCTTTCCCTTACCTTGGGGGTCTTTAAGAAAAGGCTGGATAGGCATCTGGTTGGGGTCATCTGATCCCAGCACTTTTTCCTGCCCAGGGCAGGGGGTCAGACTCAATGATCTGTTGTGGTCCCTTCTGACGCTAGCATCTATGAATGTATGAAAATTAGTTCCTCTTCAATCACAACCACAACTACAGCAACTGTAGGGGTAATATAGTTCATGTTCATGTAAGTTGTGTCAGCATGTCTGCTGGTGGGATTTGCTTATTGGTGATACGTAGGGGGTGCATGCAGGTGCATGTGCACCCTCTGAGATTGGCCGTTCCCCCCATGAGAGAAGCACCAGCGGCACTTCTGGGCTTTGCTGTCGGCATTTCCCCTGGTTGGCAATCAGCTGGTGGGGACCCCCCCCCCCAGTCTGTGATTGGTTGCTGGTGCTCCCCAACGTTAGGAGGCACCAGTTGCCCATGGTTTCCTGGCAGTGTTTTTGTTCACCCAAGTTAACTGATGTAGCTGAGCTGGCAAAATGTTATAGTATTGACCTGGCTGTAGATTACTTCCTTCACCACATGTAAACTGCAGGTCTACCTGTTCCTACCTTCTCCATCTACCCCTTATCTATGTGTCTTCTGGGGAGAGTAGTGGACAGACAGATGGACCAAGTTCCAAATAGTCCATGAGCAAGGTTAACTGCACTACTTTTTATGCCTTTCTGGGTGGCAATCTAGCTTTCAGTCTCTCTCTTTTTTTAAAGCGATTATATGACCAATGCTAATCCCGGTGAAGTCAATGACCTAATATTGAGCAATATAAAAAAATATACAAAAGCAATATACTTTTATAATATATATAGCAGTATATTTTCCAGCAGGCTGCTGCTCTGTAGCAAAAAAACCCTGGTATATCTAGGACCTTCAAGGGCATGAGGAATTGACCAAAAACTTAGTACAAAACAGCAAAATGCATGGCAGTTTATTTTAGACTAGCACAGCCTTATAGTAATTTTCATTTTTGTGTGGTCTGATGTCTAGAAGATGGGACTATGCATTAGATCTAATCCTGTTGGTCACAAATTTACTATATGAATATAGGCAAGTCCATGCCTGTGGTCCAGTTACCCCATCCTTACAACTGTAGATGGCAATAATTAATAAAGGCACAATTTTATAGATGACATTTGATTTAAAGTATAACCCTGTGTCAGTGACTGTAGAACTCTAAGAATTCAGGATGGCTCTGAAGTACATCTGTGTCCTAACAGGTTTTTTGGTGCTCAAGCTTACATTTCAAAGTTTCAGAAGTGATCTCTTTGCTCTGAACTGCATCCTACTGTTGCTGTGCTGCATCAGTCTGAGATGGAATGATTATTTCACTTATCAGTCATATTAATGAGTGGTATCTGAATGTGTCATGCCTGAAAAGTAAACTGACTTTTTGTCAGTCATGCAAAAGATATACCAAACTTTCTCAAATCAATCCAAAAGTTACATTGATATTGTCCCATAAAAGCTTAGGATAATATCTTTGTTAAGTAATGAATTGTTTATGAAAAAAATCACTGAATTTCCTATTGCATTTTGATGCTGAAAATCTGTAACCACTAAAATACTATTGAAAATGGATATTAATATATTATAAACTAGTCTTCTACATGGGTAATTTCTTAAATATATTAAAGAGTGGTAATAGCAAGGAAAGTAAAACTTAAATAATACTAATAATCAAAATAGAAGAAATAAAAAAATATTTAGAATATTCTGGAGGAAAATGTATATTTCATGATGTTTTATATTTCTTCCTAAGCAGGTAGAGCTTTTTAAATTATTCATTTACTAAAACAAGACTGTGTAGGAGTATAATAACTTTAAAGTAACTTTGAATTATTTTAATGATTATTTCTTGAGAATATCAAACACAACTGTGAAGCTTACAATTGTTTTAACCTTCCAAAATGCCAAATGATTGAAATAGCGCATAAAACCATTTACCTTACCACTGGATAAATGGGCCAGAAATTGTTCATTTTTTATTTAAAAAAAGAAGAAAATAAATATAACAACCAGCCAAGTGGTGGAAAATGTGCTTAATCCCCATTTCAATATATTTAATTGTTGCCATTGCCTCAGCACAAATACCAGCACTAAATTAAACACCAGCGGGAATACCACTATTCAGCAGTCTTGTGCAATGTGGTAATGGAGCTATATTTTTGGGAAATGTGAATTAGTGATGGTTGTAAGCTTCATTTTATACAAGTAAGCAAACAACTTATTTTTTTTATAATTGGTGTGCCTGCTGCCCTTGAAAATTTTTGAGCCTTCAGGACTGAAAGCTTAAGGCAGAAAGAGGGATGAGTATCGAGGGAGTTAAGGGTAACGCAACAATCTGATATAAAAATTTAATGAGCTCTCTTTTGACACCATAATTTGTCTTAGCAAGTTTCTCTAGTGAGCAAGGCCAGAAGCCATATGTAGATGAGTTTTTCTTGTGACTTGTGCTTGCCAGACTGCTGCAGCTGCAGGGACTATTTGGGTGATGAAATGATATTACACATAATGGGGTTGAAGAAGACTACAAGTCATTTCCTTCAGGGAAGCATACTGTGTTCATTTTTTAAGAGAGCTTGCATTGAAAGTCAGAAGTTCAAGTCTGTGTTAAAATGTTGCAAAAACTGTGAAGTGAGGTTTGTGGAAGCATAACAAGTACCAAGTGCAACTTGCTAATTAGCAGTTGTGCTCCTGTCATGATTGCTTGATTGAGCATGTGTCTTTCACTTCACAAACACACTATTTATAGTACCTGTGTTTTGTGAGCTGAGCCCCAATCTCCACTGCTATAAAATATTTTTGCAACGGATGTTCAGAGAAGAAATCCGAGAACTCTATTGCTAGAACTATGTGTTTTGTGTTAAATTATTCGGTTTGTTCATACATTCAAGGCAACTTTGAAAACATAATTTGGATAGTTGGTTGTGGTCACACAGATCTGCGATATGGGTATTTTCATTCAAATTTACTCTGAAGTGCTAATATATAATTGTATATAATTAAAATTATATAATTAATAAATTGGCGCTAATGCTAATATAACAGCATGTGGTATCCATTGAGAGGATGGCTTTGTAATTAATGTGATGACAGAACTGGTTTTAACACCCAACTTTAGAATAAGCACCTTTTTCACTTCAGTTCCTTAACAAAATGGAGATGCTAATTCTTCCTTTCTTCTTCTCTCTTGTTATTTCATTGAATTCCCAAACTAATCAGTAAATCTGTTTTCAGCAATAACAATTCAGCAAAATCTATTTTCAAGTAACAATAAAAGCTTTCAGTAAAAAAAGTAGCAATTTGGGTTTTCAAAAAATGAAAATACTTCTATCAAAAATGTTTCTTATGAATACAACCATCATTTCTCCACACAGATTTTCAAATTTGCTATGAAGAAAACTATTGTAAACTGTCCTGGTGTGAAATGCATGTAGGTATATGAATTTACAGTATATTGCAAAATGAGGCTCTAGGCACGATTGAGATTTGTTGGGTACAACTGGAATGCAATACGAATGGAATGGAATATAAATGGAACAGTAATGAAATACAAATAAATAATAATAATAAAAATGAAACCCTTCCTCACTCTCCTCCAAACAACCCCATTTATTACAATAAACTACCCATGAAATATTTTTAGCTTTTCGTACCTTCTCTTCCTAATCTCTTATCCTCCACTTAAATTGAAAAAGCCCCCCCAAAAGATTCCCCCCACTCCCTTCCTGCTTCCCTCCCTCTATACATACACAACTGCAGAGGTATATGAGAAGACAGGGTTGTTTGTTTAGTAAGCAAATTCCAATCCTTTAGAATTTTTTATTATTTTTAGGTTAATCTTTACTAAAAAAAATAAACCAGAGCCCAATGCAGACCATAAACAGTGTTTATAAAACACTCTGTTAGCAGTCCACTATTTAATAAGTGGACAGGTATGTTCTGCACTACAGGGGTTATCTGTGCGATTTAGGTGGCAAGGAAACTAGCGAGGGAAATTCAGGATTGTTGCGGAGAAGTTAAGGAGAATATCAACAGAGCAGAGAGTTTTGGGGGTGAGAACAGTTTTGCATCTATGTTTCGTCCTCTTGTAGGAATTGGAATTTCAGAGTTGCTTGACATGTAGCTGCATGGAGTAGTACAGCAGCCTAATTTCTGAATGATAACTGTAGTGACACCTGCGTTTGAAGGAAAAGTAAGCGTATACTTTGAAAGAGAAACTCCATGCTCTGTAGTTATTACTCACTCACAATTACAACCAACACCAAAGGATTTGAACCTATAGTGTAGGTAATAGATGCTGAATAGGGAGTCATCAGGCTTTCTGAGTTGCAATATTTTAATGTTGTGCTCCTCATGCCCAAGAACTTGCAGGCACTGATTGGGTCCCTGTCTCTAGCTAAATTCTTTACTCAGAGCAATATTAATTGAGATGCTATTAATTCCTTATTTCTGTCTGTGAATCTTTTGTAACTAGCTTGATATTTCTGCAGCTAGCTAGGTTTGTAACTATTTCTCTCATGGTCTAAATTATGGACTGTACAATTTGTTCTTAATCTTGTTTTTAATTCAATATTTGGTTGGTCAACTGAAGAATTATTTTTGTTTTTTGTCTGGATTTCCTATTTTGAAAATAGGAAATTAATGAATAACAAAAACTCTTAATACACAAATACCATTTTTCATGCAACTACAACTATTTACATGGAGAACAAGCCATTCTTCACATGTTTATTGTCAACTGAATTCAGGGGCCTCTCGGGCAGAGATCTGGATGGCTGAGGGCAGGTAGGTGAGAATAAAAAGGCCTTACAGCATTCAGACTGCTGCTGCTGCCCAGTGCAGGCTTCTTGGGAGCCATCATTTTGGTGCCTTCTCTAAACTGGAGCCCAAGGCTGGTGTAATATGGACTAAACTGCATTTGTAAAAATGGTCTGGAAGAATACGTTGCCAAAGAGTAAGATTAGAGCCTAACTGAACAGTAGTTTGGCATTAAAATTCATTTTTGTGCACAATTTGACAATCTCTACTTGTTTAGTAATGACTGTAATGATGCATGTAACTCCCTCTTTGGCCCATGGTGAATATTCATTCCTGGAGATGAATCTTCTTATTCAGCCTTAAGATAACTATATTTAAAAGTGCATATTAAAATAGCATTAAATGTCAAAGTCAATGAAGTAAAACGTTGATTTATTAAGCTCTACAGGATTTCCAGAACGTTCTGTTTATAGCTTTATTTAAGCTGTACTGATGGCATGTCATTTTTCTAATCCAAGAGCCTGGAGGTGGAAAACAGAGCTCTGATAGAAAAATATTCTGGCCAGAACAGCAGGTGTAAGTAAAAAAACCCCTCCAAAGTATTTATAATGATTATTTTAATGAGAGAAAAGCATGCGTGTTTGTCAGTTCTTCCTCAGCAGATCCTGATCCTTGTGTAACACATCCTGGTCAGTAAGTGATAAAAGGCCTTGTTCCTCCTTTTCTTTCCTGTGTGTCCATGTTCCTCTCTCTTTCAAGGGAGCTATGTTTAAAAAAAGAACCAACAACAGTCCTCCTTTGGTGGGTATGTTTGCTCAACTACTATATTGTTTAAAGCAAGGGAGTGTCAGTCATGGGGCATGGGTTGTGTTTAGCCTGTGGAGCTGTATGATTTGGCCTTCGGTTTAGGATCAACCCTATGTGCCATATGCAGCATGGGGTCACTCTGGGGCTTGCACTGTACATGGGGCCCATCCCAAACCAGTTTTGCATGCTGGCTCTGGGATTGGTCTGGATCAGGCTGTGCTGGAGCTGTAGAACAGTGGAAGTCCACGAATGTGCCCATTTGTGCTGTGTAGGGGGTGTACGTGGGTGAGATTGGCCATGCACCCCCGGAAGCACCAGCTGTGAAACCAGAAGTGCACCTCCGGACTTGGGAAGCACCAGTTGCCCATGCACGCGCCATATGACTAGAGGTGAGAAGTTTCTAGAGGGTTTGAACTGTCAACCTTGATTAAGTACCTAAACAGGGAAAAGCTAGAAATTTTCAGGGACTGTCAGAGGGTTTCTCCTGCTGACTGGGTCCAGGGTGTTCTTGCTGCCGTCTGTGGTTTCTGGGTTGTCTGTGAAGTTGCACAGCAGTTAACTGTTTAGTGATCAAAGCTCATTGTAATGTGTAGTTGATTGGTTGTGTGACCAAGGACATTGGGTTTGGGATGTGCATTGGATTATTGTACTGTTAGGTGTATTTTATTGTGTTGTAGCTTGGGGATTATGGGAATATTGAGTTAGGTAGTTGTTGCATGGGTTTTGTTGTGTAATACAGCTTGTCTTGCTCAACCTACCTGGGCTGTAGTGTGTAGCTACACTTTCTAACTCTGAGTGGGGTCGGGCAGTAGATCAATGCTCAGGGAAATTCACTTACTTTAATGCTCCGAACCCGACTACCTGTGGGCCATAGAGGATTAACGATCCTCTGGATTAATTAGTTAATTGGCATCCCGGTGAGCAGTCCTTCAGAGCTAGCGCACAGGGCTGGTCCAGTGGGGATTCAGAGTAGTGTGAACCCCACATCAGCCCATCACGTGCAGTGCATATGGCCAGGCTAGTCCCCTGCACCATGTCCAACATGCTGGCCCCAGGGCTTGCTTTGCACACAAGGGTGGCATGAGATGCATGCTACATGCAGCATCCAGGCTTGACTTGGTGCTGTATGCAGCACAGGAGCTCGGTCTGGGGTACAGGCTGCTTGAAGTGGCCCTCTGGATCAGTCCCAAACACTGGCTCTGGCACATGTGGATAGTTTGAGGCCTGATTTGAACTGGCCCTGCATGCTGGAACAATCCAGTGTGAATGCTGGACTGACTCCCTGTACTGTGTGCAGTGCCAGGTCCAGTCCGTGCACCACAAGCTCTGGAGCAGAGCTGGTGCATGCGATATGTGGCATGCAGACCGGGCACTGCTCACAGAACAGGGGGTTAGCTCCAATTTAGAACGCAGACTAGCCCAGAGACCCTCAGCCATTTCACAGGGCCAGAGGAGTTTGACACCCTGGTTTATTAGTTTCTTGCAAGAGTTTGCTTGTGAGAGTTACATTCAGAACAAAATGGACTAAAACTTAATATACTGAGAACTGGGGGTGTGTGTCTATTTTATTAATTGTAAACCCAAAAATGTATGACTTCTTGACAGGAGTGTAGGTTTTGGGGCTGATTTTACCAGTGACTCAGGGCCTGCTTCATTCCTCACTGAAGTCTATAGTACAATTTCTTCTGCCTTCAGTAGGGATTGGGCCTCCACTTGATTCAGCAGAGTTATACCACAGAAGAGGCTCTATCTAGGAGTGTGTAGATCTTGTTTAAGGGTCTTGGGGTTATGTGAGGATAAAATCTATGGTCATTCCATTATGGAGGCTAGTTCATACCATATGTCAAGTCTATTTGTTTCTTACTTTCATATTCCTTAACTTCCATAAGCACTTTTACTTTTTAAAAAAGAATCTCAAGACCAGCTGTACCTGTATCATTGTATTTAAATTAAAGAGCATCACTGAAAAAATGAGTAAAAATGTTAACAATATTTTTTTAGTATTTGTGCCTATCCTCCTACAAAAATCAGTTTATTGCTTTTCAGTATCTTATTGGTCAGATTAGAATAAGGATGAAGTTGTGAAGGCAGCAGTGGAAAAATAATTGTATAGTTAAGATACTGGATTAGGATTTGGAAGATTAGCTCTCTCTCAGTTGCTTTGTCACATCATTTTATTTCCTGTGTGATCACTTAATCTCTTCTGCAATTCCTCATATTTCTACAGAGGGAGGAATTAATTTATTCCAAAGAAGGATTTTGGTTAACAGAGTTATGAGGAATTTGGGAAGTTTTACTTTGCACTTTTTCAGTTCGTATTAAATTAAATAACTGTTTTAGTAGCTCTCTAATACATTTTCACTTTCTAGATGATGCATCACATTAGGCTGCACAGAATGTTTCTGGTTACATAAAATTATCTGTGTGGCAAGCTAACGTAATTTAAGTGACCTGACATGAAGTGTTGCAAAATGAGATGCTCCCTTCCTTCCTACCTTGCTGAATATAATTTAAAATGAAAAGGAGGAAGAACTTGTTTAGGGGAAATTAGAGACATTTCAGACGTTCAAATTTTCCATGGCATTTTCTTTTTGTTCTCTCTCACTCTTTTTTTGAATTTTATTAATGAATCCAACTGATAAAGTAACAGATCCCAACATTCAAAAAGATATCCAATCCCCAAAAATATACCCAAATGAAAGATATCAATCTCCCACCAACAAAACTAAATGACAGAAA
>NW_017728998.1:27316860-27323439 GCF_001723915.1 Gavialis gangeticus | reverse complement strand
CAGACGTTCAAATTTTCCATGGCATTTTCTTTTTGTTCTCTCTCACTCTTTTTTTGAATTTTATTAATGAATCCAACTGATAAAGTAACAGATCCCAACATTCAAAAAGATATCCAATCCCCAAAAATATACCCAAATGAAAGATATCAATCTCCCACCAACAGCACTATGGCATTCTTTGTTTTTCCAATTTTATTTCCTAATAAATACAATACATAAAATAACCAATTTAACTTTCAAAAAACATATCCAGTCCCCCAAAATATACGCAAACCTGGACGTTGATCTTTTATCAACAGTGCTATCACAATTGAAATCAATATCCACAGAAGTCTTTTGTTCCCTTCCCTCCCCACAGTCTCCAACAGTTTCTTAATGCTTCTGTCAATGCCAAGCCCCTTTTCTCCTAGAGCTCTGCATAACACAGATCTTCATTATCTTCTTCTCACCTCTGCTTTTCACCTCCAAATTCATTCTAAATTCATTTAGGAAAATTAACTCAAATTAAGGGTTCACTTTAGTGGGGAGCATTTTAAACTTATCTAGCAAATAGAGAGAGTCCTTTTTTTCTTTCCTTTTTTTTAAACGTGCTGAAAGATGGACCGATTTCTGCATCAGGAATGGGAACTGAGAGGCAAGAAGGGAAGAACATACAAGAAGGTTTTACTGTAGCAATTAGGCAGAGCTCCACAAGAGCATTCCTGCCTCAGGACTATGAGGCATGTTACAGCCCCAAGGGGACACGCTCCTTGGAGGGAAATGCTGTTCTTTTTCAATGTCACGTTAAAATGCTGAAACTGGTACGCAGCAATTGGCAATGTTAATTGGGAAGGGAAGCAGATATATAGGAGAAGGTAATCGCATAGATCTACTTTAAATAATAGTAAATAATGCTTATTCATTTCTTCTTTTAGTTCCCTTGGCCTCTTGTTGGCTAAACCAGTATGTTAAGCAATTCTGGCTATTTTCCTCTCTATAAATTTTGTACAAAACATTAGACTATGGGGGCTTATAGCCTCCATTATTTGTTAGAATAGGGGTGAGAATGCAGTAGCTTGATCCCATAAACTCAGTATCTGCTTGAAGGCATAGAAGGTGCTGAAAACATAAACTTTATTAGCCTCATTTTACTATTCTTGCTGACTTTGAGAACAGGCTGTTTTCACTGCCAACAGACATTATGGTCTAACTCCTTCCTGTTGGGGATGCCTTACAAAGAAGTTTCTGCATCTTTCAAACCTGCTACTTACCCTGAATACTTCTCCATCATGCAACAAAGGTAGATTTGAGAAGGAAGAGTGTAAAATGTGTAAGAACTATGTAATAGAACTACTAAAGGGGAAAATAGCACATGGTAGCATATGTTTTCTGTCATTCTGTGAGACCTGCATTTTGTATTTTCAGTTACCCTAGCATTTGAGTTCAGATTGTTTCTCAGTTTAATATATTGGATAAAATATGGGTGTTGGGGGTTTGTTTTTTTCCAGGAATGATTTATCCCAGTCCATCATGATTTAGTCCCATGCTTCACTGACTTCTGAAATGTACTTTAGAGAACAGTTATTGACCAGATTCCATTTTCTCTTACACTGTCAGCTTGACTCTAAACAACTTCTAGCCTTACTCTTTCTCACATATTTTATAGACTGCTGTACATATTCATCTTCTCTTTCTTATTTACTTACAAGTAATGTCTTTTTAGTGTATTTATGGTGGATGGATTATATTCAGTTCAGTTCTTAGGAGATCTAACAGAATGACGTTTGATAGATGAGTTTACAAACTTTTTGATTACTGATGCTGATTTTTGCGTAAGATATTTGAATAAAATAGCATAAATAAGTCTCACTTGATATAATTTCTATATGCTATAAAATTGCTCTGTGTACAATGTCATTTCAATACTGTTCAATTTTTAAAATATACCATTGACATTTTTAAATAAATTATATTTGTTCATTTTGGAATGCTGCTTCTGTATTGCATGGTTTTTGAACAGTTAAAGCCAATGGCTTGTACCACTTGTTGTTTTAACCCATTTTAATGGTCATGGTTGACAGCAGATTATAGCTACTTCTGAATAAAATGACGTACTGTAATTTAAAAATGCAGTAGATATTTCCCATGTACATGGTAAAGTATTTTACCAATCATTCTAATGCTCTTGACTGAAGGAAGTTACTGTATAAAATATATGTGTTCAAGGTAGCTTAATTAGTGCATTAACTTCAGTGTCATCAGCCTTCTGATCTGAGCTAAACACAACTGAATGTCTGATATAACTAAGTTTAATAGGCCGTCCTACCTATATGTAGAAACCTTGTTTCTTCTTATCATCTCTGTAACCTGACATGTTCCAATTTTGCTTCAGGTTCAATAACATTTAGAAGGAAAGAGGAGGAGATTCCAGGATGTGGGATTTTTTGTATGAAGTCCTGGAAGATTAGGGCAGACACAGGACAGGAAATCAACTTGGTGGTGAAAACCCATCCTATCCTCCTGCAAGTAGTAAATGAAAAAGTTTATCTTTTAGATGGTGTATGCATCAGACACTGTAACGTAGCAGTTAAATTCAGGATTGTAAAAACGTCTCTACACGTGCTCCCGAGGGGGAGCGGGGCACTTTAGAGTGGCTCCAAGAGCCGCTCTAATTAAAGCACCTGCAGCGTCACGTGTGTTCAGCATCCTGCACTTTAGGATGGTGGTAGGAGTGTTTTAACTAAAGTTTGTTCGACGAGGCTGCTGGAGTGTTTTAATTGGCATGCTCTGATAGACTCGATTAATTGAGTCTGCTGTGACATCTGCTAATCAGAGCAGACATCGGGCACATGTATAGATGCCCTAAATTGGTTTGAGTAGGCAAGTAACTGCCCTTTTTTTTGTCCTCTCTCTTTCCCCAAACTGTTAAATAGAGTCTGTTTAACCTTCTTTCAGGTTGCCTTTTTAAGGAGGAAAGAAATAGATCTTTTATATTTGTTAACTAAAATCGTTTCTCGTTGTCCTCCTGTGACAGGGTGTAAAGACCCTTTAAAGATTCAGAAGGGGCTTGGCAATGAGGTGAAGGTGCCCTGGGAGGATCTTCCACTGGGAGTGTGTAACAAAGCTCCTAGCTAACAGGCGGACACGGAGGCTGCTGCTACTGACACAAGCTGAAGAATCTTTGAGGCCTGAAGTGAAAGTGAGGTTATCTTCTTTTGATTCCCATTTTTGAAGGTAGTAGGCAGAGTGGCCCAAATGTTTTGTGTTAAAGGAGGACTCCAAAACAGACTTATTGTTTTGAACCGTGAAAGAGGTCTGGCTGCGACTTGGACTAAATCAGTTGGCAGAAGGCAGGACCAGCTCACACCCCCATTGCTTTCCTTTGCCTTTGAATTTAGTTATATCTCAGTCATTCTCTTTTCAGTAATTTGATGGTTTACACCATATAATAAGAATTGCTGTGTGTCATGTGCCCTGTCCTGGGTATTCATGAGAGACCTTCCAGTTTCTCTGTTTTAATGTTTATTTATCACCAGCCTGACTTATCAAATAACAAATTTAACATTTAAGGATATTTTCAATCCCCTAAAATATACTTAAAGATAGATATCTATCTTCCATCAACAGTGTTTCCTTAAGTCACAGCAGTGTCCAAAATCAGTATCCTGCTGCAATGCCCGCTGTTCAAAGGCAAATGTACAATGAAAGATCATGCAAAGTACAATAAATGAGCACAAGTATGTGTAACAAAATGGTTAAACGTGGTGTAGAGACACAAGAAGAAGAAGATGTCATAGTCCACAGGAGTCTTATGTTCTTTTCTTCTCTGCTTTTCAACCTCTGACAGTTCCTTTGTGTTTCCATTGCTGTTAAATTTTTGTGCTTCTTCATTTCTATATAATAATTCATCCCCTCTTCTGCCTCAGAACTCTGCATAATACAAATCTTGTTATCTTCTATTCATCACTTCTTTTACAGTTTAAATTTATTCAAAATTTGTTCTGTTAGCTCACAGGAATTTCATGTTCCTACAGTATTCAAAGTTTCTCAAAGTTTCTGATTTAGAGGTAGGAGAATTTTTTTTAAAAGTAAATTCTAAGAGCTTCCACCAAATAGTTTCATAGTTTCATAGTTTCTAGGGTCGGAAGGGACCTGAGCAGATCATCTAGTCCGACCCCCTGCCATGGCAGGAAGAGCACTGGGGTCAAATGACCCCAATAAGGTGGTCATCCAACCTCCTCTTAAAAACCCCCAGGGTGGGAGCCTGCACCACCTCACCTGGAAGCTGGTTCCAGACCCTAGCCGCCCTGACCGTGAAGTAGCGCCTCCTGATGTCCAAATGTCAAAGTAAGCATCTTTTTTTCCCCTTCTTCCCTGTAGAAGACCTTCCAGTTTCTAAACCTGAACTGGCTCTTTACTGACCAAATTATTTAAAGAGCTCTGCTACAGCTACAGAGAACTACAGGCAACATTCATGCCATGTGACAAGCCTGTCTTCTGGTACCTACCCCAAATTCTTTCCTTCTGAATCTGTGCTCTTCCTTCCAAAATCCATATAGGTTGGTATTCACTTGACATTCAGAGCTTGTCTCACTGGGCTTGTGTACTTTTCAGTGCATTGTGCCCCTGTTGGGGTAGACCTGAGCAAGCCCTGCGCATCTGCTCCCACATACATACTCCAAGCTTGAGAATATGCCAATGAGGATGCCCTGGAGTTCTCCAGAGGAGCTGCTGTCCAGCATGCTGGAGATCATCTTCTTGGGAATGGCTACAGAGGAAGCCCCAGCATCGAGAAATAGGAGCTAAACACTTTGGCAGGTGTGCTACATGGTAAATCCTGCATCCTTCTCAAGTGCCATTTTGTTCACCCTTCCCTGCCCAGCCCGTTGCCTTGCTTTCTGCTCCCTGTACAATCTGTTTGCTCTGCTTTCCTCTCTCTGTCTTCCAATCTGCCACTGTATTTCTTGCTCCCTCTTCTATCTGCTGTGTGCCACTCTCAGAAGTTGCCTATGCCATTTGTTATATGCATTTCATGTGTTGGCCACCCTTGCTCCAGAGTTTTTTGGGTTTGAACCATGCCTGGGGAAGTGGGTGGGGGGGGGTTGGGAGCAGCTTGGGTGGGACATGCTGCTGCCAAAGTGTAGACATTCCCATCATTTTATGCTCTTAGAATTTCCCTATAGCTAAGATTTTTCACAACTTTGATCAATTCTGGAGTCTGCTTTCACCTCCTAGGATATGTACATGCTGTTTCACTTTAAATCATGGAAAAAGAAAGACCTGGAGAAATATCTGTTTTTAGTTGATGGTAATGTTTTGTCTTGTGCTCAGGGCCCCAAAGCTAACATGTCACATATTAAGACTGTTCAAAATATTTTTCTTTCTCCTCTTCAAACATCATTCCATGAATTGCCATTTTACTGTGGAAACAACTAATCAGCAAAATTCTGAATTATCTGAAAAAGAAAAAAAAAAATATATAAATTAATCCAGGCCATAATTATTGCTTTAGAAATTATTACTTGGTGCATATATTTTGGATGGCTAACTGAAGCTAGGTTAGCTGATCTGTCACATGGGATGTTATTGCAAAGGAAGAGTTAAGGAAATCACTCTATTATGAAATTGTCTCATGTTTTGGGCACAGCCACAAGGAAAGATCGTTTTGAATTAGCTTGCTACAATAGCTTTCCATAACTGTATATATCTACTTCAGAAAGCTTCATCTCAGATGTGAGTTTGGTGCAGAAGCTGTAACTTATATTTCAGCTTGTACAAGGGGATTATTTTACATTTGAATTGTAAAAGATCTTCATACCCATAGATACCATTAGTCACGCAACTCCCATTAACTTTCAGTGGTGTTTAACAGCCCTTCCTGTGGTATAAAATGTTCACCAAATATATTGGGTTTGGACTGTTGTTCCCTATTCACTGATCTACTGCATTTGTTCCATAGTTCATGTCCATTACGTGCTTGTGGCTATTATGTGCTACTACAGTGAGAAAAAGTCTTAGTGCTGCCTATGCAAGGACATTTAAGCTAGGCTAACTGTTAGAAAATATGGCTATATCTTAAAGAAATGGCTCATGAAAGGGGACGGTCTACTGGTAATGACCTAAAGAGTTTATTCTTTTTCTCACTTATGTACTTAGGAAATTTGGTGTCTGTTTGTGAGGGAGTGAAGAGGCGGGCCAGATCGGAGGCTTCCCGCCCCGGCGCAGCAGCGCTGAACTCACTCCCACACGCCCGAAATGCTGGGCAACCCCCTACCATCTGCAGGTGCGGGGAAGTAGGTGTGGCCCGGGCGGCAAGGACCAGCGTAAGAGGGACGCTGGCGTCCGGAAGAAGGGAGGCGGAGCCGGAAGGAAGCCAGGCGGCTGCAGCGGCGAGAGGAAGCTGCGGCGAGTGGAACGAAACTGTCCGGAGGCGCTGTCGAACCTGATGGGGTAAGCCAAAGCCTCCACAGGGCAGGGAAGCAGGGATGACGGGTCCCAGTGAAGACCTGGGCTGTGCAGCGCGGCTAAGAACGGCGGGACCCGGCAGGAGCCGGGAGCTGTATAGTTTGGAATAGAGGGGCACTCTCTACAGGAGAAGAG
>NW_017728998.1:27308423-27316529 GCF_001723915.1 Gavialis gangeticus | reverse complement strand
GGCGTATCAAGTGCGTACAGGCTGAGAGGAGGGACCTGTAGTGATTGGAAACGCTGTGGGTGAGGCGTGTGAGAAGGCGGGTGCGGCATTGGACACGCCGAGCCCGCACAGTTATTCATAGCCCTGGCCCTGTGTCTAAGTACAGAAAGCCAAAAAACCAGAGGCTGAATCATTTCAATCTTCACCGGTTAGTGTAAGCTGCATAGATTGAACTGATAAACAAGTGTATATTCATTGTAATGCTGGAAATGCAGCCACATGCCTGCAGTGGCTCAGGCCAGAAGCTAGGGGGTGCTAGAACATGCCTCCCTGCTTGCCTGGAGTAGACAGCTTGGGCCAAACCTAGCCCAACCACCCTGGCGGGGGGAGGTGCAAAGCATCCTGGGATGCTGAGGGACTATGAGTTGACTTGAATTTGGAGCAGACCTGGGACAGAAGTTCAATAAACCGATTTAAACTAAATCAGTTAACTCTGATACTTAACATCCATCCAGATTTATCTTAAACTAGTTTCAACCATTTTGAAAGCAGTTGATGTGCACTGAACTTTTGTTGTGTTACGGATCTGAACCAATTTCTGATCACTTATACTGATTTTTGTGTAACTTCTGTCACTAGCCTATAAGATCTTGTAACCTGATTTCTAGTCAGAGTTTGACTTCAGTTCAGCTGTAAGAGAAGACTACAAGACAAATTCTAAAAATTCAAATAATTGTTTTCCTCAGGCTTCATGAACATTTTATACCATCGATTGATCATTAAAACTAACAACGCAATTAAGACCTGTCTGGAAAAGAGAGCTGTAATCAATTTTTTAGTTGATCATTCCATAGCCCTTTGAAGGTAACGGAAATCTTTCCATAGACTTACAGCTTTAGATCATACCCAAACAACATTTTTTTTTCAGTCTTTCCATGTTTTTTTTCCTTTTTTAATTATGTAAATATATTTATTTATTTGATCCAGTAGTTGGTGCTTGCTTTTCTTTATAGAAGTTGGTTTGCTGTTGAGAAATTGGTTCTGGCTGATTGCACTTGTATTGCCATGGAAACCACCTTTTCAGTATTACAAGTATACTGTGTGTCACTTTTAAAGTTTGAGCCATAACTTTTTAGAATGGGCCACAGCATTAGGCCATTGGGGGAGACTCTGAATGGCTAAGCTAGTGGTTATTTTTAATTGTGAGAATTTTAGCAGATGGCTGACACTTCTGGTTGTGTAGCTTCAAATTTGAATAAGTTTCTAGTTATAATTTCTGAACTTTCTATTTGTACAGATAATCAATACATAATTAAAGTGAGAAATCAATCTTGATAAGATGCTGGCTCATAAGCAGCAGAAGAGGAAGTGTACCATTTGAAGCCCAGTGCATGCTAAAATTGAAAACTGATTAAAATGTTTTTTATCATAAACGAAGACCTAGAACAAAAAGTGTAGTAATAAAAATAGCAGCAATCCCCCTTATCTTACAGTTTTGTTAAATGGGCAGTATTAGCAGTGTTTAGTAGCACTCATACAAAAGATAAACCCAATAAAGGAAAACATTTTGTATGTCCTTGTAACGCAGAATATCATTAATATGATTTAAATACGCCTAGTTGCTTAGATAGTGTATGAAGTGCTTGCTGACTCAGCCAACAGAAGGGGAAACCAATGCATTGATTTAACTTAATCAATTACTAGCATTACTTACAGATAAATTGGTAGTTTCAGACAGTAGCTTGCAGTCAGTTCATGCAGTTAAAATCAAAGAACATTAATAAGTCAGTCTTTGAATTAAAATAAATAATAATACTATTGAGAGAAATTAACCAACTAAAAAACCAAGTAAATAAAACAAGTAAATAGCCAACATGTTCTTGTCAAGAGCAAATGCCAAACCAATCTTAAGTCCTTCTTTGACAGGAAACCGGACTATTGGATAATGGGAAAGCAGTAAATGTGATGTATTTGCCACAAGTAAGACTTGTGGCATAGTCCCCTTTGGCATCCTTATGAACAGACTTGGGAACATTTTGCTAGATGAAATCACCATACCATGAATGTCCAGCTGCTTGGGAAACTGCTCAGAGAGTAGTTATCAATGCTTTGCAGTCAAATGGGGGGACAGTTTGAGTGAAGTTGCACAGGACTCTGAGCCTAGTTCTAGTGAACAATTTCCTCGGGGGCTTGGAGAACAGAGTAGTGAGTACACTTGTAAAATTTGTGTGAAGCCAAACTGGGAGAAGGTACAAGAACTTTGGAAGGTATGATTCAAAATTCTATTGAAAAGTGAAGAAATAATGTGCAAAAAACTGTTTGAAAAGGAGAAATCAAATGCATGTATACAAAATATGGAATTGAAAGGCAGCACTACAGCAGAAAAGAATCTGGAAGTGATTGGTGACTGTGCTCCGCAATGTGATGCTATTGCAAAAAAAAAAACATGTGTGTGTGTGTATATAAATATATATACATATGTGTATATATACACGTGTGTGTGTGTGTGTGTATATATGTGTGTATATATATGTATGTGTGTGTATATATATTAAAAGATGAGGACTGTTTGAAAAAATTGAGTTCGTTGATCTAGGAAGGAGACTACTTAGAGAAGTCTTGACATTCCTGCGATATCTAAAGGTTGTTAAAATGGGGATGGTGATGGATTATTCTCTGTTTGTGGGGAAAAGGACAATAATAAATTGGCTTAATTTGCAAAGAAGGAAGGCTTAGATTAGGTATTAAGAAAAGAATATTCTACTGAATTGTGAAGTACTAGAGCAAGCTCCCCGTAGAGGTTATGGAATCATCTTCACTGGAGGTTTGGAGAACAAGTTAGATAAATGTGTTAGGGATGATCTAGGTATACTTGATCTTACTTCAGTACAGGGAGAGGGAATACATGATCTCTTGAGATCCCTTCTATCTCTAAATTTACTTTAAGTGTGATCAGATAAACAATATAATATTTGGTGCCTAGGGCTCAATACACAATTTTCACTATTAATCTTCCCTTCCTGTACCTGAAAATCCCAGGTGGATCACCTGAGAAATGTGCTCACTTTTCACTGTGTCGTTTCTGGAAGTATGTGAAAAAATATATGTAATGTCTTTTAAAAATCTGGCATAGGAAAGCAAGTAGGACAGCACTGGGGAAAATTTCAGGAAGAAGGTGTGTGGTGAAACGGAAGGAAAGATAGAGTAGATCTAGGGATACTGCTATTCTCCTTTGCCTAATAAATGTCCTTGTTTGGTGTTAAAAGAAACTGACTCTTACTGTGACTTTGTGCTATGGCACATGACAACGTGATTGGTGCAGCTTTGTCAAGATCAATTTATCTGTGTGCAAGTTGAGTTTATGAGAATTAAGTAGACTAGCAGTAATTGTGCAAGGTTCTCTTTGAGAAACGGTTTAATACCTATGGGAAATACAAAAGGAAAAACGTATTTCTCTGCCCTCCTGGATATTATCAGGAGTTTGGATGAGGTCAGCTGAAGTTAGTCCTTAAATTAAACCTTGCTGCCTTTCTTCAGGTCTTCCCTATTTATTTTATTTTCTCTTTTTCCCTTTGTATCATTTGTACTGAGGAGAATAATAGATAGACAATATTACCAGTGAAAGAATAGGCCCTGTATGATTACAGACCTCAGTAGCAGTACACTTTTGATTCCTTTTCCTATACTTGTTTGTGATGTTAGTACAATTTCAGCATTTAAAACTGAAGAGCCTGTTAGCTTATTGAGAATCACAGTAGCACTATGTCTCAGAAAAGTACTACCCTGCTGTAGTATGCATGCAGGAGTGGCGTGGGTTATACGAGATGTGATGTTTTACTTTAACACTTTCATATGCGAGTTGAGTTGACTATAGATTTTCCAATGGAACATTTTTTGTTGAAAAATATTTTTGCCAAACAAGAAAATGTCATATAGAAATGAATTATTTAAAAAAGATTCTGGTTTCAAATCAAATCAAAACAAGATACTAGATTATTTCAAACAACTTTAATGAAAAATTATTAGGTAAGAACTGAATACAAAATAAAGTATTTAAATTATGGAAAAATATTTTCTATTTGTGAGAAATATTGAATGTTTCATGTTATATTATAGTTTTCAAGAGATTATTTATGTATATAAATATTTATTTGTAATATCATAATTTTTCTAAACAGTGATGTTTAAAAAAATCACAGAAACCAGTTTTGAAGCTGGGGAGAATATACAGATCTTATCAGAAACAATAAATCCATCTTACAATGAGAAAATATGAGAGAATGGCACCACAATTTCAAAATTTTCCTTGGATAACTAATGGTAGTCTACAAAAACATGGCATATTTAACTTTAAATTCTTTCATTCTCTTCACTCCTGTGACTGTACTTTCAGGAACAGCTGAAATGTTTATAGCAAGCTTGCTGAAACCCTCGAGTTAGCAAAAATCTTTTCATCTTGTTTATTCTGGGGGCGAAAAGCATTAACTTTTCATTTAAAACAGAAATTGAATCTGTTTACAAAATTTCTGCAACCATGTTTTTACAAAATATTTGTAGAAAATGAAAACAAATGATTTTGTTTTAAATTTTTTTCATGAAAAAACACATTTCTTCATAAATGAAAGACAAAGTCCTATGGAAAATATCTGGCATTTTCTACCAGCTCTAGAAAACAAACATAAATTTATTCTATGATTGTTTCCCCCCATATTTGCAAATGCGTACAAAGGTGCTTAACATTAAAATCTTGGATGGTCCCACTGAAGTAAAATAAGTCTGCAAATACTACAATAACTTATATAGGGTTATCATATCACATGCACCTTTATATAAGAAGAACAAATCTAGTTTCTTCTCTAGACAATTTATAATTTATACCAATTACATACCTGTAAACAACATTTTTTTTGTGTGTTTTACCCAACTGTGTTTCTAATTGAGGGACTTCAATCACCCTGACATAGGCTGGGAGGGCAATACAGCTGTGCATAGGCAATCCAGGAAGTTTTTGGAGTGTTGGGGACAACTTCCTGGTGCAAGTGCTGGAGCAGTCAATTAGGGGCCGTGCTCTTCTTGACCTGCTGCTTACAAACAGGGAAGAATTCGTAGGGAATGTACCTGTTGCTGGTAAGGTTTTGGCCCCCTTTTTGCCCCCCAGTGACATCAGGGTGAGATCCGGTTTTGGTGCCACCTAGATGGTTCGAGCGCTGCCCCTTCTCACCTGTCTCATCTTTGATGTTGTTGAGGAGGCGGTTCCCTGTTGGTAACCCAAAGGGGTCTCAGCCCTGGGATGTCTTTGTGGGGCTCCAAACATCCCCTTTACCCCGCTCTTACTATGTCCTTAGCCTGGGTAGATGCTTTTCCCTGCAGGTCTTCCCACACTGCCTGTCTTGAAAGGGATGGGTCTTCCTGGCCATCAATCTTCAGGGGTCCACCCCTTGTCTCCAGGTCAGCTTCCCCTCTCCTGGGAAATTAAACCTTCCCTGTCCTGGGCCAAACTGTAACTCAACAGAAAACAACAGGCTTCTTCTAGCGGGGATCCCAAGATTCTCTCTCCCTGGGCCCTCAATCCCTTGGGGAAACTCTTCTATCCCCTTTATCTTAGTAGGGTACAGGCAACTGTCCTGTGCCCAGCCTCTACCATCTCTTCTGGCATCACTTCCCCAGGGCCCAGCTGACCCGTGATCCAGTTGTCCTGGTCTTTCCAGCCTGCTTCATCTACTTCCCCCTTCTGGGTGCTCAGAATCTCCTGTGCTCTGCCCACTACAGGGCTGTCTGGGGATGCTTGTGGACTTGAGGAGCCATCACCAACCATGGCGCCCAAGCTCCTGGTCAGAGCCCTGCTGCTCCCTGGCAGTGTCCCTTGTGGCTTCTTCCCCCTCAGTGGGGCTCCCCTGCCCCTGTCGGCCCCTGAGGCTGCCCTCTGCCTCACTGGTCTGGGTCCTCCGGCAGGCACCTGGCTCCTTCTTGGTGTGGCTGGAGTTGGAGCCTACTGGCTCTGCAGCTGACGTCTCCAAGCTGGTGTTCTGCTCCTTACTTCCTGGCACCACCTCAGCTGAATCCCCAGCTGCCTTTTGAGCAGCCCACGCTGCTTGGAAGCCATGCCCCAGGCGTTTGCCAATCCTCAGGCTCAGTCAGCTGCAGAACTGCTGAGCCTGTGTCAGCACCTCCTTCCAGTTGCTGCTCATCCTAGCTCCTAAGGTAAGTGCCAGGGCACATCTGGGCCATGCTGGGGGGGCTTTTGCCTCCCCTCTCACAGTACTAGTAGATGGCAAATTGGGCAGAAGTGACCACAAGATGATTGAGTTCAGGATTCTTAGGAAAGGAAGGATGGAGAGCAGCAGAGGGACTTCAGAAAAGCAGACTTCGACTCACTCAGGGAACTCATGGGCAGGATCCCCTGGGAAGCCAGTCTCAGCGGAAGAGGAGTCCAGGAAAGCTGGCTGTACTTTAAAGAAGCCTTACTGAGAGTGCAGGAACAAACCCTCCCAATGCGCAGGAAGACTAGCAAGTATGGCATAAGACCAGCTTAGCTTAGTAGTGAACTCTTCAGTAAAGTAAATCACAAGAAGGAAGCTTATAAGAAGTGGAAACTTTGACAAAAAGTAGGGAGAAGTATAAGAGCATTGCTTAGCCATGCACGGGTGTAGTCAGAAAGGCCAAAGTACAGTTGGAGTTGCAGCTAGCAAGAGATGTGAAGAGTAACAGGAAGGGTTTTTACAAGTGTATCAGTAACAAGAGGAGGATCAGGGAAAGTGTGGGTCCCTTACAGAATGGAAGAGGCAACCTGGTGACAGAGGATGCAAAAAAGTCTGAAGTGCTCAATGCCTTTTTCAACTTAGTCTTCAAAGTCAAGGTCAACTCCCAGACAGCTGCATTGGGCAGCACAGTTTGGGGAGGAGATGACCAGCCAACAGTGGCAAAAGAACAGGTTAGGGACTATTTATAAAAGCTTGTACAAGTCCATGGGGCCAGATGGGATGCACTTAAGGGTGGTGAAGGAGTTGGCTGATGTGAGTGCAGGGCCACTGGCTATCACTGAAAACTCATGGCAATCAGAAGAGGTCCTAGATAAATGGCAAATGGCAAATATAGTACCCATATTTAAGAAAGGGAAAAAAGGAGGATCCAGGGGATTACAGACCAATGTTCTCTCTAAGGAGTAGCGGTTTGTGAGCATGCTGTTTCGGTCAGTGAGCGCCCTGCTTTGGTCCCACCTCCCCCTTTTGGTGCGGCATGGGACACTTAGTGAAGGTAAGCTCCTCACTCCTCACCCGGGGCAGGCAGTAGGGACTGGGGTCTGGGGTCTGGCGCTGGCTCCGCTGGCTCCGGGGAACTGCTCCAATCCCCCACATCACCTTGGGGAGTGAGGAGGCATGTGGTGTCAGGGCTGGGGAGTGGAGCACTTCCCCGGAGCCAGAAGAGCCCACGGAGCAGTTCTTCAGAGCCGGAAGAGCCTCATTCGGGGCAGGCAGCAGCTCCTCCCTGAGGTGAGGCAAGGCAGGGATGGAAGCTGGAGCTGGGGGCTGGCTCCAGCTCCACTGGCTCCAGGGAACTGCTTCATGGATTCTGCTGGCTCTGGGGAAGTACTCTCCACTCCCCAGCCCTGACAGTATATGCCTCCTCGCTCCCCAAGCCAATGCAGGGGAGCGGAGCAGTTCCCTGGAGCCAGCGGAGCCTGCGCCAGGCCCCAGCTGCAGTTCCCATTCCTGCCTTTGCCTTGCCTCAGGAAGGAGCTTACCTTTGGTAAGTGTCCCACACTGCAGCCCAGCTCCTCTCTCAGTGGGTGAATGGCCTTAAAAAGTTTGTGTGCAGCAAGTCTTTTACTTGTGCGTAGCTGTGTATGTGCACACCTTAGAGGGAGCCTTGCTACAGACCAGTCAGCTTCACCTCAGTTCCTGGAAAAATCATGGCTCAGTTCCTCAAGGAATCCATTTCTAAGCACTTGGAGGGATAAGGAGGTGAATAGGAAGAGTCAGCATGGATTTGCCAATAACAAGTCATGCCTGATCAACCTCATTTTCTTCTATGATGAGATGATTGGCTCTGTGGATGCCGGGAGACCAGTGAATATGATATACCTTGGTTTTAGCAAGGCTTTTGATACAGTCTCCCACAACATTCTCA
>NW_017728998.1:27290906-27303423 GCF_001723915.1 Gavialis gangeticus | reverse complement strand
TATTCTCATAGGCACGCTAAGGAAGTATGGGCTGAATAAATGGACTGTAAGGTGGATAGAAAGCTGGCTGAAGCATAAGGCTTAGAGGGTAGTAATCAATGGCTCAATGTTTATCTGGCAGCCGGTATCAAGTGGAGTGCCCCAGGAGTTGGTCCGGGGGCCAGTTTTGTTCTATATCTTCATCAACGACCTGGAAGATGGCATAGAGAGCACCCTCACCCAGTTTGTAGATGACACCAAGCTGGAGAGAATAGTAGGTATGCTGAAGGGTAGGGCTAGGATTCAGAGTGACCAAGATTGGGCCAAAAGAAATCTCATGAGGTTCTACAAGGACAAGTGAAAAGTTTTGCACTTAGGACGGAACAATCCCATGCACTAGTACAGGCTTGGGGGCTGACTGGCTGGGCAGCAGCTCTGCAGAAAAGGACCTGGAGGTTAGAGTGGACAATAAACGGAATTTGAGCCAACAGTGTGCCCCAGTTGCCAAGAAGGCTAACAGCGTTCTGGGCTCCATCAGTAGGAATGTTGCCAGCAGGTCAAGGGAAATGATTATTCTCTTTTATTCAGCACTGGTGAGGCTACTTCTGGAGTACTGTGTTCAGTTTTGGGCTCCCCAGTACAGAAAGGATGTGGACAAATTGGAGAGAGTCCAATGGAGGGCAAGAAAAATGGTGAGGAGACTGGGGCACATGACTTCTGAGGAGTGGATGAGGGAACTAGACTTATTTAGTCTAGAGAAGAAAAGACTGAGGGGGGATTTAATAGCAGCCTTAAACTACCTAAAGGGAGGGTTCAAAAGAAGATAGACAGTGGTGACAGATAACAGAACAATGAGCAATGGTCTCAAGTTGCAGCAAGGGAAGTTTAAGTTGGATATTAGGAAGAAGTTTCTCACTATGAGGGTAGTAAAACAGTGGAGCAGGTAGCCCAGAGAGGTTGTGGACTCTCCATCCTTGGATGTTTTTAAGACCTGGCTAGACAAAGTCTTGGCTGGGATGATTTAGTTTGGAGTGGTCCTGCTTTGAGCAAGGGGTTGGACTAGATGACCTCCTGAGGTGCCTCCCAACCCTAATTTTCTAGGAATCAAATGTGGCCCCATAGGAATCAAATGTGGCTTAACAGACTTAAGTTCCATTTTTGTCTCTGCCACAGAGGTACCTGGTATTTGTGCAGAGTATAGTACAGCTATAGAGGTAAGTAGGACAATGAACTAAAACAAATTGATGAAAATAACATCAGCGCATGTGAACTGAAGGGGCCAGAATGTCATCAAGAGTATATCAATTTGTTACAGAAAGTAGATTTGCTTTAACAGGGGGCCAATGTTCAATTTGATATTGGCTATTTTGGCTGTTAGTGGCAGAAACGATTTTAACTTCATGCCACAGAGGTTTTCTTAATTCTTATGCAAAACATTTTAAATTCTTGGGTGTGGCTGTATTTGAACTGTGCCTAGAACAATGGTTGGTTGGATCTTGGTTGGTTCATAAGCAATATCATAATGACCATTGAACATGACTAATTATGATTAGTAAAATAAAATAGAAGTTAGATTGCTCAGAGGTGCATGAAATATATGCAATATCTAAAACATGAAAAATGGATTTTAATACATTAAAATATACGCAAAGATTTAGGAGAGGCATTTTTGTTTAAAATGTACAAAGCCCTATCGTCAAAGTAAAACAGTGAGTTTTTTAACAGAAGCTATTGCATTTTATATACAACTGGGACTCAAACATTAGGAAAGTAATGTTCATGTATGCCTAAGCCTTGATACAAATTACATGACAACACTTCAGTTTGATTTAAAAAAAAGCCTAAAGTGCTGGTGGTGTATAGTGTAAACAGCACTACAATATATTATGCTTTGTGTACAGCATATTTGATATGATGCCCTCCAAATGACGCCACTTCTGTCATCCTTTATGTATAATTGACTTTTAGCATTAATAAAACATGTTATTTCACATTATTTAATAAACTTCAATTCTGGCATTTTACACTCCTTCTTAAAGTAGTATTAAACTTGGTCAAATGATTGATCTTGGAAATCACAATAATAGCATTTACACAAAGTAAACATTTAGATTATTAGTTTACAGTTAGAGGTAGTAGTTAAAGCTTATAGAAGTGTTTAAAAATTGAGGGCAAAATTCTCTCCAGTCTTCGTGTCTGATTTCATCTCCAATGTTCGGTCCTCTCTACATATGTAGTTTTCTCAATATCAGTAGGAAGTCCTAGCTTGAAATAAAAGCTCTACTACTTTTTCTTGGCTTGACACTTAAAAACAACATTTTCAAATGTTGTTGCCTACTGCAGGATGTCCATATTTCCATCATCATTGCCAGTCTCTTGCAGCTGAGGATCATTGTCTTATATGTGGGTCTGAAGATGACTGATGAGGCCAATTGGGAGCAAAAGGCTCTGGTACAGCTTGAGCAAATGTTTCTGTGCAGGGTGGGTGGCCCTGGATTCTTGTTTTGGGTCATGACACACTGTTGCTGTTGTTCCCATTTTTCCATCTCCTGTTGTCATAAGATTTGTACTGAAATCCTTGCAGCAGACTCTTTCTCCATTTGGTTCAGTCCAGGATCATAGGCTTCCATGAATTGATGCTGATGTTACTTCTCCAACAAATTGAGATGTCTCTTATACATTGTCCGTGTTTCAGTTCTATATAGTAAGGTGCAGGGATCATGACTGCTTGATAAACCATGAGCTTGGTTTTGGATCCAGTGTTGTGATCTTCAAACACCTATTTCCTTAGGTGTCTGAAGGCTGCACTTGCACATTTGAGGCAATGTTGGATTTCTTCATTGATGTCAGCCTTCTGTGCGAGTTGGCTTCCAAGGTTTGGGAAATGCTCAACATTCTCCAGAGTCTCACTGTGAATCTGAATTACTGGAGCTGGGGACAGCTCATTAAGAGCTTGTTGATGGAGGACCTTAGTCTTCTGAATGTTAGGTGTCAGTCACATTGACTTGCATGCTTTGGTAAACATACCAACAGTTGCCTGAAGGTCTGCTTTTGAGTGGGCACAGACTACAGCATCATCAGTGTACTGGAGCTTGATGATTGAGGTTGGGGTATTCTTGGTTTTGGCTTGGAGTCAGCTAAGATTTAAACAGTTTACCATCCATTCAGCAGTTTGACTCCACTCTGGCTGGAAGCTTGTTGGTAGTCAGATGTTGTATTGCAGTAAGAAATATTGAGAAGAGTGTTGGAGTGCTGACATAGCCTTGCTTAACTCTTGCCTTAACCTCAAAGAGATCTGTGATAGATCTGATAACTGAGAACCACCACTCGCATATCATCATGGAGCAGACAAAGAATGGTGTGATGTATTTTGGTGGGCATCACTACTTCAGAAGGATCCTCCACAGTGCTTCTCAGATGACAGTGTTTAAGGCTTTTGTGATGTCAAAAAGGCCATGTAGAGAGGTTTATGATGTTCCCAGCATTTTTCCTGCAGTTGGTGAGCAGTGAAAATCATGTCAAGATGGTGCCTCTTGATCATGAAGATTGTGCTTGTGGATGCCCTAAACCCATAGTGAGATTCTGGGAGGAGCTCTCTTCAGAAAATGGAAAGAGACGGTTCAGGAGGGTTCTCTCACTGATCTTTCCTGTGGTGGACAGCAAGGTGAACTCTCTGTAAATTACAGATATCCAAACACAAATAAGTGGCCTTGTTTCAGATGTAAAACAATCAGAGGTAAAAAAATTTTCATGGGTGATCAGCATATCTGAAAATTAGGTCAGCTTATTTAGTAATATGGATTTTGGCCCATGTTCTGCCACAGGTATGCGTAAGAGGCCATGTCTAGTAATAGAACCTCTTACTGGTCCCTCACCCACTCAGACCAAGAACAATAAGGTGCCGGACCCAGGTGGCATCCCTGCAGAGGTCTTCAAAGCTGGTGGAACAGTACTAGTGCAAAATTTTACCAATTTCTCATCAAAATATGGGTTAATGAGGATGTTCCACCTGACTTAAAGAATGCCAACATTGTGACCATCTTCAAGAAAGGGGACAAGTTAGTACATGGGTGACTGGTGCTGCCTTAGTCAAGGGGGGCATGTGCTCGCCCTGCAACCAGTCCCACCAAGGAGGGGGGTGCCCCAGTGGCCAATCTTGCAGCCTGGGAGGGGGTCCCCCAATGGCCGATGTTGCTGCCCAGAGGGACCCCAGCAGCCAATCCCGTAATGGCCAATTGCTGTAGCCGATCAGTTTAGCTGCTTCCAGGAGTGGCTGCAGCTGCTTCTTGGAGTGGCTGCAGCAATTGGCTGGTGCTTGCAGGAGAAGCACCAGTGCTCCCATCTGCCTCCCACTGCCTATTGCCTAAGCGGAAAGCATGGCCAGTCAGATGGTGGACCGGTGCTCTCAGGCAGTGCACATGCACCCCATGCACCCCCTACGCATCGCCACTGAGTCAGTATGTGGGAACTACAGAGGCATTGCCCTCCTTTCAATTGTTGGGAAGATTCGTACTCACATACTTCTGAATTGCTTCCTCCCCCTTGCCACAGATGTCCTTCCAGAATTCCAGTATGGCTTTAGACCATCTTGGAGTACCACGGACATGATTTTTATTGCGTGACAGATCCAGGAGAAGTGTAGAGAGCAACACCGGGAGCTGTTTATGGCATTCATAGACCTAATCAAGGCCTTCAACTCCATCAGTTGTGAAGCCTTGTGGAAGCTGCTGGCTAGGTTTGATTGTCCACTGAAGTTTATCAGTGTCCTCAGTTAATTCCATTATAGGATGGCCTCCACAGTCCTTTTCAAGGGATCAAAGACGGATCCATTTACCATCCGTACTGGTGTCAAGCAGAGGTGTGTCATCACCCCAATCCTTTATTCCATCTACCTTGCTATCATTTTGATTCTCATCTGTGACTGCCTTCCTCCCAGAATTGGGTTTGATTATTGAATGGATGATCAGCTTTTCAACCTGAGGTGCCTTCACAGCAAAACAAAAGTTACCAAGACTGGCATCACCAACCTTCAGTACAGTGACAACTGTTATCCTCATGCATACTGAGACTGATCTGTAGTCCACCCTGACCTTTTCTCAGGTGCCTATCTTGGCCCGGGACTCTCCCTTAATATTGGGAAGACCAAGGTGCTCCATCAGCCTGACCCAGCACAATCTGCCCCCCTCCCCACACAAAGCATCATTGGTAGAGAACCCCTGGAAAATGTCAAGCATTTTCCATGCTTTGGCAGTCACCTTTCCCAGTCAGTCAGTCTTGATGTAGAAACTGAACATAGAATTCATTGTGCCAGTGTATCCTTCGGAAAGTTGCTTTGCTGTGTCTTTGCTGACTGAGATCTGCAGATGGAAACTAAGATCCTGATCTACAATGCAGTGGTTATCCCCACACTGTTCTATGGGTGTGAGACAAGGGTGACATATCAAATAGGGCTGTGCAAAATGGCTGTGTTTTGATTTGGTTTTGAATTTGGCCATTTCAGAGGACAGTGATTCATTTCAGTGTTTTGGATCACTGTCCTGTTTTGTTTTGGCTGAATCTGTTTTGAATTAGCTGCACGCTGCTGCCCAGCTGGGCAGGGCTTGGGGCCGGGGACTTGGGGTCCCAGCAGGGAGAAGGATGAGGCCGCGGGTGGCTTGTCTGGGGAAGAGGGAGGGCCACTGCCCTCTGTGCAGGTGAGGAGACCCCTGTGCAGATCTCTGATCCCTGTCACACTGGGTCATGGGGCAGGGAAGCAGCGCAGAGTGGTGAGCAAGCCAGCTGGTCCCTGCAGTGTGACTCAGCTCTGCAGGGAGCAGAGATCTGCATGGGGGTCTCCTCGCTGCTGCTGTTTTGGAGCCTTCTGTTTTGATTCAGATTTGGTGTTTTGGGTGCCGAAACGGCCTGAAACACCTCTGAAATGAAATGGCTGATGAAATTTTGCAAAGCCCTAATATCAAAGCCATCTTAAGCACCTGGAATGGTTCCATCAGAATTGCCTCAGGAACATCCTTTGCATTAGATGGGCAGACCACTGCACCAATGCCAGCATCCTCTCTGCAGCTAACACAAACAGTATTGAGGCAAAGATCATGAAATACCAAGTCCTCTGGGCTGGCCACTGTGTGCAGATAGCTGAGATTTGTCTCCCAAAGTAAATCCTAATCTCTCAGTTTAGTCAAGGTAAGAAGACCCATGGAGGACAGAGGAGTTGCTACAAGGACACCCTGAAAGCATACCTTAAGAAGGATGGCATCAACCCTACAAACAGGGCAGCACTGGCTGCGTAACAGGTCTCAATGACGCTGCATCATATATCAAGCTACAGCCCACTTGGAAGAGAACTGTCTTGCTCAGGAAGCTGAGAAACAGCAGAGGAGGAAGGAAAGTGTACAAAATTCTGGCCAACAGTTGTTGTTTCCCCACCACCCCAAGGCACCACTTGTCATATCTGTGGAAAAATGGGCAGAACATGGACTGGACTCCTTAGCCACTTTAAAACTCACCAGTAATCCCCCTCCCCCTGGAAGACATCAACCTCATATTGAAGAATGGCCAATGTACATTCTTCTTGTAAATTATATACGCAGCAATTCATAGAAGCAAGGCATTAGCTGTCTTTTGCATATTGAAGATTTTTGGGTTTGATCAAATCAGTTAATATTTCATTGGATTGAATCCTGAAGGTATAATATCAAAGTTTTAGTTCTCCTAGGCAAAGCTCAAATGAATAAATCTGCTTAATTCACCTTTATTAAAGAATGGCCTGGTCAAGCATATGTCTTTTTTTTTATTCTTATGGATGTTACTATTCAAAGAATCACCTTTGCCCTCCTGCTTTACACCTGCCCATTTTTATAAACTTATGACCTGACTCATGCAAACATATGGGTCCTGCTATGTTGATTATAAGGTTAATGCTGATGAGCGAATATAAATAGTGTGGCAGTGCACATTTGTGTGCTTGCCACTTTAAGGGCCTGAGCTGGTGGTGAGGCAGCCTGCAGGTGACTGCAGTGCCAATCAGGAGGGTCACATAGCTACCAGGAAGCCACTTGATTGGAGCAGGGCTATGCAACTGCAGGATAAGAGCAGGCCCTGAGCAGTAGAGTTGGCAGTTGCTGCAGGGGTGCTGCCACGACAGAGCTCTTCTGCTCCCAGGAACGTATGGAAGTTAAGGGTAGGAACTATGAGGATAGAGGAGGTTCCTAGGGACCCAGAGGGTCCCAAGCCTCAAGGAAAAGGCTATGGGCCTAAGGAAGACCTAGGTCGGCCTAGGGAAGGGGCTTATAGCTTGTGGGTCTACGCAGGGGCTAGGTAAGCCCATGATTAGAACTGGCAGGGGTGAGGCCAGAGGCTTAAGTGATCCCAGTTGAGTGAAGGGCTGCCTCATGTAATATTGCTGGGGCTCTAAGCAAGCCTAGTAAAAGGTAGAGCCCAGAGGGGGACCCCTGTTGAGAAAAAAGGAGTCAGTTGCTTGTAGGATTGGCTCAGGGCTCTCAACTGGCCCAAGCTGGGGCCAGGGCCAGAGTGGCCGAAGGGCAAGCATGCCCACCGCAAGGCCAGGGTGGCAGAGCCCTCGCATCCCAAGTAGCCAGAGAGTGGGTCCAGGCTTAGGTGAGTGAAGGTCTCTCATGGAAGAGAGCACTAACAAGTTGGTCACCAAGTAGGCTGGAATGACAGGGGCTAAAGCCCAGCCTCCTGATGGGAGGAATCCAGTAAAGGGGCCTGAGAGTAAAGGGACTGGTGATTGAGAGTAGGCCATGAGTTGGAGGCTGCAACAAAGTGCCTAGGACAGAGTAACCCATGTAGACCATCCAGGAGCCCAGTGAGGGAATAAGACCAGGACAGGTAGGTCTGCATTGGTCCTGGGGAATGACCTAAGACTACACCCTGCTGGGGAAGATGGTGTGTTGGGACTGCTAGTGACTGGGCAGTCCTCAGGAAATGCCACACCTGTGCCTTCCTAGTGAAAGGTGAGGATGGGGCACCAGAAAGCCTCAGCCACCACTGCCTTGTTGGTGACCCTGTGGGTGGGAAAAGCTAGGGGAGCACACCCAGACAGAAAAGCACCAGGCTTGGGCAACAGCACAGGAGTCAGGATGGCTTAAGGCCTGAGGAAATAAGTTGAGGGCCCAGTGAAAATTTTACCCTATATTTTTCACTGTCTGGTGTTCCTTGGAAGGTGATGGCATTAACTAGATCACTAATGCTTTTTCAACAATCCATGTAATTGGGTTAAAAAATTAAAATCTCTTTATAGGACTTCTTTCCAATTAGGAAGATTACAGGAATTTACAGGATCAACATAATTAGTATTGGATCAGTTCAAGGCATTCTTGTTTCTTTATGAAAAAAATTACCTAGAAATGCTTAATCTGTAAGCATTCATATAAATTCTTATTCCCTTATTTCTAGTTAGGGCTCTTTAACCAAGTGGAAAGAGCTGCCATTTAACATAATGAAAAAAAAAAAAATATATCATTTGGTTTGCTGGCAATAAAAAAAATAAAAAGAAACCATTTTTAGTGTCAACCAAAAATGGCAAAAAATCATTTTTTATTTTTTTTTTTGCATGCATTGGGAAGAAAAATGCATCTTGGGCTGTTTTTAAACATTTTCTTAGTTTGGCATCTTTCACAACGTGAAATTTGGAAATGAAGGATTAGATTCACATGGGGATTGGGGAGTCATTTCCAGAACTGAGCAAGAGGAGGTGGAAGCGATGTGTCTCATTTAGGATATTCCACCGGGATGAGGGAGACCTTAGGTTAAAAGCCTAACACTGCTTCATCAGAGCTGGAACTTGAAAGAGGGTTTCAGGCAACAAACAGACATTGTTTTTATTGAAGGATCAGCTGTGCTGGGTTGTGTACTGGCACAGCTATGGAGCCAAGTGCCTGGTCCTGACTTGGGTAACCTCATGGACTCCCCTTGCTCTGCTGCATGAAAGATGTGCCCAGGGCTGGAGAGCCGGGGTGGGGGGCGGTCTTGGCTGTTACGATTGTGCCAGAAGTGAACAGATATCCTCTGCAATAAAATGCAACAGACTGTTACAAGGAATCATTCACATCATTCTGTGAATCACACAAATGTTTTTGAGCATTTGGGGTGACAAGGGGCAAGGATATCTGTTTGCTCATGTTTAGCGCTGACAATTTTTTTTCTGGCATTCAGTCTTTCATCCCCCAAGAGTTTCCCTTACTTGCTGAACTGTAGGGTATTCTGGGGGGTGTTCTCCCCATCTCCATGTTCTGAAGCTTTTCTGCTACATACAAATATGGACTTTACTCTGTATGCGTGGTCTAACCAGCACACAACAGAATCATTCCTAGTGCCTAATAAACAGTTCACTTCTTTGTAGAAGGTGAGTAATCTAACAACTGGGCTGTGAGAAAGGGAGGCATCACCAGGAGCAGCATGTTTTGTTTGGGAAACATCAACACAGTTCACTCAACATTTCAATTTTTTTTGCTTCATCTGCAACCTATTTCTGAATTCAGTACAAATTTGTGAATAGTGTAAGTCATCTGGAGACTTCAGTTTTTAGTGAGTAAAGTATTCACCAAGGGGAAAAAATTGCTCAGCTCTAATCTGAAGGCACTTTCTTAATGCTGGGTCTGATTCTGGTACAATCGGAGATAAATTGGATGAAATGCCATTAAACTCAATGAATTTAAACTGTTGAAATGTTACTGTGAGGATATATCTATCCACTACAGAAAGAAACCTTAATTACTTATCTATTTCCATATCCAAACATAGGATTTTCATACACAATTTAATCTTCGACTTCTTTCTAGTCTGTTTTATTTGTGCCTCAATGGTAATATTTTTATTCCTTCACCAAGCATACCACCTGTAGGACTGCAGTGTATGTTTTTGTCAAAGGCATTTGTAACTGGAAAAAACCACCAGTATTCATTTTGAGGAGAAATTTGTTTCTGCGACATATGTATCAGGAAATAAAGCTGGTGAATCCAAATAGATTCTACATCAGTGTAAAAGAAACAGAGTAAAGAGAGACTATTATATGCAAAAGATATAAAGGTGGAAGAGTAGCTTAATATTTAGACTAACTACTTTTTCTTTCAAATAAACGAAGGGTTTTCCCTCTTTCTAATAAGTGCTTTTACACATTTGCTTAATTCTATTGTAGAGTAACTCCAGCAGATATTCTAAAAAGAGAAGTTTCTTTTGATAGCTTTGATGGTTTGTGCATTTTTTATACTTCATACCATGCAATATTTTAAAAAGATGGAGCTTACATGAGCAAGTTTATTTTTTAAATGTTATTTGTAGCCCTGTTATTGGGGGGAAGAAAGTGCACTAAAATCTCTACTGAAAGCAAATCAAATGTGACTGCATGTGCTTGCCAATTGTAGCTTGTTTTTCATTTTCTTAAACTACTAATCTCATAGTGCAGTGCTCATGTAGATTGTTTAAGGAAACAGATGACATATGTTGTAATACTAAACAAGCTGAAATATAGCCAGTGTAAAGACAGAAAGATTTTTTTTTTTTATTATTTTCAAGTGAAGCACACTACTAGGAAATAACTTATGGTGAGAAAGGAGGACACACGATGTGCTCTGGAGCTAGTAGGGCTGTGTGAAGCTTTGGTCCCTGATTCGATTTGGCAGAGATTCAGATGGAATCAGAGGGCCCTTTAATCTCTCTAAATTGAATTGGAACCCTCCAAATTGATTTGGGAAGATTTGGAGATTTGGACATAGAGGCAGCTTTAAATGTTTTGTCTACATACCTCTAGGTAGAAGGGGCTCATGATCACTGTGATGCTGGGGTGCATGGAGTGTCCCACAGAAGCACAGGGGGCTCCCCAGTGCACTTGGCAGAAGACATGCAAGTGGACCAGAAGCACTTCTGGGTCCACTGGAGAGCACGTGTGGGGCCCCCACTGCGCCCCCACCCCAGCTCGGTGACTGGTGCCTCCTGGCAAGACAGGGAGGTGTGTGTGGGGGGCCCAGTGCGCTCCCCGGCAGACCTGGAAGTGGACTGGAAGTACTTCTGGACCACTTCCGGGTTTGCCGTGGAGCACTTGGCGGGCCCCCCACACTCATAGGGGATACTCCATGCTCCCCAGCATTGCACCGATCACAAGCTGCACCTACTACCTCAAGGTATGTAGAAACAACTTTTAAAGCTGTGTCTATGTCTTAGAACTAAGAAATGTAGCGAAGCATTTTTAGTGTAGAGCCTGGCACATGGATGTGAGGATTTTATTTTCTTTTTATAAGAGCAGACCTTTTATATGGTTACATCAAGCATGACGTTTTCTTACCTGATCTGTGTTCATCACAATGGTAAATTCTGCTCAAGGTAAGGCATTGAAACTAGGACGCAAACACAAAAAGGGGAGGGAACAATGGGCCTGAGGTAAAACCAAAGACCTGTATGGTTCCAAGATTGCAGAGGGATTTCCTTGTCATTCCTCAGTCATCTCAATGCAATCTGTTAGGTACACATTCCCCTTCTGTGGCCAAGGCCTTTTCCTGGGTCTGTTCTGCTAACAGAAATTAATTTGGACCACTTCACCCTCTAGTTAAGTGTTTTTTGTTAGGGCTTTTCCCTTCTCAGACCAGACCTTTTCACAGTGTTTTTACATAAGTGTTTCAGAGCTATGTTGTTATTTTGGGCCTGGCACCAATCGGTTCTGTCAGGCTGAACTTGACTGCCTGTGGAGTCCATAATAGTTTAACCTTATAATAATCACACTTCTCAGATTAAGTTGTTTAATAAAGGAAATGTAGGATCCCTGCTGAATGTAATGGGACAGCTGATAACCAACACCCGGGAGAAAACTGAACTCATAAATGAATACTTTGCATTGGTATTCCACCAGTCTAAGGATGTTACCCTGCCTGACAGGTTACAAGATGTTCAAGGTGTGGAAGACCTGGGAATTACAGGCCAGTCAGTTTGACATCAATCCCTGGAAAAATCCTGGAAAAAATTATCAAAGAATTCCTTAGTGATAGTCCAACTAAATGCACCATTTGAAAAGATAGCCAGCATGGCTTTGTTGTGGGCAGGTCATGCCTGACCAACCTCATTTCCTTCTATGATAAGGTAACATGCCACCTGGATAAGGGAGATCAGGTTGATGTTATATACTTGGATTTCAAAAAGGCCTTTGACCTGGTCTTCCACAAGTTTCTTGTAGAAAAATTGGGGTACTGTGGCCTCAACAACTTAACAGTCAGGTGGCTAGGAAACTGGCTCTGAGGCAGGACCTAGCGAGTATTAATAGATGGAACTGAGTTGACATGGTGCATGGTGACCAGTGGCATCTCTCAGGGGTCCGTACTTGGACCAGTGCTTTTCAGCATATTCATGAATGATTTGGATTTGGGTGTTAAATGCATACTGACAAAGTTTGCAGATTACACCAAATTATGGGGGAGTGTGATCAGACTGGAGGATAGGCTGGAGATATGGGCTGACCTGGACAGGCTTGCAAGGTGGGTGGATGAAAACCTGATGACTGTGAAGCGTGTTTCCTCAAGGTGCCCAGGGAAGA
>NW_017728998.1:27277916-27285906 GCF_001723915.1 Gavialis gangeticus | reverse complement strand
GGACAGGCTTGCAAGGTGGGTGGATGAAAACCTGATGACACTTAACACTGAGAAATGCAAAGTGCTCCATCTGGGGAAAAATAATCTGAAACACACAGGCTTGGGAGTGCTACACTTGCTAGCACCACAACCGAAAGAGACCTGGGGGTCGTGATAGATCTTAGAATGAACATGAGCCACCAATGTGATGCCATAGCCAGCAAAGCAAATAAGACACTGGCATGCATCTACCGATACAGCTCGCGCAAGGCTAAGGATGTCACCCTCCCACTCTACGCAGCTTTGGTGAGGCTGGAGCTAGAGTACTACATCTAGTTTTGGGCGCCACACTTCAGGAAGGATGTAGAGAAACTTGAGAGAGTCCAAGGGAGGGCTATGCATACATTCAGAGGTCTGGAGATCAGGCCATATGAGGAGAGGCTGAGAGACATAGGACTATTCAGCCTGGAGAAGAGAAGACACAGAGGGGACTTGTTGGCAGTCTACAAGTATATAAGGAGTGCATATCAGGACCTGGGGGAGCATTTGTTCACTGAGGCACCCCAGAGGAAGACAAGGAATAATGGTCATAAATTGCTAGAGGATGGCTTTAGATTGAATATTAGGAAAAACTACTTTATGGTTTGAGTGTCCAGGGTCTGGAACAGACTTCCCCGAGAAGTGGTACAAGCATCTACTCCGGAAATCTTCAAAAAACATCTGCATGTTCACCTTGCTGGGGTCACCTGACCCCAGCAGTCTTTCCTGCCCAAACGCAGGGGGCTGGATCTGATGATCTCGTGAGGTCCCTTCCAATCCTTAACATATATGAATCAAAAATTGATGAACATCTTTGACTTTTTTCCCCCCTGCATCTTCACAAGGTTTTTTGTTATGGATTTATTTACTGCCCAGGACAGTCCAGGCAATCTAGATAGTCTGGTACATCCACACCCACCTCAGTGCAATAACTTACAGCAAGTCACTGATAATAAAATTAGAGACAAGCATTCTGCTTTCTGTTTAAAGATAAGTTTCATAACATTAATGCTAGGAGTATATGTCCATTTTATTGGTACAAATACAAATATTGGTCATTGTATTAATTACCGTAACATTCTAATTGCCTGATTCTCATTTACAGATTTCCTTAACTGTGTTACACCACTAATTGCTCTACCATTATGTTGGTGGTTTTTTTTCGTTCTCTCATTTTTTTTAGGAGCCTCAGGAAGCCCATAGTGGAACAGATTTGGAACTGGTGTCTCCTTTGCCTCCAAAGGGCATGCTTCCGCAGCCAAATGACGGGGTGATTGTAGCGCATGTTGACAGGACCTAGGCTAGCTCTAATTTAGCTAGCAAGTGGTGCAATAGCAGTGAAGATGGGCACAGCTTTCAGCAGGATGGCACAGGATTCCAAATGGGCTGGTAACTAGAGTTATATCATCAGGACTCCTGCAATACTTTGGGGTTTATTCTGATACTCCGGTAGCTGGCCCATGCTGAGGCTTGTACCACTTTGCTTTCTCTACCAGTTACTCGAGATGATCAAATTAAAACTGCTGTGGGTGCTTGCCTGTGCCATCATCACACCTTCATTTTGCTGTGTAGCTGAAATTGAAGTACAATGGTGTGGTACTGTGTGGAAACTTGAACAGCTTCTGGCTATGTCTTACTATTCTTTGGCTCATGGACTTAAAAATTCAGGGCTATCCATTCACCTGCTTAGTCACCCTGGCTCTTTTCTCTAACCTAATTTGACCTTCTCATTTCTGCCTTTTTATTTTCATTAGTCTCTTCATAATTTGTTATGTTGACCTTTATGTTCATGTTTGAAGTTTAATAGGGTTCAGCTAAGTCTAGGTAGGAGGCATAAAGTGGGTTGGATAAGCAATTGTAAGATGATAATGCAATAAAGAATAAGCTGGTGCCCTTTCCAGGTTGTCTAATGTTGTGGTTTTAAAAGGAATCATACAATTTGGGCAGATGAATAAGATTGCATTCCAGTGTACTTTCAACTTTAAACCCTCATGGGACAAGTTGTATTATTCAGTCTATGCTGTTTTTTGCATTTTTATTGAGCCACCTCTTATTATTGGTTTTTTGACCTCTCTCTTTAAAGTGCTTTTACTTTTTATCCTTTTCCTACATTATCCACAAATTATTTCCCATTTAAGAACTCACCTTATATGTTCTAGTCAATATTTCAAATTAGTGACAATATTTTTATTCTTCCCCATCCCTTTTATTTTTTTTTACCATAGATTTAGGTCTTGCCGGTTGCTGTTTTTTGTTGTTATTTAAGCGATGGAGTTGGGTGTATCGATCGAATCCTGCTTGTTTATAAAAAGTGTTTGAAGACCAGTTCCTTAGAACAGACTAGAAATCAAACGAGAGAGAATATCTTTGCAAGCCTAGCAGCTAGCACAAAAAGTATCCTTTCTGGCCTTTCTTCCGGGGCATGTTCCTAGGACTTTTCTGCCTTGCTTACAGACAGATCTAAACTTTCACAAAATAATGACCCTATGTGTGATTTACATGTGCCTTTGTCTTGGGTGGTCATGCGTGCGTGTGTGTGTGTGTGTGTGTGTATGTGTGTGTAGGTTGCTTTTGTTTCATGAAGGAACTAGGCTGTTTCTTAAAAGGATCTTAAATACTCCTCCCAAAACTTCAAATTAAAATACTTTTAAAAATTTTGTCTAGTATGAGTCTGCAAGAAGTCTAGTGGTCTTTTGAGCTGTGCTTGTTTTGTGTTTTTCCCCAAGGGTGGATGGGGGTAGGGAGGAAGCAATTTCTAAAACAGAGGAAAACTTTTTCTAATGTTCGGATGAGCATTATTCCTTTGGTAGCAGCAAAGGAATGGTGGGAATATCATTTAACAGGACCGTGATCTGCTTGCATATTTTTCACACAAAAAGATCCATTTTGTATTACAGAATGTAAGGTTTAGTCCCATTAAATCTTTTTGCTTTATCAAACTGAAAGCTATCGCTGTCTTCCAGCTTGACAGAATATGATAATCCTGTCTCCACTAAATGTACCTGTAATCCTTTGTGATTGAAAAAACCTTTATTCCAACCTGATGCATTTTTATGTCATTTATAAAAAGAATTTTTGTTATGATTTCTTAATGTTTTAAACTGTTGACATTATTGTCTTTTTTTGTTACTGTACTTAGACCTACCTTGTGGTAGTTATTTACAATGGTTGGCATAGATCATTTGAGATTAAGAGATAAGAGGGATCTATATTCTCCAACTTGATATGAGTCAATCTAATGCATTTTTGAAGACAGAACAATAACATAAAAATGTGTGTTTGTATTGGTTATCTAGATTTCTTATTTGTGTGAACTTGGGGAGGCTTCTAAAATATTTTTTTTCTCCATGTGTTTTTATGCATGCACATGGCATTTTATCACAGCAGCTTACTTCCTTTTTTCCCTTTTGGCAGTCATATTAGAATAAGGTATTATTAATAATATCTATCTCTCTATTGCACCGGTAGATCTCAGGGTTGTATACAGTGGGGAAAGATGAGGCACAATTCCAAGAAACCTAGCCATGGCCATCTAGTAAGTCTGAAGGCACAGCCAGGAGTAGAACCCAGGTTCTCTGACGCTTAGTCCAGTCGCACTGCCTTCCTTACATCCACGAGTTTGACATCTTTTGTAAACATTTTGACCATCTTTCAGCTCCCCTTGACTTCAGTGGTAATTGAAGTATGTTTTAAAATCAGGCCCATTTTATGGCTACTCAGTAACCTGAATGTTAAATTATAGCTAGGATGCAGTATAAAGATACTGGGGGGCATTTATACACGTGCTCTGGAAGTGGGTGTAGGGGAAATGGGGGTGCTTGAATTAGAGCAGCTCTTTAAAGTTACTGAAGCATCTTGTGTATCAGCATTCCTGAACTTAAAAATGGCAGCAGGGACGGTTTATCTAAAGCTCATTGAATGAGCTTTAGATAAAACACCCCCACTGACATTTATAAGTGCAGGGATGCTGGTACATGAGACGCTGGAGGCTGCTGGAGTGCGGTAATTACCACACTCCAGCAAATTTCATTAATTGAGTCTACTCCAATGCACAGTAATTACAGCATATTGGAGCAGCCTTGCTGCTCGTGTATAGGCAGCCTGGATTTCACATCCCTGTAATAATATAATACCTAATTTGACTTGGTTACAATGCTATTTAGAGTCTCACTGGAGACATCTACATGAGATGCTTTACTGTGCAGTAGAGCAAATTTACTGCTCAGTAAGCATCACCATCTATATGTGCAGATGCTTACTGTGCAGTAAATTTGCTCTACTCAGGAGTTAATTTACTACCTGCAAATAGAAGTAGCAAATTAACTCCTGAGTAGTTACTGCAGAGTTACATGGTATAGATGCTCATTGGGAGCAAGTTTGCTCCTGGTCAGCCCCATCACCAGGGAACTACCTGCATCCTAGCCCCAGGGTCATGGGGCTGAACTTCTCCAGCCCCGAAGCTGTGGCAGCTCTTTGTCTGCCCCAGCCCCTGGCCCTTAAAAATGTGTGGGGATGCTGGGGCCCTGGGTCACCTGCAACCAGCTTCTGGCTACTGTGTGTCACAGCAGAGGCCCCAGGCCAGCTGCAGAAGCCTGCCCAGACCCTGGCCCTGGTCCCTGGAACCACATTGCCACACAGATGCTAGTCCTATGCTGTCAAGCTGTGCTGGGTGCCACAGGCACCTGCCAGGCCTGGTAGCACCCTGGGCCATCTGCAGCCAGCCTCTGGACACCGGGTCCCACTGCAGTGGCCTGCCTAGACCTTGCTGCTGGTGCCTGGCACAGCATTATCACATGCCTGCCTGTTCCATGCTGTGCCCCTGGGCTGGGCACTGCAGACACTTGCTCAGGCCTGCCAGCACCAGGGCTGTTGTGTGGAGGCCCAGTGAGCTGTCAGGGGAACTATGCTGGCATCCTCCCCAATGCCACATGCTGCCTCTTTGTTTCCTCTCACAACTGCTCCCAGGAGGAAACCATGGATTTTGTGGTGCTGTGGAGTGAGGCTTAGGTTTGCCTGGAGTGGGGGCTCCAATGTGCACATCTATGAGTGCCTGTCAGGTCACATGCAGGAGTGTGGAAATGACTGGTCAGTGTGCCAGTGCTACATAAAGGTCAAGGCCTTGTGGACACAGTGGGTCACTGACCACAATTGCTGGTCAGGGGCTGCCTGAAAGTCCATGCCCTGTATGTGACAGCTGGAAGACATCCTCATGCCCTGGGACCCTGGCTAGAGCTGTGCTGTCTACTCCAGCATGGGTGGCCTGTCCAAGCCTCCACTGTGGCTTGGCACCCATGACAATGTATGACTGGGGGAGGGCCCCTCAGCTTGCCAACCCCACCCTGCACCCCTAGCATCCCCCTGCTGAGTGTCCTGGGCATGCCATGGGACAGTGGTGATGCATAGCAGGTGCATGGGGGTGCATGTGCACCCCCTGAGGGCACCTCCTAACAGCAGTGTTGCCTGCTTAGGTGATGGGCAGGAGGGGCAGGCAAGAGCACTGGCACCCCCCTCAGAGTGCCAGCCAAGGACTGGGGGCACCAGGAGAAGTGATCCCCACGGTCCCACCACAGCCAATAGTGCTGGCCCAGAAGTGACTCAGGAGGCACCAGTTGCCCGTGCCATGGGGAGCTGTTTGCGTGAACTGAGGGGTGCCTGGTCACTGCACCCTGATGCTGGTGATAGCCATGGTGCCCCAGGTGTACCTGAGAACCTGGTACAGGATCCTGAGCTTCAACAGTGTGGATAGCAAGCCCATGCTGCCCCACAACCTCTACCACTGCTGGAAGCATCCTCTGCCTGCTGTATCTTCTCCACCTGGGCCTTACAGAAGAGCTCCCCCTGGGCCTTGCAGATGTTATGGAGCACACATGCGGTAACAATGACCCAAGGGATGTTCGTCTCTGTAACAAGGAACCCTAGTCCTGTTACTAGGACTCAGAGTGGCCCGTTTAAGACAGAGTCTTCAGACCTCAGCCTGCCAATGGAGAAGGGTTAAAGGATAGTCCTGGAGGCTGGTCAGCTGACAGGGGCTGTCACATGACTGAGTGAGAGCTCAGGCCAGAGTTGTATAAACCCTGGGCTCAGCTACCCAAGGGGGCCAGCCCAGGCTGTGGCAGAGGGTGGACCCCTGAAGGCTCCAAGAAACTGTGAAGCAGCTCTGCAAGTGAGAGCACCATGCAGAGTGGCCCAGGGATGTGGAGCAGGCTAAATGCTAGGGCTGTGTGAAATGGGTGTGTTTTGATTTGGTTTTGGATTCGGGTGTTTTGGTGGACAGTGATTTGTTTCGGTGTTTCAGATCACTGTCCTATTTCATTTTGGCTGAATTTGTTTTTGTTTTGGCCGAATCCTCCAAATCTGCTTTGAATGGGCTGCAAGGGAAGCTTTGCACAGCCCTACCCAGCTGGGCAGGGCTTGGGGCTGGGGGCTTGGGGCCCCAGTGGAGAGCAGGATGGGGCTGTGAGAGGCTTGTCCAAGACAGGGGAAGGGCCACTGCCCTCTGTGCAGGTGAGGAGACTCCCGTGCGGATCTCTGATCCCTGTCATGCCAGCTTGTGGGGCAGGGAAGCAGCGCAGAGCAGCAAGCAAGCCTGCTGGTCCCTGCTCCACAGTGAACAGAGATCTGTGCTGGGGTCTCCTCACCACTGCTGACTGCCCTGCACTGCCCCGGCAATGTGGGGCTGCACGGGGTGGACAGTGGTGGTGAGGAGACCCCAGCACGTGGAGACCTGGTTTGACTCCCCAACCCCTGGTTCAATTCCCCAGCTCTCTGATCATTCCCCCAGCCCTTCCTGGGGGGTGTCAGCTCTCTCATCTGTGCACTGGATTTCAGCAGGCTGGGGCCAGCGGCATCACTGCAGTCTTCCTGGCACTTTGCGCGGGCTGCATTGAGTGGCTGCTGCTGGCCTCAGCCTGCAGTGGCAGTCTGCTGAAACCCTGCATTCAGATCTGGGGTCCACAACCCCTGGGAAGAGCTGGGGAAATGATCAGAGAGCTGGGGAATCGAACTGGGAGCTAGATGTCAATATTAGAGCAGTCCTTCCCCCAGCCTCCTCCCTCCTCTTAGTTTTTGTTTTTGTGCAAGCCCAGCTCCGAAACACTGAAAGTCTCTGAAACATTTTTGAGCCTTCTGATTCATTTTGGAGCTGTTTTGGAGCCTTCCATTTCAATTGGGATTTGGTGTTCTGGTTGCTGAAACATCCCAAAACATCTCTGAAACAAAATGACTGTTGAAATTTTGCGCCGCCCTACTAAATATCTTTATTAGTTTTCTTTGTTATAGCCCAGGGACTTAGTGTTTATGTTGCAGTTTAATTTGCTGGTTTGTGGCTGAGACTGTAAGGGAGGTGGAGACCTCAGCACCCACAGAGGGCACAGCTGTGGGGGCCAGTGAGCCCAGAGCAGATTGAGTGAAGTTAGTGCATCGAAGTCAGGCCCAATACAGTGGGTCTGTGGTGGACGGCTTAGCTGCATAAAAGGGGCATAAGTTGTGTGGGCTGAGACCCCAACAGAGTGAGTAGAAGATGCAGATAATACCTGCAAGGCATGGGGGAAGTTGGAGTCATGGAAAATAGCCCTTCAGGCAGTAGCTCATCACCTCCTGCTGTTTGAGAACCAAGGCCAGATCTGGTAAGCCCTGGGGCAGCCTCCCTTTTAAGAACCCAAAGTAACAACAAGTCATGGTACGCAAGTGAACGGGAGTCTGTTCCCAGAAGAAAAGCCAAAGTAAATAGGGACTTTGGGGTGCCTCCAGGCATTCTTGAATGCCTTGGGGGCTGGCACGCTGTTTTACTTCTGTTACCTTGAGGTGGATGGTGAGGGTGCACCAGTATCCCTTAAGGTGACTGAAGGTGCACTCCACCAAGCCATGGGTCCAAGCACTGCCTCCTTTACTCCATCGCCTCACCTTCCTTATTCACACAAGTTGTTTAGCTTGAGGGTTGCAGGGCAAACGGCTCCGGTTTTGGTTTCACAAC
>NW_017728998.1:27260629-27272916 GCF_001723915.1 Gavialis gangeticus | reverse complement strand
CAGCCCAGGCACCAGCTGAAGTATGCCTGGTGGGGGTCCAGATGGCCAATGTAGGGCAACATCAGCCAGGTAAACAGTGGGTGGCTGGGGTCCCCGATGATGGTGAGGGGGCAGGACTGCCACTGCTCTGTGCTCTGGTACCCCTGGTGTGAAGCACCCACTGTCTACCATGGCTGGCAGGGTGGAGTTGCAGAAGATGCAGGCATCATGGGTACTGCCTTCCCAGCTGGTGCTCATGTTGGTAAAAGCCCTGTGACTGATGATGACCTGGAGCTAGGTGGGCCCACAGATGGCAGGAGTGGAGGCCCAGGAGTGCATGGAAGGCATCAATGGTGCTTCACCAACCAGGGAAGGGTCCCCCCGCAGCTGATCTCACCAACTGGGAAGTGGCCGTGGCGCTACATCTGGCATTCCCACTCCCAGACCAATGCTCACAGGGGGGGCATTGGTGCTCCTGCCTGCCTCCCCAAGTGTGGAGTATGGAGCATGGAGTGTGGCCTATCAGGGGGTGCACCAGCATTCTCAGGGGGTGCACATGCACCCCCATGCACCCCCTATGCGTCGCCACTGCTGGAATGGTGTGGCGAGCCTGGGCAGGTAGCCGCATAGCTCAGAAGAGCCATCAGGGCTGAGACGGACCTTGGTCAGGCAGCTAGCAGTGTGGTGGTGCAGCAGGGCAACCAGGGTGTCCAACAGGAGCTCAGCATGCTGGATGTCACTCCCAGGGCCTGAGAGTGGCCATTGCAAGGTGGGCAGAGGCTTTGGCGACAACTGCAGTGTATTGGCACCTCATTGTGGAAGCTGCTCTGGGCCAGGAAGGCAGGGAGCAGGGAGTGGGGTTGCCTTTTAAAGATGGCTGTCAGTCACGGGAAGCTACAACCAGAGCCTCCAGCTACCCCTGGCTGCTGCAGGGGTCTGGTGCAGGGCTGGAGGGGGTAGGAGCAAACTGCTGCCAGGAGCAGCAAATCTGGGCCAAAATCTCTGCACGTGTAGACACGTGCCCAGAGAGGGTTTACTCCAGAGAAATTCAGCAGCATTTGTACATGTAGATGTGCCCACTGCCAGCCTAATCCAGTTTGTTGCATTTATGTCAGTAAAACTTTTGAAGTCAGGAGAACCTTATCCCTGAGAGTGGCAAACACATTTTGTCTGTTGCTTCATGGAACAGGCCTCTAGAATTTTTAGTGGGAAATAATACATTTCTTAAAGGTTTTTAAAACCATGCTACAAGATTTAATAAAATTTTCTTTAAAAAAATAGAATAATGTTCTTGAGTCTTCCTGTATAATTACTATTAAAGTAGATGGGACATTCTAGTTAGTGCAGTAATTCTCAAGAGGTGCAATGGCATTCTGGAGTACTGTGAGATCCTTAAGGGTGCCGTGGGGTGCTGTGCAATATTAGCACTATATGTGTGCAAGCATCTACACACAATTCACAAGACAAACCTAGAGATTAAAAATTGGAATCCATGCTGTCAAAAAGTCCCGACCTCTTGCTGGCTTTTCTGAGTTCTTTGGGTAGAGGATGTGGGAACGTAAAACTTGGAAGTAGAAAGTTAATAGGATGGGGGTGGATAATAAAATGGGAGGTAGAAAGGAAATGGGGGTGGGGAAAGGGTGGTGAAATGAAGGAAGTCAGCCACTGAAGGATAAAATAAAAAGGAGTAATCCCCCCTCCCCCCCACAAATTTAAAAAGAAATAACGAGACAGTTAATTAACGAAGGTCTTATGTTTTAATAAATTTGGATTGGTGTGTGGGGTATGTTTGTCATGCTTTTCAGGGTGTCTGGGAGGTAGGAGCAGTGGGGGAATGTGCTTTTGGGGAAGCAACTGCCCCTGTTTCAGGAAGGAATCTCCAGCTCATGGGCCTGTACCTTTCCCACTCCCGGCCCCTAGATCCCACTGCTGGATCCATCTATGTCCTGTGACCTGGCTAGGTAGCATGTGCTCTGTAAGTAATTTGCATGGAGTTGCACCCCTTGGGGTGGGAAGGTCACACCCCCAGTGGCAGAAGGGGGAGTTGGCTTTGGGCAGTTCAGGGGGTGGAAAGTTTGTGCACACAGAACAGGAGCATGAGGGAGTGGGCAGTGCATCCTGGCATGCTGGAGGATTGCATCTGGGGTGGTTCATTTGTGGGGAGTCAATACAAGCTGGGCAATGGATCAGAGAGAAACCTGAAGTGGCATAACTTTAAGCCACCTAAAGTGTGCTTAAAACTAGTTTCAGGTGTTAATGTGTGGACAGTCCAGGAGTTAAGAGCTTTAGGAGCCACTTAAGATTAATATGTGACAAAGCTGTTGCAACAGGGGAGTTGCTGTATTATTTTTTGTAGTCCACGAATGAGTGAAAGCTAAGAGGTGACATTTTCTGAGGAGTTCTTTGAATCTACTGAGGTAGGGCTTTGAGTCTAAAAAGGTAGACAGCCACTGATTTAGTGGTTATTTGGCCCCTCAGTAGCAGTAACAGATATTTTTATATGTGAGAGTTTATAATCCATATTCCTTAGATGGGAAACTGAGGCACAGGAAAATTATTACCTGTTCATGGTTACGCACAAAGGCTGATGTATGGATGGGAGGTTCATCCCTTTCTTCTGAGTCCCAATCTAGGACCTGAACCCCAAGACCATCCTTGTTCTATTTTTATGTGAAGAAAATGTGCAAAATTCACTCTAGAAAGATGGTGTGAATCTTGGATGCTTTCTCTTTCTGGTGATATTATTTTTAGTGTTTTCTGTAATGGAAAAAACTTCTTTTATTGATTTTTTTTCAGAAGTGTGTTTCCCCTAATAGTACAATGCCAGAAGATTGAGCAGATAAATTTTCACTTCTGGAACCTTTCAATACAGTTCACAAAGGTGAGCGAATAGTTCCCTGGGCTCAAAGGAGAGCACCAAAAAATCTAGTGATGTGCTAAAGGTCAAAATCACATAGCATTATTTTTTAACTCAGGTAAGATGGTTGGAAAGCTTGTGCTACAGAGTAAGGAAACAAGATCTATTCCAAAAGTCAGGAAGACACAGTCTCTGAGATTTTTTCCAAAAATCAGGAAGACTGCAAAGAGACTAAAAATTTTTGCTGTATATGTAAAGGTCATTGAAGTCAGCTGATGGAGTTTGGGGGAGGCTCTGTTCCTCTGGGCACCACCCGGCGTTACTAGGAATAATAACCACAAATTGTTAGAGAGAAGGTTCAGGCTGGACATCAGGAGACATTACAGTTAGGGCTGCCAGGCTCTGGAATGGGCTTCCAAGGTAGGTGGTACTCTCTCCTACCTTGGGGGTTTTCAAGAGGAGGCCGGACAGATATTTGGCTGGGGTGATAGGACCCTGGCATCCATTCCTGCCTGGGGCAGGGGGTCGGACCTGATGATCCGTTTGGGTCCCTTCTGACCCTAAGCACTATGATACTATGACTCATTCATTTCTATGGACTTTGAATCAGGTCCTTAACTGCATTTGAACTATAGTTTACTTGTGCTGACACTCCCTGTTTTTGGCTAGTAAATATCATGTGGCTGCCATCAGGGAACTTAAACAACAACAACAAAACAAACCAATCCCCTGCCTACAGATTCTTTTTTAAAGCAGAAGTAAAAGAAACCAATATATATTGTTGCACATAATTTCATTTAGAATGACATGATGAACATAATACATGTCTTTAATTTCATTTCTAATTCAGTCAACCATTCACTGCATATTTATAAAAAGCCTACTTCTCATTAAAATCACCATTTTAAAATTACAATCTTTTGTACAGCACATCTAAGAAATGACCTTTCTTCATTTTAGATGCTATAAAAATTAAGTTTTCGTAGACTGTAGGCAGCACTCAAGGGACAGGTTCTTTAATGTACTGGATATTGCTTTCAAAGTACTCTAATTGCCTAAATTAATAATGGCTTTTTTCTTTGGTTCTTATAAGGGACAAATGAATTTGAATCACTCTCTAAAGAATTGAATCACTGGCTATCTCATTCTGATTACTTTTTGCATTCATTATAAAATTTAAAAAACCCCAACAAGGTCACCTTTGGCATGGGTTTTTGTTTGTGAGAAAAGCAAAGTGACATTAACTTTTCTCTTAACCAGATTTCATATAAGCATGGAGATTGCCAAACCTATGGTGACTACCTTTAAAAAAAGCTTCAGTTTGCGCAATACTTCAGGAAGGAAACTCTACCTATGAACAGCTTTTGTGTATAATATTTAAAATGACTGATTTTATCTCTCCTCTCCTCACCGTCTAGCCCGTCTTACCCCTGACCTAATCCCCAACAAAACCCTAACAACACACTCTCTTGGGTTAAAAGCACAGTGTTTTTCTTCTGTTGTGCTGTCAGGCCATTGGAACATCAGTGGTGATAAATAGAATGGAAATTTTAAAAGCTGTTTTGGAGAAGTCACATACTCTTGAATGGATCTTACTCTGCTGCTTTATAATGAAACCTAGAATGGCAAGAGACTTTGCTTGTGTGTGGGTTTCACTGTCTCTTTAAATGATTTTTATCTTGATAGAAAGATGAAACATAATAACCTTAGAATGGCACATCCAATCAATTCTAACATTTCAAGGAGTGTCCAGGTTTCAAAGGAGAGAATTCCATTTTGGTGAAGAGAAAACTAGAAGGGGAAAATGGGGAGCTCACACAGTCTTTTGGCCTTTGCGTAGCAAAGCTATTTTCAGTTGCCTTTATAACTATGTATAGATCAAAGAAAATGGTTACTGGCTCCAGTTAACACCTTCCAGACTAACAGGACAACTTTGCAGTGTTAGTTCTGCCTGTCTTTCCAATAGAATTTTACAGTTTTGACATTCTGCAAGAGAAAGAGAATATAAGAAGTGCCGTACTGGGTCAGACTAATAGTCCACCTATCTCAGTATCCTGTCTCCAGCAATGGCAGGGGTAGATGCTATAGAGGGAGAGCATTGAAATGGATATATCTGAAGTGATCTATCCTCTGTTCAATACCCTCCCTGGTATGCACCATTTTTGGCTTAGAGTTGCTGACTGTTTTGTTCAGTAGTCACTAAGGCTAAATACAGATCAAAAAGCTTGAGGCTGAATTTATTCAATCTTCACAGGTTAGTCTAAGCTGCATAGATTGAACTGATAAGTGAACAGACATTCACTTTTGATTTCAGAAATGCAGCCACACACCCGCAGTGTCCCAGGCCAGAAGCTGGGACACTTCTCTGCTCTGCTGAAGCAGACAGCTTGGGCCAAAGCTAACTGACCAGCCCTGTGGGAGGGGGTTTGCAGGGGAGGTGCAAAGCATCCTGGGATGCTGGGGGACTGTGAGTTAACTTGAATCTGGAGGGGAACTGGGACAGAAGTTCAATAAACCAATTTAATTTAAATCAGTTAGGTCTGATACTGTATTCATCTAGGTTTACCTTAAACTAGTTTTGGCCATTTTGAAAATGATTTATGTGCAGTGAACTTTTGTTGTGTTATAGATTTGAACCAGTTTCCTATTATTTATATCAGTTTATGTGTAATTTCTATCCCTAGCCTAATAGTTTTATCGTCTATGAATTTATCTAGTCCCTTTTTGAAGCTGGGTATGCTATCTTGCTCTACTACCTCGTATGGCAGAAAGTGGCAGAGGTAGAAGAAGAAAAGAGAAAAATAAAAGTGATTGGAAGGGAAGGAGAATATACAGGCAAGAGAAGGAATGATGCTTATGAGCAGGGATCTTGGTTTTATCTGTTTAAAAATCCAATATTCTTTACTTAAAACCCCCCAAATCTCTGCTTTTCTGCAATCAAAATGAAATGCCACTAATATATATCAGTTGAACAAAATGCTTTATTGATATATTTACAATTTTAAAGAAGTTTGGAAGCCTACCTATGCCCCCCGCCCCACTTATCTGCAGGCAGCTGGGGGAGCTGCTCTCCACAATGCTGCCTGGGGCTTTATTGCTGGCCAAGTGCATGTGTACACTCTCACACATGCACTTGACACCCCCTGCATCCAGTCAGCTTCCTTCTGCTCCCCTCAGTCCCAAGCAGCCCTTTGCAGGCTGGAACTTTGCCAGCCTGCAACGGGAAACCTACATTTTCCTGTGGTTTTTTTTTTTCCCTTTTAAAGGGAAAATCCATCTTATTCGGTGTTTTTCTGCATTAAATGAAAAATCCAGATCCCTGACTCTGCGGATGTGAGAGCCCTTGGCATGGAGCAGAGAATGGGAGACTTATGTGAGGGGAAGGGAAGAATGGAAGGTATCTGTGCAATAGAGACCTGCTGTGGGAAAAAACTGGGGAAAATGGTGTCTGTGGCACAAAGGGGAAATGAGGCTTACATAGAAACCATGAGAAGGTTGAAAAAAAAGGACAATGAAAATAGAGGGAAAAAAGATGCCCTGTTGGAGGGAGAGCAGAGCACTGATTTAGTATATGGGCCCAGAGGGGCCCTGACATGTAGCTGTAAAGTGAGGCCAAACATAAGGTGAGAGTGGGGACTCGGTCATGAGGTGAAGTATGGCAGGGAGATTATGGGACACAAGGCACATGAGGACCCACTTGTGCTGAAGCTAGCGTGGGTAGGAATGGAGTGGAGAGCACACAGCGTGCCTGAATTTTGGAAGAGAATGGAGACATCAGTGAATCCCTGAAATAAGAGGATGAGAGGGGTGGCATATAAGGAGTTTGGGCATGGGGAATGGAAATATGCAAGGAAAGCCTGGGGTGGGCAGTGAGCTTAACTGTCAGGAAACAGGAAACATCTGATCCTCAGCGTGGGGAAAAAACCCAGCCACACTCCATCCCAGCCCCTGCTTTGGGTTGTTTGTTTTCCTCTTCTCTCTCTCTCTCTCTCTCTCTCTCTGTCCATGTGTCTGTCAACCTGGTCACTTAGGCAACCACCTGGTTGCCTTGGTGATCCCCCAAGGAGAGGGGAATTCCCTCTTCCTATGTCCAGGTCCTTTGTGTAACCTTCCCACCACTGACCTGGAGGGGCGGTCCTAAGGCAGTGGGCACTCCTCAAGGTGAAGGCCAACATTATTCAAATTGAATAATGCTCAGAAAATACCTGATTTTGGTTGGGTCCAGGTGATGAGATCAGAAGGGTTATTTAAAGGGACATGCCATCTTGGAGGGGGAGACAAATTCTTGAACACACAGACACGCACAGACACAGATACACAGACAGACACACACACGATATATGTGTGAATAACTTACCTGAAATTTAACCAGAAAACTTAGATTTAAGTGTTCTAGTCGCATATCAAAATGCTACCCAGCTTATATTGTTTTGCTCAAGATGGCTTTCTTTCTATATTCTATTGTTTTGTCTTCCTTCCTCACCGTATCCCTCTTTGATCGACAGATCTATCTGTTTTAGCACACCGCACTGTGTGTGCTTAAGTGGAAAGGGACCAGCCTTGTTAGCTCACTTAGCTAGGCTGACTAAGGTGGGCTCAGCTTTTTATTTTCCTCCTGTACTGGAGGCTGCTTGTGAATGCTTTGGGCTAATAGAAGTGCCCCAAAATCTCATGGATTAAGTGACCCCACCGTCTGCAGGGTTTGTGTACCCCAGGTAGCATGGAGCCCTAACAAAGACCCAAACTTGGGTGGTGGCAGCAGTTTCGCCAGGCTTGCGACTGGGCTCCAGGAAGGGGGTTGGCTGGATGTAGGCCCCCCAGGGGAGACACTCAAAGCGTGGTTTTTTGGTGGGCACAGGAGGTGGGTGGCTCAGTGCAGGAGCGCCCCCTACTGGCCCACTACATTCAGCTACTTGTTTTAAATTGCCAAACGGTACCGTCTTCAGAAAGGCATAACAAAAGCTGTTGATAAAAGTAAAATCCTGACAAGTTCAGCTTAGAAATAAGGTACTTGTATATGACCAGTGGAATAAGCTATTAAAAGAAATGATGGATGCTCCTTTTCTTGATGGCTTCAGAACAAAACTGAGAATCCAGGGTGTTTTCACAGTATGGTTTCAGGTGCGGTCTGAAGACCCTCTGGCAACCCTGTTGGCTTTACTGTGCCTTTACTGTTCAGTTGATTTCCTGTTAGAAAAATCCACTCTGCTTGCTGTAGTATGTCATGAGAAGGTTTTGAATAAAGGGAATGCTTAATTGGGTCACTTTAATCTGTCCTTCTGTCTCATTATTTAGTAGTACAAGGCACTCATCAAGGATTACAATGTAATCCCTGTATTCTGTAGTTTACCCCAACAAGTCTGTACCAGTTGTGAAGTTCCTGTGAAGTGAATGTATTGGATGTAGTGTGTACACAAGAGAAAGAAAAGAGCAGTTGTGCTTAATGAATCTTGTTTGTATTCTAGAGGAATCAAAAAGTAGAGCAGAAGTAAAATGTTCACCAGTTTTCTTTAGCTATAAGTCCTGTCTATTAATGTGCAAATCTGCATTATATGATGGAGATGAATTTTCCTCACTCCATCTGGCAGCTGAGGAGAGACAGAAAATTAGTCAGGAACTGTATTAATCACACGGGAATCAACTGAGTGGTATAATTAGCTTGGAATGGCATTTAAAAATGTTGCATATATGGTATGGTAAATCAATTCCAACTTAGTAAATCAAGCTTATTTAGAGCTGTTGCCTTCCAAAAGTCAGTAGTAAATGCAGGAGACTGCTTGTCTCATGATACTGAGTTCTTCACTAGTGGTTACCATTGAAGAATTGGGCCCCTAATGGTAACACTCGAGTTTTGTATGGAAAAAATGAGACATTCCAAGCACCTTTATTTACAGAACCTCAGTTATAGACTTTGAAGGCAGGAAATCTGTCAGCTTGGCCAGTTGTCTTCATTCATGCAGCTACACATCTGTAAACTTTGGTATTTACTGTCACATTACCAACATACCTTGAAAATATATGTCCATGTACTTGGAACACAAGACTATATCTCATTTCTGTTGTAAGTATGTCTGTTCCACGTAAGGTAGGCAGAGACCTTTATTTCATTTCGACCTGCCCTATTGGTATTCATTCAAATGCTGTTTTTTAAACATAAAAATGACTTGTTTTATAATACTAAAAAGTAACATTTTGATATTGGAGGTAAATATTCTTATAAAGTAGGTCAGTAATAAACAACAGAGACCATAGCCTGAATTGTTAGCTGTACCATAGCCCTTTTATTCCCCCCGGTAGTATAAAGAGGCTTAAAGTGTAGTATATATTTTTACAATGTAAAGTGGCTATGGTGTAAATAAAATGATTTGATCCTGCAGTTTTTAAGTCAGCACAATTCTTGGAATTTTGCTTGAGAGAGGATTGAAGCACTGGAATTATTCAAGTTGTGTTTTTGTATTTTCTATTTCCCATATTTACATTAATATACAAACAACAGTTTCAGTCCTTACAACTCGGTGTATTTTCATCAGACTGTGATGCAATAGCTTGTTGTGTAGATTCATATTTTATTGTCAGAGAACACTTACTGGTTTGACTTTCAGCTGAACCATGGAAGGGATACGACAAGCAATTACAGAAAACACCTGCTATATGAGTGTTTGAGGCACTTCAGAACTGTTACTCTAATGCAGCTAGCAAAAACCTATTCTGTATGTGAAATGAAATCAAAGTTGTATTGGATGTGCTAATGGTTTTTATATATGTATGCGTGTGTACATGTGCGCACACACACCTATATGAATCTTACATGCACGTGAATCTTGCAGCATAAAGTTATTACAACATTTTATGTATATAGTAAATACAAATTGCATATTTGTGTGTGTGCATGGATATTTGTGCATGCATACCTTTTTCTATGCATGCATATATATGTACTTATGTATTCTTTAATATAATGTAAAGTTTAAGTTGCAACTGATCTGAGAATTTATCAGGACTTCCTCTTGGAGTCAGTACCCTTTTATATGTATATACTGACTTATTTGCAACTATGGAAGCATATAGTTGAAAATCACATCCTCTATTGGTAAGTGATCATATAGACAAAAAAGCTTATAAAACACATGGAGGGTTTATTTTAATGCCTAAAATTCCTATAATCTTGCCATGTGATAGAAATTGCTGGGGCTTGTAGGCACCGAATAGTACAATACCTTGATGCTACATGACAGGTTAAAGGTAGCTGTAATTTTATGCTGGTGTAGTTTTTTGCTTTCCAGGGACTTTCAGCAAACCCTAAATACTATGGTTGTTGTTGTTGGTAGTGGTTTTTGTAGCAGTGTAAGTCAAATTATCAAATATAGAGGCTGAAACTGCAAGTTGGCTCTATGATCATGTCTGAAATCAAAATGTATTTTAAAAAAGAAAAAAAAATCTTTCTCAGAGCAAGGTTTTGATATGCTTAAGAAGATTAATCTCATTTACAATGGGAAATATATCTGTTATCTTAGAAAGACTAAGAAACATGCTGCCACAGCTGGGATTCATAATAATCCCTCAGTTTGCTTAATTGCTATGCTGCTGCTTTTATAATTAAGACCCATTAACTTGTCACACATTGATAACAGGGATGACCCTGAAAGAGACTGACAGATTAAGCCTCCTATAGCTCTGTATTTTCATATGAATTTGTTAATTATTTTTGTCATTAGAGAAAGCAATAGAGAGAAAAATACAAGACAGATTTTGATAAGGAACTGGATTAGACGCACATACATGTCAAATACTGTTATTTTGCCACAGTATTTCAGCTTGATACTGGTAGCTATAACGGCTCTTTTTGGGTCCTTTCAACAGAATTTGTACCCTTTAATAATGAAAAGTAGTTCTTCACCTGAAATAGTAACTCTGCTGTAGAAATACCAAGTGCACATAAAAAATTCCAGGCTACAGGAAGGGATTAAACAGGTTAAGCTTTGGGTCCAAAAGGTTTTCAGAAGATTAAGGATACAACAAAGAGTGAAGAGCAGAGATCTCTCAGAATGGTATGACTCAGGCTCATCTATCAAGGTTACATTTTTGATCTCCCATGTGTTGGTCAGAAAAGCACCATGAATGGAAGAGTGCAAGAGGTTCTTAGGGAACAAAAATCAATACCAAATAAAATAGCACTTTAAAAGCTGTAAAAACCATTCTGAGAGCCTCAAAGTCATTACATGTTAGAGTAGTAAGTTTTAATTATGTCTCTTCTGTCTCTCAGACTCACACAAATGACCATTTGCTAGGAATGCAACGCATGAATACTTTCTTACAAGGTTTGGTTGTTTGAACAGTTTTGTCTTTTGATTGTGTTATTTATGGAAAAGGAATTGTTTTAATTACCGTGGTCATGATGCTATTTTCCTTGCATTAGCAAAGCTTCCATCAAAACCAATAATAGATCTGGGACCTAGACCCCATATGGGAGCAAGATTGCGTCTTTCTCTTTAGTGTCTGGGTAGATGCTTCATATTTTCTAATTTGGGAGTACTTATGTAGCAGAATAAATGTACCAAATTCTGCTTCATTTCTGCAAATGAAAAATAGGTTTGAAATGTAATTGAAAAATACATTAAATGCAAAGATTCTAATTGCAAAGGCTGCATAGACATCTAACGTCTATGTAGAAAAGCATTAGATTCCATACACGTGTGTGTATAAATGAATGATTTATTTAAGCACTGTGCTCCTAATTCAGCAGAGCACTTGACTTCAGTGAGAATTCATTGCTAATGGCTTTCAGCACAAAGTTAAGGATATCAGAGAAGGACTGTAGGGCTACCCAACTGGAGGGCCATGAGGGGCTAAGTTGCAGCCCCCAGGCTCTCACCTGCCTTCCATTTCCCCATTGCTTCAAGTCCTCATTCTTCCGGGTGTTGCTTCCTGCCACTGTCCAAGCATGTGAGGCTGTGCAGGGCAATGCAGGGAGCTGAGGGTGAGTCTGGACCTCATGCAATGGAGGGAGGAGATTGGGGCTGTGCATGGGTTGTGGTGGGGTGGAACTCACACCTGCATGGGGCAGCAGTGGTGGTGGGTGCATCCATGAGGTTGTATGTTGCAGCGGGATGGGAGAAGAGGGGATTTGCTCCTGCACACCGTGGAGGTACGGTACCCGCAAAGGTGTGTGGCGCAGCAGGGTGGGAGGAGGCAAGTTCATGCAGTGGCCCGTGGTTTTCCTGGTGCAGACCCACTTGTGTGGCTTCTGGAGGTTTAGAAGTTTGAAAGCCCTGTGTTAGGGTGTTTTATTGAGTGGATACCCCTATGTGTAATCAGTTATTTAGATGCCAACTATTTGATACATCAATCTTATTGTACATTATATATTTTCAATACATATTGTTTAATGGGTAGAACATCTATCGTTGAATGCGGTATTATCTTTTTATTTATTTAAGGGTTGCAAAATGGC
>NW_017728998.1:27244841-27255629 GCF_001723915.1 Gavialis gangeticus | reverse complement strand
AGGGGGTTTTATTGAGTGGATACCCCTATGTGTAATCAGTTATTTAGATGCCAACTATTTGATACATCAATCTTATTGTACATTATATATTTTCAATACATATTGTTTAATGGGTAGAACATCTATCGTTGAATGCGGTATTATCTTTTTATTTATTTAAGGGTTGCAAAATGGCAATATGAGACAAGATTTACTTGGCTCTTCTTATAATTCCCACATCCAAAAAACCCCATTTTTAGTACTGGAGGATGCTGAAGTACTGTGACTTTTCTGTGTTCTCCAGCCTCCCTGACATTAACTTTACGTTAGTGTTACTTTATTCATACAGATGACAAACCTTGGGGTTTGCATCTCACAACTTTCCCTGAATAAGACTGATTTAGAGGCAAAGCATCTGTACTTGTGTAAGAGAATGAGACTTTACCTACTATTTTCACAAGTTTCCAGAAATGTTTTCTGTATACAGTATTTCAACAATCTCTTATCTCTGTTGGTTTCTTTGTAGCAATAGGAATACTATTATTATTGGAAATACAAACATGAGTGCAGCTACTCTATTGGGTAGCACTTGGCTAACTAGTCAGACACAGCACGAAGCTGCTAGTAAATGATCTTTTTTGTTTTTAAATGTGCACACAGGTGTTTGCTGCATCTGGTCTATGTTTACATAGCTTACTTTAAGCCCTGTGAATGTAAACCAGAAGCAGCACATACATCCATTCGGTGGTACGGGGAGCCACATAGGAAAATTGAGGCAAGTAACTCGGGGTGGGGTTAATGAGTCTGCAGTGAGGAGGGGAAGGGAAGTTGGTGGGGTTATGGGAGGCTGGCGGGTCTGCAGACATGGGGGATTGTCTACCTGAGGATGGGAGGTCAGAGGGGTAAAAATAGCCCTGTTAGGAAGCAGCTCGGGGAAAGCACAACACCAGGGCTTGGGCAAGCTGCTGGGTTTTCCCAGCCCCAGGGCTGCACTCTGAATGTGCATAGATGGGGTTAATCCATTCCTGAACTAAACTGGTTCAGGTGAACTAACTTAGATTGCATCACCGTTTTTTGCCCTATTTAACCCTCCTAAATGCCTGCGTAGATGGGCCTTTAGAGCAACCTGACCCTACTTAGGTTGATCTAAACATAACTCCTGAGGTTAGGATCATCTAAGTATAAATAAGTTGATAGGGACATTCTGGTGGAGATCTATATATAAAATGCTAAAAAGGTTTCAGATCTTGTAATTTAGTTGGTCAGTTTTGCTATTTTCCTTCCTGATATTGCAAAATCTACAGGAATCTTGTTTTGAAGGTTCCTGGTACCATGGAATGGAGAGATTTGATTCAATGACATCCAGCTGCTGCAGTTTGCGTACAAACTTATCCCACAAACAGAATATCTGCAGGGGCCTTGCTTTTCTCCAAATTGCTGCTTTCAGTGGAACATAACCAAACTGTTATCTCTAGGTATTTTTGTCTGGCTCTAATACATGCCGACTTGCCAAGAGTCTTGCTCAGAGTACATTTCATGTTATTTAGTCATATGGGTCCTAAGCTGTTTAGGGCTGAATGGCTCAAAATCAAAACCTTAGACTCCACATGGAAAGCAAAAGGCAGCCAGTGTATACTGCTGTGAGATTAGAAAAGATTTGAGACTTTTTGTCCCACTCTTTTGCCGAACTCCTTTCATCCCTGCTTGCTACTTGCTCAGGCTGTTCTGTGCTGGAATATAACAGTAGCCTCAGAGACAGAGGAGAATTACATGGTGAATTCAGAGGCTCCCCCAGTGTCTGTACACAGGAAGAGATGAATAGGAATGTCTGGTGGTGGTTTCCTAATGAGGGAAAGAATTTAGACTGAATGCTTTCTGTCCTTCACCAGCTAAAATAGCGTCTACACGTGCTTCCAACTGTGCAATTGTTACTGTGCAGTCCTGGTAGCACACAGGCCATTTCCAACCCTGCTGCACAGTAGCAACGCACAGTAGTGTTGGTGTCACGGTTTGTGCCTGCTGATGTTACGTCACCACTATGGCAATGTAGTATCTCGTGTAGATGCACCCAGTGGCTGGAAGACAGTGCAAGGCAAGTTCAGCCTGGAAATAGGTGCCCGTTTTTAACAGTGTGCAGATTAAGCATGCTTCAATTTCCATTGCTTGATGTCTTTAAATCAGAACTCAAAGACCTGCCATAGCTCAGACAGAACTGATGGATTTGATGCTGAAATCAGTGGTGTAGTTCTGGAACTGCAGGCAGTCAGAGTAAATGATCATACGAGATCTAAAACCTGTGAAAATGAATAGAGAGGGTAACACAAGTGCTTGGGTGGGAAAATCTCCTCAAACTGCCATAGCTATTGGATGTGTGGAGTTGTCATAATGGTCTATGTCCAAGGCTAGGTGTCTGCATGAGCAGTCAGACCTGCCAACTGCAGAGAATGCCAAGTGTGAAAAGGTGGTGTTATCACTTGGCAGTGCAAGAAGTCTTCATTGTATTTGAGGAGAAGGGTATGGATATAGACTCTGGCAGTGACCTAGAGGCATAGAAGAGGGAGTATGATTCTGGCCTTAGCCTTGAACATACAGTAGCGCAGGATTATTATTACAATTATGGCCAGTGAGCCTTGACAACTGTCACTCTGCAGAAAACACTGCTAAGTGACCTCTCCCCCAACCCTGTGTGCGCTGCTAGTCCATTAGCCAGCAATTACTGTTTGAAATGCTGCACTCTAGGCAGCTATGCAACACTGAGGCCTCAGTTACACCCCTGTAAGGCTAAACTGTGCTGAGGAAGTAGAGTAGGTATACTGCCTAGGTGGCAGTGTCTGAAAGAATTAGTCCTTTCAAAGGCATATCCCCAGTACCTAACCAGGAGTGTTGCACCTACTTAATAGCTGAAGTATGTACTCCCTCAGAACACCCATCCCAGCACACAGTGGGGGAGAAAATGCCTCCCTAGTCCTTTTAGTAATCCTGACAATACAAGTATCTTGATTTTCCAGCATTTGCAACCTAATTTATATTTTCCTTTTACATGAGGAAGCAGAAGAGGCTACAACTTTTTGTTTCCTTCCACCCAAACTCCAACATGTCTGGGTTGTATGCATCTGGCTTCGTAGGTCCCATTGCTGATGCATGTCAGTCATATGCTAGCAGCTTGACCCAGAGTAGATAAAGTGAAAGGGAATTTATTAGAGAGGGAGTGACTTTATGTCCCTTGCTCCAAACAGAGTATAACAAAATCTTTTACCATTTTTAACAGAAAAAAATTTGGGGCACCAAGCCAGGGTGGATAAGATGTCTTTCTATCACTCGAGGGGTGCAAGTTCAAAATTTGCTCTAGACTTGACCCACCCATTTTGACAAGGAAGTTGAAGTTATTCAGATGTATGCAAACCACATCACTGTGCCATTGGCTGTAAATACTGGTGTGTCCTAACTCAACTAGCTCAGTGGACTGTTTTGCTCTCTGGACCATTGATCTCAACCTTGAATTAAAATATAGCGAACTGCAGTGGCAACCTTCACAATCGGAGGTTATCAATCAGTCCCGGACAAAGTCAGGAGTTCTGAAAAATAATTTTTCTGGCTCCTTTTCAGCCTTTATAGTATACATTTTCAAGCTTTTTTCCCCCTACAGTATGAAGCGGAAAACATCTTTAAAATGAAGACTGAGATTCTCAAGAATCTGAAAAGTGGTGCTTTAAAAGAAGTCCTCATCCCAAGGTTAATGATAAGATCTGGCAAGGCCAAAGTCTGGAATTTAGCAAATGTGTGTCCTTTCTATTACGGCAGGTGTGCTGAATTCTTCAGAGAAGCTCATTTCAAACATACAGGGAATCATCTGCAAGCCTTCAGGTACTTAGTGTTTGAATTTCCCACTCCCTATAGAGAATGAACAGTCTTTCTAACTCTGCCTGCTGGCCTCAGTCTCAGGTCACCTTAGTTCCTGTGTCTGCCTCCAACTCAGGGGTCAGTAACATGTTTGGGCAGAATGCCAAAACCTCCCACAACCTCGACTTGCAAGATGTTGGTATATGTTAGGGGCAGATGGCAGGGGAGCCACAAGGGGCCCAATCCTTGCTGTGGCAGTGCAGCCCCAGCTCCTTTCCTGCTGTCCGCCCCAAAGCATGCATGCCAAGCAAAATGCCTTTGCGTGCCACACTCTGGCACCCATGCCCATCTCTGCTCTAATCCTTTTCCTGCCCAAAGATGGTCATTACCTGCCCCCCTCCCCTTTTGTCATTTCATGATTTCTCCTTGGGTGTGGCTGTCTGATACATTTACACTGGTGTGATTGATATCATTTTGTATACTGTACTGGCATTCAGGGTGGATGGATGGTCAGTTCTTTTGACAAAGCTGTGTGCAGTAGGTATGAATAGAGCTTCTTGCTAGTTGGGAGTGTGGGTGGGTTTTGGGAGGAGCTGGGAATAGTGACACAGACTGTATTTGCACACTGGTGTAACTGATCCTGTTGTATGGTTACTCTTGACTTTCCAAGGTGGAGTGCCATGCAGGGCTCTGTGTTGACTGTCCACTCCAGGTTTACACTTGTAACAGCAGATTACATCAGAGTAAATGTGTCATCTGTCTGGGCTCCTTATTGGCTCTGCATGTGGAGGCTGCCTACTGCATATATTTGGATCAGGGGTGTGAGAGCAGCTACTTTTATTATGGCGTCCTCTAGAGGAGGCCACAAAGATAATCTCCGTTCTCTTGGCTTTGATGCACAGTATTCATCTACTGATGGTAGTTTGGCGGTTATTTCTAAAGGCATGGCTCCTGTACACTGGCTATTCTGAAGCCAGTTCTGAATCCATCTGATAGTAGATGGATCTTGTTGTGTTAGTGAAAATGTAAAAGTGTGAATTTGAGCTAAAATGGAAGGGTGGTGAGCTAAAATAATAAAATAGTAGATATGTACGATTAGCTAGCTGATACCGCAATCTCAGAAGTTACACCATGCCACCATTTCAACTAAAATGTATTCATGTATAATTAAAAGCTAAGAGGTTCAAACTAAAGTGCAATTAAAAGCAATGAAGTGTGATTGAAACTGCGGGTAAAGTTTATTGAATGAAGCATTGGCTTCATCTACCCGCCATTAAAGACTGCCTGCGTATAAGGCATTAAAATAGAATGAATATGCGGATTTTTAACCATGAAAGGTTTACCCTTGGTTAGGTGAAGATGAATGTTAATTTCTAGGCTCCATTTTCTGTAGTTCCCAGCCTACCTGCCATAGTAACCAACAGACAATTCTCTTTACCTCCCTAATCGGGCCTGAATAGCATTTATCCGTTAAGTAATTAACTTATAATTGTACTGTGTTCTGACAGTGGTGTCTGCTAATAAGTCTATGCCACCCAGGTTGAGAACAGCACATAGATTCTGCTCTTGATTTATTTGTACGAAGAGATTCAAACGTTTCTTTCCAGCCTGTGTTAACTTCTTTCAGTCAGTTGGCAGCATCTTCAGGCTGAATTGTTGTGAAACAGATCTCTGTATGTTTGTACTTGCGGTAGTCGTATGTTTTCACATAAAAGCTAGAGTATTTACTATAGCTTGACAGCTCAGTTTGTGAGCTATGTGAATCTATTCTGGGTATTTCCTTTTTCTAACAAAAGATCAGGTAAAGGAACTAAAAGGCACAACATTGAGGAGATTTGTAATTCAACTGTGTGTATAAAGTATTATGTATGTTAAGCACTCCTACCAGTAGGTAGCACTGTGCCACATGGTTTTTATTGCTAATTGTGTAGCAAAACCCCCAGTTGTTCATTTGTGTTTTTTTAAATTTTAAAATACATTCCCTTCCTTTCTCTTAACCATTTCTGACTTTTTCTCTCTCTCTCTATTTGCTATAGATAAGTATAAGTGAGCTAAGACCTAGGATAAGCTTCAGCATTTTATTATGGTAGCAAGTTGTTTTTGTTTCATTATTTTTTCTCCTTTTCAAATAAGTACCCTGTTATGGATATCCACTGTTTTATATTGTATAATTATTATGTTTCTATTGATTTTTACTGTTCTCTATTACTGTTTTCCTGATACTATATGATTTAGGCCTACATATGTAAGTTAGCATAAGTCATGTCAAGTTTCCGTTTTTTTTTGTCAAGTCTCCATCTTGTGTCCCCTGCCCAGGCATACCCTATTGTAACTCCATTGTAACTGTGTGAGTCATACCTACCCCTCCTATGTAACTTAGTTCCTAAATGAATGGGGATGAATGAGGGTGCTTGAGAGACAATGGCAGTAGGTCTAAAAATAGCTCCCTCTGAATGACCGAACCATCAACTTGATGACCCAACCATCACCCTGCATTGACCCTCCCTGGCTTAAGATTTGGAAGAAAAAGACTGCTGTAGAAATCAGTCAAACCACCATTTAAGACATCTGAAACTACATGTCCTTGCCTAGGAGTGCACATGCTCAATACACCAGGGGCTGACTCTTGCCAGGGCACCCCCCTGCCACTAGGGTCATAGAGGGTCTGCCCCTATAAAAGAGGGCAGTGAAGACAGACCCAGTGGGATGACCTCTCCATCTGGACCAGCACCATGCCATACCACCTATCCACCCAGCGGCCCTTCTGGCAACCCCCCATCTGGACAATACCTTGCTGGAGAAGACCCTGACTGGCTATTGAGGATCTACTCACAGCCCAGGATAGGTAACTATCACCCACCTTCTTTCCCCAAGCAAAGGACTTGGACTCTGGTTCTCTTCCCTACCCGGACTCCAACCCTTCTACTGAGTCTTTTTCTCCTGTTACCATTGTGAGTGCTTGTGTGTGTGTAGGAACCAATAACTTCATGGGGCTGTGTGGTGTGTTTCTGTTTAATAAACTTTTTATTTTGAAACCAGGAGTTGGGTTTTTGTCTGTTTCCTCCTTGCCACAACTTATCTGCCCCCTGATCTCCCAGCTTTCAGCCTCAGTTTCCAGCCTCAATCTTCCAGCCTTCTGCCTCTCTCTTTCCTGGCTGTCTACTCCTTGCCACCGGGCTTTTTCCTTTGCTTCCACCCCAGCACCAGTGACCTTGAGTAACCCTGGGGCCACTTGACCTTAAGTAACCCCAAGCCTCAGTTCTTCAGCCCAGCTTCTCCCTAGTCTACTGGTTCTAATCCTGGTCCTGGCAACTTTCACTCTCTAACCTTAACCTTCCCCCCAGGTATCCCAAGTACCCCAAGCACACACACACACACACACACACACATTCCCCATACCATCCAAGTTAGGAACTCACCTGTGCATATGTGTAGGTGGGTGGTATGTGTGTGAACTGGTGAATATATGTGTCATCATGTGCGTGATATATGAGTTAGTGCTATGTGTATGTGTACTGAGTGTATGGGTATTGACAATTGATTGTTGTCTAATTTTTGGTGTGTGTATGTGCTTGAATTGGTAATAGGTATGCATGTGCCTAGGCTGGTTTGGATGTGTATGTGCCTGAGTTGGTTGTGTGTGTGTGTGTGTGTGTGTGTGTATGCACCTAATTGATTTGTGTGTTTGTATATGTGCAATTGTGTCACACCCTCCTGTCTAACAGCACAATATTGAGATCCTGAGAGTTGGCCTGGCCCCACAGGACAACAATTGTTGCTTGCTGGTCTGTTTGCAAGCCTTCAGCTAAGTTTTTTGTTAGTACAATAAAGCTGGTGGCCTTATTGCTCCCTGTCTGATCTCCCTGGGGCAAACAAAACCCTGTAAAACATGTGTTTGTGGGCGCGCACACACACACACACTCTATAACTTCAATAACTAAGAAGTAAATTGGTAAATTTTATGTTGGGACAAAATTTAGAGAGAATTTTTAAATGACTCCTTGGCTTTGTTAATACTAGCACTTGCAAGAGAAGAGTCTGTTCACAAATTAGCCTTAAATAACCTTGCAGCAATCAGTTCAGGAATTCATCTATTATGAAGCCACCAATTAATAGTAATTTTGAAGCTTGAAGATTAATTCCTTTTTTTAAGAAATAGAAAAGATCCTGGAAAGAATCCTTGGAACATGGTTAAAAAACAATACCGTGGGAATTGAAAACATTTCACATTGTATGTTTTAATGAAAGGAGAAGATCTTAAACATTGCTAAGATATTGACAAGTGTACATGTCATCCAAAAGTTGAAGTTTTTTACACTTCATGAGTTTTAATGAACTTGAGCCAGCTCCTCATTTGTGAAAATTTTCCCAAGTGAAAATAAATAATGAACAGAAGGTGTGAGCAGCACATCTAGAAAAATTTCTTGCATACCATGTACCCCCAAATAAAACATACACTGTATTATATGAAGGCAGAATGAAGAAAAACTTTTGCAGAATCATGGCTGCATGGAACAGGGATAAAGCCCGCTGTTCAGCCCATTCACCCTCCCTTTCCTGCTCGGGCAAAAGCTATAGTTTAACCCTCTTTCAGCTGCTGCTGAATTGAAAGCAGTATTTGGCATGTTATGTACTGAATATTTTGACCACTCATCCAAAAGTTATTGCCAATTCAGCAGCTGTGGGAGGGTTGAAACTGTAGTTGCCATTAAAGAATGGACATTCCTCCTCCCTCCATGTGGGTGGCTGAAGGGTAGAAAAGGAAGAAAAGCAGCAGCCATTACAGTGTCTCCATGCTCCTATTCTGGGCAGAAAGTTAGTTTTCCCACTTAAGATGTACACCCTGACTTTGGAGGGCTAATTCTTTGTGGGGAAAAGTTGCACATGGTGTGTGTGTATGTGAATACTCACCATGCTAAGATGAAAGTACCACAGAAGAAAATATTTATCACTGGGCAAACTTGACTATTCCATGCAGGTCTCTTTAGCAGCTCATATTTTGGGAAAATGAACAGAAATAACTGAAAATGACATGCATCTTTTCAGTGCATTTCTCCATGATGAGTGAAAGCTACAAGCCTGCTAGTATGTTCTTTTCAATAGAAATCAGTCAGGGGTAGAAAACACAAATGGCACTTTGTTGATGTGGGGATTGACACAGCAGTTCCCAATTACCTGACTGGTGGAGTTTTTGTCTTCTCTCCCCAAACTCTATCCCTGTGAAAATATGTAGCTTAAGAATTCTATTTAACATTTTCCTGCATGAAATCTTTGAGATAATCTTAATGTAAGTAGTTAAAAGGGATAGCAGTTGACAGATATGGTTATGATTTGGAATACGGCTAACTAAAAACCACTTTTGTCTCTGTGATACCACTGAAGGTACCATCAAGGGACTATTCAAAATAACTCGTATCCAATTTAAATGGGAGGTAACTTGCCTTTTAACTCTTCTCACATTGGACTTGTTGTGCTACAATATACCCTATAAGAATTATGTATTACCTTATTGTTTTGTGGGGTGGTAAGGTGAGGGATGTCTGTTTCTGTATAGTGGTCTGCTTAGAAGGGGAGAACCTATATATTTATAGGTTGCTTATTCCGTTAATTTTATGGATTCCAGAATTTGAAATGACTCAGCTTAAGCCATGTGCCTCTTAAATAAATCTAAGTACACAGCTACTGAAAAGTGTAATTTTTGTGAATATAGTATTAGGGTATCTTTCCGAATAGCAGGCATTCAGAATCTATTATCCCATTGCTTATTAATGGCTAAACATTGTTCATTACTATGAATACTCCATAAGATTTTAAACTCTTGTCAGTGCATCATTGTTGGACAATATGGCTTTATGTCAGGTTTTAATTTCTAGAACCTTGGAGCTTGGTCCACATTTAGCTTAGGTCAAAATAAAACGACCTCTCTGCAGTTGATATCATGCCCAAATCAAAAAACTAGATTAAAATTTGGAAAAAAATCACCTTTTAGAGGAAGCCCAGATGGATACCGATGAAGATTAAAGAATAATGTCTGAAGTCTGTTGGCAGAGATGTGTGGGAAAGTTGGAATCATACCAATTTAATGTCACCTGCTTCTAACCCTTTCTCACTTCCTCTTGATTTTTATATTGCTGTGACAGAGTGCAGACACCCTTTAAGGATCTAGAAGTAGGGTGACTATATGGGACAATGTGAAATCCTGGATGCTGTTGTTTCTCCTTGCTCCCTGCTGCTGTTGCTGTTTACATGGAGTCCATGGCCCATTATTAGTGATCCATTGTTTCTTACTTCACAGGTGTTAACATGTGTTAACAATAGAGCTTCTGCTGCTGTGCCTGGGACACTCATTTTAATTTTCACCTGAAAGCTGGAACTGGCCTCTAAAATCTGGGACTGTCCTGGCCAATCTGTCCTGGGATATATGGGCTAGGGACAGACATTCAAAAAGCTGGAGCCTGAATTGATTCAATCTTTGCAGGTTAGTCTAACCTTTGTAGATTGAACCAATTTGCAAGTGAATAGACATTCAGGAAATGTAGGCACATAACTGCAGTGGCTCAGGCACTAGAGCAAGCCCTCAGTTGCAAGGAAGCTATGCTGGGGGTGCATGGCTAGCATTGGGAGTACCCTCAAGTGATCACCCAGCCACACTCCCTGCCTGCTTTGGACCCCAGCCAGGCTGTGCCCAGCACAGGGGGTGGGAAGCCCTCAGAGGGGACCGTTTCTCTCCCTGCACTCTCTCCTCAGATGGCTGCCGGTGCTGATGGCTCCAGGCTGCAGGGAAGCCTGCGATGGGGGCTTTACACCTTTGCCTGAGATGGGAGCTGGGGTTATCACCTGGCCATGCCCCCTGCCCGGCTGGCAGGCCAGCTGAAGAGGGAATGTGGGGCGTGGAGGGGGAACTCCCTTTCCCCCCCACCCCAGCTTTGGACAATGCTGTGCCCAACACAGGGGGCGGGGGCGGGGGCG
>NW_017728998.1:27236309-27244604 GCF_001723915.1 Gavialis gangeticus | reverse complement strand
GGGGGCGGGGGCGGGGGCGGGGGCGGGGGGGTCAAAGCATCAGGATTGCCTGGTGCCTCTTGGGCAGAGCTCCAGCCTGGTGCCTTATTCCTGCCCCTGTTGGGGAGCCAGGTTTGCCCTAAGCTCCCTGTGGGTCTTGGGCAAGTCTTCCTGCCCTTCATGGCCAGAGCCACCCCCCACTGCCCATGAGCCCTGCTTGACACTGCCTCTATGGCTCCCAGCCTGCTTTGTTCGCCAGGCGGTGGCAGGGCTGCAGTGGTGCTGACACTGGAGGAGGGAGGGGGCTCTTATCCCAGGTTGCAGCTTCACTGCCCCTGACTGTCCTGCAGTGTGGGGCTCCCCAGTGAGTGCACCCTGCAGCCCAGCAGGTCCCAAGGTGGGGTGGGGGGAATGCCCATCCCGTGTTTGGCAGAGGGGGGAAGCCAGAAGTGGAGGCTTTATTCCCTTGTCCCAGCTGGGAGCTGGGTCAATTCCCCAGCAGAGGAGGGGGTAAGGCAGGGGAATCCACCCCATTCTTGGTTTCTGGGGATGGAAAAGTCCCTGCTGGCAACTGAGGGCATGGCCAGCCCTGCTCCACTGGAGCAGAGAGCACAGCCCAGGGCTGAAAAGCATGCCGGGATGCTGGGGGACTGTGATTTAACTTAAACCAGGAAAAGATCTGGGACAGAAGTTCCATACACCACTTTGACCCAAATCAGTCTGGTATTACATTCAACCAGGTTTATCTTAAACCAGTTTTTGGGTATTTTGAAACTCTTTTATGAACATTGAACTTAGGTTTTGTTACAGGTTTAAACCAGTTTCTGATCACTTAAAGTGGTTCATGCGCAACTTCTGTCCCTAGCCATGATCACCCTATCCAGAAGGGGATGGCAGCCCTGCTTGGCAATGAGGTGCAGATGAGGGGAATCAAAGCTCTGTGTGGATTCCCAGCTGGGAGTGTTTAAAAAAGCTCCTAGCTGAGAGAGGAGGGAGAGTTGAAGAATCTTTGAGGCCTGAGCCAAAAGGACAAGCTTACTGTTTTTTGATTTCCTGTGTTGAATGTAGTGGGCAGAGTGGCCTGAATTTTTGTGTTATAGGAAGATCCCAAATAAAGGGCCTGGTTTTGTTGAACCCTTAGAGGTGTGGCTGTGACTTGAAATAAATGGCCTGTCAGAAGACACAGCAGCTCACACTTACATTTTCAAAATGTCAGTGTATTGACAATATCACACTGGAGGACTTCTCCCTTTGGGATTTTCCTTTGTAACAAACTTTATAACATGCAGCAACTCTACATTTTAGCTCTAATCTCAGTGCCTTTTACAGAGTACTGCAATGGACAGCAATACTACTGCACAATAAGATACAGAAAAATATAGGAAAAGATTTATCTAGAAATGTTCTGTTTTTGTCATGGATGCAGTTGAAAGCGTCATCCAATTTCCCACACATGTCTGGTTTTCACTGAAATTACTTTGGGCAGTGCCAGTCTATGACAAAGTTGAAGAAAAGACAATAACAGATGAATATAAGGATATCCTTCTGGCATTGCATCTGTGCCACTATATTCCTCACTTAGAAAAGCAACTTTGAGAAACTTAGCAAACAGCTGATATGCCTCAAGGTTCCTCCTGTACGTGTGTGTGTTAGTGGACCCAAACTGGAAACATATTATATGGGGAAAATAATTTTCTACTGCGGAAGTATATTTATTTAAATGCAAATCTGATTCTAATTATGGTATTGTTTTCTTCTTATACCATTATATTCTAGGATTTCTCTTTGCTTTCAGATATACTGCTGTGCCTGTTATAAAATAAGCTACTGTGTGTTCATTTGCCTTATAATAAACACAGCTGAAAGCTGTGTATAACATGTCACTCATGTAATGTGAATTATAAAATATAAATCACCTTGTTAGACCACAGCTTCATTTTGCAGTAGACCAGTGACTGTGACCAGAGCTCAGAGAACAGTACCTATTAACTATTTCTGAGGGAATAGCATTATGAGCACAAGACATTTTATGTCCTGCAAAATTTGAGGCTATACTGTGCAGTGTCATTTTCTCAGAGATGGAATTTTTAACAAAAAAGAATTACCCAATCTGATCATAAAAATGTCTGATAAAGGCATACAATGCATTATTTTAGCTGCAAAGCTCATTAGATTAAAGGAAAGGCAAATTTTATGCCTCAACAAGTGGTGAGAGTCCCTTCAACATTTTCAAACACAAATAATTAGCTTGCTATGGTGATCCTTTAGTAGGTTGTTTCTCTTGCAATAGATTGCATGTTGAAGCAAACCAGTCTGTTGGATGCAGATAAGCATTTGCTGAAAGTCATTATAAGGTAATAGGAGGCCTTCACTACAGCTGAGGTTGAATAACAGCTGGAGAGAAAAATTTCCTGTAATAATCAAGTTATGCTCACAGCAACTTCATATTTTAATTACCCTTTAAAAAATTAAACTAAGGAATATCTGGCAAATGAGATCATGTTTTATTATTTGATTGTAAATTTGAAGCACATTATGTATAGTCTGAATAGTACATATTACATTATGTGGTTTTTTTTTTTTCCGGTAGAGTCCCAATATTTTTATAGAAAATGGCTGTCTGCTCAGTTAAAAATAATATGCACTTCTCTTAATGATGAATAGGCCCAATAGTACTAGCCTATTTTTTCCCTGTGTGACTGCAATACAGAAAATTATTGGTCTGCCTACTGTATCAGTGAGACTTTTTTTGGCAGTTCTTTAGTAGCATTTTTGTCGCTTGAAACAGAAACATGCAGAGGTGAGGGAACTAGTTGTTGGTCATATGTCAAGGCAGTGGCAGAATCAGCAATAGGGACATTTTAAGTTCCAGACTGCTGGTTTTAAGCAGAGACTTTCAAGACCATGGTGCAGACCTCCATGACTCGACTAAAAAGGTAACTTGCTTAGCTAGCAACGCTAGTTCTGCTGCATGATCCCACTACTAGGGGTTATGTTATGTATAAGCAATGCAGGCACATTTAAGAGAACAGCTACACAGACTAGATTTTTCAAGAAAGTCTTAAGGAACCTTTGTCTGTGTATATGTAGAATAGGCTTTCAACAAAGGCTATACCCATACCATGTTTCTATCCGCATGCATTATTTATTTTAAAATGGCCTTTTTTTTTTCTCCTACTAATGTGAATTACGCTCCTATAGTTCAAAAATGACTGAAGTTTTGATAGGTCTGTCAAATTCACCTCCTAGCCAGCCCCAAAAATATACATATTCAAGTCAAAAGTGGAATGCTACCATGTCAGAATTCAGGAAAAAAAATCCTTCACTTCAGAGAGAATATGAAGGTAGGAGGAAATGCATTTTAATTTACTTTTCTGTGTGGTTCTACTTTGGCTTCAGCCAGGTGGCCCACTGAAGTCCAAAGCCTGTAAATTGTAATGTAAAGCCTGCCTGTGTTCTGAAACGCTTGCATGAGAGGGTCATTGTTAGGTATGCTTGTTTATATCTTACCTGAAGCGGCTGGGTGTAGTATGATACTCTTCAACTGTTTTTGTACTGTTTATTTTACTTGTTATTAAATAATGACTCATATAGACTCCCAAGGGTGAGCATGACAGGCACATTTTAACATTCCACTGAAATCTCCATGCTGCTTTAGAGGTTCCTAGAAAGTGACTTGGAGAGAATTACTCTCTGTTTTGATTGGTGGTGTGGAGTGATAGCCCTAGAATAAAGAGAAATAGGTTAAAGCATGTAAGTTATTGCACTGTGATTTCCTAGATCTACTGCTACTGCCTAGCTGGGTTTAGTTATTTTAAATGCCCAGACTGTGTTGGGCTGGGAGGAAACAGGTGAAAAACAGGACCCATTTTTGTAGCTGAGGATTGCCACATTCTCCACTCGGGGCACAAAATGACATTTTTGTTTATGTTTTATGGATTCCCAATGCAGGGTCCGTACCCACAGGCTTGCGACTTTTTTCCTACACAACAGGATACTAGAAATAAATTCTCATTCTTTTCATTTTCTAAAGTCTTTGCTGAAAAAAAGCAAAGATTTTGTCCATGGGTTAGCACAGTGATTGAATGTTATCCTTGTATGACAGCTCCATCTTAATTCAGCATGGGGAAAAGTTGCTTTAAAAAAAAAAGTACCACTCATACTTGAACGTATTCATCAGACATATTCATGATTTATTTTCACTTAATTTTTTTTTTAAAGAACTTTAAAACATAAGATGCTGGCTTAAGTTCACTGGAGCTCACAAGGGAGATCTCGCCCTAAAAGTTTTTGCTGCCACATCTAGTTTCTTAGCATCTCTGCCCGTCCCCACTTTTCACCAAAGTCTGTGCTTTAATTTTTTTTTGTCCAGGAGTATACACTGGTATATATCAGGCCCTCATCTCATCTTAAAAGAGAAATCAGTCCCTAAACTTGATAATTTACTGCCTAATCCTATAATCTGTTATGTAGGCATCATGTAGATAACATGAGACAAAAGGGAAAGTGCAGCAGTAAAATCTTGTGGAGAATGGTCAGAATGGTGGTCCCCTGCACAGTGCATTCCAGAAGCTGGAAGAAAATTTCCTGGAAGACGGTGGTTTTCAACCTTTTTGGGGGGGGGGTCGGGGGGTCATATACCTTACCTGCAAAATGGGGGTGGGGGGCAGGTTGTACCTCCTACACTTGACATGTCTCAGTATGTTCATGCCTTAGGAAGTCAACACTGACATCAGCATGCAGCAATGCTATTATTTACCATGCATTGACCAATCAGAAGCTCCTCCACTGTTCTTAAAATTTAAGCATGTACCCTTTGGCAAAGTACTGTGTGCCCTTGGTGGTACACATGTTGCCCTGAGGGGTCAGGCCAATGCTCAGGATCTCAATAGTGCACTGTTAGACAGGAGGGCGTGGTGTACAACTGCACATGCACGCATAAAAATCAATTAAGCACACATACACTCAATAGGTGCATACACCTCTACTAGGCATACACACTCATACTAGCAACTCAGATATGCACACATTCAAAATAACCTGTCTAGGTTCATGCACACCTATCACCGGTTTAAACCCATACATGCTACACACACCAAATTTAGACAGAATCAGTTACCAACACCTGAACATCCAATACACATATGTGGATTACTAATTTATATACCACACACACACAATGATATCTATAGATGTGTACCCACTTACACATACACACAGGTGAGTTCCTAAGTTGGGTGTTGTGATGTGTGTGTATGTATGTATGTATGTATGTGCTTGGTGTACTTGGGATACCTGGGGAAAGGTTAAGGTAAGAAAGTAGAAGTGTAGGGAGTGAAAGTTACTGGGACCAGAATTAGAACCGGTAGACTAGAGGGGCCTGGGCTGAAGAACTGAGACTGGGGGTAACTTTAGGTTAATTGATCTTAATTGATTGAAAGACTATGCCCAAAGCCTGCAGAACAGGAGAGCAATGCTGGCACTGAGGCTGGGACCAGAACCAGAGCTACGGGGGAGCTGAAAAGGTAGGTGGGGAGAGAGAAAATGGGACTAAGGGACAGTGTGGGTGTTAAAGAGGGGCTCTGGGTGTGGGGAGCCAGAGGATGGCTCTGGGGAAGCTAAAGAAGCTGCAGGGAGTGGCAGTAGGTTCTGGGAGCTGGAGAAAGGCTCCAGCTGCTGGAAAAAACTGCAGGACAGCCACAAGGAGCTGGGAAGCTGGGGCAGGGGGAAGGACTACAGATGGTGCGGGGGAAGCCTGAAAACAGAGACGGACAGCAGAAAATCACAGGGAAAGTGGCAGGAGAGACTAAAAGGTGGCAGGGCAGTGGGAAAGCAGAAAAAGGCAGCAGAAAGTTGCAGGGGAAAGGCAGTAGCAGCATGGGGAGCAGGGGGACAGCAGAAAATCACAGGAAAAGCAGCAGGGGAGACTGAAAGGCAGCAGGGACAGCAGGAAAGCAAGGAGAGGTTGAGAGTTGGCATAAAAGGGGAGACAGAATTGGGAGGAGATTGGGAAAACTAGCAGGGGGGGCTGGAGCTGAGAGAGAGAGAATGAGGCTGGAATTTAAGATAGGAAGGGGACTGGGATTCAGTAAAACATGACCCAACTCGGGGTTGAAAGTGACAGTGGTGTTATTGAACAGGGTAGATGGTGACACAATGTCTTATTGGCTCCCTTGCACCCACCTCCCCACCCACACACACACACACACACACACAATGGCAGCAGGGGTTAGAGAGGCTTGGTGCAGGGGCTGAAGTCCACTGAAGTCCAGGAGGAGAGAGAGAGAGTCCAAATTGTAGGAGGAGGTGTGCAGGTAGTATCTACCTATCCCAGGGTGGAAGTTGATCCTCGATGGCCAGTCGGGGTCTCCTTCAGCTTGGTGTTGTCCAGAGCGGGTCGCCGGTAGGGCCTCTGGGGTGGATAGGTGATGTGAAGCTGGTCTGGTCCGGATGGAAATGGTGTTCCCACTGGGTCTGTCTTCACTGCCCCTTTTTATAAGGGCAGACCTTGTGTGACCTTAGTGACAGGAGGCATGCCCAGGCAAGGGTCAGCCTCTGGCGTACTGAGCATGTGTGCTCTATGCAGGGATGTGCAGTTTCAGGTGTCTGTAATGGTGGGGTACAATGGTAGAGTTGCTGGTTCTGCAGGGTCTTTTGTCTTTCAAATGCTGGGTTCTTGTCTCTGTTCCTCGGTGAGGTCCGTGGTTCCTGGATGAATCAATGTGAGGTGATGGCCTGGTCATTACAGGCCATTAAGTAGAGGCCTGCTAACATTGTATTTCAATCATTCCCAATCACTCTCATCCATCCAGGAACCAATTTACATGGGAGGGGTACGTGACTCATACAGTTGCAACACAGGGGATGCCCGGGCAGAGGACACAAGATGGAGACTTGACATACAAAATGGAAACTTAATATTACTTTGGTTCACTTACAAACACAGGCCTAAACCATACAATATCCATATGAAACAATAAAAATCAATACGATAATGATAATAATATAATATACAACAGTAAAAATCAATACAAATGTGATAATTATACAATATAAATGGATATCCAAAACCAAAAACTTGCTACCAAAATAAAAATGTTAAAGCTCATCCTATATCTGAGCTCGCTTGTGCTTGTCTATAGGGAATAGAGGGGGAGAGAAAGAAAAGTCAGAAATAGTTGGGGAAGGGGAGGGAATGCATATCTATCATATATATTAAAAAAGAAAAACTGGGGGTTTTGCTACACACACACGCCAGTTTGAAAGCCGCTGGTGTAGATGATACTAGACAAAAGAAAGTGACAGTTTTCACCTTGGTGGTAAAATTTGTGATGCAATGGGAATGGTCCTGCAAGTGAAGAAAATAGGTATTTCAAGGCAATTGTCTTGTGCAACACAGATGAACAGAACAAAAGAAAACCTTTCCCCTGTAATGTTCACTGGGTTCAATAAAAACAGGCATACAATGAATGAAAAGAACTAACAATATACTTTATTTGTAGAGCAATAGGGAACCACTGTAGGCCCTTTGTTTGGCTCTAATTAATTTAGCTACTTAACAAAGGGATCATCTCCCAGTTACCAACTTCCTCAGTCTCCTTAGTTAGAAGCTGTAATTTGAAGATGCTTCCTATCATTACTTCTCCCAAATTCTGGATGCTTTACAGGATTTAGAGCCACTGAAAAGAGCAAGGAATATTCCTTGAGTATTTCAAGAAGACAACAACATAAGCCTGGAGAACTGAATGACTGAAATATACACCAAACCCTGTACGCTGTACTACATATACATTTTATAACATGACCTTTAAAATTTGGCTGACCTGTCAGTATTGGAGTGGAGATGCTAATAGAGACTATGGCTTTTTCAAGAGAGCACAGATACGAGGAATTGGGTCTGCATTCCTTGCAAACCCTAAACTTCCTTTAAAATAACTGGGAGCTGGGTGCACAGAGTAAAGAATGGCTGCACTCCAAATGCTGTAGGGACTAGTTTGAGCATAGTGTAATAATGTCAAGATGGACTCTACATTCACTTGCAGGGAATGAAACAAAAGAAAAAGACATTTCAAAGCCAATTGATAAGTGGTGTTTAAATTGGAGGTGATATGACAGGAAGAGAGATGAAAAGCCTAGAAAATAATAGACCAACTTCATAATAATTCATGGCAAATAGGTCTCTACTTACTTCAGATTATATTGGGAAGAGGATCCAGTGGAGGTTAAAAGGAAATCACTTTAAGGATTTTCTATTTAAATAGTTTGCATTTATTTTGTATATTGTCAGTTATTTCTGATTTAAGAATAAATGGAAAA